>NC_083622.1:8914460-9579460 GCF_963584025.1 Labrus mixtus | reverse complement strand
TTTGAGCACACATTTTCTGAGAAGTGGAGCAGGAAAAAGACGGAGAGGATGGACTTTTCTCATCATTGGGGGGGTTTATAGACAGACTAGAGACACATATTAGTTTTAGAAACACATGGTAAAGTGCACCATAATTTGTGACCTTTAAAAAGGAATAAACAAACAAATAACTTCGAAAATCCCAATCAAAGTCCCTGCCAAATTTAGATTTTTAATTTATTAAAAGAGGATTCCTTTTCTATCCTTGTTTTTTTTTTTTTTTTTTTAAACCTGAGCCCCATTTTATTTTTATTTTAGGATCTAAACTCAAAGGTGCAGAAAGTTTTGAAACTGCTCTGGTTGATTGTTTCAGGCAGCAGACTGGAAACAGGCTGTAATGGATGCATCCACAACACTGCATGTTCAGTGAAGTCACAAAGGAAGAGGACCCAGGTGCAGATTAGAAATGTATCAGAGCAAACACAAAGGAAAAATAAAACACTTGTTGATAAGTATCCAGGAATCAAATGTCCATCAAAAGCCCCAAAAACACAGAAGAAGAACACAGAGTGACCAGGTTAGAAACAGAAGAAAAGGAACACAGACACTAAATACACCTGAGGTCATCAGACACAGGTGGAAACAATGAGGCTACACAATGACAGGCTACACAATGACAAGGGCGGGAAAACACACAAAGGTACAAAATAACACAGTTACACAGGAGGGACTATAGCTATAAGGTGATTTTCCCAAAGTAAAAAGCCCAACATCAAAAGTGTTTAAAAAAATCCTAACATGACACAAGAAGGGTCGTTTTTACCACCTCTGCTCGGATTGTGTTGCACAACTTCGACCCTTTTGACCCTTTTTGTGAAGACAGCTCAGCCTAATATTAAGTCTAATCTGATAAGTCAGATCTGCAGGAATCTACACCATCAGACGAGTCGTTGTAGAACTGGAAACAATCTGCTGGTTTCATCTTGTGACGTCAAATCTCAAATTAAACCTAAATTAAATCACAGATTGACCTTCTGATGTTGGAAACTCAGACAGAGACATCAAAGTTTGCTTGTGTAGTCAGAAATTAAACTATCAGATCAGAGCTGTCACAACTACAACAACATGTACTTTAGAGAAACGTTTAGAAAACTGTTTGAAAGATTTGAAATAAAGATGGACTGATATCAACCGGCTTGTTTCAGGAGTTCATACAAATGAAGTGTTACACGTTGTGGTGTTTCATCAAGAAAAATGAAAAGAGGACGCCCTCTGTCCTGTGACGTTTAAGGTCACAAGTGCTGTGCAGGACGCATGCTGCATTCATGTGCACCTCGGAGGGTCCCAGTTACTAAGTTGGGACGTCAATCTTCCCGCTTCAGTGTGTTCATGTGCTTTCAGATCTGAAAGTCTGACTAAACGTTGTGGATGCTACAAAGAAAATGTTTGTAATGTCTCTGTTACAAGAACTATCTGAGCCAAATGTTCATGTGTAACACGTTAAATAATCAGAATTAACAAAACATATTTTGCCCCCATGTGAAGACGAATATGACATCAAGTCAGCCACCTATTTCTCCTCAGAGTTTCCAAGTTGTTTCTCCGACTTGAGCAGGCGTTCATGAGCATTTTGAAACTCGGGAACTTGTTTTTTTTCTGATGTTTCCAACACAACATGAATACAGGACTTGAAGCTCTGCGTGCACACCGTGGGGAAATGAACCGAGATCTCAGACTTTATATTTGGTAGAACCGTCATATTCTGTTTTATTTCCTTATTTTACTGTGTGTGAGTGTGAGTGCTTCTAATTTATGATATAAGAGGACTGAACGACATTGGCATTGTGATATTTTTTATTCTTGGAGATATTTCACACATGATGAATGCAGTGAGGCCCACGTTTCTTCATGAACTTTACAAATAAACTTGAGGTTTGCAAATCGTCATCAACCTTTTCTAACCACGTTTAAAGTTTAGTAACTCGCTGTGATTATAACTTCTTCTCAAACAAAAGCCGCCTGTGACTCACTGCAGGTGTAACCACTTAGAGATCAGCAGCACCTGCCCCGTTAGCACTCTGTGTATGTGGCCACAGCATTAACGAGCGCAAAGACGAGGCGCTGCTGATAGCTTGAATACACTTCTTTTTAAGGTTGGCTAAAATACTTCTCTTGCAGCTCTTTTCCTGCGTTCATGTGATGTCGGACACATCGGAAAAACGATTTTCCAAGTTGTAAAATGCACATGAACAGCCGCTCAAGTCGGAGCAACAGCTTGGAAACTCGGAAAAGAATTAGGTGCAGAATCACGAGGGGCAGAATATGTTTTGTTAATGTTAACATACTTTTTATTAATTCAAGTATCGCAAATTTCTTTTGCTCAATTGTCACTTAAAACAGTCACATTTCACTGATCTTCTTCCTTGCATCAACGCTTTTTTGTTGCTTCCAAACTCCCGACGACCCGAGCAGCACCTGAATGCAGCATTTACACCCCGTCCATTGTGACACCGAGTCAGAGGAAGCTGCTCTGTTCTGCTCTGTGACTCTTAAGAAAAAGGTAACACACCAGAGGATTAAACTTCTCTGCCCCCCCCCCCCGAAATCAACCATTAATTAACAATAAACAATTTCCCCTCACTATCTAATTGGCGTCACATTTGTCAAGATACAGTTAAAGAGGCGGCTTAATTAATTAAACATGAAATAACACCTTCCCCGAGTGTTTGAGAATACAGATGTAACCCTGGAGTTTTTTTCTTTCTCCTTAGACACCAACACCTCCACCACCCCGTTAAAAAAAAAAAACTCCAGCTCAGGATTTGATAAGATTTGTTCTCTTTATCACTTTAATTAGCACCTCCCTCCTGCCCCCCCCCCCCCCTTTGCAAATGAGGGGTAGGTGTGTGTGTGTTTGTGGGGAGGGGAGGGGGTTTAAGATTTGATGACTTAAAATGCACACGGCTAACGAGTTATTCATACCCTGCACAGCTGTTAAAGTAATTTAACCGCTTCTTCTCCATTCTCCTTTCTTTTTTTCTCTCTCTCTCTCGATGCTTCCTCGTCGAGGTGGCCTTCGAGACGGCTCCATTATCTCCGAATAGAAGCTTCTCTGATTCAAAAAACGGCCACAATTTCCGCCATTCACCTGCAACAAAGACGATTTACAACTATTCATACTTGACACTTGAGTCTTTCCAAGAAGTTCTGACCATTTTTCTGCGGCTCCTGTCCTGCCAGAAAGGAAGTAGGTGTATCGTAGGCAGGCTGAATAAAAGCCCACACCTGACTGCTCCCAAAGCTGTTTCTCTTCTGAGCTATGAGCACATTTCTATGCACGCTGTACACTTGCGCGCTCCACCATTGCCCATCTGTCGCTGTGCAATTATGATCAGAGGAGAAGAAGTGCCTGAATGAAATATCCACACCTCAGCTCCCCGTGCAGATTGGCGACCAGGACGTGTCAACTTCTCCTGGATCAGCATCCCCATGATTGGAAGATCACAACTCACATCTACAAACACTGACACAGATGCAAGAGCGCTTTACTTTAATCCGCCGCATTAAGTTCAATAAGGTTCAAATATTGCAAAGGTTCTACTCAGTTTAAGGACATTTAGGAATATCAAAGACAAAGACTGAATAGGATTTTTCTCCTTCTTGTTTGGGAGTGTTTTTTTTTTGGAAAGGCCTCAGTGTGCAAACCCTCCGAGGACCGGTTTGTGGAAAAGTCGAAAATCTGCAGAAGTTTGTGAAAACGCACACACCTTAAATCCACCAGTTAATCCGCTGAGATGCTTTCAGCTCTGTGCTTTTTAAAAAACCCTGAATATATTAAACACAATTGAGACTGATAAGTGGTGAGGCACTTTGACGGAAAAAACCAAGCGGCGGCCCGGAAAAAAAATGTGTGATGCAACTTTCACTGTTGAGTCTGTTTTGGTCAATGCATAAGTGGAACCATTGTGACAAGTGCCGTCCGCTGAGTGGTGTTGTTCATCGATGAGTTATTGCTTTAAAATGAAAGTGGTAAGACAGGTTTGGAAAAGGAAAATGGGTTCAATTAGTACTTGAAATAACAAGAGGCCACTTCAGCTAAATTCCTGAAAAATGAACAACAGGCCGTAGACTCAATAAATAGACGAGTTGATTTTTTTTCTCTCCTCTCGCCGCGGGCTCAACAGTATGTTTTATTTCTATTCATGAGACACAAAAGGCTACAAAGACAACATGTGTACATATGTCTGCTCATTCTGGACTTATTTTTACTTAAAGTAATGCCAACATTCACAAATCAAGGACTTCATTAAGGTCAAATATATTTTTAACATTCATTTTCCGGTCAGGTGTTGCAGAAATACATGAAATAAAAACCTTTTAACACCTCATTAAGCAGTGGTAGCACGTCAGATATACGTCAGAGTAACATGTCAGCCCCACAGAGATGATAGGAGGAAGTAAATGACGACCCCCTGGGGAGTAACTCGACGGACGGCCCCACCCTGCCCCACTGGATCACTTTCTGGAACGTGAGCGCAGCCACAAGCAAGATACAAGCTATATTTAAGCAAAAAAGTTGATGTGCAAAATGTGAATTCATCAAAAGCGTCAACTCAGCAAGTCGGGAACCTAATTTTTCCAGAGTTTCTGAGTTGTTGTTCCATTTGAGCATGTGTTCATGTGCATTTTACAACTTGTTTCTCTGATGTGTCCGTCACCACATGAATTCAATATGTTGCTCGATTGACCGAAAGTCAGAGAGACAGCATTTCCAATATGGTGACCGCCATCAATGGGCTTCAAAACTCCCCTTTAGTTACCAATGGGTGACGTCACTAAGACTCTGCCCATGGTTTATACAGTCTATGAACGTAAAGCGCATACATGACATTGCTGGCTCAAGTACTTATTTTGAACACAAACCAAAACCTTTAAAAATGTTTAAATATTTTACAATGTTACCCTTCTGTCAGCTTTGTCGTCCCTAATGGTTTGTGCTGCGAACTAGTACTCCGGCTAAATTCAGCATTCAAAGCCAGAAAAGAGACAGTAGGAGTATACGTTCTGAACTGGGTCACATTATTCACAGACGCTGTAGACATGTACACACTCGTACCTCAGCAGCCACCATTACCCATCATCCACCTACTTAAAGGGACAGGCTCAGGCCGGTAACAACAAACAAATGCATCGATACCGACAAAAGACCTGGTGTCTAAACCTAACCAAAGTTTGACTGTTTCATGACATAGTGGAAAGGATTTTTTTCTTCAGCACGCTCTTTGTCGCTGATAGTTTCTTTGATGCCTGCACAAAACTTGATCCCATCATTTCCATCATCTGATCGGAATTCCAGTTTGTTGGACTCCTCCAACGCTCCTGATTGTCACCCCAGCAAAAGTTTATTTCCCTTTGCACTACAAACACAAAAAGGCCTGACTCACTTTCCTGTTTGTTTTCATGACGCAGGCACATTATTCCACAACTACGTAACATGTATTCAAGAGGTGGAGGTCCATTGCCATATTTCAGTGACATCAGGTCGCCTCTCACCGTGTTCCAAGAGAAATACCTAAGATGAATTTTGATAAGGAAATCCATTCCAGTAAAAGGACCGGAGGCTTTGGGACAATCTTATGTAGATAACAGAATTCTTTGGATGCTCAGTGCATCCCAGCCGTCCGTTTCACAACATTATTCTCGAGAAGTTTGAGCTGTAAACAGAGGTGGAAGGTCTGAGCGCCGTGGAGCCGCAGCCGAGATGTTGTGTCTGCCTCCAAACTTCAAAACAAAAGCTGCTATGTCTGAGAGAGAATAAAAGGGCAAAACAGAGGTGTCGGCCCCAAACATGCATGAAAGCCCTGGAATGTCGTACTCAACCTTTCACAATGCTTTGAACCAGCTGAAAGCTACAATATGCAACTTTTCCACTTTAAAACTGTCGTTTAAAAAGGTCGATTTAGGAGCTCAAGAACTTTCAACAGGGAGAATGACGTCTCTCTCAATGATAATTATAATAATCAATTTGTCTTCCATAGCGCTTTTCTATGTACTCAAAGACGCTTTAATAAGGAATAACAAGAAAAACAGAACAAAAGCGACGAGAACAATACAACGAAGATGTGATATAAAGGAAGGAGGATGAGAGTTAGTGTTTGTAGGCGATGTTGAAGTTTTTGGGGATTTCTTGAAGGAAGTGAGTGTGAGGTTGTCTCTGATGTTTTTTGGGAGTGAGTTCCAGAGGGTGGGAGCGGCAATGGAGAAGGCCCTGTCCCCCCAAGACCGATGGTTTGTCCTGCAGGTGGGGTGGGGGGACAGGAGGTCTATCAAGTCCACAGTGCGGCCTGATTGCCTGTTAACTGCAGAATGTAACTTTTACAGCGGGGCCAGTTAGCCCGTCTCTGTACGGTTTGATACAACGGGGCAGGGCTTAGAGGAAGGTGACGGAGGAAGAGAAAAAGAGAGAGAGAGAGTGACTGAGCAAAAAGCAGCGTATACATCCCTGCAGATATTATTCAGAACAGATTGTGCTGTAATGTTAGCCTGTATCGTTAGCGGCGTCATCGTTGTCTCACGTTTAGCAGCTTTACCGGGTGCAGAACGTCGTCTAACCCGAGTGATGTCTCAGGTTTGCATACAAATAAATAAATATATCCTTCTTGCTCCAAAAAGTTGTCTCTTTCCTTGTCGATCTTCAAGTTAGCTTTCCAAATGTGAAACCTGACTCACCTTTCTCAACGAGCATAATCAATTAGCATCTCCAACGTAGCCTTTTAGCGGCAGCCTACAGACGTCATGGTAGCAGTTGAATACACAAACACATACCCCACATGCAAACAAAAACAAGCTTAAGAGGCTTCGATAAATCTGAACCTTGTCGGTCGATATGGTGGTTCGGCCTCTCACAGCGTCGTTGTCAGGATGAAGGAGATGTCTGCACATTTTTTGGCAAGACGAGTTCCAGGACTCATCTGACCACGAATATTGGCCATCATACCATCAGTTAGAACGTGCAAATAATCAAAATAAGACAAGGGCATGTGCCAGTTTTATCAGAGATCAGTATGCATATTCATGTGTTGCTGAATTAATGTGATCAGAAGGACGGTTTGAGTCCCCTCTGAGTTGGATCATGTTTAATCTTGTATCCTCAGAACCAGAAGGCAAAGAGCAGGAGAGGAGCCTGCAAAGCAACTCAGTGATTAATGTTATTAATTCCCACACCCCTAACCTTCTGTTTCCGCTTCTTCACGTTCGGTATATGAGAAACCTTTTTCTTGTGTGTGTGTGTGGGAATATGTTGGGATTTCACTTCAGCGGAGTAGAGGCGGGAGGGGGAAAGGAAAGGTTGGATTTACATCGAAGGTGATCCCGCAGAGATTGCAATCATTAGAATAACTTTATTAGGCTTTCTGCTGCATTTTCTGTTTGATTTACTGAGCAGTCCCAAGGGCTCATGGGTAGCCGCCGAGGACTCCCGTCCACGAGCCAGACCTGCCGATGTCTCTTCCCTATTAATCTGGAGCTAAATGCGGCAGAAACATAAAGTATAGGTGCTGGCCGATAAATCTCTTTCAGGTCTTTTAACGCAGCGTGTGCACTCAGTGTTTGTGCTGACAAAGAAAAGTGACAAAGTGTCTTGATTATGAGGATTATGGGTAAGAACCTGGCACTCCCGTATATTGAAGTTACAGTCTCAGAATTATTTTACTGACTTAAAAATTAGTTAATGGCTGAAGTGTTTCCTACGGAAGCCCTAAGAGGACATGCATCAACTGATTTTACGACAATTTCCAGAGAAAAGACAGGACATGGGAGGGCTGGGAGGAGAGAGTGGGGGACGACATGCAGCAAAGGACTGAGGTCGGACTTGAACCAATAGCCGACATGAGGACGACCTCAGCATCCTGTACATGTGGTGCCACGCAACCGCCAGGCCATCAGTGGTAAGCTAAGCTAGCTAAGTATCATTACGTGCGTGTTGGATCTGTAGTGTTAGCGCTAGCCTCCTAGCTAACATTTGCCTCCTCTGCCTGGCTCTGATCAGCCTTTGGAGCTTACTGGAAAAAAGTTTGTTAACAAGTTGTTGTTGGGCTCAAACGCCTTCGCCTCCTGTCTTTCTGGCGTCCTGACTTTTGTGCAGGTCCTGGCGCTGCTTTACGCAGCCCAAGATTCACCGGGCTCTCCCACAACTTTAACGTGACAAAAAAGTTTTTATTTGTTGTGTTAGTAAGTAATGGTGAGTATTTTGGCTTACATTCTAGGATGGACCATGTTTTACCCAACCCTAGTGGGGCCCCCATTCATCCCAGAAAGTTTCCCCCCTTTTTCCCCCCTTATGGGCGGCCTTGGTCTAAGCCAAGTGTTGGGTCGTTTATCTCCTAGTTTACCAAACACTCAGCCGTCTGGTGAGTTCCTGACCCTATTTCTCAGAGATGTCAACTGATGATACAAAACATTCAGCGACTCAGAACAGAAAAACACGCTGCCCAATCTAAATCTGCATTCATGAAACCCAAACGGGTGTCTCTCCAGGATTCCTCCGAGTGGTCTGTGAAGTGTTAATGTGCGCTGCTGATTGACGTCTCCATGAGGACTCTGGGGCTTTGTGTTCAATGGAGCATGTATGTGTTATTTAAATGTGTCCATCCTGCAGATGTGCATCCTAACAAACTACACACCATCGGAATATCTTACATCTAGTGAACTCATAAAAGTTACACTTCTGCATTTCCTCGCTGCTCGTTTGGTTTAAAATAGTCATTATAACGGAGATTTACTGAACTTCTGTGTTTTTTAAAGATCTTTAATTCAGTTGATGTAGAATTTTCTTTACTTTACCACATTCATTTGGTGCTTAAGTCAATATATACTATGTATAACATGTATAAAATTGGATGTGCGGCTTGTTTTAAGAGTTTAAAATGGGCGCCCCCTACCCATTAAAAGTGTTTATCCATAAAAAGCACAAAATCAGGATAAATACCAGATACCAGATCCTCTTCTGATGCCCATTTCAGGGGCCTTCTGGCTCTTCCTGCATTTTAACCAGTTAATCTTATGTGAGTCTGTTAGGGTTAGGGTTAATGTCTTTATCTGTACACTGCTTTTCAGCTTCTCCCCTCTGGACGGGGGCTTGTAGTTCCATGGTGCAGAACAAGACGATACAAAAACAGCTTTGTTCCTGCACTGAACTGAACAAGCTGTAGCCATATTTGCACACACACTTTGATTTATTTATGGCCCAAACTTATTTTTACCCTGGCAGAAGAGATTATTTATTTTGTGTTTTTAATTGATCTTATTGGTTGAGACTTCTCTCTCCTTTATGCCCTGATTGGTGGAACCTTAAGTACTTCTATCATTTTTAGTTTTTTAGGTTTTCATCATGTCGATTTAATAGTTCAATTTCTCTCTAATGTGTTGTTCATTGTGACATCTGTTTTGTAATCTGTTTTTCATGATGGATGCTGATGTTTCTGGCTGAAAACAAACTTACCTACACACCTTAAAAATAAAGTAACCTGAACCTGAACCTTTTAAGGTCCCAATGTGTCCATATTTGATGTATACTGTCTGTGAGTTCTTCTGTGGACTGTCTTGAGTTGGATTCAGCTATAGTGCTAATTCTGGCAAATTTACAAACCATAAAACTTTATATTGAAGCCCATCTCAATTTAAGGCCTGGTCTAATTTAGTGCAAATTAATCTTCGTCATGTTTTTGTAACTAACATGTGTCTCTAGTCTGTCTACAAACCCACCAATGATGAGAAAAGTCCATCCTCTCCGTCTTTTGCCTGCTCCACTTTTCAGAAAATGTGTGCTCAAACAGGCCGTTTGGAGACTTTCCCTTCATGACATCACAAAGGGCAGTAACCCCTCCCCCAGGTGGGTGACACTCCCACAGCTAGGTGTTTGTTCTGCCCTCTGAGTCTGCCCGAGACACCCAAGCTCTTCCAGGGAGGGGGCGTGGTCAGACACAGCTCATTTACATTTAAAGGTACAGACACAGAAACAGCCTGTTCTGAGCAGGGCTGAAATAGAGGGGTTTATAGACATGATCAAATACAGGATCAGAGTGGATTTAGAACAAGAAACTTCACACACATGTTTTGGGGAGCTCTGAGAGTTTTATTAAGTGGTTGAAATGACATCCTGTACCTTTAAATCGTGCTTACCTAACTTATAAAGAAATCAAACACATCCTCTATAGTTTCATAACGCCTGTTTGTGACGCTTTATTTGACAATCTGACCTCCAAGACTCCACCAAGTGCAAGCAGGCCGCGTGCGTCAACAGGAACTTTAATGTGGTGGCTGTTTATTTGCCATAACTTTCTACAAATATCACAAGCTAGATACTGTATCTCTATAAGTGGCGCACCACAGCATGAGGTGGCATCATCTATAAATGCTTCCTGGAAAACTCGTCTAGTGTAGCCTGCTTCTTTTTTTAATTTTTTTTTTTTTAAATAAGCACCAGCATGAGCAGCCCGGGGCAACAGAGTCAGTGATTCATCAGTCACCATTCTTGTCGTAATTATGATTTCTATTTTGACATCTGGGGGAAAGGCTTTGAAGTGTGTTTGGTGCCGTGGAGAGCCAGCGAACAGCCTAATGGAGACACAATTTCAAAACTGTTCTGTGCTTGCCAGTCTTCTCTGAGCAATCACCCATGATACCCACCCGTGGCGAAACTCCAGCTCCATTTTGCACAAAATATACAGTTTTTTTTACTTGGGAAGAAGCTCATGTGTGACCTGTTCAGCTCGTGATCCACTCAAAGAAAGTCATGCCTGTTGAAAACTCCATACAGACCGTGTTTTTATTTTGTACTCCTGAACCCATTTAGAGGATAATTTACCTTATTTTTCTGTATTAAAAACTTTTCCCTTTCCCCAGAAACCGTTTCATTAATATTCTTGTGACCACGTCTTGAGTTTGAGAACCGCTGTTCTCGAGAAGTAGTCGCCATCTGTGTGGAAAAACCTTCTCTAATGCGGACGCAAATATGGCTGATCCTTATGAAAACAGTGGTGATGAGGAGGAGTATTATATCAGAGTTCCTGTTGTTTGTTGGTGCCTTCACCTCTGTTTGACGCTGAATAAGTTGCTTGTAATGTCAAAAAGAAGAAATAATAAAGCTTAACGGTGCATCCTTTTTTTTTTTTTTTTTACCTTTTAGCACGTGACGTACCTTTAAATCCTCCTGCAGAGCACGGCGCTTCCTGTATGATCTGTTTTTTTTAAGTGATTGTCTTTATGTCTGAACACACACAATGTTACACTCTGGCTTTTTATTCATGAAAAAAAAGAAGAAAAAAAAGAGCAGAACATCAAGGGAACGCCAGCCAACATAGGCTGGCACATATCGCAGGGTGTTAACAGGTGAGGCTAATTTCCTAAAGGTGCAGACACCTGGCCTCACCTGGGGTTCACAGCCAGGTCAGGACACCTGTGCTGTTTCATATCTATGAACTCCCTGCAGAGGGCTGTCGCTGTTACAGGTGTTCACACCTTCCGTTTATTGATTTCAGGTTTCACAGGTGCGTCAGATACACTCAGCAGTAGTAGAAGAAGGAGAGCTCCGGTACAGTCGCTTTGAGAGGAAGAGGCACGACAGAACGCTGATTCGTACACCGAGCTCTTGCACAAAATTCAAATATATTTACAATCATAAACAATCAACGATTCATAAGATGTGATATTTTTTTTACACTTATTACAAATACTGTGTTCAGTGGCTGCAGCTGAACGGCTCAGACGTGGAGTCGATTAAAAACATTTCACATCATCTTTTTCGTCTGCAGAAGAGGGGGGGGGGGGTCTAGCTCCACCCGTCAAAAGAGTCTGGTCAAGTTAACGCCGAGAAATGTGTGGTACAATACAAACAGTTTAATTGTGTAATTAACAATCAATAACCACTTCTAGTTAGAACATTTTTCTGCAGAAATGAACCGAGAAACACTTATAAAACAGTCAGTCGTAACAAAATAACTGGTGTTCTCATTGAAATCAACTCATAAAAAAGAAACACTTTTATACAGGAGATTTATACAGGAATAGCTTTTTGAATTGGATCGTTAACCAAAGGAAGACACATCGCAGACATCGATTTTCACACAGATTGCATATGTTTTTCTCTCTAAGGTGTTCTATAGGTTAGTCATTTTACCTAAGCTTATTTGCATGATAGTAAAAATTGCATACAACATTAATTGTGAAGCTTGTAGCATGAGTTGGTTGACGTACAGCACTTTTTTTTTTTTTTAATAGGCAACCTTTAAAGCACATTTGTCCATTTAAAACGTTTAAGACACTTTTTGTTTTTACTGCCCATCGAAAAATCACATTTATAAATAGAAAACAGAACGGGTGGAGTTAAAAAAAAAGAAAGAAAAAAGAAAGCTCTACATAAGAAACGTAAAAAAAAAAAAAAAAAAAGGAAGTAATTACATCGGAAACACTGCATGAACTGCAAATAAATAATGTCAGACAACATAAAAAACATGGTGGAGAATTCACATTTCTAACTGTGTGTGGCAAATTCAGAAAGTTACAGTGACAAAGGTTTTGCAAAATAATCTAACATCGGCAGTGCCGTATAGTACAAGGCATTTGTTGGCATAGTTTCTTTAAGACTGTATTTTTTTTTTTTACAGTTACAATATAATGTCTATATATATATATTTATATTTCCTCCCTAACAAATAATATGTAAAGACTGAGCTGTTCTCGGAGATGCACCTGGGCTGGCAGGCGGGCGGGGGCGATCGCGTTCCAGAGTTTGATTCAGAATCACATGACGCGCTCTTTAAAAGAAGAACTCCTCCGCCAGCAGGCGCCGCACGCCATACCTCATGATTAAGGCCTTGTCAACCACTTGGTCCTCGATTTCATTTTTTTTTTTTTTCTTGAAAAAATCCAGTTAAACATCACATACGTAAACACCTATCAAAGTCCTGACAAACTCCAGGAGGAGGGGGGGGGGGGGCTTTTTTGTCTTTTTAAATAGAATCAGTAGCTCAAAAAAGATAAAGTAAGTCAGTGTAAAACAACAGACATTGAGTGCAGTCAGCAAATATCCACGGCAACATACTTAGAATAATTTTTTGTGCAGATTATTTAAATGATGCATCAGTCTTTACAGTGAATAATACAAGTTTTACAAAATCCAAAAAGTAGTACTTGAGTCTGAAATGGGCTCTCCAGTGTGTGAACGCTCCCTCCACATAGCCTGTCAGTCTGTTACAGATATATATAAACACTCCTCCGAACAGTCCAGGAGCTGTTTTCATTAAAAACACTACTTTTCTTGATTTGCGGTGTGGTGGTTCTGTGTGGGGGGCCCGAGCGTTACATTTAGCACAGTCACTAGTCTGTCTGTGTTCACATGAAAACTCTCGGCGCGTGTGAAGACGGGGAGAGTCTACTCCTTGGCCTCGTGTTCTATCTCGGCCTGGGCCTCGGCTCCTCGGCTCAGATGCTCCTCGATCTTGATGGAGAAGATGGTGCTGTTGGTCTGCGTGTTCTCCTCCAGCTCCTTCAGCAGCTCTCCGCTCTCCCTGAAGTCCGTCAGCTCCTCCTCGAAGGCGGAGCTGCTGCTGCTGCTGGTGTTGGTGGTCGCCACAGAGCTGTTGTTGTTGTTATTGGGCTCCTTGAGCGCCTTGGCTGGGTGATTGACGTAGAAGCGCTGGTTCTGGAAGAACTTAATGATGGTGAGCTTGGGCAGGTCCAGCTGGGCCGACAGGGTGTGGATGGCCTCCTCGTCCGGGTACAGACCCACGTCCTGGATGAAGCTCTGCAGGATGCCCAGAGCCTCCAGCGAGATCTTCCCTCCGACGGTGCGAGCCTTGATGCTCCCTCCCCGGCTGCCCTCGTCCTCCGTCTCGGCGGGAGAGGCGGTGGAGGGCTGGCGAGGCGGCAACCGAGGGCCTGTGGTGGGCTGCTGCTGCTGCAAAGGCTGCTGGGACAAAAGGGGTTGGGAGGGGTGCTGGAGGGACAGGGAGGGCTGGTGCTGCTGCTGAGACTGGGGTAGCTGAGCCTGCAGTGGGAAAAAAAAAAAAGGGGGGGGGGAGAGAGAGAGAGAGAGAGAGAGAGAGAGAGAGAGAAAGGAGACGGGGATGTTATCAGATGTTAACACTTATCGGCGCCTTAATAAGGCCTTTCATTAAAATCAATTGAGTTGTGAGGAAAAACGGGCCCGCTGTGTAGAACAGGCACTTGGCTGAAGGAATTTTCCATGTAACATCTCATTGAATGTAATCAGCTCTGCAGATATGACTTTTTTTTTTTCCTCCTTTTTTGGTAGTGAGAGATTGTGCCTCTCATTGTGGGGATATACACCAGACACACACACACACACACACACGAACCGGAGAGACACAATCCGCCCTACACACAGTGGGAAACTGGCCTCTCTATTATGGCCTCTGCTGCTTATCAGGCTCTATTGCCAGAAACTGATAAACAAGCTCCCCTTGTACAATTGTGGACCGCGATGGTCTGGCTGATTTGCCGCAGTGTGAGAATGCTATCGATGGCCTTCACTGGGCCGGCAGAGTCCCGTTAGTGTAAACACATGACACGTTACTCGTAAAAATGTCTCATTGTGTGGTTAGAGAGGGAGTGAGTGGGCAACTCACGGTCCCCATTGACCCCGCAGAATGGGTGCTCTTTTATTTTCATTCCTGAGTCAGACGCCGTCCAATAGGTGTTTCATAATGAAGTTTTGCAAAACAGCACTTTGCAGCGACTCTTGTTTGCCAGCTGCATAAATGCACCCAGAGATGTGATTTTTTTACTGTACCAATATACGCAGCGATGATACTTCTGGTTGAGCAAATGTGAGATGATTTGGCTAATGTGTGGCGTTAGTGAGGGGAGCAGCACAAAATATTTTAACACTCGTCTCTTATGAGCAGAGTAAAACTGTCCATTAAATCAGAAATGATCCTGTTTGATCAATCTACGACTAGTACTGTCTGCAGGCAGAGTGCTCACAGAATGCCCCTCATTCCATATCTGCAGCTGGGAGACGCCTTATTACCTTTTTTTTTTTTTTTTTTTTTAATCGTGTAACAAGCAGCCTTTGTAAATCTCTGGCCACGTCTCCAAGTCACCAAATATCTAATCAAGTACTCAGCCGTGGTTGGGTCTTTTAATGGAATCATTATTGTACTTCATTAAGACATGTGAACCTTTAACCATGCCTGTAAGTCTTCCTATTTATCTCCCAGCTGTTTTTTTGTATTTCTACAAAGAAGTTCAGGTTCATGATATCTCTGAAAACAGTTTCCACAGAAAAAAAAAAAAAAAACAGAACATCTAATCAAACAAAGTTCATAAAAAAGCCGCCGGGAGAGTTGTTTACAAAAAAGTTCCAGGAAATGTAACGAAGAATTAAATTAATGTTTGAAGGTATTTCACTTTGTCACTTTTTTGTTTGTGAGTTTGAAGGTCGTCTGTGAAGCCGTCACCATGAACTCAGGTTTCAAATAACAAACAGCTAGTTTGATTCCCAGTTTATTCCCTGGTTACTTTCTACACTGATAATGTAGAGTTTAAGACATGATGATCATCATCAGTACAGAAATATTTTTATCATGAGGGAAAAAGGAAAAAGGAAGCAGCGGGGTGCTGGTGTAGCAGTGGTTAGTGCGTGCGCCCCACGTACGGAGGCTTTGGTCCTCCAGGCGGGCGGCCTGTGGCTCCTTTCCTGCATGTCTACCCCACTCTCTCTCTCTCTCTCTCTCTCTCTCTCTCTCTCTCTCCCTGATTTCCATCATCTCTCCAATAAATGCAGAAAAAGCCCCAAAAAAACCCTTTAAAACAAAAAAAAGGAACCAGCAAATTTACCCCTGTGTACTCTGTGTAACGAGCACATTTTCAGACGACTCAGAGATTAACTGGTTGTCAATAAAGTTGCAGATTTATTTAATTTTATTTCATCAAATCTTTTGTTTTTTCCCAAGTTGAACTGTTCGGCTTTTTATGATTTTATTTAGAGATGTTTAGAGATTTAGGAGAGTGGATTGAGTCAGAAACTGTGGAGAGAGAGAGAGAGAGAGAGAGAGAGAGAGAGAGTGGGGAATGACATGCAAGAAAGGAGCCACAGGTTGGATTCGAACCCAGGCCGTCCGCTCTAGAGGACATAAGCCTCTGTACATGGGGCGTGTGCACCAACCACTAAGCTACCGGCGCCTGAATCAAACAATCTTCTTAGCTCGGGTAAAGATCAGTTGTTAAAGTTCTTGATATGTGGAAGTGATACCGTGTAGATTGTGGTGCATCCTGCGGAGCAGTCTTTACATTTCACTGCACATCTGTATGAGCATGTGACAAATACAAATCTTGAATCTTGTTGTTGTTTAACTTATTTATCCATCTTTTTCAGATATTTGTTGTTGCATGTGTATGTTAAAGTGTAGTCCTGACCCCATGTCTTGTTCTGAGCTTGTCCACAGTGTTTGATTTAAATAGTGTATGTTGTGATTGAAACAGACGATCACTCCTGTATCACCATCTGCGGACTATTGAGCCACGCTGGGCCTTTTGATTCTGGACATTTGGCAAAAAAAACAGAGCTGAAAAATCCTCTGAGGTCATTTTCTTTTACTTCACAGCAAATGTGAAGTTTAGTTTTGTTTAAATTAGGATGATTTCACACACACACACACACACACAGACACAGACACAGCCCCACACACACACACACACACACACACACACACACACACACACACACACACACACACACACACACACACACACACACACACACACACACGCACACACGCACACACACACACACACAGATTATTTTAGGAAATGTCTGAATCCATGAAACATTTCCCGTCTCAGCTGAAGCGTGTGATGCGACGTGATGATAAGCGTGTGCACGGCGAGGGCTCTTTGCCGTCCTTGTTCTCACCTGTAGCTGGTCGGCGGTGATGTGCATGAGGTGGGACGGCCGCTCGTTGTGGTGCTGCTGCTGCCCGGCGCTGCTCTCCTGCTCGTAAATGGCGTCACGTTCCACCTGGGCCAGGCTCAGGAAGCGGCGGATCATGGAGAGGTTCTCCCAGAGCGTCCGGTTCTCTGGAGAGGGATCCTCCTTCCAACGGAGCAGCTCGCAGAGCCAGCCCTGGGGGGAGAGAGAGAGAGAGACACAGGGAGAGAGGGAGAAAAGATCAGTAAAGGGACGTCTTTACACTCAAAATGAGACGACTGGATCACACCATCAAACAGATTTATCGAGGCCTTCCTACAAAGAGAAACAAATAACACATAAAAAGGCTTTTTCCAGGACTTCGATAATAATAATCAAAACACAGAGAGACACACACACACACACACACACACACACACAGAGTCCATGTCTCATCGCTGCTGCTCCTGCAGTGACTGTGTGTTTTTTCTGTCACAGCTCACGATATAAAGATGTGAATTAGCCAAGGTCAAGCAGCACAGCAGGGAGGAACAACTTAACGCGAGGAGGAGAGACTCGCTCGCATACTGAGCAGCTCCCTCGGGAGGCGGCGGAGTGACTCCCATGTTTGAAACGCTCCAGCAGAGGGCCATGAAAGACAGAGCAGAGGAGCAGCGCGGGACACTCACACAAACAGAGAGGCTTTATTGGATCGATAAAAAAAAAGAAAAAAAAAAGGCGTAAAGAGGCGTCACCTGACTGTGACTCAGAGTGCATGAACTCAAGCTGCAGAGCTGAACGACATCACCGAGGGGCAAAGGTAAGGATCCTGTCAGAGGCTTTGTTGACTGAATGTCAGAACCTTTAAATAAATACCAGATCTGAATCCAGTTTGGATTAAAGTCAATCTGAGTTTTGATGTTTCTTCAGACTTATTTCTAGTGTCAGATCAAATATCAGTCCAACACATGAATATGAAATTGTGGCTCTATTTCCATCATCATCAGTTATGTGAGGAGTTTGTTCTTGTCCCCTCTGGTCGGAGGTTCAGGCTGCAGGTACACTGATGAAGGCCTAGTGCTGAAAACCCAGATAAAGAAAATTTAAAGGACATTCAGCACAAGAGCAACCCATACAAGCTTTCATTTATGTTCCTATATGTGCGATTAATGCTCTTCAAATTGTTGAAATCATGGCTGCACTTTCCAGCAGCACTATAGACTTTTATTTTTCATTTTCCAACAGAAATATTCCAGAGTCACTTTTCTCCAGCAGTGATTTTTGTCTTTTTCTTGGTTGTTTTCCATCAGTGTTGCTCTCTCCTGTGTCTTTTTAAAAAAAAAATCTTCATTAAAAGGTCTGAAGTGAAATATAAAAATATATAAATAAAATACATATTTCCTCTTCTATCATGTTGATTAAAAAAACAAGAAGGAACAATGAGGTCGTCGACAATTAGTTTAACAAAAACATGAGGGAATAATTCTGAAGAGTATCTCTCTCCAGCTGATGTTGAAATATTAGAAGATAAATCATTTATTTGATTTGATTTTTAGATTTTTGATTGAACAGAACCAGTGATTTTAAAAATGTCACTGTAGTTTCTTTTAAATTAAAATTTGTATTTCAAACATTTTCCTCTGATTTCATAAACAAAATGATTAAATGAGTTATAAAATAAATGTCACATTATTCAGTTATGAAAATATTAGATTCCAACTTTATTTCTTTGTCCTTATTTATTCCTAATCTGGGATGTATATCCTAAAAGTTTTTCCAAGAGTATAAACTCATCAACTCATAAATCAAAGAGAGAATATTTGAAATGTTCTGGAGTGATGGAAACAGAAACTTCTCGACTGCAGAGATTCCATTCTGTGTTTGTTTGCTCATCGTGACAATCTGAGGGCCGCACAGGCGGACAGCAGGGCTCTGCAGGGGGTCGAGTGACGTGGCCTCCGAGGCTCCAACACGATGACCTCAACCTCAGCGGGCGTGTGTGTCAAAGAGTGTGAGAGTGTGTGAGTAAGAGAGAGAGAGAGAGAGAGAGGGAAATGACACTCTGCAGTGCTGTGTGGGTGAGAGAGCGAGGGACGAGTGAATCGACGAGAGAGTTGTAAAGGGACAAGAGTGGAGGAAGGAGGAAGGACGGCCTGCGAGTGAAACCAGCGAGGAGGAAACACGGCGAGGTGTGTGTGTGTGTGTGTTACGGAGGGCTACTCTCACAGCCGGGTAGTCTGTCCTGGCAGCGTGACAGAGCGGCGCTGTAATCTCCCGGCCAGTGCGCGGCAGCACCTTTCATTTCCACAGGATTACACCGCGCTGCCTGTCCGCACACAGACACACACACACACACACACACGGAGGGCAGAGCCACGCCGCCACACTGCATGCAAGAGATAACTCAGCAGTTTGGTTGTCCCCTGTTCCAACTCCTCCCATAAGCCACATCAAACCCAGGAGGGGTTTTGGAGGAAGCCGAGAGGGGGAGACAGCGGCAGAGAGAGAGAGAGAGAGAGCGAGAGAGAGGCCATAAAGCCTGCGTGCCCACCTTGTTCCTTTGCCACGTTTATTGTTGCGTTTTTAATTTGCATGCAGAGGGATTTGGACGGCGCTCCAGTTGGGCTGTCTGTGGTTTCAGCTGATTCGGTAGTGAGGGAGAACACACACACACACACACACACACACACACACACACACACACACACACACCACAAAACAAAAAACACACAAACAGACGCACACAAACCACCACACACCATCTTGTCAAAGCCAGAGAAACAGTACCCCGGCCCAGCGATGGAGTAATCCAACTCAAACACTCCCCAAACCAGCAGGATTAAACCCAAAGTAGCAGAGCCAATCAAACAAAGGCACGACGTGAACTCCATTTCAATGCCAGGAAGTCCATTTGATGAAATAAAGTACAGAGAGTTTATTAGTTCACAAGTGGGAATGTTAGTTTTGTTGGGGCTGTTTCACTTTACCGCCGTTAGTGTCGACAGCTTCGGGGGCTGACGACGAGCTTTTACAGAAGAAGAAGAAGAAGAAGAAGGAGGAGGAGGAGGAGGAAGAAGAAACGAACGCTCGCTAATCGCTTTTTATGTGATGCACGTCAAACAGCAGTTAGCTCCGCTCCCGGCCAGCACTGTGGCCAGTGGACAGTCAGCATTTTTCCGTGGCAGTTTCAAGAGCTCTGTTTGTGTTTGTCTAATTGCATTGCTTCCACAGGCCAGGCAGCGGCAGTGGGGATAAAGGGAGGAGATGGAGACAAACAGAGAGAGAGAGAGAGAGAGAGAGAGAGAGAGAGAGAGAGAGAGAGAGAGAGTGGGAGAAGTTAGCTGTTTGACTCCTTGTTTCTAAGAAGAAGAAAAAAAAAAAGGGGAATCAGCAATTTAAAGCAGCATGGAATTAATTTGATGTGAAACTTACTTATCTATCAATATCTCTTAGTACGAGTTACTTAATCAAAGAGATAATATGTTCAACCTTCCCGTTCAACATTACCATACTGCTGCAAATCTGTTTTTCCCCCCCTTATTGTTTAATGTAATTTGTCGAGCCTCTCCACCGCAGCTGACAAGCACCAACTGCTCTTGATTGGATCATGGAACTTGCTGCCCCTTCCCGCTAAAGTGTTCCAACAACGGTACAGAAAACAAAAAAATCTAGGGCTCTTCAATGCAGTGTGCTCGCCTGTTGTGTTGGAGATCATTAAGGGCTCTCTATAAATAAACAGAACAGGTAGTTCAGCGCAGGCCCGCTTCTGGGCCAAACACAGACTAACAGCACACACATCGGGTTTCAGCACCACTCGAGCTTCTGCAGGAAAAGTGTCAGACTTTCACTCACTCGTACTGCAAACCAAGGTTTATTTATTTATTTATTTTTGCCTTTATTTCAGAGATTGGACAGAGGACAGAGTCAGGATTCAGGGAGAAAGAGAGAGAGCGGGGAATGCTGGAAAGTGTGGTCATGATTTCAACAATAAGAAGAGCTTTAATCCCACAGGGAATATCAGACGTTTGTGTTTGTATGTGTTGCTCTTGGCTCTGTGCAGCCTGAACCTCCGACCAGAGGGGACAAGATCAAACTCCTCCGATAACTAATGATGTGGGATATCAGAAACACAGAGAGACACAGGTCGGATTTGAACCCGGGGTCACCCGCATGGAGGGACTACAGCCTCTGTGCATGTGGCAAGCGCACTAATCACCAGACTACCAGCGCTCCATAGTAGCCGTAGCGCTCGGTCATTAAAAAAAAAAAACTTCAGATCTTCGGTCATAATTTTACCTTAAAGCTGAAAAACAGAGAGCAGCGTCTGAATTTTTTCAAATAAGTCAGCAACCTTTCGGCCCCTGAATGTTGAAAATGCATTTGGCCTTTTTCTTTTAGTAATTAAAAACAAGTCGTTACAGATTATTAGGTGACTAGGACTTGTATTTTTGTTAATGTGATATAGAAAAATGTTCCCATATGGTCTGATTTTCACTAGAAACATATTGTAGTTTGGCGACTTTATTGCTAACATTTCCTTTTAGAAAGAGAACTTTCTGAACTGCATATTATTTTCACAATAACAACAATGCAACTTGTTCAAAATGCATCGTGCAACCCCTGCAGCAATTAAAAATGTAAAAAGCATATTTGCTATTAATATAATCAAAATACTTGGCTGCCATTAATCGATATAATATCGCACCGCAAAATGTGCGTATCGATTTTTTCCCCCACCTCTAATGGACGAGTCCCACACGTTCACACCAAACCACACAGTTAGTGATTTATTGAATCCACTAACATGAAGAATATGCAAAGACTTCCCTCGTTTCAGTGTCTTCAGTGAAGACTTTGACGGCTCCCCTCAGATTCACAAAGTTCTGATGCGCTTCTCTAACTACTTCTTACAGACAGAAAATCAGTCAGCGATGAAGATTCATTGGAAATTAAAATGATTGGGTTGGGTTTTTTTTTTTTGGCTATTTCTAGACCATTAATAGATTAATTATAAGAACACCCTGATGAGTCATTGATAATGGATATATTTTTCAAGCCTAATTAAGATCATTACGGGAGAAATGATTTTAACAGGATTTAGCTTTGTGTCTGGTGAGAGAGAAAGACAACACACAGCTTACACAAATACATATCTGAGAAAGAATGAAGACGACAGCATCTAAAGGTCAAGATAAGTCGCTGCTGTATCGGTGTGCACCTGAAGAAATCAATACGATGACGCAGCAATGTCAGCGTTCACTACCTGGTATGTCACATCAACTCTTTCTTCATTCAGAAAGCATGATGGAATTCATGTTTCCTACACATTCAAGACAATTTAAACCATTTCTAGGCAGTGGTTCTGAACTGATGGGCGGGGACCCAAAAGTGGGTCGTGGAGCCGCTTTCAGTGGGTCCAGAATTGGCCACAGCCTACATTTTCCTAACCTACATCACCTTAGCTCAGTGGTTCTCAACCGGTCTACCCGAAGGACCCAACACCAACTCCTTCCTGAAAATGATGACCCAAATTTCTGATATTTTTTTCAACCAATCAGATTTCTTGACTGAAAAAATAGTGCAGTTTGTACCTCAGATGGCACAAAACATGTGACAGAAAAAAAGAGAAGGAGCCAAAACCAGCATGTTTAAGAGCGCGTCATTTTTTTTTTTTCCTTCCAGTCGTGACTCCCTGAAAACGGCTCCCCGACCCACTTTAGGGTCCCGACCCTCCAGTTGAGAACCACTGCCTTGTAAAACCGAACTTCCACGCTGAATTCGATATCTCTCAGTTGAACTCACAGATGCAGCGAACAGGCTCATTGGAGCAATAAATACACACAGGCCTGGGATTATGTTTCCATGTTGGCACACACCTGCGACAATATTGCACAATAATCTGTTGCCTCCAGGTCATCATTTCTTAATTATTAATTAGTTTCAGACAAACGGGGCTGGCAATCAAGAAGCCGCAGCCTTTTGCCTTTTCTTGTGTTTACAACCGACGCAGATCTGACCAGAGGCTCGTGGTGCTCTGGGGTCATAAGGTGGCAAATTAAAAGGGTAATAAACTCTTCAGCAGCCTATTGTATAACCTCGGTATAAATAGCAACCCGGTGTTGGGATAAAAATATTTTCCTCCCTGAACACAATAGTTGAATTCATGCGCGAGATTCATCCAGCTATGCGGTGTGGTATACTGTGTATGTGAGTGCTGCAGTCACAAGCTGCCAATAAGAGCATAGGCCTGCTCTGTCAGAGAACAGCGTGGTATTCACCGCTCAAAAAACACCCACCCGTTCACCCTTACACCACCAAACCACCACTGTAAAAATCCCCCCCAAAACATGGAGGCTCAGAGGAGCGTGAATCAACAACTGGCTCAGCTTTGAGACAGACTCAAAAACAGAGAGACAGACAGAGAGGGCTGTCACACGGCTCGGCCAACACCTTCCCTCTAATCTCATTTGCTTGTTATCAGTCCCATCAGGCTGACCTCGGCCACTGCAAAAATAAATTAATAAAATAAGCCAACAGATGTCCATCAATTTGCCATTCCGGTTCCCCCCCCCCCCCCCCCCCCCCGCCCCTCTTCCTCGGATTACCGCCCGAACAAAAATAAGGCCTCACTTTCAACCACAGGAACAGAATAAGCGAGTGCATTAAGAACAATTTGGATTTAGACCATTTGGACACAAAAGGCCAAGATGACACATCAGAGAAATAAAAAAAAAAAAACGAGAGAGAGAGAAAAAATCTCAGATGGAAAAATGATTGTGGCCATTGTTGTGGCTGTCTGTTTCGGGAGGCAGCCAGACAACCCTCTTCTGTGTCTGAACAAGGGAGAGAGCGAAAAAAGTGAAGGAAGACAATGCATTATTGTCTTTCCTCCTCCTTGAACCTGGCGGAGGCCCAGCACTGGCAGACAACGCCATGCAGATAAATGCAGCCGATAACGTGGGCCTCTCCTCCCTCACCCAGAGCACGCCAAACTGGCGGCTGCACGTGCGCGGTCGCTCCTGCGAGTTAAACGTGTGCCTGTGTTGTAAAAACATTAGCTGTGGTGGACGCCCCGTCTGCTGACGACAGAGGAGTGTCGAAAACGGCCCCGGATGCTCGGGCATATGCGAACCTCCCGCAACAATAAGCAATAATTGACTGCACAATTCATGGCCAGATTGTTTTTTTTTTATTTTTTTGGGAGGGGGGGGGGGGGGGGTTTAAGTCTCTATATGCAAATAGAACAGTTCTGGGTGGCTGTATAAATAATCTTTGGCATAATGTGGGGAAGATAGGGCCATGGAAATGGGGTCAGTGGCCTTATTTGAACCGCAGTGACAATTGGAAACACTGGAATGATGTGCCAAAAATAAAGTGAAACACACATTGTATCCTCACAGAACGACACCCACACCACAAAGTCCTTTTTGTTTCTCTATTAGCGTCTTTATTTCATTACTTCCTTAGCGTTCACACAGCATGTCGCTAAAGGCTGCAGCCACGGCGAGATCTCATCGTATGAAGTGCTCGATAAGGACGCTGGAAAAAGGTCTATTCTTAATAAAAAGGACAAGTGTGAATCCAAGTGTGCGCTCCTCTATGGAGGTGTTCTGCTCGCTCCGTCTTAAACGCTCAAAGAGGAGGAAATATTTCATGTTTCATGGTTGGATTTTTTTTACCCTTTGATTATCGTAGCCCCCTCTGCAGCGCTGCATGCTAATGTTGTGTATTCATTACATACCAGAAGTAATCATGTTTTTATCCTTTCATTGACGACTTGATAAGGAAATCATCAATGCGAGGGCAAGGTTTGCACACACAGAAAAATGACTGCTAGCAAGATCTTAACATGCTAATGTGTCTTGCAGTGGGAGAGGGGAAGATTACTGACATGTGCATTCATTATGTACCCGAAGTAATCGTGTTTGTGTGTCTCTTATTCACTCAGGGCGAGAATGAGGAGAAGGTTCCTGCTGGAGACGGCTGAGCTACGTCACAAACTACTCGTTTATTTAGCTTTACCCAAAAGAAGATCACTGAGCCTTTTTGTTGTGTTTATAAAGTGACCACCACATGAAGTCACCTCGGGCTTGACGACACAACGCTCTCAACTTGGGCCGCACTTAAATGCAAAGCTAACAATACAAACTTAAGGCATTCTTTGCACAACATGAAAGAGTTAAACAGCCAAATGACTACAAAGAAAGAGCCTTGTATGTTTTAATTTCTCTTTTTTCTCCATGTGATTTACACACAGGAGTACACGCCCACTTCCTAAGCATTTCTTAGACTAGTTGTGATTTCTAAAGGGGAAATTAAGAGCTCCGATTTCCTTTAAAAAAAAGTTGGAAACTGTCAAAAAATTGCAACAAGACGTCAAATGTATTGATGCCAGTTGCAGATTGGTAAGAGGCCTTTTCATCAGACTTCATGTTTCAACTGAAAAATGTAAGGGACACTGATATGCAATCAAAAACTGCTTCATTTAGTGTTTTCAGTTCTTTTTTTAATCCCCTTTATTGAGAGAAGACCTCCTGGTCCACTGGCAAACTGGTCCCTTGTTTTAACCTCACCATGAGTACTGAAGAAATCCTAACTTAAAAACTAATTTAGCTCCTAGAAACAAGCTGAGCTTATGTTCACTGCAGTCCAGACTGCAGCCACAACGTTAAACTAGAGGTGGGGAAATACATTTGATTCTTATCTTGTGAGATTTTAAATTGATTAATAACTTCCAAAAATCGCTTATTTTTTTGGGGCTAATCAGTCACTCCCTGCTAAGTGCTAATGCTAGCTCTTTAACTCAGTAGAATGCCAAATGGAGCAGCAAGAGATTCAGCCAGTCTGACAGATGACTGGAGTAGATCCTGAAGTTTGTACTAATTCAAAAATAGACTTTGAATCCATGAATCAATGAATCAAGAATAGGTTTGAATTGAAAATAGATTCTGAATCAAATCGTGAGACACCAAAAGATTCGCCGGCCCAACCTTAAACTGTTAAACAAATTTAAATAATCTTTGTGTACAATAAAGAATATAGCCATAAAAATGTGTAAAATACAATTTGAGGGTGTGTTAATAAACAACATTTTAAAACCAAACCAATTAACTTTCTGATTACATCGGGCTACAGCCATCATCAGGATACTCCTCAAACTGTCATCATCATCAAAATAGATTCTGTAAGACATACAGATATTCATTTCTATACAAACAAAATATGGTGATGACATTTTTTGGCCATATTTCCCAACCCCATCCCCTTTATGTACTGATGTAAACGAAGTCCTTGAGAAGTACAATGTAAGGGGGACAGTTAAATGCAGAAGCTAAATCCATCCTTGGTGTTGACCTTTGGGTCAAAAGGTCAACTTTCTGACCATATCACTGAACCCCACAGGGAGTCTAAAGGCATCCAGTATCTCACATGCTGCTTTAGAGAATAACAATCAGCGACAGATAAAGTCAATTAACATATTTCTAAAAATAAACGACTTCATTCCTCTGGTATGATGATGCAGCTCACCATATTTTAATCAAAGAGTTGAATCTTTGCATCTTTTTTTATAACCTTTCCGTCTGATTTCAATTCACATGGTGGTCGTGAACGCTTTCTACAAAACAGACGGATCAAACGGACTTCTCTCTGAAATGACAGATAGGCCCCGAGGACGCCGGGATTTACGACCACAGTAATGGATGATGAAATTTCTAGTTCTCATATGTACCCGTCGTGAAGCTGCTGCTCTCTTAAGGATGGCTTTTGAAGATTAAAAACTGAATCATCATTTGAAACTTGCCTTTAAAAAAAGAAATATATATTTTTTTTTGTTTGCGTTATTAAATCACGTCGAATGACTCTGATGTCTCGTCAAAGTGGAAGCTGTCCAGATTTGCGGTTGCCAGATTGTGTCACTGTTCCTCTTTTGTGAGGATGTCAGTGGCTGAGCTGCAGGAGAGAAATTTGCCAGTCTGAATCTCCTGCACGCCCAAACAATTCATATCTAATGGAGCTCGGGCGCGGAGGAGCCGTCGCCAAACAGGGGACTTTTTCTAAAGAGGGGTCGCGACCTCTCCGGATACAATAAGCGAGTCGACAACAATAACAGACTGACAGCTAACACGACACACATTGTGGACGCGAGGCATGACTATGCAGGAAATGGCCCTCTCTCTCTGTGTCAGCACTTGCTCCCTGAAACAATACTGAGCAGCTCTGTGTGACAGTTTACGTCATGGTTCACAAACCGATAAAGTGTGCGGGGGAATTTTCAAACAACCAAATAGAGACAGATGGAGCATAAAGAATAGCCAACGGCAAATGACCGGTCCATCTACAATGGAGCACATTAAACATCTGTGGGGATACAGTTTTTTTTTTTTTTACTGCACACTCTGTTCTTTCTGCAGCAAGATCTTCATCTCACACGACTTCAAATAACACTTACTTTATTATAATGTTTCCAAATGCAACTGTGATCCTGATCAAAACGGACCCCAGAGCCAGAAGTGACATCTTCATATTGAGGTTTTTTTTTTCTCTCGTCCGACCAACAGTTCAAAGCCCACAGACTCCTCATCACTATCCCAAATCACAAAGAGAAGCGGTGAATGTTTAATTTAAGAGGCTTTAGACAAACAACCATTTGAAACGTTGGCTTGGAAAAGCTCTGGGTGTGATCTCATAGATGATGAAAATATCAACAGGCGTCATATTTTAATTCATAAGAACATCAAATTTCACTTTAAAAATCGTCCCATATCACATTTCAGAGAGATTGCTTTTCTCTTTCTGCACTAAAGCACTTCAGATTGTTTCTGTGTACAAAATGGCTGAAAATGGAGTCACTGATGATGCTACAATACACGCGCCTCTTTGTATCAAATATTAGTATTGTCGAAATTGCACCATAATCTAGTTTAGCCTGGTGGTGGGCTGATATTTGGGTACTAGCGTTGTCTGCACAGCACACTGAATGTTCAAACACTGTTCTCCCACCACAAATTTACCTCTTGTTTGTAATTTTTGTTCAATACTGCCGAGGCAGATGGAGGATGAATGCACAGAAGACAACAAACACGGAGAAGATGAACTAGAGATAAACAGCGATGGCGGTAACATTACAAAACACACAAAGTACCTACATGGAGTCTGATTCCACCAATTATAAGAGCTTGATTGATATTTAATTCAAAGCTGGGATTTAATTGCTAATATCAAAGCGTAATTAGGCTGATAAATCATGACTGATCTTATTGAATTAGGGATTGAAATAGCACAGAACCTGCAAATTGTCTGTGTCAGTTAAATAACTGTTCTTAATAGGTCTACAAGTTTGCTTTAGACGGTAATGAAAGTGAACAAATGCATCCCCAAAAAGGGATCTGAAATAGAAGTTGTTTATTCAGGGCTATGGCTGTGTGTCTTACTAAACTTAGAAATTAATCTTACTCTTATAAATGGAATATGATAGAGGCGCAGACATAGTAAACACAAGATCTTTACAGTGTGCTTATAAAGGGAACTTGTATATGTCTCCGTTCAGGTTTCTTTTTACGCAGCATATTGTAAGGCGAGTGACTCTAATGTGGGCGGAGTGATGAGGATGGAGTCAGCCTCTCTTAGAAAGAGAGAAAAGGGCCGAGAGGAGATTGTGAAAGATGGAGAGAGAGAGAGAGAGAGAGAGAGAGAGAGGGAGGGAGAAATGAAGCACACAAGCACCAGCATGAGCACTTGGATAGTCCTAATATCTCCCCATGCAATTCCCCCTCACTCAGCTCCACACACACACTCCTGTGTGCACACAGACACACTCTCTCTCTCTCTCTCTCTCTCAGACTGCATCTGCCGGAGCTAGTGGCTGTAGTTAAATTGAAATATTTCCCGGCGTGTGTCAGAAGCATGCAGAATGATAATTATGACAGATCTGATTAGGCGGGCCGAGTCGGGCGGCTCCGGGCTGCAGGTGCGACCTTGTGCATTCCTGAGTGTGTAAATAAAATTAATTACAAGCGTAGGGGGCGCGCGGCGCGTGACATCAGCGCGCACAGGGGGGACTCCCACGGGGGGCACCCTAATGGAATATTTTCCCCGAGTCTAATAATACAGTTGGTATTGACTTGAGGTAATTAGGGGGATCATTAAAGCGCTTTTCCCGGCGTATTTGCCTGCCTGATCAGATTAGCGAGAATGGGCCTCAGAACAAGCCCTGTGTGGTCTGTCAGGAGAAGTGGAGACAGTGGGAGAGGGTTAGCTAGCGAACATTTGTAGCAAAGAAAGAGATAGCAAAACGCTCTGCCTGTCACTGGGGCAATGGCAGCATTTGCTAACAAGCTAGCAGGAGATAAAGATAAAAAGGGTTACTACTAAGCACTACTTAATGCATTAAAACTTTTCACTGAATGAGGGATAATTAACTACTAGCCTTTTTGCTAGTTACCTGTGTTAGCACGTCCAACACCTGCTCCACAGTAGGAAGCATTAGTCATACAATAATGCATTAGAGGTGATGACGAAGACGCAATTTGGACTCCTGACAGTCGGGCCAGATTCCTGGTTTGGACTGCAGAGTGGGAGGAAGTCGAAGAGGAGGGAGTGGGTTGTGCGATTGGAGACAGATGGGGTGAGAGGTGGCATGTAAGGCGTAAGTGAGAGCGATGGCAGGGGAGACACAAAGTGCTCCGGGCATGCTCAGTGAGACCCGGGGCTCCTGCTTAGAGGAGGAGGGTTCGATGAAACGGGAAGCGGGGAGAGGAAAAAAAAAAAAAAACTGGCTGGTGGGAATTCCACTGTCCATTAAACAATAAGAGAAAGGCTCATTTCAGAGGGTGGGAAGACTTACCGTTTGCAAGATAATTCATTCGCTAAATTAATTATTCAGACAGCTGGGTCTCCAGTTCAAGAAATTGTGTCTTTAATAATAGAGAGGATCTGGCCTTGCCTGTTTCCCATGGCAACCTAATAACCAAGCAGGCACTGGAGATAAATAAATAAATCAATTAATAAACAGTCACGGCCCTCTGAGATCCCAAGAGGCTGAGACAAACTTGTTCTGATCTGCCTAATTTGAGTGAAAGGAATTAGTGGAGAGCTGCGAGTGGGAAAAAAAAAAAAAAAAAAAAAAGAAGACATCTTGACCCTGCCAAGAATGTAAAACGTGTGAAAGGTGCACTTTGCTGCAGCGACAAACAGCCCTCAGTATTTATATTAAAAATGAATCTGATAATGTACATTCCCTTCGTTGGATGTCATTTAATACCATTAGACAACTCTTCATGCAGAACATGGCGACCAACACGCTGACCCCGAGTGGCATCTCCGTAACAGACAAACCTCTGAACGGTCACAATCTAGAAACAGACACCGAAAGGTCAGCCATCTGCCCCTCTTGTTCCGCAGCCATTGGATAGAGCAGAGTGATACAAGTGGTGTGAGTGTGAGTGTGAGTGTGTGTGTGTGTGTGTGTGTGTGTGTGTGTGTGTGTGTGTGTGTGTGTGTGTTGGTCATTTGCCAAATATCAGAGATTTAAAAAAAAATAAAAAATAAAATAAAATAAATCATTCACAGCACCACCGGCCATGTTGGACCACCGGGCAGATTCAGCCCCTCACAGGAAATACTAATTTACAAAACATGAAGGAAGCAGCTATTCCAGTCACTCTGTCACCCTCCCTTCCTACTCTGATCAGTGTCCCCACCCACCTCCACCCACCTCCACCCATTCCCCCACCTCTCCAGACCAACACTGCACTCACCCCCCCCCCCCCCGCCCCTTCCCTCACCCTCCACTCCAGGGACCGCTGTGCCAGGCGGGTGCAGGGTGACAGATGGCATACACCAACCTCCTCCCCCCCCCCTCTCGCTCTCCCCTCTCCCCCCCTACTGCACCAGCCCCCCCCCCCCCCCCCCCCTTGCCTGGCCCCCCCGGTGGCGCAGCGGCGGACCAGATCAGTGCCATTCTGTCTCATTAGAGCCTGGCTAATTAGCGTAGCCTCTTCCAGGGGAGAGTGAGCGAGCGAGAGAGAGACGGGGAGCGAGGGCGGTGTTGGTGGCGGTGCTGGAGTTCTGTACTCTTCTGGTCATTGAGGAGTCGGAGGGCTTTGAGCCCTGCGGTGCGCACGGCTCCCGGGGTGCTTGTTTTATGACAGCAGGGACTCTGATTCCAACCCGTCTACGCGTTTCCTCTCAGGAAGTGTCGGGGATGTTCGGACATAAAAGTCGTGTCAAAGGAATGCCCCCAACCCTCTCCCACCCTACCCCCTCCTACCCCCCTCGGCTAACCTCCCATCGCTCAACTGAACATGAGCCGCCCTCTCTGCCAGGCTAGCCAACACAGCAAGCCTCCCCTGTTAGCGTGAATGAAAACAAAGCACAGTCGATTGCTAGAGAGCGCTCTAGCCCCAACTGAGCCGGATAATAATGTTGACATCAACTCCAGGCTATCCATATCATAGCTCACACCTCTGCAAGCTAAAATTTAAAAAAAAAAAAAAAGGAGGCTGTTTGGTGGATGAAGCTGCTCCTGGCAGTGTCATCGCTGGATCGGAACCAGTTGTGCGCAGATGTTTTTCTCCGAGTCTGACGTCACCTCAAGCTAAATCGGAGGTGGAACAGTCTCGGGGCGATTGATTGGCTTGAATTATGAAGGAATGGACCGAGAATAATATATGTATTCAGAGAAATTGACCTTAAAAATAAGAAGTGCATTATTGATCACTGAGAAAATACTCAAAGTGAATAGAGACCTTTTATCTGATGAAGTCATATTGCTTTGGTAAGATTCACTGCTCTAGAGTTACTACTCTGAATATATGGCAGTAAAAGAGTGATTGAAATGCAACATTGAGTATGTGAGAGGGGGGGGGAGGGGGGGGGCAGTTAAGGGGTGGCAGAGGCCTGCTGTGGTTACGAGCCCTAAGAGAGGACAGGATGGCTGCGTTCCAGGAAAACCCCCCCAAACACCACACATTCAAATGTGCCTGAGCAGAAAACCCAGTTTGATGCACAGAGAAGCTAACACACATCTCTATACAGTACACACACACACTCAGTGGAGCATGAACCAATCGCTAAACTCCTGTTTACCGCTTCCCCTCACCCAGAGGACAAACACCGCCTTTGACCTCAGTCGACTCCACATCTCTTTTTTCTCCTTTCACGTCTCCTCGGCTAATCCCCTTCCCCCTTTTATTTTTTTTAAACGTTATCTCAATGTGAATCAGCCAAACGCACTGTACACAAATAAACAGGAACCACTACAGAGCACACATTAACACCAAACTCTCTCCTGACCCTGCGCTTGTGTAAGCATGCTGGGAAATCCTTAACAGAGCTAAAGAGGCAGAAGTTGAACAGCACACCGAGCTGACAGGACCGTCAGTGCCAGCCTCTGGTGATGAGGCCTCTCCTCCACCCTCCCCCTACGATTATTTCCCTGGACCCCATATGGGCATCCTGCCAGTCCTGCCCATCCTCCATTCTCATCACCATCCACATCCACACTGCTCTCCCTACCTCCAGTCTCTGCTGGCATGGCGCTCTACCCGAGGCTTGGGTAGGGGGTTATTTTCTTCCTGTAAAGCTGCAAACCTCTCCGGGTTTCAGCTGTCGCTTACAACACAACGTTTAAATATACATTTTGCTGTTCTTCCTGGCTGGCTGATTCAACCTATAGCCAGCTCTTTAACAATTAACAATGAGCACACTCAACACACGGTACCCTGGAGAAAATGTCCTCTCCAGATAAAAATGTTCCGGTTACATGAAGTAAATGTTTCTTTATGTCTGGCTGTGGAACAAATTTGGAAAAAGAAGAAAAAAAACCTGGAATTAAATTTTATTAAAATATATTTGACCGTCTGTTTTTAACAAGTGACGTCTGATACCAGGCGCCATAAAACCAGCTCAACCTCACCTTCAAAATCCTGCCATTGTATTTTTATAAATTGTTTATTTATTCTGTGTTCTTAAAGTCTGATGTACTTTATGACAGTCTTAGTAATGTAATGTGGGAGGTGAACTGTCCCCTCTGTGAGCTCACAGAACATTTTATCCAATCTTAATTCATGATTATTTATTTAAGATGAATTTAAACTACAAATTAAAAACAAAGAAGAAATCTTACAAAAAGACTTCTAATAAAGAAGATGAAGGAATATTCATGACGATGGAATGGATTATTTGACTGGGAATTGTCAGGGCTCTTCTTCTATAGTATGACAAAAATAAAAACATTTGATATTTCCAGCCATGTTGTTCGACTGATTCGATTCTGGCACGACAATTCGGAAACTAAAACTGTAGCATTGTTAGCTCAAAACTAAAATCTCAGGTAAAACTACGAGATCTGAGTCGAATGCTGCGGTTTTAAAATATATATTTTTTAAAGCATGGGGGCCTGTCTCTGATTTTAGGGGTTCAGGGGTCCTGATGGGGAGGAACGAGCCCGGCCTGGCGGGGCTGGTAGCTTTGGTGATGCCGGCTGGGTAGCAAAGGGGGGAGACCAGCTGCCCGGGGAGCGCCCATTACGAGATGGAGCCAGAGATAAGTGCTCTCCCAGGCCCCCTTTCACAGGCATAATTAGCACACTTCTTATCTGCTGTTCAATTCACATTCACACCCGCCTGCCATGAATGGAACGTGAAAGAGAGGCAGAAATCGGGGGAGAAACGGGAGAGGTAGAGGGGGCAAGACACAACGATGGGTGTAAAGTGGAAAAGGCAACCCTGTTCCCAGACAAACCTTCAATCCGAGCAGAAAAAGACGCGCTCTCCCCCCTTTCTCTTTCTCCATCCTTCCAAGGAGTCTTTGAACTCCTTAACAAAAACAGTGGTTTGTGCATCAAACTGCAATTTGGTAAAACAAAGCTATCTGGGGGTATAATCATCCTAATCAGCAAGAAAAAAATAAAGCCTTTGCAGATATTTCCAGATTATTCCGCCCTTGGTGATCTATTTCCCTCCACCCCCCATCTTCCTCATCAAGCACAATTGTGGAAATTTTCCCAACTCTGCCTCCGACAGACGCTGGAAAACCTTTAATAATAACTCCTTAGTGCTCCATTTTTCAAATGACTTTTAATAAAGAGTTAAACTGGGGCTGTTTCCACCACACACAGGCTGGCATTGTGTGAGCGCCCTGCTCTCTGGGAGAAGATAACAGGGGCCCCATCGTCTTACCGAGCAGAGCTAATATAAACAGGTTTGTTTGGTGTCGAAACAGTGTCGACTGCTCAAATCCAAACCCACAATAAAGAGGATGTGTCATTATGGTGATAAATCATCGCAGTGATTGCTCCGAGGCAAATTTTGCAACCCCGGTGAGAGGATTTCTACCTCCATACCTTTCACTGAATGAATACTTTGTGAACTTTATCTAGTGCTGAAAACCCTTTACTCTTTAAATGTTTGTTTCTTTGGCCTCATGTGTTAAGAGTTCAAGAGCACCAGATGCTTCTCGGGTCAAAGATCTGCTTTATTGGACATGAACCGGACTGAAGGGGGTCTCATTACTTTCCATTAGTGATTCCTGTGTTTGGAGACGTCGAGCGAGTATTTCTGCATTTTTAGAATTTCAGTTTTGGATTCATGGCACACTTCAAACTGTTGTAGGAACAACTATACAAATACAAATCTTTTGAAATGATGAACTGCATTTACATTTGGCTGCTTCTGAACCAGAAGAGGTGCAAGAGAGTGAAATCTTTCTTCGACAAGAGAGAGATTTCGCGCACCAGATTTTGGATATTGAATCAGGATTAGGACTCTTTTTGTGTGTGTCTCCTGTCGTGTGTGTGTGTGTGTGTGTTTTAATACCTGGCTCTTTGAGGCGGCAACCTTTGCAAACAGCGCCTGGGAAACTTTGGCCCTCTTCATCTCCTGCTGGATCTCGTCGTAGATGGTGGAGTTGATGTTGAGGATGCAGCTCTCTGTCTTGCCGTTCCATTCGCTGGGCAGAGGCTGCGGTTTCACCTTGATTGAAGAAGGTGAAAAGAGGAAGGAAATTAAAACATTCCTGCACAAAAAAATCCGAACGTATTTTAAAATTAAACCTTAAATACTCTGAATTCTGCGTGTGTGCGTGGACTGAGTCACTGTAGGGAGATTTGATTATACAGCTAAGACTGTATATCTGTGATCTGTACAAAAAAATTGCTTCAACACACGCTCAAAGGCTCTTTCTCCCTCTTGATAAACTGTAAATTGGCGTTCTTTAAATACTGAAAAAACATCTTTTCTTCACACTGATAAAAAAAAAAATGCAAACACCAGCCTTAGACTTGAAGGATAAATTCACAGGCTGCTCAGATTTAAATGTCCTGCTTCCCAAACATGAAAATGCTCGACTAACATTAGTGGAGGACGATAAGCTCCTGTGTGTGTGTGTGTGTGTGTGTGCTGTGCTGTCCATTAAAATGTGTGCTTTCAGATTGGTGTTGGAGAGGTGAGGTGAGGATGCTCTTTGTTTAAACTCACAGGAGAAATGCCCACAGGGATCCGTGGATTCCAGTCCTCGGGCCTCACGCTGTTGCAGTCTTCCCTCCGAGGCTGCAGAGGCAGGGGGGGGGAACACAACACAACCACACTTGTTCAGGCTGCACAGTCGTAAAAAAAAATAAAAAAAAATAAAAAGTAATCCGGGTAACCACTCAGCCAGTCACCCGTCTCTCCCACGTTACCACCGCTCAAAAACACTTAGATGTGTTGTATGAAAGGTTATTCTTCTCGTGTCAAGCTGGTGATTAAAAAATAAATGCAAGTCGAGTGAAATCAAATCATCTTCATTTAGCGGCTTGTTGCATCTTGACAAAAAAAATCCTTTGACAAAGTAACAAGTATCCTAATAAAAGCACAACCAAAGAGCAATTAGCATATGAATCATACATACGCGCCCTTTGAAAGGAGAGGGCTGGGTATGAGTACAAGTACACAGCAATAAAATAAACCGTAATAACCCCAACAGCTACTAACCCGTGATACAACCTGTGCTTATAAAAAATATACATTCTAGTTTTGGTCTAGACACTTCATATGAGCTCCTTTACGTGTTAAAAACAATCCTTACATTTGTGGTCAAACTGGAATGTTTTTTTTTTTTCCGACAGCTCGACATGGGCTTGTCAGTCTGAGCGGTAGGTTAGCACGTCAGGCTAATTGTTAAGGCTGGGACGTGCACTAACTGGCTTCGGAGGAGTCGAAGCCGACCTCATCAGACGTACGTGTGAGAAACATACCTCTGCATCTGTTTTTACGAGGCCAATAAAAAAGCCTCCTCTGTCTCGGGCTCAATTGCCACCCCGGCTGATTTATGTGCTTAAATTCACACCGCATTGCTCCATAGGAGAGGCTGGCAGATGGCCAGGTGTACGAGTGTGCAAATGTGTGTGTTTGTGCGTGAGAGAAGTGCCTTGTGTAGCAACAGGGCTGTATGATAAATGTCAATGGGTTTAAGTCACACAGGTGAAGTGTGTTAGGCGTCTATATATTCTACTGATGTGCCAACAGCATTCTGAGGGATGTGCAGATAAAAAACACAAACAGGAGGTGTTCACTTCCTGGCCGTGTTTTGAAATCTTTACAGATTGAAACGCAGTGGAGAAGTCATTGTGTTTACTGTTCAGCTTGCAGATGTATCCCTGCTCCGTTATCAATCTCCACAGCTCTGTAAGCTGCTCTCTGATAGGCTAAAAGGCCGTCCACACATCCAGTCTGTGAGTACATCTGTGATCTGTTCTACACCTGATGTGATTACTAAAACAAAACTCAAAACTTAGGAGTTGCTGCTTCTGGGGGGTTTTTAAATAAAAATTTAAGTTTTTTTATTTTGTGTGAAAGTCCACTTTGTAAGTGGGAGTCCCTGTTGAGAGTTGACACAGCCTCTCATTGTAAAGATGAGCTGTCAACTGCAAAGTGGCTCTGCAGCACGGCTGCTTCAGAAAAGAAACTCTTTCTTTTCCCCCTTTTTGAAAAGACTGGCCCATCCTGCTGAGTAACCCCAGGAGGAGGCTTCATGCTGGAGATGGGTGGGCCTGTCCCTTCTGTCTTTCTTCCTCACCTAAATAAAAGCCAAATCGTCACCGAGGACAGGACAGAGGAGGCTTTGTGCGCCGCCTCTCACCTCCCAGATGCAGCTGACCGCACTTCAAATGGGCTTAAGTGGTAGAAAGTTGCCACATACCTTTCAGATGAGAGGCACTGATTTGCTGTGAGGGTGGAAAGTTGTGCGGTGGTGCGCAGAGATTTTTAAAGGGGACAGACTCAAAGATGTTTGATCTTTCACTGAGCTTGTCATCACTGAGTGAGACTTTTTTTTTTTTGTAAAGTGGAGGGCTGTTAATGCTGCCTAATGCACAGTAAAAGGTCAAAATTAACACAAAAAATGATCGCTCACTTGTGCACTATTCCCCACCTGTGTGGTGCGGTGCGGTGCGGTGGGGGAGGGGAATGATGGAGACCTGATTTACATGCAGGGAGAATGTAAAGCATTTCTTCCGCTGAGCATGCTGACTGAACAAATGGGCCTTTTGTTTGTTCCTCGTGTTTCCTGCAGGTTGTCGACAGGTTGAGTCAACGGAGGGGAATGTGAGGAGTGAAACTGAACAATGTGTGAGGGCGGTGCTTGTGTGCCGATCGCTGTCGTCACATGTAAACACACTCGTTGTTCACTTGAGTGCGTGACACATTAAGTCTGCATGTGTTGGTAAGTCTACAAAACCAAAAGTGTACATTTTAAAAAGAGTGTATTAACCGAAGAGTGACTTTTTTTAAAAAAAAAGCTTTCTGAAGCCACCGTTGTGTCCATGACAACAGCACAAAGTCGGTCCAAAAGACTCCAGCTTCATGAAAACACTCCAACCTGCTCCCACACCTGCATACCTCAACCATCCACAAAACATCAACAACAACAACAACAACATCTATGAATGGCCGACCAAACAACTCGCACAACTCGATATATTCATACATAAGTTTCTATATGATGAAATAATGAAGTCTTCTCTTTTTGATGCATGCTTATTGAACTATGACTGCCATTAAAACATTTATTTCACAATTCGTTTTTTTTAAGATTTTTTTGGGGGTGCTTTGTACGCCCTCACTTGATACACAGGACAGTGGAATGAGCCGGAAATCTTAGAGAAACAGGAAGTGGGGAACGACATGCAGAAAAAGATCCAAAGGCTGGACCCAAACCCGGGACGTCCCTTCCCGAGGACAACAGCCTCCGCACATGGGGCGCGTGAAAACCAACCACTAAGCCACTTCTCATCTATTCTTACTACTGAAACAAATATCTCTGAGTCACAGCTGCTCTAGAGGGTGAATTTATGTCGTGAATACCACTAGGGCGGAGCAGAGCAACAGAGTCTCACGCTATGGTGACGATGCTATGTCTGGTTGGAGTCCAACTCGATGTGTGAATCTTACAAGGGGAAAGGCAGGACAAATTCAGGGTTAAGTAGGAGTGAAAAATTTGGATATTTCAGGAGATTTGTGCACAGGTGAATAGAGCTTTTGAGTACACATCTGACCTGTGACTACTGTGAACATCTTTGTGAATTAAGTTTCATGACCAACAATTTAGAAAACATGTTTCTGTCTCCATACAATGTTTGTAAAAGCTCCAGTCTACCAGTCAGGCATCAAGATATCTGGTCATAAAATGAAAAGACACACACCTGACAGCATGCCAAAGGGTGAACTAAATGTCTGGTACCTGAACAGGTCGGCTGGGCGGAGTGCTGATGAGAGGAGCGGCGCCCATTGCCGAGGCCGCCGTCAGACTGCGCTCCCTCTCGTCCTGGTAGATGCGATCACGCTCGGCCTCCGGCAGCTGCAGGAAGTTCTGCATGGCCCGCAGGTTGACCAGCAGAGACTGGGATGCTGTCTTGGGGTCTTCCTCTTTGCGTAGAATCTCGGACAGTAAGCCCTGACAGAGGGAGCGGGGGGGGGAAGAGAAGAACAAACCAAAGAGAGTAAGAAAGAGGAACAGGAAGGGAGAACAACACCACAGTCCATACTGCTTTACTGTGTGCCTCTGACTTTGCAACACTTTGTAGCGTATCAGTCTGCAGATCTTGGACATTTTCTAAGAGCCATATGTTGCTTTGGATAAGAGCCTCAAAGCTACTCTGCCTGAAATATGAAAAATCTTCCACGGCGGGCAATCAGTGTATCCTCTGTTTACTTTCAATAGCGCTCAATTCCATCATTATGAGACGGCGATGACTCCATTATCTGAGACGTGTGATTGGGCCTTTTCATCAGCTCTTGGCCACACACTGTGCAAACCATCGCCTCGCTTCTCTCCCCATCAATTGGTGTGATTTGGTAATAAAACTAGGTGATGGGGAAGACATGCTCGTGCTATTACTTTGATTTATTCCCTTTTTTTTCTTTAGAGGATGGTGCTCTTGCAAATATTTGCCTGGCGTCGGCTGCTCGACTATTAAAATGTACACGACCATATGTGTCATGTTTTAAAAGGTATGTTTGCGGTTTCCGGGCGAGTGTGAACAAGTGAAATCTGAGTCAGAGTGAGGGTTTTTACGGTGAAGGGGGACTGCGCTTAATACACACAAGTATTCAGAGGCTAGATTAGTGGCATTTATGTTTTCACTGTCTGCCTGTCGGTGTCTGCATTCTTCAGTGTGTGCATCATCAGTCGTTGCCATCAGACCTTACTGTTTATCTCTCTGGTCGATCAGTTTCCTCTTAAAAAAAAAAAAAAAAAAGATCCTGCTGCATAGACACAAGCCCTTCATGTCACTCCTCAACATCCTCTCTTTCTCTGCTCTGCTCTCTTGTTATTAACACAGACTCGTGGAGGAACCGCACGTCTAATAAATAATCCTCCAAAGGCAAACTCTCCAACGGCACATTGAGCTAATTCCTCATATCAGCCGCAGATAAGACTCTGTTTGTGTGGGGAGCTCGCCAATCTGCACAAAACACCACTGTCTCACTCCAACACAGGCACACACACATTTATTATTTGGGCAGAGGAGGAAGGGGGGGGGGGGGGTTGTTGTATGTTCTAAGTCAAATAGATCCATATCAGATTCTGTTTTTTTTTTCATACACAGAAACTTCAAAGCAAATGGAGTCATAATGAGGTTCGCAGTCACCTCCTCCTGCCCGCTTTAATACAGACGGTTTGTCTTAAAACATCATCACTGCCTTCTGTGTGTGTGTGTGTGTGTGTGTGTGTGTGTGTGTGTGTGTGTGTGTGTGTGTGTGTGTGTGTGAAAGGCCTCTGACTATGGAGTGAAACCACATATTTTGGCAGGGAGAGAGAACGCACGCGATGACCGAGGCCGGGTCTCTGGCTTGGCGGGCCGCCAGCTGTCTTGAAGTACAGTAGAGAGGTGCTACTGGAGTGAGAATTATGAATGAGGAAAAAGCTGCCGATACAAACACACCAGGCCTCTGTGTGTGTGTGTGTGTGTGTGTGTGTGTTTTATTAACAAAATAACTCTCATGAAATAGTTTTATAACTTTCCTTAATGTGATGTTTTTCTCTTTTTTTAAACTCGATGTTTCTGTTCAAACTCAAAAAAATTAGGATTGTTGAAAAACATGTAAGAGGACGTTTTGACATTTGTCACAGTCCATAAGTTTAGTGAAAAGATGTGCCGTGACTTGAAGCGCTCCTTTTGAAAAGTATTGTTTGTACTCAATAAGATTTATGAGATTGTGAATACGAGTCAGACTGGGTGGTAAAAAAAATAATAATAACGATAAAACGTGATATTACATTTCAAAACGAAACAGAAATTCTTTAATCAGCCGTCGTAGGTGATTAAGCAAACACTGAATGTGGTCCAAGTCGTTTTGATTCTCACGTCTTCTAAGAAGCTCCAAAAGAAGATATTTACCGTCATCTGCAGATTTGTTTGAAAATGTTACTGCAAAAGTACTGTTTAAAAAAAAGAAGAAATTCCTGCACACTGAATAACCTGCTTAGAATCACAGTTTATTGATTATTATTTATCATTATTATTATTATTATTATTATTATTTATTATTATTATTATGAATGTTTGGGTCACTCTGCTTACTCCACAAAGATTGATTGATTGATTGATTTGGAACTTTGTAAAGTCCTGATGTAGGGCCAGAGAAAAGGTACTATTTAGTCATGGTGATGCTGATAGGTCGATGAACGGTTATGTAGTGTTCAAAATCGTCGTCTTTAAATATACCTATTTCAAGATTCAGTTCAATAGATCTCTAAATCCAAAATTGTGTCTGACATTTCTCAACTATTCCTTTTGCCGCGCTGTCTTTGTGGACGCTTTGAATAAGAAAAGTCGCCCACACTCTTACCCACCCGTCTCCCCTCCTCACCTGGGTTCTGTTGAAGGCCACGCGAGCGAAGACTGCCTGTGAGATTCCGGCCCGTTTCAGCTCGTCCCTCACCCACTGGTAGATCTCAACGGACACCTCGCTGTTGGACGCCACCTGTGGCTCCATGGGTTTGGTGTGGGAGTTGCGACTGACAGGTGGGTGGTTGAGGTACTGCTGCGACAGGGACTGCTGCGCCAGCAGCCGGTTCACAGCGTACTGCTGGTTGAGGATCTGTGCCATCACGAGCTGCTGGTTGACCAGCTGGGGGCTGATGGGGGTGGACACCAGGCCTGGGTGGTGCAGACCAGGAAGCTGGGGCTGTCGCCCGCCGGTCTGGCCTCCGTGCGGTGGAGGGGCGTGAGACAGTGGGGGTACAGGCGAGGAAGGGGTCTGCTCTGCTGTGCTGCCGGGGATAGGCTGCTGCTGCTGGGAGAAGCCCAGGTGGTTGTGGTTGTGGTTGTGGTTATGGTTATGGTTGGAGCCGGGTGGAGAGAGGTCAGACAGGCCGTCCATCTCTGCTGCAAGAGGGGTCACAAAGCCGACAGAGAGAGGGAGGAAAGGCAGGGTCAGTAATCAGCTCAAAGACACAGGAGAGGAAAAAAACTGACGTTAAACTTAATCTTAAAATCAAAAAACATCAGTTTAATGTTCGCAATGTTCTGATCTCTTATCAGAGGAAATAAAACAGAGCTTCTCTGCATGAGATCTAACTTTTACCTTGAGTGAAATTTACACTGTCAGCAAACATTTCACTATGCGTTAGTGACACATGGTAAGGGAAGAGGATTAGCCAAAACCTAAACCCCCAACAGAAAAACGAAAATATAAGTTCAGTCTCTCTCCCCCCATAAGCCTCTTCCTCTCTTATTGGATACGAAACAGCTGATCAGCCAATGACTGGTTGAAAAAAAAGAGGATGGAAAGGCAGATAAAAGAGCTTCATTGTGTTTGACCTGTGTCTTCCATAAGCCATGCCTTCAAAATTAAGTTCAGACCGTCTGTGGGCTCATCATGTGAAAATTAAATCCCTGAGAGACAGAAGAGTGTGTGTGAGTGTGTGAGTGTGTGAGTGTGTGAGTGTGAGTGTGTGTGAGAGTAGGTACAAGAAAAATGTGTGTGTTTGTGTGTGTGTGTCCACAAAAGCAAGAGCTCTAAATCTCTCTTTACATCCTTAATTCTGAAATAAGGAACACAAGCTCGCCATTACTGCACTTACAGTGCAGGGTGGTCTTATTATAAATGAAGGGGGCAGTGAACGGTGACAGTCAATTGGAGGAGATATTTTGTGACTTAAGAAACGCCCGTGTTAAGATGATTTGATCTGTCTGTAAGATTTTTAAAAATGGTATACGTGGCATCATTTGATCGCATTTTTCAAGAATTTCGCAGCATCTCCAGCTTTGGGAATCTTTAAGTCCATAATGGCTGCTCGGGAATATTTTAAGGCAGGTTTAAATGATGTGCTTAGTGGGTGAAAACAATGATTTAACATTCAAAGTGCTACCCACAGAGAAGTGAACGAGCATTCGGAGCAGCTGAATGTTTTCAGGTTTCCGCCTCTCTTTAAGGAATATCACATATGCTGGGGCTTTTTGCACGCATGATGCCGAGCGAGCGAGCGAGTGAGGGGGCAGCATTTAAGAATTCATGCGGATGGCAACATTAACACCTTAGAAGTGTGCTGCGGCCTCCACATCCCACGGAAAGAGATTGTGAAAAGAGTAAATTGCTGTTATGGGGAAGGGGGGGGGGGGGGGGGGGGTGAGGGTCTTCTTCAACAAGCTGAATTTTTCAGCAGATGAAAGATTAAGTGCATGGATGTTTTCCAAAAATACCCACAATAATCATGTTTTTGAGCTGCCTGTTTCTTAACTGTCAGCAAGCACAAAACACCCGGCCAAGACGGGTCTATTGAGCGTTTGTGGAAAACAAATGATGTGGGGGGAAAAACAAAACAAAAAAAAAATCTTGGTAATAATCACATCTCTTCCCATAATCCCTGGCATTCCCTGGCTCTGATGGTATGGCGTGCCTATTCACTCATATGTGAATGTGTGTGTGTGCGTGTGTGTGTGTGTGTGTGTGCATATGCTCGCTCGCACAGACTGCTGGGGGGCATGCTCACAACACACAAACACACAGGCACACGGAGGCATTTCCATGCAAATTGAAAAGAGAAGGGGTGACAGAAGAGCATGGCAGGCCCTGGGAGAAAAAGGCTGCCACAGAAGCGGGAGTCCTCGTGTGGAATCCTGCCACAAAAGAGCCCCGGATTAAACACACAATGGGAATGGGATGTGGGCTGAGGGAGGGAGGGAGGGAGCGAGTGTGTGTGACTGAGAGAGAGAGAGAGAGAGAGGGAGAGAGGGAGAGAGGGAGAGATACAAAGTGACCCAACTCTCTCTCCCATGTTGGCTTTCCTGCTCTAACGCTGCCACCTCAAAAAGAGGAGACACCACATTAGCCGTCAGCCGCTAACTCCACTTCAGCTGGCAGAGCAGAGCGGTAGCTCGCCAGTACCTGTGACCAGGTACTTGTTCCCCTCTTGACTTCAGGCTTGTAAGCCGTGTGCTCAAGTAAATGCAGAGTCACATTTTTAGCGCCGCTGCCAAAGCACACAGGGTGACCGTGCCACACTCGCTTCCAGCCTTCAAAACTTCTGTGTCCAACTCAGCAGACACTGAGCACATCATGAATATTGAGGTTTGGGGAGTTTCTGTGGGCGGGCGGGCGGGCGGCCGATGGGCACCTGAGCCCGTGTGTCAGGTTTTTTTGTTTTTTTTGCGTCTGAGGTTTGGTTAACATGACACATTCGGGGCTAGAGTTTGTGTGCGAGCACATCTCGAGATGTTATCACGGCTGCTGTGGATGTACACTGGTGGTTTTGTTCTTATCAGGGTTTGCTGCACCCACAGAGAAACGAGAAAAAAAAAAAAAACAGTTCGAGTGGACACTTTTGCGGCTTATGTTTCTTTAAAGGCAAAAGAAACATAAAGCATTTCTATCCACTCTATCTCATGGAGAACATTATATTGAGGGTGTGACCTTGAGGTGTGGGGGGATAGAATGAAAAACAGCAAGACACACAATCTTGACGGTTTCCAAAGGACAGGTAAGCCTCCATTTGGATAACTTTAGGAATCACAGCCACTGCACTTTCAGTATGAAGATACAATATGCAGTGTAGTAATCTCCCTTGCAACTATTTCATGAGACTTTTTTTTGTTGCTGTAATGTAAAAGAACATGACTTAAGGTTACACAGATAAAACTTCTTTTTGGGTGAGAATGATAACTATGTGTTTTGTTTTTGTTTATTCTGAATGAGAGACCCCTGGCGCCCTCTTAGAAATGACACTTTTGGTCAGTCTCTCACCAGTTTATTTGTCCCTGTAATACCCCTCAGAGTGAAAAATGAATCAAAGGTGTGTTTGAGTGTGAGCCCATGTTGCAACGTACCTAGTGCATTGGCACGGGGACTCTCACGGAGGACACATGTCCCCAGGTAGCCCTCCAGCTGGGAGGGTTGGCGCATGCCTGCACAGTTGGATGGCAGAGCACACACACACACGCACGCACACGCACACACACACACACACACACAATGTGGAGTAGTGAAGAAAGAAACACAGGGTTAAAGGCTTTCCACAGTCCTCCTCTCCCACTGCAGCTAAGCAGAAATATGACATTTAAAGCACTAGCATCACTGAGGCCCATGCTGGCAGCTGCAGCAGCCCCATTTTGGAGGAAAATAAAGCCAGATCGAAAACAATTATGACAGAAAATGTGTAGGAGTGTGCAGGATAATACACAAGTACAGCAGGTCTGGAGTAAGTAATGTTCTCGGCGTATGTTAGCAGACACTTTAACACTTAACCAGAAGAGAGAGAGAAAAAAAAAGCAGCAGATAAGATATGATCACAACACGCTATTTGCATGGAGGCTGTGAAAACATTTTGATATAATATCTCATCTGTCATCACTGCGAGCGGTTGCGCGCTGGCAACAGAGAAAAGATTGTTGGACAGATTGTTAAAGCTAATATCTCAACATTACACCGCCTTACGAGCCCTGCAACAGAGTGGTGTTGTGCTTAATCAAAAGACATAAAAAAATATATAGCGGAATTCTCTCTGCAGCTGGGGTGATACTGGTATCATATAACCTCATTTCCTGGCGGGTCAAAGGGGGATTTTTTTATTTTAGGAGATAATATAAAGCATGCGTTGTTAGAGGGTTGATAAGAAAATCTAATTGAATTCCAGACTAGGCGGTGGCTCGGTTGAAGTCGTCGCAAGCCTTTTGTTCGAGGAGCACTGAAGTTCACAAACAAAAATAAAAACCAAATCAGAGCCTCTATTGGTGCTCTGGCTCAGTTTGAGTGAGAGCACTAGTGGATAAATCAAAGATAACGCTGTGTTCTGCAGAACTGACTGGAGTCATCTTGAGTTATTAGATAACAAGATAAAAATGTATTTCTGCTGCATGCAAGGGCAGGAAGACAAAGAGACGGTTGGTTAGAGAACATATTGTGGTGGTGACTAGTGTGTGTGTGTGTGTGTGTGTGTGTGTGTGTGTGTGTGTGTGTGTGTGTGTGTGTGTGAATGTGTGTGTGTGTGTGGAAAGAGACAAAAGTGTGAGCGCCATACTTTGCGCCCCTCCGTTTTGCTTACCCATCATATCTTTTGTCTTCTTGAAATGTTTATACCAGCGCCCAAATTCCTGACACTTCGCCGCCGACACATTTGCATAGTAAGTGCTGTTCACAATGGAGGAAATCATACTCTGAAAGAGAGAGATTGATTGAGAGGGAGAGAGGACGGGAGAGAGACTTTAGATTCTCATTGTGGAAAAAATATACAGACATAATATTAAAGCTTGTGAAACATGCAGTAACACTGTAGCTTGTCAAAACAAATCAAAGATAGGGACACGGTGAAACCCTGCACTAAGAATAAAGGGATCAGACATGCAGATATTTTTTTTTGATTTCCTCTCCTTAAAGGTGAACAAATTAAATCAAACAAGGCTTCGTCTGTTCTTTTTTTTTTATCAAATGCCGTTGAGTTTGTCTGAACTTTTTTTTTTGGGATTTCAGAGTGGGTAAATCACAAAGTCAACTGAGTGCTACGTCTGTTGACATAAAAAAAAAAAAAAGCAGGCGGCAGAGAGGATATTTACCTTCAAAAAAAGAAAGAAGATAGCGCTTTATTGAATATCAGCATCTGGGGAGTCGTGCGATGTAAACAGATAAACCTCTTTTTATTTTCCAGCTCTTTATTTATACAATCTGTTAAAGACGAGAACTTCAAGCGGATGGAGGGGCCGCACTGAGCATGTTGTTTCTTTTACAGTCGACTCTCTACCCTCACGGCGTTCACTTCAACCTTCCTGCCTCGCTGTAGGAAAAAACAAAAAAAAATGTGATATTTTTCTCCTTCTAGTTTCATTAAAATGAATGTTTTAACACCTTGCTGGCCTCGGGGCGAATAGGGAGGCTGGTGCGGGAGAAATTGTTTTTGATTGTTATAAATATTCAAAAGAACCAAACCATCTGTTTTCAAATTACAGGTATGCCATCTTTATCATTTTTTTTATAATATATGCGCTGGGAGGATGGTGGGGGGGGGGGACCTTCTGGCAGAGCAGGATGGTGAGGTGAGCACAATGAACTGGTTCAGGATGATTCTGGTTCTGCAGCTTTTCTCGACTAAAGGATGGCAGAGAGAGATGCTTATATTCTGACGCACTGAGCACAGAGACTTAGTTTACTTTAGTTCATCTTTAATGTCACCTCATGGTAAAACAGAATGGCAACCTTGCTTAACTGGGACACTTCCAAATGACAGATAAGAAGAATCAAAGTACGTTTTTATTTCTCTGTCTGTTAGAGCAGCTTTACCTTCTCATCATCTCAAAGTAAGTCGGGGTCAGCTGTTGGCGCTGAGCTCTTAAGTTGCCTAATAAGGAATATTTAAATATTTTCACTTCTGAGGCGGAAAGAGCAACAAAAAAAGTTGCTTCATTGACAGGTCAATGCTTATGCAAATGCTAGTGCCAGGCCTGATAGCAGAAATAATTGTCAACTGTGGGGCTAGTAATCTTTGGGTGTCTCATGATTCGATTGAGAATCTATTTTCGATTCAAAACTAATCTCGATTGTTACATAAAATGATTTTTTGGATTTTTAATCAACTGGTTCCATGTTTTTGATGAGGAGTCAGGCCTTGATAAGAGTTTTAAACTAGGCCAGCATAACATGAGAAAAATATGTGAGGTGCAATGTTCAAGTAATGATCAGAATTGCGATTAAAGAAAAACAGAAAAAATAGTGCATATTAGCTTTTTTTTAAGGACTTATGTTGGGGCTTTTCATGCCTCCATTGTAGAGACAGGACAGTAGACAGAGTCAGAAATCAGGGACAGAGAGCGAGGGGAACGACATGTGGGGAAAGGAGCCGAACCCAGGCGTGCCCCGAGGACCACAGCCTCTGCACATGGGGCGCGCGTCCCAACCACTCAAGATGTGATTAGCTTTAACTCAGTTTCTATGTTTATCTGCCTTTCTCCATGTTTTATAGAACACCAGTGTTTGCAACATATCCCTCCTAAATCCAAAATATGTCCCAAAACAGGTTTTTTTTCCTCCACTAATTTGACACTAATTAATACGAGAGTAGGTGATAGTTAGCTTTAGCTTCATCTGACTGCATCATAATGGTTAGAAAGCACGGCCATCATACACAGGCCTCCTACAGACTGTACACATGCTGAGTGAGGAGGCATTGCTCGACTACATGAAGTGTTTGCTTTTTCAATTATTGCCATAAATTCAGATTAATTTCCCAGAGTGTAAAACGAATTTCAAAACCTAGACAAGGCAACTAGCAGGAAGTAAAAAGGAATGTAGGGACCAAACTTTGGAGCTACCAAATACAACATATTGAACCCCTCTGTCAAACCCTGGACTGTACAGGATTAAAGCTTTTCTGTCAGAGAGGTGGATCTTGTACACTCCTTTATCTACTGGACAAATGTAAAACTATTCAACCAGAACACACCTAAAAAGCAGGTTACAGAAGAGCATGACAGACACAGGTTTCCTCTGTCAAACAGAAGCAGGGGGGGGGGTCTGCTTATTTGGAAGCTTAATGGAAAACCAAGATGTCATGATCAGGACAAAAACACTTCTGGAAGATGATAGGAACTTGAGTTCTCAAAGACACTGGCAGAGATAGAGGCCAAATCTTTTTTTGCATTATTATTCAGAGAAGCTGTCAAGTTTGATGTGCTGCTTTCCATGACACTTGAGGAGAAGTCGCAAAGGACCACACACCTCAACAATAATCATCATGGACTCTTGTGATACGCGGAGAGTCCGATGGTTGCACTTTTGTCAGACCGAGTTAGCTGCTCCTTTTTTTTTTTTTTTTTTAAGTAAAATATCAGCGAGTGAGGGGATAGTCACGTTGGAGGCTGAAGATTGGTGTAAAACTGTACCAACCACACTGTGGTGCATCGTGTCATGATGAAAAATAGCGAGGAGAGGGGGAGGTGGGTGGGTGGGTGGGGGGGGAAGGAGTCTGAATTGGGACTTGCATGGTATAACAAAGCAGGCTTTTATAGAAATACTGAAAAGCCTTCATTTTATGTAAACCCTAATAGAGTTCAGGTTAGGGTTAGGAAGTCAGAATTTCCCTTTTATTGGCTGAGACATTTATGCATGAAGCAGCTCCTTCTTTTAGATTTATGAAGTGTTTCCTTTAAGAAACAGAAGTTCAATCTGTAGCCGCTTTTAATACGATCATGTATTGTTTATTCCTCGTGACTTGAAGAAAAAGATACAGCTATTCAGGATGGGAGCAATTTGTTAGCGACTTCTTTGGGAAAGAAATGTGAATATTTTTGGATGGAAAAAGTGGTGGAGCAGCAAACCACAAATTCCAGTTTTTACCTGGTTCCTGGAGCCAACACCCAAACCAAAGATCCATCTGGAAACCATAAATATGAAGTGAAAGAATTCTCCTGTAAGTCTGTGGGATAATGAACTCCTCTCCTCCAGCCTGCCATCTTTTATTTACAGTATATCTGGGCTAAGGCTGCTCCAGGCAACAAACAAGAGGCCTGCAGAAGACAGTGCATTCTCTCTCTCTCTCTCGCTCCCTCTTTCTCCGCCATCTTTGACACAGATGTTCTAATAAACGCTCCTCATTAATCAGCCCTCTCCCTCAATACATCACTCCACCTCTCACAGGGGGCCCTGCGTGTATGTGTGAAGGAAACAACACACACACACACACACACACACACACACACACACACACACACACACACACACACACACACACACACACACACACACACACACACACACACACACACACACACACACACACACACACACACACACACACACACACACACCTATTCTCTGTTTCACTCTCTGTCACACACACACGCATACGCACTAAGTGAAATCAAGCAGATAACCAGAGCCTCTGCTGCCACTGCGGTGCCAGCAGGAGGGCTGTGCTAGAGCTTGTCAACAGGTAGCATGGCTGTGTGTTTGGGTGTGTGTGTGTGTGTGTGTGTGTGTGTGTGTGCAGGAGCATGTGTGTGTGGACCCTTTAAGTGATAGCCATCTGCAGCACAGAGAGCTTATCAGCAAGACCAGGAAGTGGCACTGGGCTACTATCGGTCCCCAACATCTACTCCACTCCCCATCATGGGAGACAGGAAGAGAGAGAGAGTGCATGTGTGTGTGTGTGCATGTGTGTGCGTGTGTGTGTGTAGGAAAATAACGGTGCAGCAGGCAGGTACTGTAGGCACCCAGCTGCCAGCGTTAGAGTGTGGTGCACACACTGGCAAACAGAAACACACACAAACTACAACCCCCTGCAGACAAACACACATGGTGCAGGTACACAAACACGCACATGCAGCCTAAAACACACACACACAAACACACACACACACACACACACACACACACACACACACACACACACAATTAAATACGCGCACACACATTCCAACTTAGCCTGATGTCTTGAATCAGCTGGGGAGAAAAAGCGCATCCCATTTGCAACACTGTGCCTTCTCTCTCGCCAACATCTAACACAGCTCAATTATGGCACATACCCACCTAAACTGGGTGACCCCCCCCCCCCCCTCCTCCTCCTCCCCCTCCCCCCTCTCTTCATCCAACACACACACACACACACACAGGCACACACAGATGCACACACATAAACTGGCAGCCACATTGGGCCTATGGCAGCAGAGGTGGTGAAGACCTGCAAAGATGGCATTTTGATGACTATCTGCTGCTACGCAACGCAGCAGCTGGTGTATCAGGGGCCGCCCAGTGAGAGCGAGCAGGGGGCGGGCAAGGAGAGGTGGTGGCAATGGGAAAGACTGGGGTGATGTGGGGGGGGGGGGGGGGGGGGGGGGAGGGGGGGGGCTCGTTTGTTGCCATAGTTTCTGTGAACATGGGCAAGGGGGTGGGGAAGCTTGTTAGCAACCTCAGGAAAATAAATATTAATCCTGATATCCTGATTGAGGCAAAATCACAGGAAGTTGTATTTTGGCCATGTTCTTGAAGCCGTGAATGTTGAAGCTAGCTTCACATGAGCGCAGGTCTGAGTCAGTTCCCCCCCCCCCCCCCCCCCGACAGAGTCACAATGGGCATGAGCGAATTAATTTTCCCTCTTTGAGTTTCCTCGTGCCATTTGTAGGCTCAACACACAAAAGCATGACTCCCCCGCCACAAAAGAATGAAACTAAATGTTTGACAAGGCCCCGGACAAAAGCGGTGTTTCACAAAATAACCCCCCCGACGCCCTCCCCTCCCAGCGTTGCCACCCCCCTCTCCCCCCCCCGTCTCTCTTCAGAGCTCCGTTCAGAGGTGAGCTAATTCTCTTTCACTCTTCTGCTGCGATTCTGTCGTCTGTTAACCTCTCTTTGCGGTCGCCGATTACGCAGCAGAAATTCAAGAAAAACACTAATCCTTAAAAAAAAGGTTGCCAATCTTCTGCTGACTCCTGCAACGCCCCGTCCCCTCCCACTCTCACTCCACTTTTTTGGTCAACTCTGAGCGAAGCTGAGAGGGTTCAGAGATACGCTTCATGGTTTTTTGTTTTTTTTCACCCTCTCGACACACTGCACACACACAGAAGGTGACATCAGCAGTCACAGGGCAGGGAGCCTGAGTATCGAGGCAACGTGGGGACAGCCCTCGAACGTCACCACCAGTCTGCTCCACCAGTTGGGTTTGGTGGAGGGACAAACTGCCGCTCTACGGGTGTAGCCGGCCACATTAAACCCCACAGAGTAACAGATGTCAAACACCATCACGGCAGCCATGTTTGAAGAAGACAGATACATGGAGATATCAGTTGCCAGTTTCACACTTAACCAGAGATTTTGATCAAACAAAAAGAGGCGTCTTAATCACTCATGAAGAAGGTGAAGTCAAGATTGTCTCAAACGCTACTGCAGCAGGAGTCATGTGGGCCAATCTGGGCCAATGACAACCAAAGGAAAACTCGGGTACAATCAGGTCAAATATGTCTCTATCGTGTCGGTAACATTAGTCAAAATAAAGTTAAAAGTTTCACTTTAAAACTGTTTTTAGAACCTTTTAGCCACCTTCTAGCCGACTGATGATTTAGAGATACAGAATATGAAAATGAAGCCTGCAAGATACAGATCAACAAACTTTATAACCGGGGCTTATGGGAAAGTAGTGATATCGAGGTAACACGGGTGTCTGGCCTGACTACCTCTTGAGGGATAAGGAGGTAGTTAAATCGTCTTAAACTCGCATCAGACTTATCAATGAGCAAAATCAACTCGGACGGTGCAAATACAGACCGCTGTGCCTTTGTGAAACAGACCACAGGGCATCAGGTGGACATCAGAGCTCTTTAAGTTGCTTTGAAATAGTCACTTGATTAGTATTTCAATGGTTGCTGTCCTAAAAAATGGACACAGCAGTAAATAAATACATGTATATAGCAAAAATAAATTCAAAATTAGTTTTAAAAGTAATGTATGTCTCTGTGGTTATCTCTACATACTTCACAATCTATAATATTTTGACCTGCCGTAGCTTAGAGGTTATGTTGCGCGCCCCATGTACAGAGGGTAAAGTTCTCATTGCAGTTGGCCGTGGGTTCGAATCCGACCTCGGTCCTTTGTTTGCATGTCATCCCCTCACTCTCTCCTCCCAGTATTTCCTGTCTCTCTACAGCTTTCCTCTCTAATAAAAAGGCAAAAATGCCAAAAAGAAAAGTCAAAACAATGAGAAGAGAAGGACTCTCCTAATCCACACTGGGTGGGATATTATTATTATTATATATACTTTACTACAAGATGTTCTGCACACTTGATTGATTTAGGATTCAGACGTTTTAGGTTTATAACATACAACGAGGAAAGAAATAGAATCAGTTCAAGATATTTTCAGAGCCCTCTCTTTCATTCTCACTGGAAAGCTCAAACAATCTTCAGTTTAATTTGAGAGTGTGTGTGTGTGTGTAAGTGAAAATAGCAAATGTGGGCCTGAGAAAGAGTGTGTGTGTGTGTGTTAGCTCCTCCGAGCTCGCATGTGCTCTCCTCTGAGCCGTCTTCACATATGGACCGTAAACAGGGTGATTACCAGACCGGGCTGGGCTCCGCCTGAACGCCACCCAGGGACTCTTTACATCATCAGCGCACTGCTCATGCCCGGCTAAACACACAAACACACACACACACACACACACAGACTGAGAGCAGCCGCCTCACACAAACGTACACACTCACACAAACGTACACACTCACACACTAGAACGCAAATGAGGGTCTCCAGGTGACCATACGGTGGCCTAGGAGGAGAGCTGGCTTCATACTGACGGCTCCTACGCACATGTTTGGGTTTAAATAAGCACAATGGATGCAAAACACAAACAAGACTTTCACACGTACGTCCTGCACCTTGATATACATTTCACAAACGTACTCGAGCGAATACACACACGCACAATATTTCCTCACACTCACACATTATTGGCCCCTGTGAGAGATATACTGCCGTTTCATTCCATTCACTCCAGAGCTGCCTCCATGATATACTGACTACACCGCCTGTTAATACAATATCTGCACTAGAGCTTTCTATCCAAACCTCCCAGCCGACAGAGCGGGGGAGGGGGGGGGGGGGGGGGAGGACAGAGAATGTAACACCTAACATGTTTGGCTCTCCGGTCCTGATGCTATGAAATGTTGAGAATTAACTATAATGAGAAAAAAAAAAAAAAAAAAGTCAAAAACAATCCAGATCATTCTGGGCTCAGGCCAATGTTTATCTAACAATAACCATACGTTCAACAACACCTCTGCTTTTTGGCTGCCGTTTCTAACGTGTGTGTGTTGGGTTTTGTGTGTGTGTGTGTGTGTGTGTGTGTGTCTGGGCTGTAAAAGAAACAAAACAAAAATCATGCGGCAAAGAAATGACAATAGCTATTGATTTGGATTTTCAATGCCGATTCTCTTTCCCACTTGATCAAACTCAGGGCATTTGATAAGTTAAGGATATAAGACGGAGGTGATGGAGATTTGTTTGGTAGCAAAAAGAGGTGGGGGGTGGGGTGGAGGGTGTGGGGGGGTGGGGGGGTGGGAGAGTTGGGTGCTAATCGTTTTCATTTTTTCAATTTTTTTTCAGAACAAGCAGACTGGGCTTCAGCACCTGTGATAAGGGACATTCTTTAGCCAGAGAGCTCTGATTCATGTCTTTGAGTAACTCCTTGAGGGCGTTTCTTACTGTAGAGTGGCTCCATTGCTCGGGCGGCAGGTCCTCCAGCTTAGGACAACTGTGGAGAGAGAAAGAGAGGAGACGAACGGGGGGTGGAGGGGAGGCATAAGGGAAGATAAGATAGGGAGAGGAAAAGAGGGAGGATTGGGGGGCGGGCGGGGGGGGGGGGGACAAATAGGGATGTAGAGGGAGAGAGAGGGGGAAGAGCATGAGAAACAATTCAGATGGAGAAGAGACAGAGGTAGAAAGGAGAGCCAGCAGCCCTGATGGTATCTCCAAATGAAATGATGTAAATACACAAGCTAGCTACAAATTTGGCAACACAATATCAACATTATTTCATCTCTGTGTTGGGGTCGGACAGTTCCCTGATATATGGAGCAAAGGGAGTAATAACACCAATCGTTATATCTGGAAACATTTCAACTCAAACATCTACCGGGGGTGAAACATAGTGAGGCTCTCCTGCACCATCCTCAACACCTGCATGCAAAAACGTCCTCCTCCAACATCCTTCACTTGATAAAAGCTTTGGACTCGTCGGAATCAATCAGACAGACTCTTAAACTGACTGAAAATGGGAAAATGGGGATCATGTTTCAAACGTTAATACAAACAAGAGCCTGCTCTATCTGTAAGCAGAAACAGGCCTTTCACATTCATCATATCAGTATTAGTGTTCGTTTTCTGATATTCTCTCATTTTAAAACTTTTGTTACCGAGCATGTAACGCATAGACGCCAATGCTCTCAACACAGTCTGCAGATCATGCAGCAGAGCATCACAGCTAAACCAACAGTGGGCCCAGAAGTGGTTGTAAATTAATGAATATGTAACACCTACCTACGTAAATACTGTATTTTTTTAAATGCAAAAAAAAAAAGCTACAAAATAATAGTGAGTCCTGTTTCCATTCCAGCGTATTTAAATCACCATATCTGAAAGTAGTGATCCCCCCCCCCCCCCCCCCCTTAAATCAGCTCTAGCATCAGCCTCAACAATCCCATATCAGTCCCAAGTCTCACAAAATCATCAAGTGCGGATTATTGATCGCTGACAACAAGCTTATCTAGAGTGATATATTCAATAAATGATGAGATTTAGCATTCAGAGAACCTCTCACATGTGAGATATTTTGAAACATTTCTTGTCAGTCGGTTGTTATTGTTTTCACACTACTCAAAGCGTTCTCTTCAAAAAAAAAAAAAAAAACTGGGAACAAATGACTTCGCCCACATCCGATATCGTAGCATTAGTCCAAGCCTGTTTCAAACATCATGTATTGATGAATTGGCCGAATCGCTGGAACAATCAGATAGACAGAGCGGTGGAGACAGAGCGAGGAAACCAGAGAGAGAGAGAGAGAAAGAAAGAGAGCCGAACACACACGGGCTCACGTTCTTTTTTTTCTTTTTTTTTTCCCTGCTGCAAGCGCCCCTCCAAGACAGACAGATTTCATTTGGCGCATCAAGCAGATGCATCTGGAGATTGCTCTGTCTCTCTCTCTCTCTCTCTCTCTCTCTTTCATATTCTCCCTCTCTCTTTCTCTCTCTCTCCCTCTCTCTCCCTCTCTCTCTCCTGATTGTTCTGATTAGTTAATTACTTTATACAACACATCTGCTGGATTGATGCATGAATTATACATCAGCTGCATGTGGCGACTATTATTTCATGTTACTTCTACCTTCCTGGCTCGTTGTGCTCGGCGAAACAATTTAAGGTGTTACTGGCTAGATTTCTGCAGCAGCCGGGGCGGAGGGTGGGGGTGTGGGGGGAGGGTGGGGGTTGTGGATGAAGGGATGGAGGGGTGGGAAGAGAAAAAAGAAGGAAAAAAACAAATACAAAACAATAACAATACTGACAACAATATGCAGCAAAATCCAAATCGATTTATGAATCAAATAAATTGGCTTAGGCGTTAGCTGGTTTAGGAGGTGTGTGCCGTCAGGGATTGAGCTCCACATGAGGAACATTTCTGGGTTCTGAAAATGTGAAATTCATCTACGTGGTGGGTGGGAGTGTGGAGTAACTAAAGCTGAGCAGCAGAGTCAGAGCGCCCAGTTGGCTCTGGGTGAACACTTCATGTGTGTTAGACTTGTGTTTGACGCTTTGTATGAATCTCTGAATTACTTTCTCTTAAACCTGCCTTGACGCTTGACAAGTGACGGGAGATGAGAGATAGAATTAGGGGTGATAAGCGTACAAGTGTACAAGTGCACAAGACAATGTGAGTGTGTGTGTGTGTGTGTGTGTGTGTGCATAAATCTGTCAGTCTGTGTGTTGGAAATGATACAAGCGGTGAGATAGCGGCAGAGAGGGATAGGAAAAAAGGGATGCGTGCACCGGTCGAGGCTAACATCTGCTCGTAGGAAAACACACTCACATGCAAACAATGGATTTTCCAGAACACCTTAAACTGCTCCAGCAGCTAGAAAAAGCCTCTGGGGAGACGGAAGTGAACACGAGGAGGGAAGGAGGGAGAGACGGGGAAGGGAAGGGGGTAGCGGAGAAAGAGACAGCTATCTGTGCATTCCGGGGCTAGCATGCCGGAAATAAACACAACCTTCTGTATTCTGGCTGGTGAAGGTGGGTGGCGGTGGTGGTGATGGTGGTGGTGGTGGTGGTGGTGGTGGTGGGGGGGCACAGAAGGAGAGGAGAGGGAGAGGAAGAGTGGGAGCAGCAGCTGTCACAAGCCTCCACACCAGCTCCACTCGACTGTGTGAGTGTGTGTGTGAGTGTGTGTGTGTGTGTGTGTGTGGCTATGAGCACATATGAGCCTGTTGGCGTCCATGTCTATAAATGCTTGTATGTATAAATACAACGAAGCCTCACACCTACAGAGCGGAGCATTTAGCGTACAATATGGTGAGTGATGGCACAAGACAGCTAGCATCACTCAGTCGAAGAAGGTCTCTTTTTATTACATGTGATGTAGATTCAGAAGAAATGTATTGCGACTTAAAAATAGCCAGGTTTATTTATGGAACTATTTCAGGTGAACAACCTTGCATTCATCTGCTGCAGAGTCATTTTTAGCTGCGAGCAGTCTCCAGTTTTTTTTTTTTTTTTTTTTTTTTAATAAGGAAAAGCTCAAGTTGGTTGCTTTATAGTCATATAGCATTGGAGTTATCTCAATATCAATACTAATCTTTTACATGAGATTAAATCAGCTTCCAATTAAAGGCGGAGCAGCTTCACAAAACAAACCTGCGTGATCAGTCAGCACAGTGTCGGCTAACTGAAGGCATTACTGATTCAGCTATCTTAAATTGACAAATAAACCAATCTCTGTGGAATAATCAGACAATGAAGTTTTCTGTGTTTGGATGGGATTTTCCCATTTCATCTGAAAGGTCAGTGTGTGTGTGTGTGTGTGTGTGTCTGTGTGTGTGTGTGTGTGTGTGTGTGTGTGTGTATAGTTGGGATTAATGTTATTCTCAGTATCAAACATGCAGAAGGCATCTGCAGATTGGCACCAGCCTCTGGGCATACAATACGTGCTGTGTGTGTGAGTGTCTGGAGCTAGACTCCTGTAGGTGAACCTGCCTCTTTATGTATGGACGTCCTTCAGCACCGGTTTGTGTTTTAGGGTTGTGCTCCTGAATTTTGGTGGGCGGTGTCGGCTATTTTAGAGGAAATCAAGGCGTGTGTCTGTGTGTCTGCGTGTCTGCGTCTGTGTGCTCCTCACCTGTGCAGCTGGATCTTGAGCGTGACCACGTGGTAGACGTCCTGCAGCATGTCAGCCACTGTAGCGTCCGGTGCGTCTGTCACATAGGACAGCGGGACGGGGTTCCACTTCCCCACCTGAATCATGCCTGGACGACGCAACATGGAGAGCATTGGTCAACACGGACAAGCAATCGGGAATGTTGTCATGTACGAGCAAGTGACCAAACATGGAAAAGAAATTCAAAATTTCATTTTACTGTCTTAGTTTAAAAGTAGGGATGTAACCATTCACTCAACTTATGCCGATTCATGACAACCTTTAGGGGCTGGAAGACCGCGCGTCAGTGTGGTTTGGCCTTTTTAATGTTTTTGCTCCCTCTCAACAAGGGGGGGGGGGGAGTGATTGGAGCTTCTCATTGTGGTGTGGATTAAATGTGAGCATGCTGCATCATGTTGGTTGTTCTATTTGTGTATTTCCCCATCTTCTTGCAATATTTGCATTTTCTGTCTTGGGGAAGCCAAAATGCTTCCACACCTCCGATTTAAAAGACGGTGGTGAGTCCTCGATTTCTAAATCTTGCTCTGCAGCTGATGACGCTCGCCATATTACTGCGATTCATTTTTCAGAGTACCGATGTGAATCTTGACACCTTTGAATCGATTCATCACGATTTTACGGTTCATCTTTACATCCCTACTTAAACTAAAAGTAAAAGTAGGATCTGAATTTGTGTCCATCACGGTTGCCAACACCGACATCCTCAAATGTATGTTTACTTTCTTAGCCCCTAACACAGAAAAGGGTTTGTTTAAAACCAATAACACATGAATGAACAGCATGAATAAAGCCACACGTAGCCTCCCCAGACACAATCTGGGGCCATAAACACCCTTCACATACTTTCTTTCTTTCTTACTAAAATCCCAACAACCGAGCAGAAATTTCTCCTGAGACTGATTTAAAAAAGATGCAGCCCACACAGCAGGAAGTCAGCTTATAGGAGAGGAGGACTAGGATATATGTGTGTGTGTAAGTGTGTGTGTGTGTGTGTGTGTGCCTGATGGACAGGCTATAATAAAAGAGCACACTAAGAGGCACCTTGAAACAGCCACCCTCGGCCTGCGTGCGCTCAAGTGCAATTAGTAGACTCTTTCCTCCACCTGCCCCTCCCACCCACTGACTCACTGAGGCTAAGTGTGTATAAATATATACATTATGAGAGTGTGTGTGTGTGTGTGTGTGTGTGTGTGTGTGCTTATATGCACAGTATGAGTATGTGCGTATAAACATTTTGTGTATAAGTCTGTACATTAAGCCTCTGTGTGTGTGTGTGTGTGTGTGTGTGTGTGTGTGTGTGTGTGTGTGTGTGTGTGTGTGTGTGTGTGTGTGTGTGTGTGTGTGTGTGTGTGACCTCTGGGAGACTTGAGCATCTCCTGTCTGGGATCAGTGTCAGGATGTGTTACTGTGGCTTCAGATCTGCTGGCGGTCGGCTATTATGGTCAAAAAGTGTGTGTGTGCGTGTGCGTATGCGTGTGCGTGTGTGTGTGTGTGCGTGTGTGTGTGTGTGTGTGTGTGTGTGGCATGAAGAGCGTATGTCTGAATGTGTGCAGCTTGTCAGAAAAGGCTGTACAGAAGACATTAATGAGCATTAGAGAGATAAAACAAGAGGGCAGAGATGAAATAGATGATGATGGGAGTCGATGGGTGACATCGGCGGTTTACCTTTGGCCTGGGCGGCCGAGCTGTGGGAGTAGCCTAGCGACAGCAGGGCCATCTCGATGAGCTGGTTGAAGAGCATGTCCTTGCGCACCAGGACGAACTCGGCGTGCTCCTCCTTGCTGTCAAAATCCATGGGGTTCTCGTAGTGCTCGACCACGCAGAACACCGGCAGCATGTTGCCTGAGGACACAGAGGCACAGAGTGAGAACTGGATGGGGTTCCCGTTTCCCTCACATGCAAACTTTGACCTTCAAGTATTCTGTGTTTGCTGCGGGGAAGAGATTAATATTTAGCGCTGATGATTAGGTTACACTGAGGTTGAGTGTCGAGGGATTAGGAGTGAGTGATTAGATTGCTGCTGAGTGGAAGTTGTGGAGGGGAAGTTCTGCATTTTGACCACACAAAGGCATTTTTCATCTTTAATAGGGCCGTTATCTATCTGAACCTTCACTTCTTTGTCTCGGTGCCAAACTGTCACATCATCATGGGGAATCAGCACAGTTTCATAGTGTGCTTGCTAGCAAGTTTTTATTTTATTATAAATGCTGTTTTTCTTGTCATGTACTTTCCATGATGTTCTCAATGGTTCAACCATTTGAAATCCAACTTTATCAAAATGTTGATTCCTCTTTGAGGTCTTCAACAGGATAGCATACTATTATTAAAGTGTTGCTTTAGTGATGTCTTGACATTAAAAATCAAATATAGTATTATAAAAGTGTATCAACCTTTTGCTCTGTGTTAAGAATCAAGAAGAAGCCGCACACATCCTCGAAAGTCATACGTAAAGTTTTTGTTCTTTTTCAAGTTTTCTGGGATCACATTAGCCTCCCCTCAGCTAGCCAACCAAATCTCTGCTTTCCAAAAAAAAAAACTCCACAAAAACCTGTTGAAGAGGAAGGTTTTTGTTTGCACACTTCACAGTTTCTATGAGCCGCCCTGTTGCCGTACTTTTCTCACTTTGTCTCCACTCTTCCGTCACCTGAACAAATTCCTCTACATTTATTGTTTTTGCCGATTAACACGATTCTCATTCTTATTTTTATTTTTTTTTCAATCCCAGGCATTCCAGAAGATGCACAAAGCTCTGGCAAAACAATCAATAAGCCGACAGATGCCAGGGAATGTGCTGAAAGAGCTGCTTTTCTCCTGCCCTGATTTTAATAGATAAAGATCTAACAATAAAGACTGCTGTGTAGGTTCATTTGGGGGATCAATACTGGCTTTGTTTCCAGGGCGCCCAGAGAGGGCTGTGGTAAATATTGTTACGGGCTCGGACACAATGCCCACTGTGGGCCCTCTCAGCGAAAGCCTCTCCTCTGCTGCTGCTGCTGCTGCTGCTTCACGCTTTGCCCGGGAAGAAGCTTAAAGAATGAAACCAAGAGGAGGAGGCCAAGAGAGGAACAAACGTCACAGGAGGCCGAGGGGAAGCAGAGATGATGGAGGTGAAAAATTAGGTTCTCTCAGCTGGAGCGCCGACACAGAGATAAAAGGAGCAAATAAGAATAAATAAGAAACGGCCCATCTGAGGACACTCACACAGCCACATTCCAAGAGTTCCTGAGTCCCTGTTGCCCCGAAGAAGACCAATACCAGCCAAACAAACAAACAAACAGACCAACCTTCGCTGCCAAACACTATTACAACTCCAAACCTGCAGTTTTTATTTCTGAACCACTTAAAAGAAAAAAAAAACACTCGTAAAAAAAATACATGTTTTGGATAGCTTTGCCTGCCGTGTTTATCACCAGATGACACCAGCTATATTAAAAAGCTAAGTCATAATCTGAAAGTAAAGGCTCTGCTTTGAAACAGAAATGGCTCTTAAAGGACAGAAACTTCCTCTTAATAAAGAAACGTCGGCGCAGGAGGGCTGCGGCTGGAGAGGGGAGCGGTGACACGGCGCCATGCAGAACAACTCTCACTGCGCTCTGCTATTAGCTATTGTCTGTGCAAATAAGTGGGAGTGTGTGTGTGCACGGTGTGTGTGTGTGTGTTTATGCAGAGATGACTAAAGATGCATTGTAAAAAGGTTTAAGAGTTTTTGAGAGCAGGCAGAGGGTGGTGATGGTGGGTGGAAGGTGCTGTGTTTTGAGTGTGTGGGTAGGGGGGTCGGGGGGGCTTTTTAAACTGCATTTTAAATAGCTTTCCTTTATTTACATGGTTTATTTTTTTTTTTTATGACTTGTGCTCAAATGTGTGCAAAGTTAGTTTCGGCTAGTTTCATAGTTTCATGCAGACTAGAGCTGCAGCTTTGATTATTTCTTTATCGATTCCTGACGCAGTCTATAAGATGTCTGAATTTTGGGTTGCCACTTCAATGAATTCAAATGATCCAGAATAATAAATTAAACATTGTGAGAAGATGTTCATGATAAATGTCCTCAGAGCGTTGAGCAACCGCTCATCTTGTCCCAGTGAAAAGTTCAGACTAAATCTATTCAGTTTTTCTGTCACATGGGACGAAGAGAAGCAGCCGATCCGAACATTGGAGAAGCGAACGTTTGGTGTTTTTGTCTAGAAAAATGACTTCTTTGTTGGTAATCAATTTTCTGTCAACTACCAAATCATCCTCTATTCTTCTCAGGAAAATCAAAAAAAAAAAAAAAAGGGGAGAGATTTCCAAACCTTCATATTTGAAATGCAGAAACAGGGTTTGTGATTTCTGGTTGCAGAAAGACAAACATTAAATCAAACAATAATGGAGTGAGCTATAAAACCACACACACACACACACACACACAAACACACACAAACACACTCCCCCTTTACCTCTCTTGTGGCAGGTCTTCAGCAGGTGCCCGGTGGGCTTGTAAGGGACCCCGGCTAGTTTGGCTCCGGTGCTGCCCAGCCTGGCCCGGCCCAGGGGGCTGCCGTTCTGCTCCAGCCGGGGCAGCTTGGCCGGAGGGCCCTTGGCCTCGGCCATGCTGTTGACCAGCTCGGAGTTCTCCTTGCCCAAACACGCCTCGCTGAGATGTTCCATCATTCTCAGCACCTCTGCTCACTATCACCTGGGGAGACACACACACACACACACACACACACACACACACACGATGATTCAGCCGTCAGAGGAGGTATGTGTGCGGTAGAAAAGAAGCTTGAAAACAGAAAAAAAAAGGAGGAATGAAAGGCGATATGAGGGGAACATCTTTTGTGTTGATATCACTGACATGTGAAGACGTGAAAGGGTTTTTTTATAGAGCGAAAAAAAAATTTGCTTTTAAGTAATTGAAACCTCTGAGAACAAAACCCATTACGACAATAACTGTCAATTCGCTTCGGTTATGTCAACGCAGAACACGGTGACGTTTCCGTGCCGCTGTAATGTTCCCATTTTTCAAACGCATGCATTATGTATGGGTGTCCCGCTAGACGTTCCCATGCGAGAAGGGGCAAACAAGCTCCGTTTTTTTTTTTTTTTTAGTGCAAACACATTCATTTGCTGGGAGATTCCACTTGAATGAATACAGTGAAGTTCAAGGAACAAGGTTCTGCTGCTGCGGTGCACGCAGAGAGAGGAGAAACCAACGTAATTCGGTTTCTGAGTCACTTTGGTGCGGCTTCATGACGCAGCTCAGGAGAGGAGAGGGGGAGGACGGGCGAAAAGGCGAGGACGTCAATTTTCTGTAAGCGACAGACACACACACACACACAACCACTAACATGAATTTACAGGTATGAACTTTTATTTTTAGACACGTCGAGCAGCAGGGTTTACAACTTTGGGTTGGTGGGGGAAAAAAAGGCAGCGTTGTAAAAAAATTTCACATGACAAGTTGCTGACTCATGAAGAAAGCCAGAAAAAAAAAGTTAGGAGGGAAAAGAAGAGAGAGGAAGGACTGGTGGAGCATCCACCACAGACTTAACCACAGGTGCCTCACTGACTGACAGTCTGAAGTTGGTTATTTAGGTAGGCTGATATTTGAACTCTCTGGGTAAACTTTGAAATATGATCAATTCTAAAAAGAAAATGTGCTGATTTACAAATCTGCAATAGGAAAAGTTATCACGGGTGACTCTGCATGCACGTTGAGCTGATGAACATGAATAGGAATGCTGATTGTCAAAATCATCCACCCCCACGCAAAAGATCATGAACCCCCCCCATTCATAACATGCAATGAGGCAACTAATTCCCCACAAATAGGGGAGGAAAAGAAGGGAGGGATCCAGACCCAGATCCAGGTCAGGATTTTTAAATTACCCTTAAAACACAAGATACAGGAGCAATAGTTCAAATGGACAACATCAAGGTCCCAACAGGGGGGGGGGTTGTTTAGGGAGGATAAGTTGAGAGACAAACCAACCTTAAACGCAGCACTTGTGCAGTGGAGAGCATATAACACCGGCTGGAAAACGAGTCTTCTTCAAGTTTGGCCAGGGTAAAAAAAAAAAAAAAAAAAAAAAAAAAAAAGGAAACAGAACAACTCTTGCTTCCCAGTTCCTCTTTTCTTATCTCTCTCTCTCTCTCTGTTTACGTATGCATGACAGCAATTTTTTTTTTTTGTTAAATATAAATCAGTGTTGAAAAAGACGCTTCCTCCTGCTCGTCTTCGCGGAGGTCTGGCGGGCGGTGCGAAAAAACAACAACCCGGGTCTGTGGGAGAGACGACGAGGTCGAGATGGACCGTGATAGGCGAACATTGGTAAGCGGTTATGTGTGTGTGTGTGTGTGTGTCTGTCTCTGTGTGTGTGTTATGTATGTGTGCCCGTTAGCTAATTCCGTCCAACCGGAGGAAAAAGACGGTAGCCGTGGGAACCTGCGACATTTAGCGTGCAAGTGAACGCCACTTCAGCTGTAGTTCGCACCACAACATCCGAACAGAGAGGCGGACCGGCAGGAAGGCAGGCGGCACAGTCAGCCGTCGCCGGTGTACAAAACCAAAGCACCTCGGACACAGTTGCAATGATAATAATCGCCACCGAGAAACCTCCGTTGTGTGTGTGTGTGTGTGTGTGTGTGTGTGTGTGTGTGTGTGTGTGTGTGTGTGTGTGTGTGTTCGCGGAGGGGACGTAGCGTGCATGCACAGAAAAAAAAAAAAAAAGAAAAGAAAAACAGCCCAGCGTCCGACTACCGGCAGAGACTGACTGCAAAATAATAATAATAGTAACCGACAGCGTGAGCTTGTTATCGCGTCGGTTTGTTGGAGGCGATGTGGAGACGATATGCGGACAGTCGGGAGCAGGTTCGCGCAATAAAACAAGCAGAAGGAGGGGGTCAAAAAGTGCCGTTTACTTTCCGACGTCGCGGATCAAATAAGGCTCGCTGTGGATGCATTAACGAGAGCTGCCTGCGATAGTAATAGTAGGAGGTGTCCTGCTGGTTGGGGATTGGCGTCCGGACGGAGCTCCTCTTTCTTTCCTTTCTATCTATCTCCCCTCTCCGTCTCTCCCCCTCTCACTCCGTCTCTCCCTCTCTGTCCCCATTAAATTATTAGTTGTATTGACTCATCACTCCCCCCTCCTCCTCCTCCTCCTCCTCCTCCTCTGCTCTCTCTCTCCTCGCTGCTGCTGCTGCTGCCGCCGCTGCTTCCCCCTGTCCGTGCTCTCCCTTTCTCCTCTTCATTTCAAATGGCGTGGAAGAAGAGGGGGGTAAAAATTAAAAAAAAAAATTAAAAAAAAAAAAAGATGATCGGAGGGGGTCGAGTGTGTGCGTGAGAGAGATGGGAGAGAGTGTAGGGTGAGAGGAGAGGGGGTGGGGGGGGGGGGGGGGGAGAGAAATAATCCCCCTCTTTATAAATAAAGAACTACATGATTCCTCCGCGTGTCAGGCCGGAAAAGTCCTGACAGGAGACAAATAAAGTGGAGAAAGTGTTCAAGGGAGAGAAACCACACACACACACACACACACACACACACACACACACACACACACACACACACACACACACACACACATGCACACACACGCTCATAAAACACACGCACGCTCACACACACACACAACAGACAAGAACGGTGGTGCGATTTCCGGCTGTGCGCGCAGGAATTTTTAATCAGCTTGATTAGAGTGAGGCGGTCCTGCATTTATTACCGGGTACACACAGATGTTCACGCGCACATAAACGCACACGCATTAATTTATGATTTTTATTTTATTTAAATTTTGGGTTAGGGCTACCCAATAAATAGATTTACTTGACTTTTTCTTTCTTTATCTCTCTCATCAAAAATAGGGGGGGAAAAAATGAGTTGAACTCCTTCACCTCCAGTCTTTTATTGTGAAACATCTATCACAATACTCCAAAAAATACATAAAAATGTGTCCTTTGTTTCCCCCAAAATCACCCTTAACACACGTAAAATTGTAGATCAAATTAATATTGCATGATCATAGGCATGTCTCGGATCTATTTTTCTAGTTTTTCACACTTTTTTACGTTTGTTTAATCAACATTTTTAGTCAAAAACCCTGCAAAAGCGAGCAGATTGATAATCCTAACAATTAATAAATGAGCTTACATGATTTCCTGTTTACTTCCCATTCAGTCTGAGACAGAATATTACACACAAATCTAAATATTTCTACATTTAAGGAAGTATTTACGCATTTTGTATTTAAAAGATGTATAAATGAAAGCTAAAAGGAGGAAGTTTCTATTGTTCTGCATGTTAAAGATCATCTCTGTCTGCATGGCAAGGGTTTGTGAGTGATACAGATTGCTTGTTTGCAGATATGTCAGTTTCATATTTACCTTAGGCATTGTTATAAATCAATAAATATACTTATAAGTATTCTGCAAAGAAAGAAATAATTACATATTTAAGTGGGTTCCCTCTCCATTGTCATATTGATCCCATTGATGTCAATAGGAACATTTTAAAAAGGAAGTAGAAATACAATATGCTGCAAAAAAAAAAAAAAAAAAGCAAAACTAGTTTGGTTATCTTTCCAAATGTTTTACCTCGGCAGCAGATCACACCGTGTAACGTCAAACTGGATTAGACCGAAATATTAGACGAGCTAATCTCTGTTGATACTGTCAACAAAAACCCTGAACTGTCACTGTGGAGGAGGAAGAGCTGAGAGGACGCAAGAAAGGAACGCAGGAATGTTTGGAGGATGGAGAGCGACACACAATCTCTGCAAACAATGGCAAGCTGGGAGGTTTTTTCTCTCTCAAGTCGCTGTGTGAGCTATTGTTATTATTTAGTAATTATTTCATGAACCTTCCCTCTGCCGGAGAGGAGCTTTGTTGCTCCAGAGCAAACTGTGAAAATATCAGACAAGCTTATCTCTGTTGATATTGTCAATAAAGGTCTGATATGGTGTCTGTACATAACCTTAAGGTGGCTTACTAAGAACTGCTCCACTTTGACTTCACTTGACTGATACAGGCTGATGTGAGGTGTAGCTGTGTTTGGCCCTCCATCTTTAGGTCCTAATGTGGTCAGAGAGGTGAGAATGTGAGGTCAAGTTCACTGTCAAGACCACAGAGACCTTTGCACACTATTTACATATAGTCATATCGTAAAAACACTATCTATACATGCTATTTTCATAATAAATAAGAAACATGATAACATTTTTATGATCTGTTACAAACTTACTCATTGGGGAAATTCACAATGAAATACTCTTGAATAAGTAAAGATAAGTCAGATCTACTTTTTGAACATTTTAGTATTTTTTTTGGAGGGAAGCAAAGAAGCAAGTAAAGTTGTTTCTTTGTGACAGTGAGGTGCCTCAATCTGACCCGGCTCATCAGGCCTGAAATCCACATCAAACAAAAACGATCTATAGTGAGTCTGTCCGGGTTGTAGGCGACCAAAAACAGGAACAGGAAGTGAGTACACCCACCCAGCGGCAACGAAGGGCCATGAGGTGGAGAGAGTGGGGGGGGGGGGGGGAGCTCGGAGGTCAGGTACGTGTGAAACGCTCCCAACACTACATGCTTTCTAATAAATCTCCCTCTCTGTGCGACCGTAAATACAGCGCAGTAACGGTAAAGTGGCCTCACACAAAGCTGTTGTTTCATAAACAATGCAACGCCACAGACGAGAGCCTCTCGGCTTAGCTACAGGAACCGCATTCAGGTGACAAAGACGGTCACGGGACAACTGCGGAGAAAATCCCACAGGTTTACTGGAGGTGCTTAGACGTTACGATCGAGGGGGAAGAGACGACTGGAGTCACTTTTTTTAAACAGATCAAAGAAAGGAAGAAGTGATGATGTGTATAGAAACAGTACAGTTGAACCACTCATCCAGTCCCTGCTTGTGAAACCAAAAATCATTCTTCCACCCGCCTATATGAGGTCAAAAGTTCTTCTATTTGAAAAGACGCTCGTGTCCGGAAAAAAGGCTAGCGTTCACCGCAGAAGGCCGACGGAGAGGCTTCAAATGGAAAAAAAACGCAGCCTGAAACTCACCTTCGGACCGACACAGAGCGACGTCTTGCAATATTAACACCTTGTAAGCACGAGATGCAAGCACTGAGGGGGCGGATGTGTGTGTGTGTGTGTGTGTTTTTTTTTAAAGGGTCCCGTGGCTGTGGTTTTAAAACAGGAAGTGTAAGAGTTGTTGACAATTCTTGTATAAGACCCTCCGACATGTGAATTCATGAGCAGAAGGGCTGAAGCACAAAGTCAGAGATGAATTCTTCTCCTAGCCGGTCTCTGGTTTTTCACCGAGCAAACCAGCACTGTGTAATAAACACAGCTGTGGGGGAGCCGTGTGGTTTGAAATGACTCGGTCATGTGTCTGCAAAGGACTCAAACTGGCAGGTTATTATTCTCTGAGATTCACTCCAGTGTGAGATATTATTACAACAATGTCACAGCACACATAGAAGTACAATTCACAATTTCCAGAAATATTCAAATCCACCTCGAGCTGTACAAATAAGGAGGATGAATTAGGATTGTATTAAAATGCATCATGATAATAAGGTCAAAACATGTCTCCAGATGGATGTGTAGTGTAGATAAAATGTGCCTACTATTTAGGTTCTTAGGTGATGTAGTAATATGAATCACACAAAAAGGCTGCAGCCCTCGCCCCCTCCTCGATTCTCTGCATCACCTCCACCTGCACAGCAGCGCCACATCCTCCATGTTAACATGTTTTCCACGTAAACATGTTTAACACAATGTTCCTGATTCTCTCTGTGTTTTTTTTTCTCTCTTTCCCTTGGCTTAGCTTAGCAGCATTCAGTAAAAAAAAAAAAAAAAAAAAAAAACAGGAGCGTCGGTGAAAGCGAGCCATTGTCGGCAAATGTTCCTTTTCTATCTGGCATGACGCAAGCAGCCGCAGTCATTTCCACTGTGATTGTCGGGCACCATCAGAGAGCATCGATAACCCCTGCCAGGCCTTGGCACCGCCAACAGGTGCCGGCACTGCCAGCGAGGTTGGCACCGACGCGGCTGTGAAAACCCTCTGACATCCAGAAGGGCACAGATTTGCACTGAATGCACCACTGAATCAACACTGCTGATTATCAATTAACATATACCGTTTTGTATCGCACAGAATAGAGGAGGAAAAATGTTTTTTTTTTTGAAACACAGAAAGCCTGTTTAAAAAATACTAGCCGTGTGCTGTTCTAATCGCACGCTGAATGCAGATTTAGCTCTGTTCAAGGTGGGTTTTTTTTACAAGGCTGTGCGGCTTTGTGTCGGGGAGATACAGGACGCGGCGAGCGGTGCACGTGCACGAGTGCAATTGTTCAGGGAAGATTTTTGGTGCCCTGTTGGCTGCATTTGTAAAGAAAACATGAAAAATGACATGAGAAACATGACGGACTGCATGCTAAATCACAACAAAGGACACCTCATATTTAAAATGTCAGGAGTCATAGCATTACACCGCAGATACATGTCATCTTTTTCTCTGTGCATCACCACAGGTACTGTATGTTTCCACCATAACACACTTATCTAAACCAGCCCGTCCTCGGCCTGCTGCTCTTTAAACCACTATTCACGTCTCAGGAGGATTAAATATTGTGTCTTTTTGTTTGCAAAAGGCACTAATAATCGACGCACAATGACGGAAAACATTAAAAAGAAAATGATATAATTGGTGGCTCAACATCTGAAAGCGTCTTTATTGAGTGTGTCAGACGGATCCGGCAGCATCACTCACTGCACGTAGGTGTTGTGATGTCTTCATGCTCGCCACTTGTGACGCTTCTAATAGGCATTAATACGATTATTTGGATTACTTAATACAAATGAGTCTGAGCATGCCGCATGTCTGAGAGAAAATCACAAGCAGCACGGGGATCAGAGCTGTCACCGGGGTCTGACTTTGAGCTCTTTCTCTAAGTGTCTACCTCGAGAGATACGCACACATGTAAACATAATGGTGTTATTAGAGGCTGCAGAAAAAGGATTTAATAATCTGTCGGGGGGGGGGGGGCACAACGATGTCACAACATGTGTGGGTTGAACAGACGAGATGTGGAGTGGAGTGGAAAGAAGAAGAAGAAGGAGGTGGTGTACAGTCGATGCCGCTCAAAAACAAGCACGCAGTCAAAGGACGAGTAGCGCTGGATATTTGAAAACATGAACAGAAATTCATTTATCGACAGTTTCTGATTTAATTCTGAAGTTGTGAATGAATCTGCAAAGAAGGTTTTTGAGTTTTGGGAAATTGTTTGTGGGTCATTATGATGGCAGAGGAAGAGTTTAGACCCAAAAAACACAAGTTTGCATCAAAGAAAAAAATTAATTTAATACAAAAAAGATGACAAAATCATCATTCCTGTAAATGAAACGTGTCAAGTTTTTCTTTCTTAATCAACTCGTCTCCCTGCACAGCTGCTGCACAACGTCCCAGCCTCTATAGGTTCACCTCTGCTGCTTTTTTATCAACGTTCCCTCATAAGTCATCTGAGGACCATGAAACATCGCTTAATCACTTGTTACGAGGTAAGCACAGATCGACTCAAAAGTCCATAATGAACACATCCGACAAATCAAATTAGTTCTGTGTTTTCCATTAGCCTCTCGTACCGGCCAATTACTCGTGAAATAAGGTGTTTTTCTACATTTTCATACGTCCACGTTTTACGGTGTAGGAGGAATAAGAATAAGACAAGGAGGGGGGGGGGGGGGGTTAATGAACTGAGAGTCGAGTCCTCTAAGTGCCTAATTGTTTTATAATCTCGTGAAGTCGACAGAAATAGAAGAAGGGGCGAGCGGTCTCAGGCTCAGGTCTGCTGACAGGAAGGGCCCCCGACGCCATTTGGCCTCGACAGGTCTCTCCGCGTCCATCGCTCCCCTTCTGTCCCCGGGGAAACGGGAGGCAAACCTCTGAATTTTCAGGTGAGCTCACACACATAAGACCTTCTTACTCACATTGTAACCCTCTCGCTCACACCCACCCCTTTAGATTTGTGGTGTTGCACTGTACTCATAACACCTCCCACGTCTAGATGCACGCCGCACACAGCGGCAGGGAGAGCGCGCTTCCATGTTGACAAGGCCTTTGAGCCCTAGAGTCAGGGACCTCGACGCCACAGGAGTCATCAGGTTCACATCAACACTCAAAGCTGCGTCCCTTCTTCTTCTTCACTCCCCCCCTTCACTTCCTCCTCCTCTTGTCTTGTCTCGTCATTATTGAATCATTAAACCATTCAGTCACTGAACAATCGGCCATGACAGCGGCTTTTTCAAAGAAATGACTTTTCTGCCACTGCTCGCTGAACTCCTGTTATCACAAGACCGAATAAATAAACTCTAATTTTTGCCTCGTGGCTGCAACAAATACACAATTAATAGAGTCAGACAGACAGGAGTGTCAGTGTGTAAAGAGAGAGAGAGAGAGAGAGAGAGAGAGAGATTCTGTCTGGACAGGGTGAGAAAGGTCACCCGAGGCCTGCTGGGTTTTCCCAGGATTTTTTTTTTGCAGCGAGGCGGTGAAGGGCACAGCAGCCGGACCTTGTGGGGAGTTTTCTCGGGGAGTGTTAAAGAAATGGAGGCAGGTGATGGGAGGGTGTTACTCGCCTCAGTGTGCGAGAAAGTGGGCGCTCCGCTGAGATGAAAAGGAGAGATGGGGATGCGAGCATTGAGGGGAGAACGGATCTTAATATGGAGGCTTATAGGCAGGGAAGTATTGAAGAAGAGGTGCAGACTTAAGGATGCCGTTTCTTTATCTACATATTTTTCTTTGCATATTTAATCCCTTGTCAAAGGATGCATCATCCATCCACTGAGGAACAAAACAGTTGATAAGGCAAGGGTGTGTGTGTGTGTGTGAGAGAGAGAGAGAGAGAGAGAGAGAGGGAGAATCAGTATCTGTTGAAATTGTTTCATTGGAGTATGTGGGTGGGTATTAACAACCTGATCTTAGCGGATGCGCTTTCCTCTAAATCTCTTCTTTTTTTTCTCTCTCTCTCTGAACAAAGGATCCAGAAAAACCTACACAGATTGGATAAAGACAAGCATCGGAATAAAACACAATGAGGGTTTTCTTTTTTTTTTTTTTTTTCCTCTGAAGAAATTTATGAAAAATATAAACAGATGTTGAGACCTGTAATAATGCGATTTGGATTGTGACAAACTTAAGACGTATGTGCTTTTCTTATTTCTTAAATGATATTTGCCATGGTAGCATGACGCGCGCTAAATAACGAGAGCAACAACAGAAAATCGAAACATAGGAGGGATGTCATTTTGTAAAAAGCGTGACAAAACCGACATGACGGACTTTGGGTTGTTTTTTCTTTTTATAAATTCTCCCGGCGAGGACAACACCAACCCATCCGACGAAGGGGGCTGATTGTCAGGACCCAAAAAAACACAATGTGACGCTTTTATCGCTAAGCCAAGGAATCTGGATCAACAGTATGCAAAGCATATGCCAGAATAAATGCAGTCCAACATGCCGGGACAACATAAACCCCCTTCTCTCCTTTTCCTTTTTTTTTTTCATACAGAACTTTCCAGATAATGACAAAATGAGCTGTAACTCTGGAATCACACACTAAGCACTCACCCAGGGTGGTATGTCTGAAACCGTCTGAGAAACACAGAGAGGGGGGGGGCGGGGGGGGTTTCTTACATTTTTGAGCCCAGGAATGCAGCCGTCCCTATTAACACCAACCGTCTTTTCTTTTTTCCAAACTAGTTGCAACATGTTATTAAGAAAAAAACGCTGGGAATCATTGTTATCTTTCTCCTCTATTAGCAATCATAACAGAGCTATTTCATACAGAGCAGGGATGGAGGGTGTGTGTGTGTGTGTGTGTGTGTGTGTGTGTGTGTGTGTGTGTGTGTGTGGTGGTGTGTGGAATCCCCAAAGAGCCACACATTAAAAAAACGAGACAGGCCTCTTATTTACTGGCGACAGTCTAATAAATACATTTGCTGGCAGCTAAACAGGTATTTACTCTGCTGCCTACCACAGGTATAATTTCACTGTTTGCTGAGCTGTTATTTTGCTGCAGCGATAATTATCGAGGTGGTAAAGGGAAGACGATTAATGGTTTTAGACGAGATATCAGTCTCAGCAAAGTGAAGCAACGACCTCAGCTCTGAAATATCTGCACATACTCGACAGTGGAACTAAAACACGAGAAGTAAAGACTTTTTTCATTGTTGAATTGTTTCTACATTTTGGATTGTCTTTGGAGGAACATTTCCTGAGTGTCGTATTATTCACATGCAGGGAAGGGTTTTTGTATTTTATTTTTTTGAATTTGACGCTCAAACACAGAATCAAAGCATGAAGCTCTTTCAAACTTACAAGTGTTTCTGTTTTTACTGCTTTGACTGGATGTTGAGTTTTATTTTTTCCAATAATAATTCAGGAGAAAAATGATCCGTCTGTAAATAAAACGTAGGAGCGTACTTTATATTTAGAGCACAGCAAAAAGAAGAAAATCACAACCTTCACACGTGCGGATCATTGAGAGTGTCATATGAGTTTCATGTTGTAGTTACTTTGGTTGTTTTACAGCACGAGAACACAAAACAAAAACTCACAAGCGGCGCTCTCCAGTGAGCAGACTAATTGGTCTCTCAGGGTCTCAGGACAAACTCTGCCTTTGCTCTCCCTCTCTCGTCTGACGACCTGAGACTGAGCGAGAGCTCAGGTTGTTGCTTTTTTTAAAATAATCTGCTTGACAAATGTCTAACTGGTTTTGCAGAATTTGATGAATGTGGATCAAACGACCTGGAGCTGGAGCCGGAATGCAAAACGTGCCACTGAGACATTTTTTTTAAAGGAAAAAAGACAAGAAGATTTCCTTGAATATTTGTGACGACTACGAGCTGATTTCCTGCCATCACACACCTCCAGTACACTAAACGCAGCGCGCTCTAGTTTCGATTAGCTGTAATGAAAACAAAAGTCGGCTCGGAGTCGGGAAAAAGAAAAGGTGTAACAAGGTTAAAGCTGTAAGTGATAGCACAAAAGGTAGAAAGGTACAAACGCTCAGGTGTTTTCCCCCGCTCGCCTTCTACTTGTAAATCACAGTGCAGTTATTGTAAGGACTGTGAACACATTTAAAGGAATTCATTACACACTAATAAGCTGTGACAGATGTTTAGGCTTTACTGCTGGATGTGTGTGACCTGGCAGTCATGCTCAATGCCGCCGCCGCCGTCGTCCTCACACTCTGATTCTTATCATTCCTGCCAAACAAGTTTAAGAAGAGACATTTTTTGCCAATGAGATCAACGCGGCGCTGAGGATGTGTCTGTTGTTTTTGTGCCACTTTCACAACCAGAAAATTATCACCCAAAAAAAAAGAAGGTTTTTTCTTTTAAAATAAAGGCGAGGAGAAGTTTTGCTTTAACGCTCTGGAGCTTTTTTGGTCTCGCCGGAGGACTTTTACAAGAAGTGACACAAGGCAGCCTGAGACAGGAAAAGAGCTGCGTCTCTGCTGTCAAAGGCACTGACCAGATAAGCCACAGCCACCTTGAGCTGCCACAGATCTGCACAAGATAAAAGGAGAAAAACTGGCCCGCCACTGTGCCATAACCTGATTTTTTTTTGTTTTTTTCCATGCAGAGGTGCCAGTTTTGACCTCGTAATCGCATGTGAGTGAGAAAAAAAAAAAAGCAAACAACTCCCCTGACAAACAGCGAGGTGACAAACAACAACCAGTGACGCTGATGGCTGCAGATTACATCCGGGGAAAATAAAATCTTGTAGCTCTTTAATTATCTGATCAAGTTTCTGATTCAACACAAACTTCACTGGATTTTTAAAAGCCCCCTTTTTCTTTGCCTTTCATCCTTTTCGAAACGAGGCATCGCTGCTGATTTTTACAAATCAATTCTTCAAGACGGCTGCATGACGGTGTCTTTGTGAGGGTATTTGTGCTGGTTTTCTATATTTAAATGGTCTCAGATATCTGAGTGAGAGCCACTGGCCGTGCCGGTGTGTGAAATGTCAGCTCTTTTCTAAAGAGCACAGAGTGAAACCATTAAAAAACCTGTAAACCACAGAGCATCAGTGCCCACGCACTTTTAAGAAGACAATACATCTTCTCATAACTGCTCTCCATCCCTCTCTCTCTCACGCACACACACACACACACACACGTCTGGTTGTACCTGAAATGACTTTATCAGCACTGAGACAAAAGCCACAAGGCAGCCCGAGCAACATTACTACAACGACTCTTTATCTCCTCATCTACATGAATGTCTCACACCAAGTCAGGCAGAGAGAGAGCAATAAATTCTTCACCTGTTTGTTTCCACGTGCTTCTCTCTCTCTCTCACCTGATTTTTTTTTTAAAAACACCTCCCTGTGTCCTCGTGTGTGTGTGTGTGTGTTTTAGCAGTTGCACAAAGTGTTTCATGCTACAGCGATAAAAGTGTTGAAGCAAGTTGACATGTAATTAAATATTAAGTGTGAGGAGAGAATAAATGAAGTGGCTCTAATGGCCTAATAAAAAGTAGTAAAAGTAGATGGGCAGTTTGGCTGCAGCATTTCCAACAGACATGTCAGCACTTTGAGAAGAACACACACTTTATTACAGGGAGGGAAATCTTAACCAAAGGCCTGATTTAATGACAGTGTAAGATGCTAAAATATTTCTTTAAGGTGCATAATTCGGGGGATAAAATTGATAACTTTTATTCCAAACATATAGTTGATGAATTGATGAGCAAGAGGAGCAGGATGGCAGCATCTCTCCTCGCTCCTGTGCTGCGCGCTGAATAAGTTGTTAAATGAATTAGAGGAGATGGATGTACTTAACCCCGCCAATATCACGAGTGCTTTGCTCATTCGTGCAGAAATGACACAGGCCTCTTTCTGCACATTAAAAATTAGATGGTAAAAAAAAAAAAAAAAAAAGAAGTTCTGAATGCGTGCATTTATATTTACCATTAAGCATGGCATTCATTCTGCGTTTTCTTTTTCTTTTTTTACGTTATGAAATATTAAACCCCAGCAGCCACTTTTAGTGTGTGTGGGTTTTAAGTGATTTAGGAGATAGGTCTGCAAGCTGCTTTGAATTCATGTAGAACAGAGTTTATTCTTATAAATCCTCTGAGATGCTCCTAATTTTTATGAGTCATGCACTAAAATAAAAGTGATTTATAACACACGCAGAGAAAGTACATAGAGAGAATGACAAGCACAGAGACACGATGAGAGCGTACCTTTAAAGTCAGCAGTCGCCCGACCTCTTGTTTTCCATCAAAAGTTGAGCAACCTCTTGTCACTGCTCCACCGCGAGAGATCCAAAAATAGGCAACTGCTCTGTGGGAGGAAAAAACTGCTTTAAAAAAGTCAAAAGTCCTGTGTCTGAGAGAAGGAGGAGGGTGAGGATGAGGGTGAGGGGGAGGGAGTCGTCTTGAAGAAACCGCTCAGGCGGGAGGTTGAAGTTGCAAGAGCGCACACGCGGCGGATGGAGCGCAGAAATGCGAGCAACCGTGCGCTGCGGGCAGCGGGGGTGAAGTAGAGGAGAGAGGAGAGTAGCGGCATGTGAGGAAGGGCTGCTTTGAGAGGGTGGCAGGTAAACGAACCGCCCCTCCCCGTTTCTGATGCTCAAATCGATGATTTGCCAGCTGTGGCGCAGCTTGTCTCATTGCCCCACTTTGGTTTTTACAGCCGCTCCTCTCCGACGCGCTGCTCTCCGGGGACACGGGGAGAGAGAGAGAGAGAGAGAGACAGAGAGAGAGAGAGAGAGAGAGAGAGAAGTCAGTGCCAGGAGAGCTCTCACACTCATTCATTTTCATATTTACACGCCACATGTTTGCATGTCAAGAGAAGAAGAAGAAGAGGGTAAAAAGTCTGCTAAATAGTCGATTGGGCGCAGTGGCGTTGCGCGTTTTGCGCCGTAAAGAGTCAAAGCGTGTTGTTTTAACAGGAGGGCAACCTGCCAGCTTCACTCCCCGAACACCTGCGGGGGAATATGAAACCGTAAAGCCGCTATAGTCTGCTTTACATCAGGTGCTCCTGCAGACGCACAAAGCTGCTTTCTTAAAGGGTTTTATCTGTCTCTATGTGTTTGGAAGTGTGCAGAAATAATACAGAAAAAAGTTTCCTCAAATAATAAAAGTTTGTACTTCATTCTGACTCGTGCAGTGTCATCAGAGAGCTGGTTTTCTCCCATTTCATTTCTCCAGTCTGAACACTTAACTAAGCTTTTCTTTTCTTGATAAGTAATAATTATTATTCGGTTATTTCCCCTGTTATCATTCTTAATGCATCATTTTTTAACTAGAGCAAGCTGTTGCTATTTTAATGCTGTAACTTGGTTGAACTCCGGCCATCACACACACACACACACACACACACACACACACACACACACGCTCACACACACATTCAGCCGCTCCATCACATTAAAGAATCCTCCGCCGGGCCTATCCAAAAAAAATTAAAAATAAATATCTACGCTTTAGGAATGCAAATTTGTTAAAATTTACGTGGAGAGCAGAATAATTTGATTTTTTTTCTTCCCTATTTTCTTGGACATCTTTAAGAACACAGCCCGGAGCAGAATCAGCCGAGGCACAGAGGACAGCGACAGATAACGGAGCTTTTATTTGCGCCCTCACACTGTCGAAATGTATTTGTGCTAATTTAATTGATTTTCAGCTGGAACTCTGTTGACACGCAGTGCGGGAAAAGTAAAGAATATATGTCGCGTATTTCTCCCCCCTTTCCTGCCAAAGTCTGAAATTAGACTGTGGGGGAAAAAAAAAAAGATCTCAAGTTTCAGAGAAATTAAATTAAATGTTCTTAATAAAGAGCATGTTACAAGCAGTGAGGAGATGAAGGATCCTGTTATCATGATTATGCTTATTATCCTTATATATGATTATGTATGAATATTTCTCAATTTTAAAAATAGAAGTTAAGATTTAATTTTCATGCAGGGAGAAAAATGTGTCCTTCACCCAATCTGTGTGATGTCTCTGTCCATCCTGTGTGTGTGTGTGTAGCTCCTGCACATGTGGTTAGTACATATGTGAGCCCATTGTGTGTGTGAGTGTGTGAGTGTGTGTGTGTGTGTGTGTGTGTGTGTGTGTGTCACAAATTGTGGTTTGATTGCACGTATATATTTGTGTCATGCATCTGTTTTTAGATTTCTGTGCACCCTTGCACACATTTACACTCATTTGTTGTGTGTAAGAATTTATTTGTGTGCGTGTGTGTGAGAGTGTGTGTGTGAGATGATTGACAGTTTGCATCTGCACACAGGCTAACTGCTCTGCTCTAGCAGGTGTGCAGGAGCCCACAGGTAATGCAGCTGTTTACTTACAATATGAATGTGTTTTCTCTTGCAGGGTTTAGCATAAATAACACACTGATCCATTTACATTTACACTTAATTTACACGTCCCTTTGAAAATAGAATCAGCGTGGAGGGAAAAAAAGAGCTAAAAGCAGCCAATGTAAGAGAACAAATGAGGGCGAGAGAGAGCGAGAGCGAGAGAGAGAGAGAGAGATGGAAGAAAGGTTTGACAAATCATGAAAATTATTCTGATTGTCCGCAGTGAGTGTATTCTGTCAGAGAGGAGACAGAAGGACTGGAGCTCTTATTGTAAGCCGATACATACAAATACTTCTCAGAAAAGTTCATTTGTTGTGGTTTTGGGTCTCCATAAAAGTTTCATTATGAAGCAACTGAAATCTGCATTTAAAAAAAACAACAAAGACGGAGAAAGAAATCACACTTACACACGCGCACACGCACGCACACACACACACACACACACACACACACACACACACACACACAATCTCTGCATATGAGTCACACTGGCTCTCTCTCTCTCTCTCTCTCTCTCTCTCTCTCTCCTGGGAGCTTGAATGAGAATTGAAAAGTTCCAGTAAAGAGATTCAGATTTGCTTTCTGCATAATTATAAATTCATGCTAAGTTAGGGATGTTTTCATCATTACAGACAACAGCTGGTGATTTCAATGCAGCCTGTGTTTTATCCAACAATTCATGTTGCTGCCTCCGAAAAAAAAAAAAAAGAAGCCCCACATGTGCTGCAGTTGTTGCTTTGGCCACAAGGGGGACCACTGAGTCTCATTTCAAACAGAGTTTTTAGAGAGAGAGGAGAGAGGAGGAGGGCAGCTGATGATGACCTCAGTCTGTAAGAGAGTTTTTTTTGTTTGTTGCCAAAGTCTCTTGATTCCCCTGATTTTAAAAGCAGCAGCAGCAGCCCCCCTGACCTCAGCATTCAAACCCAGAGAAGATTATCGGCGCAGCGGAGACGTGTGAGGGAGCCGTGGACGAGTTCCAAAACGTTAATTCAAATTGATAATGTGCAGCTATGTTGCAGAAGCATAAAGAGGGCACAGAAGAAGAGAAGTGAAATGTGTGTGAAGTGTAAACAAATCAAAGCAGACCTTGAGCTGAGACGTTTCAATCGTCTGCACTTCTCCCCCCCCCCATCCTAAAACAATAAAAAGCACTTGGAAAATTACAAGGGTTATACACCCCAGAATTAATCTTTCCAACCCATAACTAAATAGAGAGACACTGCTGCCTCTCCATCAAGTGGGTATATTTTAATTACAGGCTATTGACGAGTGAAAGTAATTTGTCTCAGAAAGATGCCCACGAGCTAAAAGACAGACGTCTCGTCTAAATCTGGAATGCTCAGCCACTTTGTGCTGCTCTGGTTTTGTGGTTAGCCTTTGCAACTCTCTTCTGTCGCTCTTTGATAATCGCTCACCTTTTAAAGATTAACAAGGATTCCTGAGGAGACGAACACTTGTCTGCTCTATCCGGGGTAAGCACTGGATTTTTCAGACTTTTTGTTCCTCTGATTGCTCGGCAGAAATTGAAAACTGAAGAGTGGATTCCTCGTCTTTTCCCCCTCCTCTCTCTCTCTCTCTCTCTTTTTCTCTCTCTTTGAAACAGAAGTACTCCGGCGCTCACCTTCTCGGATGAAACACTATTAATCCTCATTTTGCACGCTGCCAAGGAGGACAGAGGAGATGAGAGCCGATCAGAACAATAAAAGCTGACCCACAGCGGCGCCCCCGAAGCGCACACGCCTCCAGATGTTAATGAGATGTCAGTCAGCTGGGCGAAAGAAAACAGCCCACTGAAGTAATTACTGTGTGGTGTGAACTCTCCCATCAGCTGTGGCAGCTCGGTGTCACCCCGTACATTACTGCGCGTGGAGAGCATCAGCAGCTGCCCAGATGTTAGAGGACTCAGCGAGAGGAAAGTTGCAGGTTTCATGCCACAGGTAGGTGTTCCTGAAACACACTCACATAAAGATCACCTGTCAATCAAACCACGAGGGCCGTGCTGTGATTTGTTTCTTGTAGTTTCCTGTTAATCAAACAAAACAAATCCTCTTAAATGCTGGATCGATTTCAGGTTCTTACCACCTGATCCCACATCTCTCCTATGATCACCTGGAACAATAAAGATGATCTATAACTTAAGATGACAAGAATTAAGTGACACAATCCGAACAGGAACTCCCATATTTGTAGTCTTTTTGGAGTGTTTGTTTTTCTGGGGGCAAATTGTAATCTCCAAGGGCAGCCGTTGAAATGATTTATGATGCACAGATGCATCGCTTGAATGCCAATATGAGCCCTGTGGACCGACATCAGCCCATTGACAAATAATGTGGCAGGCATCAGAAGATGAAGATCTGTTGTGTCACATCAGTTCAGTGCAGGAAAGATGGTTTACTTAGCTGCTGAGTTTGTATTTGGGCAGAGGAGGTCACCTGTTGGACAAACTCTGATTTGTTTTCATGGACAAATGTGAAAGAAAATGTCAGCAGTGCGGGAGTCTTCCTGCTAAACCCCACGGGATCTGTGTTTGCTGCACTCTGGAGCTGATCGTGACCTCTCGAGTCAATGCTCATGCTATCTCCACTGTGAGTCGCTTCACTTGAAATACGCTCCGAGTCTATTTTCAACCAAAACGTTTCCAGCACTTCTGGACAGGATGTCATACATGGGAACGCATGGAGCATCCAGTGAATTTCACAATAAAACACCATGTACAGACGGTCCAGTGTATACCCCATCACTTTATCAACAATACATCTGAAGAGGTGCTGAGGGGCACCAGATAACCCCCCCCCCTCCACCCTTTCTGTGTCAGTGTGTTAGAAGCTCAGGAGGCCTTGTCCCGGCAGCAGAAGCCAGGCTCTGGAGTAGACTGAGCTCCCCCAACCTACAGTAAGGTGATCTGGCATTACTACCACCCGACGTCCCTGACAGCCCAGCCACCACCATCAGACTGTGTCGTCCCCTAAACCACCGCCGTCCTCATCCATGCACGGCCTGCCCCGACCTCCACCTCAGCGGCAAGGAAGTGTGGACAACAGGAACGAGAGGAATACAAAGGAGAAATCCTTTCCTGCAGATTATCCCATTTCTCTTTTGGAACATAACGGTGTGTTAAGTCTTCTACTTGCTTTTTGTAAAGCATCTCGAGATAACATTTGTGAACTGACGCTGTACAAATAAAGATTGATTGATATGCAGAGGAGAAACCATACAACATATTTTAAGAACTGCAAAGCTCGAAGCTTTTTATAAATTAATATTTGTTCAAATCACAAAAGAAGACATTTCTTTTTTTGGTGGGGGGGGAAACCTCACAGGTTAGTTCCTTTGAGGACAACACTATCTGCATGCAAACGGCGTCAAACTCAGATTGTCCGTCATGGCAGCGTCAGGAGAGCGGAGAAAGTTCAAGACGTTGTAAAGCGTTCCGCACACAACAAAAACCTCAAAGGTGATGTTAGAACCACTGCAGACACCCATCCACCCATCCGTCGGCATCCTTCACTGTTCAGCCTCCAGCTTGTCTGTGTCAGGCCTGCGAGCGTGGCTGGACGTCGGGCACGTCTCTCAGCACAGAGCTGTGGGGGCCGCGGCGCTGTAATATCAGGCCGCCGTGTTTGACATGCATCTCAACGCGGCGCCGCCGTCACAGTGAGACGCCCTATCTCCTGGAGAGTCTATTAGCTGTGCTTAATTAAACAAATGTGATTAGACTGATCCAAACTCACACAACTGAATCCCCGGTAAGGAGTCAGCCATGAGAGGCGGCTGCAGAGAGAAAGAGAAGTCACGCATGGTTCGTCTTTATTAATAGCGTCTATTACACACTAACGTGCAGCTCGAGCGCGGCGAGCTGCAGAGTTAACATGGGGAGAAATGTGTGCAGACAGCAACGTTTCTGAAGTTTGTCAATTACAGTTAACGCTGACTGTCAAGAGAGGATGCGGCTGGGAGTGTCAGGAAACAGGTGATAACTAATAACAGAGTGATCACTGGTTATTTAGTGCTAGGTCTGTGGGTGGGATTTAGACACGGCTGTCAGTTGTAACCAGGTGGAAAGCAGCGGGGAAATTTCTCACTAACTTGTAAAAGATGAATCACTGACAGAGACGCAGGAAGTAACTCCACGTGCTAATATTTCAGGGGGATTTGAACTGTGAGTCATTTCGATTCACCTTCGAGTGCAAAACGCTCGCTGTCAAAAAAATATACCTTGCTACTCAGAAGCACTAAGTCGAGGAAACAAGTCGCAGAAACTCAGTTAAAGTTTGAACTTCCTCTGCCCTCTGAGACTCCTCAATTTGATTGTGCGCTCGTTACTCAATCACAGACAAACCGGGCCGTCAAGCGAAGGGGCTATTTTAAAGACAATGTCGGCCTATGTCCGAGTGAACCGAGGGGTTTCGGACGAGCTGCTTCAGGTAATGCGGCTCTGATATGTCTTTTGGGTCTGAGCCAAATCAAACTAATGAGGTCTTTAATAGCTGAAAAGTTCAGGTTAAGGTTCACAGACTTTAGTTTGTTTTAAATGATCCATTCAAACTTTCCTCTTCTGCGCTGATATCGTCCACGTTATCAAGAGGTTTGTTTCTGCATTTTATTGATGTCTTTTAAGGATTTTAAATATCTCACAGTAAGTATCCCAGAATACAAAAACCTAGAAACTCATTGGCTTTCATGACCTCTTGGAGTAATGGCCAACTCCTCAGGGCTCACAGTGTAGCCAGCATTTACAAACTACTGGCTATGTTGTGATTCTTTACGGTCTTACAACTTGAGCTGAAAAAGAGTTAAGAGATGATGTCTCCTAAATCGTTGTTAGATGACTGCAGGATACAGAGGATTTGGTTCTGCCTTTTCTTGCTCTCTTCACATGGACTGCTTTCCTGCATCTGGCCAAAATATGACAAAACGCTGGTGGACAGCACTCCTCAAACTAAGGGCAACAGAAGTCTCTAAAAAAAAAGTGATGACAGAATACCCAACTTTAACTCCTCCCTCAAAAGGTTATTGTCCAGTTACATCTTAGGAACTGTAAGTGGTGGTAACAGTTCCACACAAACATGACAAAATCATTTTTGCCAGCTGATCTACAGAGGGGGGTCATGAGCGACATCCGCTTTGAAACTTTCCAGTCCGAGCTGGACCAACAAAGAACTACAACCTCATCTGTTTGACTACACGATGGTTGACTGGATGGAAGCGACTTACTGTATGGTACAAGTTTGTCGGTCGAAGGAATACTGCAGAAATGGAGAATGTGTTGCATGTGATGGTTTAAATACAGATTTAGAGGCCTTTGTAAACACAGATGTCTGGTAGTATATTGGAGGGAGATTATTGTCACTCGAGCATGCATATCAGCTTCCAGGAGCGTATATCTGTCAACCCTGATACAAAGATTTCAACACAAAGATACGCTGACAGGGAAATGTTTTAGATGCGATATGTGTACACCTAAATGTGCACAGTGTTTGCACATTTTAAAGTTTTTGCAAAGGGAAAAATAAAGAAGATTTATGCTAAATTGACTTTTTCTAGTCTTCTGATTACTCAAATTGCTTTGACACCGCAGGTCACACCTACACATTCACACACTGATGGTAGAGGTTGCTATGTAAAGTGAGAAGTAACTAATCCATTCATATGCCAACTTGAGGTTAAGTGTCTTGCTCAAGGACACATCTGACATGTTGTTGCAGGAGCTGGGGATCAAACCCCTGACCTTCCTGTCTGGAGACAACTGACTACCAACTGAGCCACAGCAGCTCACATATATCACATAACGTTATAGGAAAAGTAAACATTTAAGTGACTTCACTCCTTGCAGCCTTTACCATGAAGAGTAAAACAGATTAAGAGGAGATGATGTATTTTCTAATGAATACAAACACAAAAAGGAATAATAAAAGTGTTTACACTGTTTGTATTGTGTATGTCATGGTATCTCTTATAATTGTACAGGGCATGATGTAACCATGACAACTTCTGCACTATGTGTTGGTGTGTGTGTGTGTGTGTGAGGGAAGTTTAAGCTTCATTGGAGATGTCAAAACAGTGACGCGCAGTGTTGACACTCTGATTCAATTAACTTTATTCCGAGTAGGAGATACTTTAAAGGCACCGTCAGGTGTACGGTGTGTTGACTGGAACGTGTTAAACGAGGCAAAGTATTTATTTCTAATTTATGTTGACTGCATAATCATGGACATCTCACATACTCCCCGACCCGTCCTCCAAAACCTCCACTGGCTCCCCATCCCCCTAGTGTATCCACTTCAAACTCCTCATCATCATCATCACCCATAAAGCCCTCCATAACCTGGCTCCTCCCCTTACCTGTCTGACCTCCTCCACTGACACTCTCAGGTCTGCTGACGCAAACTCACCTCTTCAACATCGCCTACAACCACCAACAAACTCAACTCTCATCCTCCTTCTCCTTAGTTCTTTGTTGAATCGTTTTCGTCGTCTTTTGTTATTCCTTGCTAAGCGTCTTTGAGTTTTTAGAAAAGTCAAATTTATTATTATTATTATTATTAAAAGACACATGTAAAATATAAATGATTTGAAGCAGACTTTAACTTTGGTGAAACTCTTCCTCGTGTTGTTTTCATAATCCTGGAACATAAAGGGTGTCTCTGTCGGTCCTTTAACAGGACCATATCTCTACTGAACCATTTATCCAGGCCTGCGATGCTATTTTGTACTGGTGCATCCATCACACCACCATTAAGAATTGAAATGCCTTTAAGCCTCTTATGTACATTTCCCTTTTAGCCGCCATGACTTCATTGCTACCAGTGCAACCAGAGGATTCTCTAATTCTGCATAATTTTGGAGCGTTGCTTGGATAACCTAATTGTGTTAACAAATTTAAAAAAACAAAAACAGCAGGTTGGGTGACTTTATGGCACCTGTGCCTGTGAGAGTTCAGGTTAATGCAGCTGTTTTGATTCTGTTAGCGGAGCTTCAAACAAAGCGAGCGATAACGCTGATTGTGGGTATACAAGGTAGAACAAAAAGCTAGAAATGGGACTGTTTGACTGAAAAGCAGCATGTCAAAGAGTGCATAAGAGTGTTAGGCATGTTTAACCACGTCTGACCATGAATCGATGAGCTTTAATCCTCACACACATTTACAAAAGTTACAGTCACTATGTGTGATTGTTGTTCCTCTGGAAAAGCTGCAAAACTGAGGGAGCAGTTTTCTTTCAAACTATAGACAAGACCTACTCACCCTATCATTCCACAATAACAACCTGCTCGCTATACATTCTCTCTTAAAGGCAGGGTTGGAAATTTTTCAAAAACTAGCTGACTTTGAAAGTAGCATTCCCTCAGTGCTCCGTCTGCACCCCCCCCCCCCACCCCTCCTCTCAGTGCTCCCTCAAAAGCTACGCCCCCTCACTTACACACATGACCGCCGACTTTGCTCCAGAAGCGGACCTCAGCTCATCTCTTACATTGTGTAGAAACTACGTCGTCTCACGTCTCATTCAGCGGTAAGTAAACTCACAGTATAAACTCTGTTTATCTGTGACGCGCTTTGAGTGTGGGCTAGAGCACGCAAGAGGTAGAGAGCGAGCAGGGAGACAGGGAGGTGTCTGATTGGTTCATCAGATTGGTACCTCATGGCAGACATTGGTCGAAGTTTTCAGATGATGGATTTTCTTCGTTCCTTTTTCAGAGAACATGAGTTATTAATTTCTGTCAGGACCTAAAGACAATTTCAACCAGAATCTTAAAAAGTGACTCTGGAGGAAATGACCAACCCTGACTTTAAGTCTTGAGCGAGGGTCCAAGACTATTCCTGCCTTACAAATGCTCACTTTTTTCTCAAGTAATACTCACCATGGATGAGTAAAGTTTGTCTTTTCTAAAAAATGTGTGCAACTTTGGGGGATGGGGGGGATGGGGGGGGGGGGGGGGGGGGGGGCAACTGTTTAAGAAGTAACGACCCAAACAATATCATATCAGTCGGGGGATTTCTCTTATGCACATGAAACTGTTCCATTTCAAGTGTGCTGGATCATCCGTCAATCCGGAGACATCTCCATACGCTGCGATGCATCACTTGATCTCTAACAATCACTCATATAGTGAACCTCCAATCCAGCACACAGTCTCAAGTTGCCTTTGACAGCAGCTTAGCCACCCTGCCATCCAGTGGAACACAGCGGGTGTGGAGAGGCCCTCAGGGGTGAGAAACCCTCCACACCCCCCCCCCCCCCTCCCCTCCACCTCCTCCACGATTACCCCCAGTGACAGTGACAGAAGTCTGTAATTGCCACCTCGTCAGACGGCTTCATTAAGGCGAGCATTGTCTGCGCAGCTGAACGGCGGTGGATGGGGAAGAGGAGAGCGCGAGCCGGGGAGAGGAGAGAGCCCGCAATGCAATTACTGCATCACCATGACAGGTGGGGCCTCCAATCCTCTGCGTCTATGGGGCCCTCCTGGTGCATGTTGGGGAGCATCATTTTTCAACCCCCCCACTGTCATTAGCTGGTAATGATTGGATTATTTTGCAGATGAATCGTAGTATATGTCTTACTCACAAACATTTCATGGACGAATTAATCAAAAGCATCAAGGCAGAGCAGTCAGAGTGAATTAGAAAAACAACACGTCTAGATTAAAAATTGCCGTAATCCTTCATCAGCGCGCCTTTAACCCGATGATTGGGGCTGCTTTGCTCTGTGTCATCATCAATAAACGTTTGTGACATCAGGACAGCCATTGCCAGTTACAAATAAGGAGAGTTTTCATCTTTTTATGCAGCATTCCTTCAAACTCTGTTCATACCGATGATTCACCGACACTGCACTTCCGAACGTTGGTAATGCTCATCACCACAGCAGGATGTAATGTACCCAGCATGTAGGAGGTAGACTCTCCATGGACCACTTCTACATGCAAGGTGAGGCTCACGTAATTAACACGGGAAGCCAAGCTGTTAGCAGGGCTACTTTGCTGACATGTTTATAAATGGCTTTGTGAGCTCTTACAATAGGGGTTTGGAGGTTTTACATTTTCTTTTATTACATGATTTTATGATGATGAATAATCCAAAATTGTTGCTTTTTTACTTAAAGGTATAGTATGTATAATGTTATGACAATGTTTACATTCAAATAACTAAATTAATAAAAAATGGACGAAGCCTATGTTATATATAATTCTGGTTGAGTACATTACCTCAAATATTTCCAACAGTTATCATATTCCCCGCTAGCCTCGGCGTCATCTTTTGTTATTTGTTTTGATTGACAGTCCCCTGGCGGCAGTTTTACATACTGCGCGTTTAAAGGAAGAATATGCGATATTTCACACATTGATATAGCAGAAATCAAGTTTATCTTCTGTAAATGTCTATCTGAGTCTTTTTTATCTCACTGTGTCAATTTATGTGCAATTTGAAGCTACAAGCTAACCAACGTATGCTAGCATTAGCCTGCTAACACAAGAATGCAGGCCACAGGCAATCATCAAGAGATTTTGTCCACCGATTGCGCTTAATGGCGCGTTCTTATTGATAACGCCTTCATGTGAGTGAAGAGGGGTTGGAGGTGTGTCGCTGCAGAACAGCGAAGGTGTCGCTGAACAGCAGTTTGCTTTGGTTTCATGCTGGAGCTCAATGGTGACATCTACCGATTTAAAAAGTCGCACAATATTCCTTTACACAGCAGTAAAGTGTGTTGTGTAATAATTCAATACTAGCCTAGTGCTCGTTGACAGCGGATCGATGCAGCATGCGACAATCTATTTGTAATGTGTGCTTGTTCAGAGTCTATCTTAGGACACATCGGCTATCGTCTGACCATGACATGTTCTCCGAGAGCCACTGTCCACTCCTCAGAAGTTATGGAGTAGCAATCTGTTAATGAAGAAGGTTAAATACTCCTGGCTTGGACATCCTTCTCCATGAATTTTGTTTCTGTGGTTTGAGCTCTACAAAATAAATTGTGTTTTCATTTTACTTGAGTAACAACAAATCCAACAGAAGAATATCTCAAAGTCAAGACAAACCAAACCAAAGCTTTTTTGCGTGCATAAATTCCCTCATTATACAAGAGTATTAATGTTTTCTTGTAATTCAGGTAAATGGCCATTTAAAGCATGAATGATGGTTTGTTTCATCTGAATTCTAAGTGTTTTTTTCGCACTGAAATGTCGCTCTCATATTGAAGAAGGAACCTTCTTTTCTCTGCTGTGTTACTTGTTAATGTGTGAAAGCAGCAGCTTGACTCGCTATCATTCAGTCCACCCCCAGCGAAAACACATTCCTTTCATCCATCGAAATTCCACATGATTGAAATTGCCCTCGGTGGAAACATATCATAGCCATCCATGGCTCTTGGACTGCTCCCATTGGGCGGTTCGGTCCATGCCAAGCGTCTGGGTTGGCCGAGAGCCTCCAGGGAGGCCGGGGCTTATGTCTCCATGGGCCAGTAAGCCTAGAGGCCCCGTAGCCCAGGGAAATGTAGCAAATCAGGGGAGCACCTTGGCAGTGGTGCCCCTCCCCTACTCCCCCGTCTCCTCTTAGCCTTAGGACTGTCAATGCTAAAAGAAGGCTAATGATGGCCAACTGTGCAGCGAGTGGGTCTGGGGTGTTGGGGAAGCGTGTCTGTAGGTTCATCTGGATTGGCGTCGATAAGGATGTGCGCTCTTCGTCCTCTGCCTATCACTGCCATGCACAGGGTGGGAACCGAGTGTGACGCGTTTATGTTTCTGTGTGTTTGTGTGTGTGTGCGGCAATGGCACAATGATGAGGGACTGGCAGACCATCTCCAGAATGCCAGCAGTGACTGATGCCACACCAGACATTCCTTTCAGAGGAAACGGCAGCGTGGTCAGCACCATGCCAGCTTCTACAGGCCCTAAGGACACCAACGCCCCCCCCCCCCCACACACACACACACACACACACTCCCACAAACACACACACACCCTCTCTCCTTTAAGCAAAGAAAACGGCAGTGATGGCACGAGCTTCCAACTGATGTGTGTAACGGGTCAGACGGGGAAAACAAACAATGAGGGAAGATGTGTTTGGTCGCAACTTTTCCGATTTTTTTCTTTTGTCATTTAAATGGAGCTGAAGTTTTGTTTTTCATTTAACTTTGATGAGGCAAATTATTTTTCAAGTAGACTGCAGATCTCCGTTATATTTGAAGACTTAAAGGATATATCTGAAAATTTGTCAACTCCACAGATTTAGTTATTTTTCTGTTGTTGAGGGAACTCCAAGTAAAATCTGGCGGTAAAATTGTTTGTAATCTTTTGGGTGCTTTAATTTCCCCTACCTCAGATTATATTTTAAGTAAAGGGTGCAAACCATAATGTTGGGTACAATTACATGCAGGATTTGGAGACGTAGCCTTCTCAGTGGCTCAATTGGTAGAATAAAGGGAGCTCCATCTTTCAAAAAATGTGGTTATCTAATTTATTAAGTTGAAGCAGCAACTTCCTGGTCTGGTTGTTGGCTATATTTGGATTCATTAAGGTATCTAATCTCAAAGGTTAATGGTAAAAGGACTTGGACTTGTGTAGCATATTTCTAGTCTTCTGAACCCTCAAAGCGCTTAAAAACTACCTGTCACATTCACCCATTCACACCACATGGACACACTGGCAGAGGCTGCTACGTAGAGCACCTTACTGCCCAACATATCCCATAAACATATTACATCTGTTTACTTCTGTTAGTCTGATCACTGTCCACTTATATCTACTCTTTTATATTTTGTATTTTTAAGTTAAGTTTAAGCTTTAAGTTGTATTTAAATTGACACTTTATATTTAGGTTAAAATGTTTCGCTTACTTGCACTGTTGTTAATTTACTGCTCTGTGTGCCTTTGAATTGCCCCCCGGGGACAAATAAAGTTTTTTGAATTGAATTGAATTCATAAACCACTAGCATAGCAGCAGGGATAATTATGGGTTCAGCAATATACCCAAGGGCACCTTCTCGTGTGGATGTCAAGGGCTGAGGATCCAACCCCTGACCCTCCGGTCGAGAGACGACTAACTCTACCACTGAGCCACCACTTCTACATGGTTATGAAACTTCTGCAGTCTTACTGACTGTTATGAAACTGCTTCAGGAGGCAAAAAATTACACAAGAATAGAAACCCAAGATTGAGGGCAAAGTGTCAGAGTCCGACTGTAATGACTAAATAAATGCAACATGTATGACTTGTTTGGATGTATTCACAGTATCGACAGGTAGTGGATCGAAGTGGAAAAGGACAAACGGGCAGGGGGTTAGCTTGAATATGTCTCAGTTAAGTTTAGGTGAAAAATTTGCATTCTCACATCCAGCTCGACCAGAACATTTATGGACATTTTTAGGAGTTTTTGCACGTGTGAAATCTTGTGACTGTCCACTGCAATTTAGTGTACTTAACTTTTGAAGGTCTTGATCTCGTCTTGGACTCAAAAGCATGTTTACTCGGTTACGGCCTTCCTGGTGTTTCAGTCTAAGTGAGTGACACGTCCCCTGCAAATGACAAGACAAAGACCAAATGATGATTTGGTCTTTGTCTTGTCTCGGCCTCGCCCTGCCTTGGTCTTGGTCATGACTCGGTTTCGATCCCTAAATGTCTCGGTCTTGTCTCGGTCTCGGAGCACTCTGGTCTCAGGTGCGTCTTGGTCTCGTTAGTGTGGTGTTGATTACAACAAGACTAAAAATGTCTTAGTTATTCAAAATGTCCCTCTTTAAGAATCTCATAAATGAGGCCTTGGTTTATTTTGGGGGAAATCCATTGTTGTATGTGGGTAGTGTTGTTCCTCCAGGTTGAGTTCCCCTGTGCAGAACAAATCTTCTGCACAGGGGAACTCATTTTACAGCTCAAAAAGTCAAGTGGTTGCAGCAAATTCAGATCTTTATCTGAAGGGACATCCTGCTCTGTGGTCAGTGCATCATCTACTGTGATATGTAAATCTATTGAATCTAGAAATGCAGCGTTTTTTTCTTCTTCTTAATATTCTCTGTAAACGATGAATTCTTCTTTGAAAGAAAAAAAGAGGAAGACAGCAGAAGATATCATGAGCCACCCAGCACTCTTCCTGTCAAGCCTCTCGCATCTCAAATTATTTCAAAAGGGTTCGGGGGGTATTCAATCGCCACAGCCCCTCATGCTCCACCAGGGCTTAAGTGATGACACAGAATGATTATAGCAGCGTTAAATACCTGTTCTAATGAGCCAATTAGCCCTATTGACATCCATGGCTGTCTCAGAGGTGGAGCGAGCACCACGTACATGCTCCTTAATCAGAACCGATAACACCATTTAGCCTTCAAACACTAATCCTGACTCCCGGGCTCTCTCTGGAATCCACTGTGATTTCTCTGTACTCACGCTGAGAAACTTCACGCCTGATTCATTTTCAATTCCACTTCTCCCGCACACTTGTGACTTCACTGTGGTTTTCACGACCATCGTGACTTTTTTTTTTTTTTTTTTAAACAGGATGCTTCGTTGCAACTGTTGCTCCACTAGTGTTCATGTTGGTTTGTGTTTTTTTTTTTTAACCACGATCAACTGCAGGATCATGAGAGAGGTTGTATCAGTTGTTAAAGTAGACAGTGGAAAAGCTTTAATCATCAGTTAATTTCCGTTTGATGGTTTACAAAAAACGAAACTGAAAAAGTGGTGACACTTCAGGTAAATTTGGGGCTTTTTATTAAAAAACATGTGCCACAACAAAGAGATTGAAAGTCAAAGTTTTAATGTGGGGCACTTTTTTGAGTCATAATAGTGTGAAATGTTTTGATATTATTCAGGTTACTGTAAAAACAAATATACATCCATCGTCTTGGCACCGTGAGAATATCTCAACATGTGAACATGAAACTTCTCGGTTCAGCTTTGTTACTCAGGTTGTGTTTTAAAAGTGTGCATAAAAGAATCCTGCTCTGCCTTCAAGCTCTCTCTCTCTCACCTGAAAATATTTAAATGTCATGTTCGGGGAAATGCGCTGACAGGATGCACAGCCTAAGTTAATCTTTGATAGGGAATAAATGCAACACTTTCTTCTTCGTGTTTGTGGTTAAAAGGAGGCGAGAAGAGAACAACTGTTCTGCTGCCTATCTGCTCATCTTCACTCGCGCAAGATCAAGGTCAGTTACACAAAGACACAGATGTCCTATCACACATGGGCACACATGAAACGGATTTGACAAATACACTTGCAGACACATTCACACAAGGAAGCATGAACCTAAACGGGTAAACATGACCGTCGTTGTTGTCGACGGCCTAAACACAGACAAAGTTAAGTCCAAGACCCGAGTGTGTCGAGACAGAGACAAGGCCAAGACGTAGAAGGTAATGATGTAGTCAAGACCACATTAACTGAGAACAAGACATCGACTGAGACCAGAGTGCTCCAAGACCTAGACATTTAGGGATCAAGACCAAGTCAAGACCAAGACCAAAAATATCTCTGAAAAATCGTCATCTTGTGTGCAGCCTGCGTGTCACTTAGACCACAACAGCGGGAAAGTTGCAGCCGTAACCAGGGGAAAAATCGAACTATTAATGAATTGAAGTTATTCATTCTTTTAAAAACGGCCGATCAGTGGTGGTCTTGACCCGTCTTGATTTAAAATCCGGAGTCCGCTCAGTTTGAGACAGAGACAAGGCCGAGTAAAAATGCTTTCGATTCCGAGACGAGACCTTCAAAAAGTTGTCTTGAGACCGGTGTTGAGACCAAGACCAATTTCAAGGACTACAAGACTAGTAGAAGGGATTGATAATTGGTCAACATCGAGACCGAGGCATGGCAAAACAGAGACCAGACCAGAACAATGCGAGTCCCAAACACTGTGTGACTACTTGGGTGTTTTCACACATGCACAAAACTCCCTGTCATTTTCTGGGTGAGCTGCGGGTGTGAACGCAAACGGCTGACTTCACCGTGACTTTAACCGCCAGAACTCAGGGTGAGTCGATATGAGAACACAACAGGAAATATTCAGAAAAATCCACTGCTAGCAAGAGTGAGGGGAGGGAGGAGGTGATGTAAATCATGCGAGGGGATACTCATTCTTTGATACTATGAATAAGTCCAATTACACGTGCAGCATTGATATAATAACTGTTATCACAGCAGACTTTTGCTGCTTCGTATGCCATCAGCATTGCTCTTTCTACATCCTGCCTCCTGAGACTCCCTCCCTTCCCGTCCATCACAAATAGTCTCCCGCTGTTAGCAGCTAATATTGCTTTTCAAACTTGCACAAAACTCCTGAGAACTCTTTTTCCGTGTGAGCTGCATGTGTGAACACAAACACACCTCTTGTTTTTGTTCTGCAGAAAGTCCCAGATAAGTCAAACCGATGTGAGAAGGCAGCAGGATGTAATCAGGAGAATTCATCTTGAGCGAGTGGGAGGGAGCGGTGACGATTATGATATGAACCTGCATTATGCTTTCTGTTCTCCAGTATGTTCTCTGCTCTTTTGTTGATATTGTCATTCTGTTGAACTACACGTAGCATTGATTTAAATACTAATATATAATAATATTCTCTTTGTAGCGTCGTATAGCGGACTCTGCTTCATCCGCTACTTTCACATCGTTCTTTTAACGCCGTGTGTTGTCTCAGGAGACCCCCCCCCCCCCCCCCCCCCTCCCGTTCGAACGGGACAGTCAGGAGGATTTCAGGGGCCGTCTTCCTGAAATTCTCTTTAAATTTTCAGGTTTTCAGGAATGCATTGGGCGCACCAAGTGGGCAGCCCAGGTTCGAATCCAGCCTGTGGCTCCTTTCCTGCATGTCATTCTCTTTCCCTGATTTCCGACTCTATCCACAGTACTATCTCTCAATAAAAGGAACAAAAAGCCCAAAAAATAAATCTTAAAAAAATGTTTAAAAAAAAAATTCAGGAATGCATGTGGGGAAACAGGTTAGGATTAAAATACAACCCAATGGCACTCTTCAATTTGATCTGAAAGATCCACATCTTATAAAACACCAACAAAAATAAAAATAAATGCAGCTTTACTCTCTTTGCCTCAGTGTTTCCCTGCACCCTGAAGAAGGTGTTAGCTGATACACGTTGGTTTATTTGAATGTTTCTAGCCCAATAAATTAAAGGCCTTTTATATTTTTCCAAACCATCTGTGTGCCCGGGTCTGGATTATTTATATCTATGTTTTTTTGGTCCTAACTTTTCCTCCACTTTAATGAATTGCAGTTGTTGTTTGAAACCAAGTAAACATGCGTCAGTTTACTCCAAAACACAGAAGTTACCAGGAAGAAGTGAACTTTCTTTGTGCTAAGACCTCAGCAGGTTCTTCTCCTTTTTTCAAAACATCTCTCGTCTTTAAATATTTGTCTGCATTATGAAAAACATTATCTTTTAAAATGTCCCCACTTTGAAAAACCTCCTCACTTTGTAAACATACTCTCACTTTTCAAAGGAAACCTGATTGTCCTCAAGGAACTCCCGTTGTTTACGCTATAGACCTCACAAGAATAGAAGTACAAGAACACACACACACACACACACACACACACACACACACACACACACACAGAGGTGTTATCTTCTTAAAATCAAGTCGAGTCTCTCTGGTCTCTGTTAGTAAATCTGGTGTCCAGATGGTGAAGGAAGGAGACGTCAGACCGTCGTCCCTAAAGAAACGGAACCACAGAGCCGCACAGTCGGCGTGAATCTCTTACTCGCTGTCGTCCCTGTGGACCAGCAGAAGTGTCTACCGGGCCACGTCTGCCTGCCTCTCCAAGTGGCCACTGGGGAGGGCCAATTAGCAGTTCCCATGGAGAGGCGGTGTGGCCCTAATAAGAGACGGAGGGAGAAGGAGAATCAATTAAACCTGAGCTGACCCCCTGGAAACAACACAGGACGATCTGTCGCCGCAGAAGCTCTAAAATGAGACGTCAGTTTGGCTGATTTTAACTCGTGTCCCGCTGAATCTGACTCAAACGTCTGTGTCAAAAAAGTTTGTGAACAAAGGAGAAAGACCAAAGTGTCAAATGTAAACGTAAGGAAAGAATCGCTAATTTACAGTTTCCACAATTTTCCAACACTCACTCCGTAACAATATGACTGCAGAGAAAAACATCATCCAACAAACCAACATAGTTTAGTCAGACCTTTTTGTTCTTTTTGTCAAATAATTACACCTGCCAAAGGAAGCCGATGAAGCGCAGATCCGAATCAAATTAAAACCAAAAGATATTATTTGCATGAATGTCGTCACTTCCCAAAATATCGCTTCGCTAATTTGTTTAGGCTGTGGTGTCTCAAGCGGACACTCGACGAACTGCAGGATTTTGCACTTCCGCATTGGCTTAATTTTTGGTTTAAACACTCGTTAAGCGCCGACTGTAACTTCAATGAATCAAACATGAAGTGTCCTCCTGCGCCATTCAAAGGCATTGACCACAAAGTGAGCGAGCTGAAACACCTGTAGTCGGTCTTCATCTGAAATAGAAGACAAATCTGGACCTGTATTCAGACATCTCAGATAACGGTACAATCGACAGTAGAACAAAAAGTGCATTTCTTTTTCTACCTCACCAACATCACACAGCGAACACTTTCTCTCCTCCGCTGGAATTAAGAGAGAGCGACCTGTTTCCACAGCCAGAGGAAGGTCCTTAACTCCAGAAAACTCCAGAAAAAACACCCGTTAGAAAAAGGGAGCTCTTCATTTAGGTCAGCAACACAAAGTTCACATTACATATTGGTTCTTTTTGCAGACTTTTATAGAGTATAAGACCCTGCACTTTCACAGGTGATGATGAAGTTCTCTTGTGCAGAGTTTCAAGCGTAACCCATAGCAACGCTTGAGACAGTTATCTGCTCCAGACAGGGCCGTGAGCGAGAGCTTTTGTGTGTTCAAAACAAAAAAAATGTTTGACCGAGGGAAGCTGATGAATGAGTGAACACTTGTAGATACGCAATGCATTGTGGGTAGCTTCCTCTCATTTAAGCTTTGGGAGTCGTCGACAAAGAATCGGCGGAGGCAACCTCAGGAGGGAGGAGAGGATAATGAAAAGTTTGATTATCCGTGTTGCACTCTGTTTTGGACAATAATTCAAACCAGAAATTAAATTCTGCATACAGTCCTCTTAATTTGACTTTAATTAAACAATACTCTATAAATGGTGCTTTCAATGACCAAACGTTCCCACGTAGCCTCGCAGCGGGTCCCCAGCCATTAAGGCTGATATACAGCTGGTCTCAGGGGGCCGGCGCGGAGCCTGATTTGCAGGAATGACAGCTGATGACTTCAAAAAGTTAATTAACTTTTCAATTAGGACTTCATCTGACTCTGCAGTTGAGTCTGTTTGGAGCGACGAGACTGCTGCATCGGGAGGAAAAGACTTAAATAGATTGATGCACTTCAGCGTCTTCGAGCGCCTGAATAACGGTTTGTAATGTGAGCACGTGGAATTAAAGAGAGAGGGGTGTATACATTTTAAACTCTGTAGGTAGATAGTTGCTAGCATCATGGTTGTCTAGCTTCATCGATGATCTCACACAGAAACTTCTGACTTCAGAAACATGAAGCTTGTAGGACCTATGGGAAGTCCTTCATTTACATATTTTATTTATTCATGTTTTGTCTTCCCGTAAAGACTCAAAAGGTTCAGATTTTGTAAAACTTTTATAAGAGCTAATCAATTTGTTTTGGTGTTGAAAAATGAAGCCAACGAGGAAGTGCAAAATCCTGCAGTTGGTCAAGTGACCGCTTGAGGCTGACTCCAGGAACACTGGAAGTCACATACACACCACATTCAAAAAAAGCAGCATGAACACACAACACTGAAACACAGAAAGGTCATTTTTAGGAGGCACTTTTCCTGAAATCTAGAAGCTGTTTTATTAAGGATTAAAGGATTCTCAACGGAGTGAGGTTCGACTTTTGATGAGAGTCTGTAAACAGAAAATAGATCGAAATAGAAGTCTATTTGAAGTTAAATCGAAATAGAACTTCATCTTTCTTATTTTTTTAATTCTTTTGTCAAAATACGCTCAGTATACTTTAAGTTATTATTCATATTCATGTTGGTTTTTTTACCGTTATTATTGATCCTCAACCAGTCAGAGGGGCCAGAGAGTTGGCATGGGCCCCTCCTTTAAATCTGATTGGTCACCTCAGGTGCCACCCCAAAATCCAAAGCTATGATTGCCTATTTGCCTAATCAGGGGCGGGACTTAAGTACAAACCAACTATTCTTGCTGTTTTCAACAGGTTAATGGTCGTATTTTCAGTTGTAAATAAAGACTTTGCTCTTTACATAACAATGTCCGAGCAAAAACTCATGCACGCTGTATAACCTGCAATGCACCTAACTGCATAAAAATTATTTTTAGGAAATTAGACGTCGTACGTAAGTGTTTGCAATTTACTTGAAATTGTGATGTTGCATATACATCTTTGTGTTTAAGTCCCTGAAGAATTAATCTAAGAAGATTTACATGTTGCCAAATTGTGTTTCTTACACATCTGTGGTGGGGATAGAAAGGGTAAGAAAATGTGAACCCCTAGGAAAAAGAGGACATATTATCCTCCTTCTCCACCTTTTCAAACATATACAAATATAACATGAATCAAGCAGCAGAGGAGGTTTGTGACCCTGTATAAACCAGCTCTCTCAGAACGCTCCATTTTGGTGTGTGTGTCTCTTTAAATGCCCCCCCCTGAGTTTTCCCGGTAGACATCACTCCTCTGTAGAGAGAATAAAAATGGCGGACCTGCTCAAAAGTTTTGTTCTAGTCTGGGGGTGGAGTCCATGGGTGGAGATACCAGGGGAGGGGAGGGGATTTGTTTACCAGAATCCCACTGTGACATCACAAGGAGAGCACATTTGAAATGGAGCATTTTTCTCTGCGTTGTAAGACTTATGCAGACCACAAACAAAGGACTGGATGGGTTTATTTCACATTCTGTGGGTCAGTAGACTCTCAGGTTACCCAGATATATGTTCAAAAACACTGTACAAGTGGATTTTTCATAATATGTCCCCTTTAATCTCAGGGTCTCCTTACGAGAGATTTTAGCTGCCTCTCCTGCTCCTCATCGGTGGATGGAGATTTCTTAGTTGTCATAAAGAGTTAGGAAGCATTAATAAATAAAAACTACTCAATTAATAAATAGCACAAATAATTCATGGAATTTTAAATGATTACAGCTCTGTTATATATCATCAATCATTCATGGAATTACATTTGTTGACAAATAAAAGCTGAACAGTGTCTCTATGTCTCCTTACAACAACTATAATATTTGTGTTTGAGTCTATTTGTTTATTATCTTCTTGACTTCAAGAGGGGAGTCTCAAACTCTCTCTCTCTCTGTGGAGGAGAAACAACCATTTGTGCATCATTGAGGATATTAGATCAAATATATCCTCGCCATTTGCTCACAAACTCTCTCTTCTTGAATGCAATGTTTTCAATTAGCGCGTGATTTCCTCAATTTCCGGGCTAATATTTAGGCGTGTGCCAGGCTCTAATTGAAGTGGGTGGGTGGCTGTGTGCACTGACGTGGGGACAATGTGCTAGCGCGGCGCTACTCATTAGCCCGACAGTGCCTTACACCTGGGGTTCATTCAGAGCAGGGGTCAGAGTGCACGGGAATTTGTGGGATAATTATTGACAAGCAGATGTTATAAAATCATTTATGGTAATGCAATCATAATAAATGGGCCGTGTGTAGCCGGGCAGATGAGCGGAGGGGGAGAAAGTTTATGCGAGAAATTAAAGAGAAAGAGGGAAATTTACAAAAAAAACCCGACGCAGTGATTGCAGCAAAGTCGATGTAGATGATGGGAGAATGTATGGAGGGGAAAGCACCTGCATGCAGCACACACACACACTTACACACACGGTCATAATTTAAGACAAGAATGTGAAATAAAGCTGTTTTAATCTGTGTCGACTGTTGATTTAGCGTGCTCAAAATAAGGAAAAATTAGAAACTATTTCTTTAAAGCTACATTTAGACCTTCATTGTTCTCCTTTATTTATACCAACCTGCTGTTTGCAGACCAGCCGCCTGACTTTAAATGTGTGTTTGCTTATTTTGATCACAACACCGCCGTTTAATTATAAAAATAACCTCTATCCCCGGCGTACGGAGGCTCCTCACAAATAAAATATTAGGAACTAAAAGGGGGGGAAAAGCTAGGTGTCTTTACATATATTGTCATTTGCTATAAGACACCCTATCTGTCTCTTGAAATGTGTCAGGAATTACCGCCAATTCCAAAAACATGCATTAGCCCCCACCTTAGGTGCAATAGTTCTTTTTACAGCGGGCAAATATCGCAGCGAAACACGGCTGAGCGAGGCAGCTAACCTGGCAGCTGGCGGAGAATAACCCTGCACGGGAAGAAAGCAACCATGTTATCATGCACACACATGTGGCCTGGGTAAAGATTAAGCCGTATTCATCCCTGGCTGCGTCGCTCTCTCCTGCCTCAGTCCATCACAAGATATGGCAGCCGTTCAGCCAGGAAGCCAGGAGAGGTGCCACGGATTTCACGGCGTTCCCAAATCAGGCCGTCTGGAGACTCGGGCGAGGTGCTCCACGGCTCCGCTACTCGCCTCGGCTTTCCCACAGATCCTAAGCTCCGTACTGATGCCGGGGGTTTTGGAATTTTGTTGGATGGGAGCGTTTGGTGCTAACAGAGGCTCCCCTGCACCCACCTCAACACACACACACACACACACACACACACACTGAACACAATCCCCTGTTGTGTGAATAGAATTGGGAATCATCTGCTGATTCATGATTTCTGAGCGCCATTGTTCAACAGCGTGTTAATATTTTCTGGGAGTTTTTCCTTTTTAAGGGGAGTGGATTTAGTTGAATGCGAACAGAGTGTAAGAAAGGAAAACGATCATTTAGCATGGAGAAGTGAGGGATCACTGCGTGTCCCTGCTGACATGTACATTATCACTGAATGGGGCTGGGGGGCTCAGAGTGCTGTTGGCCTTGACTTGGGAGAGGGGCTTACACCCTGAGAGCTACTTAGGGGCCTCTCGGTGCTAAGCCGCTAATAATTCCTGCAGTTCCCTTAAAAAAAGGAGCAACACAAAAGGGGAAACAAAGTGATGAATGCAGGGTGGATGGTTATGATGGGGGGGGGGGGGGGGGGCTTTCACAGTGAAGGTGTGAGCGCTGGGGCAGTGAGTCGGGTCAGAAGGGGTGATAATGAAAAAAACGTTGAGGAGGAGTTGAGAAAAAACTGTCAGGAAAGAATAAAAAGCATCACCTTCATTATCGTTAATGTCTGCAAATATTTTCATTATTAAATTATCACTTTTAAGACGTTTGAGGGTAAAGGGTAAAATACAATTTTGTTATTTGGAAAGTGACTCAAAAAAAGTATTTTTTTGAAATAATTGCTGATAAATTTATTGTCAATCAACAAAAATGTTTAGTATTTTTATTTTGCTCATCCTTAGAGCTGAAAAGGAAACGATGCACGATGGTTAATTTTTAGTTAAACAGTTTAGTTTTTTTCATACTTTCTCAAAAAAAATTCCCTGCAGGAAGAAGCTAAAAGAGAAACAATGAGGTTATTAAAAAAAAACAGGATTTTTAAAGCCGCCACATTTACAGGATTAAGATGTTTGAATCCTGAGTAGTATGTATCCGTCATGCTCATGCAAGAGGTGACGACATCGGTGTAAAAGTCACCAAGGCGTTCGTTCGTTTGCACCAGATGTCATCTCAGACGCACTCCTCATCGAGGGTGTTTGTCACAAAAAACAAAAAGATGACTGGTTTGTTCTTTGTGCACAAATCACAGGTTTTAATTTTAAAAAAAACATAAAAAAAAAAAAACACAAGCAGCATGTTTGGGTGTAGATTTACGGTGTGAACTTCAGGGATGGTCTTCATTGTTTGCTCTAAACTTTTTTTTTTAATAGCGCCGAAGAAAAAAACAACATCGCCGTCGCCTTCAGAGGGCTTCAGAGTAGACGCCGCCAAAAGAAGCCAGGTAATCACAACGGTGTATCCAGGCATAAACGATTAGCTTACCCATCTGAATATTCAAGGTGATGCCCGAGCCATTTGTGTTGTGCTTCCTACATCCTCGCTTCAGCACACACTGATGAGGGAGGAGGGCGGGCGGTGTGCGAGAGGGGGTGTGCAGCGGAGAATCCAAAGTGGTTTCCCTGTGTCAGTAATTTTTTATTCCCGAAAAAGCCACTGGTGCAGTGTATTAGTCATAATTTATGTTTATCATGGCGTGTACCCCGGCTGACTTCAACAAACCGTTTAACGCTCCGAGCATATGTGCATATGGTCGCTTTAATAGCTATTCTGCATGGAGGAGCACTTTAAAGACTCTGAATCATTTCTTTGGACAAACACTAATGAATTATGTCACCACAAGTGCAATTCAAAGTGCAGGGGGGAAACCAGTGGTAATTATTGGGAGGCTTGGAGATTTTAATTATGAGGAGTGGGCTCCTTTAAAGTGTAACTAAGAGGATTCAGAGGCAGGGCGAGAGTGGAGGGCGAGGGCGGAGGGCGAGGGCGGGTCAGTTGTGAGGTCATGTGACTGAGAGAAAGAGGTCGTCCCAGACTCCTAACTGAGATATAATCAGTCCGTACACTGACGACTGAATGTATGTTTCTCATTCTTTCAAAAAGGTCTCTTAACTTATTTTTTAAAAAAATTTTAAAGACTTATTTTTGCGCTTTTTGTGCCTTTAATGGAGCAATAGGACAGTGGATAGAGTTGGAAATCAGGGAGAGAAAGAGTAGGGAATGACATGCGGGAAAGGAGCCACAGGCTGGATTCGAACCCGGGCCGCCCGCTTGGAGGACTATAGCCTCCATACACGGGGCAAGCGCACTAACCAACTGCTCCACCAGATATCTTAACTTTTGATACGCACTCTGAAGTCACGTCACGTTCTTTAAAAACTAGCTCTCAAATTGTCTGTTTGTATTTTTTGGGGATGAAGTGATTGTTCATGAATCTGTTTTTTTTTTTTTCTGAGGTAAATAAAAATAAAAAAAAGCCGAGAAAAAGTAATGAGTGTGGGCGACAATGCTCCACGTCATGAATTAATGAAATGTTTTGTTTCCTGCATGCATCAAGGCCTCGTGTCTGAGGACGAACAATGGTGTACGCATCCTCTTGTTTGGTCTTTTTAATAAATAATTACCTTTCCTGTTGTCTCAAGCTCCCTCGCAGCCTCTTTTACACAAATACAAAAAAATACACCTTTTAGATTTCTGTGTGTGTGTGACGTGTTAGTGTGTTCCCGAGAAGGGTTTTGTTACTGCATGTGGACACAGTAACGCTGTTTTTAAAATGTGGAGCCGTGCCTTTTTTTTTTTCTTTTTTTTTTACTTAATGCCCTAAATACTGCTTTAATGTCATCCTCTTATTTTTTTTTTTAATCGTATTTACAGACACATTATGAAGTTTGTTTAAGACGCCGGTGACAGCTCTGAAGGCTCTTCCTCGCCACACGATGTCTATTTACATCTGAATGTGTAAGCAGGGCCATTATGAATGTCCTGAAATCAGATTTATCCGCTAAAAATACCCTCATTCCAAATCATTAAAAAAAAAATGTCAACAAGCTGTGCGGGGTTTTTTTTTTTTTTTTTTTTTTTCTCACACAGAAAATAGCTGAAATATGGCGTGTGAGAAATGTGCAAGGTGGCCGTCTTACAGAAGGTGTAGAGGTGGGATAAATTTAATTACAGCTTCAAATATTCATTTGGCAAATATATCAAGGTTGGAAACACAGGCCCAGAAATGGCAAGCCGGTCTGGCAGGCGCTCACAATAGCGGATGGCAAATGACAGTAATCCATGAAAAGAGACCAGACATTTATAGAATTTACAGAGAAGGACTCGCCATCCAGATCTCTGATGTTTGTGGGATTTGCTCGTTGGCATGTAAAATCCACGGGAAATATATAAAATAAACTTAACCTGTTTTTCTTTTTCGCTGTACTTTCGTCGCTAAATTGATTGGGGTTAATTATTGAGCCACATGGAAGAGACGTTCTGCAACAACTTGCCTGACTTTTAATGTCTTGATCAAAAATGAATAAATGTAAAAATCCACCGTGTTTGAATTGTTCTCTCTCTTTTTTTTTGAGGAGATGATTTTGATTTCAATGTATATAGAAAAAAAAAGCAGAATGTCATTGACAGGTTTTTTTTTTTCATAAAGGGATTTCAAAGAGCGGTAAGTAATTACAGTTAAGCAAGAGACGAGCCGTCTTCTGCGCCTCTTTTGTTCTGAGGCCTCAGATGGTCACTCGACACGTTTCGCAGTATAGCAGGAAACGCGACACGTGAGCCTCGCTGCTCTCTGATCTAACGCGCTCGCTGTCTCGTCTCCAGCTGTGCAGCGACTGTAGTGGCACGGCACCAGCGAGGCTCCAGGCCCAGGTGAAGGTGCAGCGAGGCACTTCCTCTTCCTGTGACAGCGAGTGAAGGCGCCCTACTTCTGCGTCTGTTATCGCGCTTTGCCCTGCTTAAGGTTGATTTAATCAGCGTGTTGGTGGGAGGGGATTGGGGCGAGGCGGGAGGGGAGTCTGCCTCACCTTCCCGAGCGGGGAGCTGGAGGAGAGCACGGGGGCGGCGAGTGGTTCCACCGAAGACCACACAGTCGCACAGAGTCCCGGTGCTGATGCCAAACAGTTCCCCCGACAGCGTCCCCTCCTCCTACTGAGAACCAGATAACATGTAGAGTAAACCTCACACACCTTTGCTTCCACCTCCAGGGGGCGCCCTCCGCGGTGCTGCTGCTGCTGCGGCTCCGAGCAGGAGTCACTCTCGGGGGGGGGGGGGGGGGTGCTCTGGCTCCGGTCTGGAAGAGCTCTATGACAAAAGAGAGAAAAACACTTAATCAGATGTGGAAACTCAGACTGACCTCATTACTAAAGCACAAGTTCAAACAGTTCACATCTTTCCTGTGTTTCATCTGATGGGCTCACGGTGACTGTAGAGCTCAGAGCAGTGATGTCTGATAATTTAAAAAAAACAACGATTTGGTTTTAATGACACAAAGAGTTTGTTTTGATGCGATTTTCACTGCCCAACACTGGAGAATCAAAGAGGATACTTACAGGCAAGCTCAGGACTGATTGAGGCTGTGTGAGAAACTGTGAGAAACTTAGCATACAGCACTCAGGAAGCACTCACACAAGAACAAATCAATCAATTCATCTTTATTGTATAGTGTCAGTTAGTGTTGTACAGAAGTCAAGTCCACACTAACTGAGACCAAGACGCACCAGAGTGCTCCGAGACCGAGACATTTATGGATCAAGACCAAGACAAGATCAAGACCATAACACCGGGAAGGTTGCAGCTTTAACTAGGGGCAAAAATCAATCTGCAAATGAATTGAAGTGATTCGTTGATTTACAAAAGGGCGTTTTTCCTTCCAATCACAATAATGACTTGGAGCCTCTCAGTGGTGATCTTGACTGGTCTTGATTTAAAAGCCGCCGGAGTCCGCCCAGTCTGAGACCAGGACAAGATTGAGAAAAAATGCTTTCGATTCCGAGCCGAGACCGAAACCTTCAAAAAGTGTTCTTGAGACCAAGACTGATTTTGAGTACAACACTGATATCAAAATGTTATCTGAAGACAGTTCACAAAGAGAGCAAGAAGGTAATTACCTTACTCTGTTATATTATCTCCAAAGAATCCATTTGAACTTTTGTGATGATCTGTTGGTTTGGTAACCTCAGCGTTAGGAAGTATGGTTAAACTTTGCCGAAAGATAGCTGGTGGTGACTTGAAAAATCTTGACCATGTTTTTCGAATAAAAGCCACTCAGAAGGAAGAAGACCCTCAAAACCCTCAGCACGCAGAGTTCAGACCTCTTATGTTAGGAGGCGCCAAATCAAACAAGTAAATAAACATTTAGCAAAGTTACAGTGGAGAGGAAAACATCCATTTAAGAGGCAGAAACCTCGAGCAGAAATAGTTAATGGACTTGAGCTTGTGTAGTTCTTTTCTAGTCTTCTGACTACTCAAAGCACTTCTACACCGCAGGTAGAGGCTGCTATGTAAAGAGTCCTACAGAAGTAACGAATCCCATTCATACACATTCATGAAGCAGCGGGAGCAACTTGGTGTTAAGTATCTTGCTCGAGGACACATCGGACATGTTGCTGCAGGAGCTGGGGATCGAACCCCCAACCTTCCAGTTGAGAGATAACCGACGCTACCACCTGAGCCACAGCTGCCCCTTGAACCCCCAGAACCAGACCCATGCTGAACATCCATATGCTGCACTGTTGGTTTAGCACAACAATGCTAGCAATAATGGTATAAAGTATGTGTGGTATTATCAGAAACGTATGAAAATCGACTGATCATTCTGACATTAATACACTTGTATTCATAGTTGCAGCAGTTGGAGTCAGGCGGGTCCACAGCAGCAGGCCGTATGCAGCAACGATCCAGAGGAACCAACGAGACAACAGAGCTCAGGACGCCCAGGGAAGATTTATGGTTCATTTATAGAAGAGTTAGGTTATGATGGGATGGTCCCATAAGAAGAAGGTCAGAATCAGTAGTACTAGCTGATGTTCCCTTTGTCCTCACAAGGCAACACGATCAGCTTAAGGAGGGGGATGGAAGGGTCGTCAAGGCTTCAAAATCAGAGACCTCAGCTGACAGGTTTATTTAGCATGACCAACCAAACTTTAGCCGTGTGTTTTTCATGGTAAACCTGGTGCAAAAGTCTCTAATCTTAAAAGAGTAGACAATTAAACCTAAAGCAGAATCTTGTCCTCACAGCACAGAGTCTTGTTGCCTCTCGCCAAGCAATAATTATACATCTAACTTCAGCAGTTCAACGTAAAAAAAAAACTGGAATTGGATTTTTTGTAGATGCAACAACTGAAGTCGTCGTGTAGATGTGGTCGTTCGATCAGAAAACACCCCCATGTGTGCTTCCAGAGGGCGTGGATGAACAGTGTACTTTTAATCACAGAGACTTGTCGGTTAGCGAGCTCGCCAAAGCGACACCTAGAAACACGAGAACATCATCAACAAAAAGATTTTTTTGAGGAAATGGGTGTAAAAGAGTTTCGCGCGACGGTTTTTGATTGACAAGCCGCTCGTGCATCAATGATTCATTTAACTCCGCAGAAACAAGCGACGGGAAAATGAGCATCTCAGGAAATGAAGACATCCACACCGTTTTAAGATTGCAGGGTCGACCTGCGAGTCGTCTGACTGACGGCTGCTCCGGCTCAAACTTTTTTTTTTTTTTTTCCAACTCCTACTCGGGCGTCACCTCTGCTTATGGTGTAGCGGCTCAACACGCTTTTGGAATCAAAGACGCTGGAAGAGCTGAAGCCAAACCTTCAAAAAAGGACTTTTACCCTCCTGCTACAGGAAAAGGGTCCATGTGGAGGTATGGAAGATGCTGGGAGCGGGACGGGCGGGGTAGAGGAGGTGGTGGCGGTGGGGTGCTAATCGGGAGGGATGGATGGATGTAGGAGGAGGAGGAGGAGGAGGGGAGGTTTTGATAAAGCCTGATCTGTGCCACAGGGCATTTATGGCTGTTGGGGAGGCAGGGGGACGGGGATAGGGGGAAACGGGTGGGAGGAGGCATTGTCTGCTGTGTCCGCGCGTTTATAGGATTGAGCTCAAGTTTCCTTTGTGTTTCCATTTTGTTGAGGGATTATGTTCTTTGAGAGAGTTGTGCGAGCAGGCAGGCACACAGAGTGGAGGCGGAGAGAGAGAGGGAGAGAGAGAGAGAGAGAGAGAGAAGATGGGTGAGGAGAGGGGGGGAGGGCAGGAGGAGGGGAGGAGGATGTCTTTGTTCAGAGCGTTGATCATGAACAAGACAGATAGCAGAGGGTGTGTGTCTGCACGAGTGTGAGTGTGTGTGTGTGTGTGTGTGTGTGTGTGTGTGTGTGTGTGTGTGTGTGTGTGTCGGAGAGAGCGAGAGCAGGCAAAGCAAGATGTCAGGACATGTAACCAGCCATGTAACAATTTAAAATCAATTTGCCTCCCAAGAAGGAATTGCTCTGCGAGACGTTTTCTCCCTCCGAGCGTTTACAGGACTTTCATTCTATCCAAATAGATATCAATTACATAATCGCTTTTTCTTCTCTCCGCGCGGACGCCGACTGCAAAGTTTGTCACACAGAAGCTGCGGCGTAATTGTCCCCGGCGCATAATGTTTTGTGATTGCCTGTGACATTTGCAGTGTCATTGATCAAAGCAGCTAGGGGGAAACAGCGGTAATGAAAAGCTCCTCTGACTGACTCGAGGAGGTGGCTGAAGGTGTTTGGGGTGTGAGACTTCTCGTCGACTGAAGCAACAGTTTCAAGTTTTATTAACAAAAAAAAAAAAAAAATGCCTAAAGAGTCCCGAGTCGCATCCAAAAGCAGCTTCCTCTCATGAATCGATTGGTGATGGATGACAGTCTGCATCTCTTCTCGATTCATTAAAAATTCAAATAAGGAAAAACAAAAAGTAACAGGAAGTCTTAAGTAGTGATAATCTGAGCCCTGAAAGTTTTCCAACTCCTCTCATATAAACACACATACACACACACACACACACACACACACACACACACACACACACCGGTGTCTTTACCTTGTTCCAGCCCCACTGGGGCACCACGCACCCATTGTGTTTTCCTCAACTTGTTAAAACACCACATGGTGCATTTGCATAGGATAACCAACATATAGCGAATCATTTGCATGCCTGAAAGTGCACTTGAGTAACCGTAATTACACGTGACACCAATTACTCTGTTACTTTGTATTAAATTATAATGGAAAATTCCACTAGAGAATTGGAGCCTAATTGCATCTTAATTTGCATAATTTTGCATATTAATCACATCTCAGATGAATAATAAATTTAAGCAGATTTTTTAATTTATGCGCAGATACAAAAACAAGTTGAAAAAAAAAATCATTTGAGTGAGGAGGGGAGAAAAAAAAATCAGGAACTATTACTAAGAGCATTTGTGCTAATTTCTCTCATTACGCTGCGCTTCAAGTCAAAGATATCTTCACTCGGCATCGACGAGCCCTGCCGTTTGAAATGGAGAGTTGGTAAATCCTTTAACTTAGAAACAAAACAAAAAAAACTTAAACAATGAAAAATTGAAATTTCAGAAATATTCATGCACAAATTTTTACATAAAACTTTGTGCCTCTGTCTCTCTATTGCAGGGATGCCAAATGAATTCCACAATGATAATTCAAATCACTTTCTGCACTTCTTCCCTCTCTCTCTCTCTCGCTCGCTCGCTCGCTCTCTCTCTCTCTCCCTTTTTTTTTTCCTGGTCAACACCTGTGCCTGCTATTGTGTGTGGCTCCCCGCCAGCAGACACAGAATCCAATACCTGTAGCCCAGATTAAATTCATATTTACAAAAACAACATTTTTCCAGGTTTAACATGCCATCCTTTCTCCAGCGGAGAGTCGACCGAGGTGTTTTATAAACCTGATAACAAAAACATGAAAAGTATAATGTGCTGGTTTGAGACGGTCGTTGCTTCACTTTGTAACATTTAAACAATCTGTAAAGTTTTAATAAGAATAAACACACTGTGAGAGATGATATAATCCTCTAGTGTTGGCCATGTTTTGTGTGTTTCTGACCATTTTTCCAACCCTTTTCTAACCTTAAACCAAAGTTTTGACTTGCTGGGCCCTGGACACTTGCAGGGCCCTGGGTATTTGCTGGACCCTGGTTATTTGCTGAGCCCTGGGTACTTGCTGGACACTTGCCCACTTTGCCCCTGCGGTGATCCGCCGATGTGTTTGGCAAACTGTGAAATGTTTTGAGTTCCTCCTTTATTTGTAATTCATGTCTGTAGTCAGGACGGTCAGCGATGTGGTTATAAAGGTCAATTAACAGTTTATGTTTATCAAAATGTATGAATAAAGGTGAATAAAAATGATGGAATAAAAATCTACTCTAAATAAAACATACTATTTTGTTAACTACAACAGCCTTTCAACATCGTAAAATAAGGCTATAGTCCTCATTGCAGCGGCCGTGGGTTCGAATCCGACCTCGGCCCTTTGCTGCACGTCACCCCCCCTTCACTCTCTACACCCAACATGTCCTGTCTCTCTTCAGCTGTCCTCTCTAGTAAAGGCAAAAATGGCCCAGAAATATAAAAATTTAAATAAAATTAGAGGGTGAATGTTGTCGACTGTGTATTAAATTGGAGGGTATATTTAATACAGTTTGTAATGTTAAATAGCTGAAAACCATTTCTGTCTTTGTTATCCTGATTTATTTTAACCCTCCTGAAATGTTATGACATGAGAAGTTTTATCTGATATGACTGCAGGAATCTAAGGCTGATTTTCAGGAGTTCAAATTCAGATTTTAAAATGATTCAACTTGGAGAAAATAAAAGATGAGATATTCTGGTTTTAGAAATCTTATTGATGATTATCGATAAATCTGACTGCAGAGGTGACCTGCCTCAAACTCTCTCTGGAGGTTTGCTCAACGCGACGGCGTCTTCATCGCTTGTCAGAGGACACGGAAACACCAGAGGTTCAGCTGTGGACAACAGTGCCTTTTAGTGGCATGACAGACACTCCATCACACTGATTCACAGCTCTCTGTAAGATCGTCGACACTTTAAGCAAACCAACCTCGTGTCCCGTGTGAAGGGTCACAAAGTGCAAACAGGATTATTTTTTACAAAAATCATCAAACCCATTTGCCCCTCGATGCCAAACTTCAAAATCTGTCTTTTAATATTTTCTTGCCTTTTGTTCAATTCAGTTTTTAATTATATATCATTTTTATTTCCACCCTAAAATGATCCAACTGCATCTTAAAGGAAATCTCAATAAAGCACGGCTTATGTTTGATCCACTGAAAAATATTTTAATTTAATTGTTTACCTAAATGCAGTAAATATATTTCAGACTTGACTTCCCCTCCATGTTGTTTAAGATCCCAAAATAATAGAAACAATAAATATGACTTGACCTTTGAGGTCTCAGGTCAAAAAAGGTTAAGACTCTTTTTACTGTAACAGAGATTTTAAACTATTGAGGATATTTAAAAAAAAAAAAAAGTAGATTTAAATATTATGTATGAGTCCTTTCGGCACACTTGCTAAAACATCTCAAAGAATTAATGTGATTTTTCTTCCTTTTCTTTTAGAATAGGAAGCAAAATGTGTATTTTCTGACTGTTTGTAATGTGGGTAATATTTTATTTCATTTTAAAGACTTTTACCACATTTAATTCTACTCTTAACTTCTTGTTTGTGACCTGTTTCTTAATAATGTCATGTTTATTATGACTTGTGCTACTCTTGGCCAGGTCGACCCTTGTGAAAGAGAACTTGATCTCAATGGGTTAAATCAAAAATAATAATTTCACTTATTTCTCTGCCTTTCCATCTTACTTTTTTCTGCCTTCTTTTCCATCCTTCTTTAATTCTCTCATTCCTCTCTCCATCCTGGTTGAATACTTTGATTCCAGTGTTGCCCTGGACTCTTAACTCTTCTTCTCTTGTGTGTTTATGTGCAGTTCTTCACACATTAATCCCACTCATGCAGCGTGGCCTCGTTAATATTCTGCTCCATCCGACTCGCAGATGTAAAAAGCATTCTCAACTGACACACATAATTACTATGATACATCCCGGAAAGGTTTCCGTGTCTGAGCGCAATTTCAAATAAACCAAGTGCTGCGCTGCTAATTATTGATAAATAAAATTAGTTGGAGAGAACTTCAGGTGGGCGGGGCACGCGCGCAGGTGTGTGCAGAGGAGGGAGAGGGAGCGACGGGGAAACGGCACTGACCTGTAATCACCGACAACAGCGGGGACTTAATGATGTTTTGGTCTGCTGATCAAATTTCGCATTTCCGAACAATCATTTTGGGCACCTGCGCAGAAAACAAAGCCTGGGCGGAAACCGCTGGCCCGTAGGAACAAGTGTTGGCGCGTGTGCGTGCGCGTGCATACACTGTAAACTTTTTAGAATATTGTCTGTCTTAATAACAGGCTCACACGCGACGAGAAAGTCACTTAAAGTTGTCTAGTTCATACTCACATGCACGACGTGAGGCAGATAAATAGATATTTAGCGCCCTCTTCTGGATTCTGTCAGTAGAGCCACAGTGCTGCCTTCACGTGCCCCTTGTAACTTACGGCACTCTCGTTTTTAAAACAGAGAGCAACCCAATCAGTACAAATATTGCCTTTAGTGGCTGTTTGACAGTATTTAGATGAATTCAGACAAACATAATCATTAATAAAGAGGCCACTGATGCTCCATGAGGATGTGGTGCACGCAGACAAACAAAAGGTCTGCGTTTCTGATGGTTCGGTTTGCAAAAAGCAAACATAATAAAGAGAATCATGTCTCCTGTTCCCTCTCTTGCACTGGTAAAAAAGAAAAAACCTATAGGCCTGCATGCTGATCCTCTAGCTGCCTCACCTATTAAACCTGGGGTGTCCTCTCAGTGTTAGCCACATACAACACGACACAGAAATTCAAGAGACGCAAAACTCAATTTACTAAACAAATAACAAAAGAAACTATGTTCAAAACCCAGAACTTCTAGAATAACTTTTAACCAATAACTAAACCAACAAAAAAAGCAATGCATGACCTCACCCCCTGCAGCTACAGTCCTCTTTGCTCCGCCCCTTTATTTCTCCTTATTATTTTATTTGTTTGCTTTTATTTGTGAAGCACTTTGTAACCGAGTGTTCTTGAAAAATGCTATATTAAAAAGTTTTTACTTACTTACCTATAAATAGTCGAATACCAAATCTATATGAGAACATTTGACCTCCATACTTGAACTTAGGCCCATCTCCTATAAACTCAATGTCTGGTTTACAACTATAACTGGAAAAGCTTCTTCAAATGCTATCAGCTGTCTATCAGAAAAATACAGTACAACAACGTAATGAAATAAAAATAGCAGCAGAACAGACTAATATAGTAGTTATATTTATATATAAAGAAGTGGAAGATAAAGCAAATGTCAAATAAATTGAATACAATTCATCGGTTAAGTCTTGAATGTCCTATTGTACCTGAAGGAAGCAGTCATATGTGTTTACGTTGTGAGCGCGAGAAGGATTGTGGGTACAGCATGGGCTGAGTTTCGTAAGGTTACCAAAGACAACAGGGACAATGGTGGCTGTTTCAGCCCCGGTCCGCAGTGTTGAAGCCGCCGGTAGAGCCTCTCCGCTCTGATGCAGCGGATCACCTGCCTCGCTGCATGCCGGGAGCTCGGCGGCCTCGCGGCTTGCTCACCCGGGCTCTGCGCCTGGAAGAAGGGCCCGACCAGCAGCCTGCAGCTGGCCTTTAGCCGGCAGCGGACGAGGGTGTGTGTGCGTCCTGCGCGCCCTTTCACGTGGGAGACCGGAGGAGGAGGAGGTCAGGGCCGGAGGGTGTGCAGGCGGAGGGTCGTGTTCGCCGGTCAGAGACACAGACTGTTCAGCTCTCAGCCTGGAGCCGAGGAACCCCCGGGGAGACAACCCGCTGTCTTTGTGGTCGGCATCCCGGATCCCATCACATGGATCCGGTGCAGAGTCATCATATATCTGATCGACCTGTACTTTCAGTTAGACGTCAGCTCGGAGGAGTTTGACAAAGGAGTAAAGCAGGTAACCAACAGGCCGTGAACTAACTACTGAATCCATTTCTCCAGATAGCATAAGTGATTAAAAAGCCTCCTATCTCCTGAACAGTACTGGTAATATCTCGTTCACGCTTTGACATGGGGGTCAGACAAGAGCCTCATAACGATCAAAACTTAAAGGACAGATGAAAAGCTCCAGGATAGATGTAGAAATGTTTTACTTTATCTGATGAAAGAGTGAAAATTCCCTAAAAGTTTGGAGATAATTGATCAAAACAGAAACCACCAGGCTACACAATTTAATGTCAGTATGTTGAACTAATCAAAAAGAATCCTATAAAGTTGTCAAGGTCTATGAAACATCTCCACCAGCATTTGTATGTTTTGAAATTCAAACTCCATCTGCTGGTAAACACAAGTTTTATGTTTAGAATAGTTAGAGGAAAGTTTGACGTCGACCTTGCAGTGACAGATAATGTTGAAGAGTTTTGATTCATGCTGCGTTCACATGCTCGTAGGGTGGTTTCATTTCCCGAGTTGCGAAGCCGCCCCGCCAACATGGGTCTGTTTTTTAAACAACATGGATTCACAAAGAGGACTAACATGATCCACCGTGACGCAGGAGGAGAATGAATCACCTTGTGTGTTCCTCTTCCATCCCAGGCTTTGGTCCATGTTTCCAACATGATGTCAAGCGGCAGCTACCACAGGCTGGTGGGGATCGTATCCAAAGAGGTAACAGGTCACACACAAACTTCAACACGTGTTTCACCTGAGGGGAAGCACTTTGTAAAAGAGTCAGGCAGGTTGTCACATTAACCAGAATTTCAAACTTTGACCTGTTTCGTTACCACAGCAACAAGCAGAGAAGTCCTACACACACGTTTTTGGAGAATTTCTCGTTTTTAATTGCTTAAAATTAAACTCTTGCAAAGTACTCTGCGCAATTTAGACTGAGTAACCTCCTTTTCTCTGTCTGTAAGAAACATCAAAACATCAACCCGATTTAGAGCCTACAAATATTTAAGTCAGACTAAACTTCAGCCTGATAACACGTCTCGAGTTATGCACGACTGATGCTCACGGCCCGATCAGCTGCTCCCGACAAGTCAGGTGATTTTCTGGCATGTTTGATATTTTTGGTCATACAACTGCACGCCCGACTTCTGGACTTTTTTCCCCCCAACTATTGTGTCTGCACTGAAAGTGACAAGCAGCGTCTTAAATCACCATGGCAACAGCAGGCATGCCTGTTTCATCTGTCTTCCCCATCCTATCATGACAGAGACATTGGAGGAAATATCTGCAGACCTCCAGCTGACGGGGAATCTTTGTCCTGATTGAACTCTTAGTAGACTTGTGTTTGTTTGTGATGCAGATAGAGAGAGAGAGAGAGAGAGAGAGAGTGTTTTTGTCAGCGTTTGTATGTGAGCCGTGCATTTTACCCTCGGCCTGCATGAGTTTTCTATTGACAATTAGGAATGTTCAGTCTCCATTTTACTCAGTACAGTGTGAGCTCTGGTCGGCCCGACAATCAGGTCGCACAGTGTAAGCATGTAAATCGTGAGCTTTGGTCGTGCGTCAGCGTCAATCGTACAGTGTACTCCCAGCTGAACTTTTCTGTCTTCATGAGACGCAAGAAGGACTCGAGAAACGTCAGTATTTAAGCACTGGCTGACCTTTGAACTTGAACCGATCACCACTGTTCTCCCTCTCGCTTGCACAAACTTTGGGTAAAAGCTGTGACTGATGATCTGTAGTTTTGTTAAAGTTTTAATACTTTTCTATAATTTCAAACACTACATGTAAACCTTAACATATTGATATTGGGTCTAATGATCAAAAGTTATTCATTTGTGGGGATCCATATTAAATGATGATGTTAGTCTATCCGGTTTCCTGATGTCATTTTGTCATTTCAGATGATCGAGTACGTTGAGAAGAGGTGCAGTTCTCTCACAGAAGCTAAGAGGCAGCAGCTCGCCATCGCTATGGATGATATTGTGTTTGTGCTGCCGGAGGATGTGTCCGTCGTCTTTGACAGTCACGGTGGGTTTCATTGTGTGTTGTTTCTTCTTATTAATCACATTTTGTAATGACTGCTTAATGTATTTCATAATGGCACATTTTGTAATATAGGTTGAGAATGCCTTAAGAAAGTAAAAACAGGGATACTGTCCACTGATGTGCAAACAAAGAAACATGTGCAACAGCTCTAGAAGGAGATTTGAAAAAAACTGTACCTAGTGTTTATTTCAAAAAACACAGAGCAGTGCTTGTGAAGTAGCTGGTGAATTATTTAGAGTAGAACTGTTGATGGCAATGAGCCACTTGGACTAACTAGCCTACATGTCACCGGAAGGTACCTGCATAATCATTTCTCCAGGAGTTCCCCAAGTCACAAGGTGGATAAAAAAGGTCTAATGTTTTGTCTGGATGCTCTCTGTTGTCTGTCTTTATCTTGCAGGTAGAAAGTTCTGCCATATCACCATGAGGTTCTGGTGTCTGTCAACACATGAAGGTCCTGAAGACCCCGAGGGCACAAAGTTATTCAGAGTGGCCTCAAGTGAAGACGGCAGCCCACCGAAGAAAATCGTCACCGCAGTCTATGAGTAAGCACTCCGCTCAGCTTCTGAACGCATTTGCAATCACGCCACACATCCAAAAGTATGGATTACAATCAAATCTCCCCTCGTTCACATTTTGCATATCCAAATCTATTTCAGGCGTTGTCTTCCTTCTCCTATAGCTCCTTTTTGATCATTAATTTGCTCAGCTGTTGTCTGGTTTATTTTCCCATATAGAGCATGCTGAATCACAATCAAAAAGGTACAAATATTTACTCAGAGAGATAATTATATGTTGGCAAAAGCTCAGTTACCTGCTGGCTTCCCAGCATATGGCTCTTCTGTTTTTGTTTGGCAGGAAACGGAGCCAGAGCTGACGTTGGTGATTTAAATGTTTTTCCAATATATACATATATATATATATATATATATATGTGTGGGAAGGATCATGTTGGAGATTATTCCCAAGTGTTTTGTGTGGGTGGATTAGAGTTCAGCTAATATTTAATGCCTTATTTAGCGGTGAAGGTGAAATTTATTTCACTGGAGGACTTCAACTCATATCGTTTAAAGTAAATTCACACAAATTGACACTTTTGATTTTCACTACAAAGGTCATGGAAACAATTCAACTAATTATGTTGGATTTACTCATGTTTCTGTCTTACTCAGTACATTCTCTGAACCCTTCAACAATCATCATCTATCTGACTGACGATCAGGGTGGCTCTCCTGATCACACAGCGGTTACAGTTGGGGTGAACTGATTAACGACGCGGGAGAGTTTGGTTTTGTGTTTGGTGGTGAGGGAGGATGAGATATTAAAAGTGAGGATGGATTCAATAAGTGATCAGTAAACCAGAGTTAAAATGTGCTGACATGAAAAGTCCTTAGTTTCCTCATCAGGTGGAGGCGTGGTATAACGGGGTATCTTAAATAGTTGTGGCTGCACATAACACACATAACAAGACTCGGAGTAATCCAGAAACAAGACTGTCTCGTCTCTAAACTACATAAATACAACAGAAGTGATGTAGGAAAAAAAATGTAAGACGGTTTGCAAATTTGGAGTTCTTTCTTCCAAAAATAGACCACAAGAGGCTAGAGATCCAAGATGTCTGTGTAGTGATCGTCAGCCAAAAACCAAGAAGACAGAGAAAAGAACATGATGTACTATTAGTGGTGTTAAGACTCTTCCCACTCATATCTTTCTCGTCCAAAAACCTTGGGCTGTCTTCAGCTCAGAGGTCCTGACAGCTTTCATTGCAGTTAAAAACACATTTGAGACTACAGGTGGAGGATTGCACACAGGTCCGGATACTTAGCCAGCTTTAGGAGGTAGCTTGTGTGTTGGAGAGCCTCAGCTCGACTCTCAGATCGCATCTTAAAACATTCACACTTAAGCAAATTGTTGCTCACAGGGGCCAGCGCCCATCTGTCTCTGCTCTGGGGCTTTTTTGTCGGCACTCGTAAAAATGTTGGCGAGTGGACAATCAGAGCTAGAATTGAATAGTGTGAGACTTAAGTTCCTACTTGGCAAAAGATGTCCAAATAATCAAATCTTGTACAAGCACTATAACAATTAGACAAGCTGTTTCCTTGTAGTTTTTTTTAATTTTTTTTTTTAATCGTCATTTTGCTAACTGCGTGGATGAATTTCTCAGTATTTAGAAAATTGCTTTACAATGAAGCAAGCGCGAGAACAAAAGTCCCATCATAACACGGGGTCTTTCTGTTCTTAATTACCATCAGACGTGTGGAGACAGACTCTCGTCCTGTGACAGAACAAACAAAAACTATTCGTCCTTGGTATCCATGTTTCTCACAGCTGCTGAGGAACAGCTGATTGATGCCAAATACCGTTCATGCATTTTAACAGCTGCTTTCTAAAATGTCTTTGAATAAAGTTGTAAGGAAAAAGGGACGCCATGGTCACCCGTTTCATCTCCCTTAAGCTATATGAAGCCAGCATTGATGGTCTTCTTCTGCGTGTGAATTAGTCCTTTGACTCCTTGTTCAAAAAGAACCCTGCTCTGTTTGGGGGAAATTGCTGCGGTCACACAAAAAGGAGGAATAATGTCCCATTCAAAGCCTCTTTCCTGATTCAATCTGTGATCTGCTTGGTTGCGGGACTAAATGCTGTGGCTGTTAATGCCCAGTTATCTAGTTAGTCAGATTATAGTTCTTATTGTTTCAGGTCTTAGAACATCTAGTGGATAAGCCTATTCAAACTTCCACGTTTTTCCAACAGGTAGCAAACCGTCTGACAGGATAAAGAATCCTCACCTCGATGTTGTGAAGATGAAACACCAGAAGAACTTTAGTCTTGGTCAATTTGCTTGTTTCCTTCAGGACTTTGAATCCACTAGTACTACTAAAATTTAATTCAGGATGCTCTTCTTAAATGTTCAATAACATGGTGCGCTGGTGGCGCATTGGTTAGTGCGCGCACCCCATGTATGGAGGCTGTAGTCCTCCAAGCGGGCGGCCCAGGTTAAAATCCAGCCTGTGGCTCCCTTCCCACATGTCATTCCCCATTCTCTCTCTCTCCCTGATTTCCAACTCTATCCACTGTCCTATCTCTCCATTAAAAGGCACAAAAAGCCCAAAATAAGTGTAAAAAAAGAAAAAGAAAAAAAAAGTTAAATAACACGAGTATTCATTAGAAACAGAGTATGCATGATTGAAAACAGTTTGGAGTACGGTGGCCCTTAAGGTCAAGTGCAAAAGAAATGAATGAAACTGAAAAACATTTCATGAAACACAAAATAATTTAAAAAGTGTGATAAATATTTAATGAAATGCAAAAAAAATAAAAAATATGTGATGCGCAAAAAACTTCTCATGGAACGAAACCGATCCACTTTTTTTCAGCTGCCATCTGATTCCGATACATAAACGTATGTACCGATACTGATACTGATATTTTTATATCATAACTAATAATGTTGTTGTTGTTGTTGGTAGTATGTGTGAGGCTACTCACAACTGTAGTAAACAGTTGATCATCAGGGCTGTTGAATGGAGGCTGTTTTACTTTCAGGTCCCGTTAAAAAATGTCTGCCTATTCCCTCCAGATTCCACCGGGAGCTGACGAGTGGAGCCTCTCCTGACTGGACGGTCACAACCGTTTGGCACTGGCACTGGAAAATGGCTGAGTGATATGAACGACGCCGTTAGTGAGTCATTAACACAACATGTGGAGTACCGCTTTACTGAAACTGGACCACAGACGAAGACACTGACCACATGAAATGAGACCCAGAGCCGTCACTGATGGCTATGCAGACACCTGAAGATGTCAAAAGTTCTTTAATGAATCCTTGTTAGGGCCCGAGCACGAACCGTGCGAGGACCCTCTTGAAACCCTAGCAATTATTCCTACTTGAAGGTCGACCTCAGACAATACGATGCCTTTAAAGTCCCACTCCAGGGATTTTAATTACACAGCTTATTACTGTATGACTCCACTGAATAAACTGTAGAACATAAATCCAATGTCTAAAACTCTTTTTGAAAGTATCTGTTGAATACTCCCGAGTACATCCATATACTAGATATGTCACTGGAGCTTTCAACAACATATCACAGTCATCTTCTGCATGTGGCAATTAGAATACCTAAAGGACGTAAGAAATTAGCTCAAAGATGGCCGCCGTTGCCACATCAACAAAGTTGCTTGATAACTGTACTGTAGGTCAGGTGTTAGCCGATGACACTCTCTGAATGACGACCAAGAAAATGTCATCCACCGAAGAAGACCAAGAGATGCACTCTAACGGTCAAGAGAAGGTTAATCAGATTTCACTGTCACTTTTTCAGAGGTCAAGAATGAACAGTAAAACTCAACTCCATCAACTTTGATACAGTCAATATTATGCAGCAATAAATCTTTGCACCATAGTGTACCATCAACCATTTAATGTATGCTTCTGACCCAGCCTTAAGATCTGTTTACATGGACTCTAATACTGCAACAAAAACTCAGAAACAGCTCAATAAAAGTTAACTGTCATGAAACTACCTGAAACAGAATGACAAGGCCCCATCGAGCAGTATCAGTATTCATTTTTAATAAGGTTGGGAGAGGTAGTGTTGACCTCTTTCATGCATGAATTACAAAATCAGGTTGTCTGCTTCAACTGCTTGCAAGTGTAAAGATCACTTTAAACACCTGAATCCGAATCATTAATCAGGATGGTTTTTAGGCAGGCTAAAGGCTAAAAAAAACTAAGCACAACTAATGACATTGTAGAGACAAAATGCTGGGAAACTACTCCAAACTACAACACCCACTTCTCAAAATGTCACTATTGTAGTACAATGTGTTTAGACAGAGCTGTCGTTCACTCGATATGTTTAAGAGCATCTCGAAGCCTTGCGTATCCTGCGGTGGTTTGGAGCGTTGGTTGTGCACGTCCTCAGAAATTAACGCTACACGTCTGCAAGCTGCAATATGCATATATAACCACTAGGAGCAGTGTAGAGTTGGACGGTGATGAGACCGGAAGTGACAAGATCGGAGACACCAGAGAGCTGCTTCAACAATGGCGGTAAGTTTTGAAGAAAAGTTAACAGATCAAGTCTGCAACTAGCCGCACTATGAGGTGTCATTGCCATCAAACATGCATGCCCAACTAGCTTGCGATGGATCATCTTTACTTCTGTGTTTTACCCGTCTGATTTATTGTGGTGCTCCCTCTAGAGGAATCCAGAATATGTGAACATTTACGCTCCCGTCGCAGCAGGTTGTCTACGTGTACATGTGGTTCAAAAGCAAGTTGAGCCTTAAGGGACTAGGAACGGGTATTTCACACAACTCCCACAATACGATACATATCGTGATATACATTGATTTTGGATAATGACCATGTCCCACACAGAATTCACTACAACAGCAGTTCTTTATTGTTGAGAGTAACAGCAGCAACTTCAAACATTTCACTTCAGCTCCTCAACTGGGTGTGTGTGTCCTTGTACTGTTTATCAAGCAGGTGCTTTACAGATTGACAAGAGATCAGATTAAAAGTCCTCCAAGTGACAGAAAATTAAATTGCTTTGCTGAAACAAGAATTAAAATTCTGTCAGTAACATCCCCGTCAATTTAAACGAGCTAGAACAAATATTTTCTCAGATCGCGCAGTCGTTGCCAAAAACCTGTTGTTTGTGAAAAACATCGAGTCATGGCAGGCATCTCGTCTGTGCATCAGACTTTTTTGTTAAAGCTAGAAATATAAATACTGATATCTGACAAACAGGATTCTGTCATTATCGGGTCCTTATTCATGCACGATGATTAATAAGGATTATCCTCATTTTTGCTGCATTATTATTCGGCGTGTGGAAGTTTGTGTGGGTTTTTTCTATTTGTTTCTTTTGGTTCCAGCGGAGCGTCTGAGTCATAATGAGATTAAACGAGTGTGGTTAGCTTAGCACATGTCAATAAGCACACGGGTATGATGAGAGCACATTAATTAAACACGCGTGACGATCATTAGGTTTAATGAAAACAAGAAAAAAAACCGTGCTGAATGTGAAAAAAAAAAGCTAATGATTTTTTTATTCACAATTTTCCGACGTGTTGATGATTCGACGCCGTTCCATGCCAACCTGTTCCATTAATCCTGTTAGCGAGGCCGATGCACACAATTCCTCTTACCTCTTTGAAAGTGTGAGTCTGTTTTGTACGTCTATGCGTGTATGAGCTCTAAGAAACCGTGCAACAATTGTGCAATCTCTGTCACACTGCCATTTCAAGTTGGATTACTAGAATATGATAAACATGCTCGAAAATCAAAAACTCTGACAGAACAAATAAAGTAAACCTCTTTGTATTTACTTATGTGTTTTGTCAGCATTCAAAGAGTCACACCAGCAGTGACAATATAATCCAGTTTAATTAACTAAAGATCTCACACTGTGTCACAGCAGCTTAGGTGAACTAATAAAAGATGAGAAGCTTCCACCGTAAGAAAAGTGACAAGTTGACAACACTAATGAGCCATGTAAATTCATGAAATCTATTCTTATCTTTCTACATAGAAAATGATTCACTTACAGACGTAAAAGGGGGAAAAACAGACAGTTCACTTTAAATGTCCTGTGACGAGGCGGTCTCTGTTGGAAAGGAGCTGTGTTTTTCTTTTGCTCTCTCTCACCCTGTGTGAGAAATAAGTGAAGACTGAAAAATCTGTAAGCTCAAAACCCAGAAGTCATTATGCCAATAATGAACACATATATTTCCAATACCACTACATGTGTTTGGGTCATTACCCCGCCTGCTGATGTGCCCCCTGCTAGATAAAATAATATAAACCTGTTCAAGGTTAGTTGAAATGTTTCTCCTCTCTGATGTGCAAAATCGATACTCTGCATGTGATCATGCAAACAAGAGCTTTGCTGCTGTTCAAAATGATGGTTATAAAGCTCAAGAAGTGGTGTGATTCTGCATCACAACATCACAGCGGAGCAACCTGATGCCCACTGAGAAATCAATCAATCAATCAATCAATCAATTTTTATTTGTATAGCGTCAACTCATAACAAGTGTTATCTCGAGACACTTTACAAGAAGCAGGTAAAATACCTTACTCTTTGTCTGTTAACATTACAAAAGAGCAGGAAAAAAGACCTTACTCATTGTTATGTTACAAAAAGCAGGTAAAAGACCTTACTCATTGTTATGTTACAAAAAGCAGGTAAAAGACCTTACTTATTGCTATGTTACAAAGATCCGGCCTATCCATCATGAGCACTTTAGCAAAGCAGCAAAAGTTACAGTGGTAAGAAAAAACTGCCTTATTAATCGGCCGGATCCCCGGCTCATGACGAAACAGTCTTCACATGCCTAGACTGCGCCGGGCTTGGAAAGGGATAGGGGGAGAGATGGGATAAGATGCAGGAAGAGGGATGTCAGTCTCTGTCAATTATTACAACACTATTTATTTCAGATAGTGTTGCAGGTACAGTACAGGGTTTTTTCTTTATAAAACACTCTGATTGGGTGCTCTACTAGGCAAACAGGCCTTTAAAAGAAGCCTTCAGTTTCTATGCTCCTCACCTGTAAAACATCATTCTTGAATACCTGACACCTGTTTAAATTGGGCTCAAACCGTTATTTTTACTGAACATTTTCAATAAAGTGAGTCTGCATCTCTTCAACTCTAGCTTTCTAAGCATACTTTGCAGTTTTGTTTTTGTCTTTACAGTTCAGTTAATTTATTGTTGGTCTGTTTTAGTTATTTTAAATATAAATTGAACGTGTTCTTAATGTCTGGTTTTAAATGCTTTTTCTGCAGCCCCATACAGTTGTATTAATTGGTTCAATACAAAGAAACGTACCTTACCCTGCCATTTTACCTTAATGAAATTCTACAATTCACTTAGCAGACACTTTTATCCAAAGCGACGTACATCAGAGATGACAGAAATAACATCCAAAAATACTTTCATCCTCCCACCTGAAAGAAACAACTGTTATAAAATAAAAATAAAAAGACTGATTGAATTTGTTCATTCTTGTTGAAGTTTTAATGCCGTGTCATTCTGTTTGTTTTGTTTCAGCAGATAAATCACCACAGTCATGATACAGTAAGTGTATGAAATTTAAAAAAAGGTCACCTTCTGGATTTCAAATGAGTCAATCTCACACATGCATGTGATTAAAAAAAAATAAAAAAAAGGTTGAGATTTAGATTTAGGAATTGGCTTTACCTGTCTTTGCTGTTATTGTAGTGTAGAGTGAGATTTTAGATCATGGATGTACTTCAGATAAATGTTTACTCGAACATAAGTGCTGAACATCATCTTAAATGTAACACCAGCTGAATCTCGTACTTCTTTATCTCGTTACATTTGCACTACCTGAAAATACTGTGGAACTTTATCTTTTTTCTGAACGAAGCGGATATTGTCTGGACTGAAATATTAACTGTGTGGAGGAAACACTGTGCTGGTCAACACCTATTGAGCATCACATTGCTTTTATTTCTTTGAGTACGTTATGGAAGTCCTCGACACAAACCTCCCCTGAAGGATGCTTCATGGACGCCAGCTTCCAGGCCTCTTCAAATGTCTCCTCAGACAGAGTCACACCCACATTCTTGAAAATCTCTGCGATCTATGACGATGAGAGTGTGAGAATCCTTTAATTATTCCAATAAAACATATTTTACTCACAGTGAATCTGACTGATGTTTAGGTTAACTGCTTTTCCCTCACTAGAACATACCTCTGTTTTTGTGCGAGGACAGACGAGGTGCTCCTCATAAACACCCTGACTGGCATGAACTGATGGATAAAGGAGATCTCTGGCAGTGGATGTGTCACCGTAGTTGGTCGTATCACTAACTCTCTTTATGCGGGGAGCAGGAAGGTCGGACCGCATGGACGGGAGCCCATAGGTACGGCTGCCTTTGTTAAGACAGACCACATGATGAGGAAAGATGTTATGAAACTTAAAACATTTATCATAAGAAGGGAAAATAAACTAAAGCATATCAAATAAAAAATGTCCTAAAAAAGGTGTGTTGCAAAAGAAATGAGGGTGTTAGTTCCTCAAGAAGAAATTCAAGTTTGTTTAAGTTTATATGACCAAGACTTATTTCAGACTCTACAGCTGCTTTCACACATGCACAAAACTCCTGAACTCCTCATTTACTTGGTGTGTAAAAACTTTGTGTGTAAATGCAAACAGCCACATTGTTCACCCTGACTTTATCCAGAATTTTTCCTTCCAGCACCCCAGTACAATTTCTGCAAGACATTGGAGTGAGCTTATGTGAGAATGCAGCTGGAAATATTGAGGAAAATTCGAGGCGGGGGCAGGGGCTGTGGGCTTGATGTTCATATCACACACCTTTCACCTCCAGTTGGTGACCTGTGCAATTTTTGTTCACACAAAGAAGCTGCTTCATCGTCATTTCTATTCACCAGAATTTTTCTCTTCTCTTTCGTTATTACTACATTTACACGTAGCATTGACATAAAGGAAAAAGCTGTCCATCATTTCCATCATGTCCTTTTGCATCAAAGTGTGCCCCCTGAGACCCCCCCCCCCCCCCCCCCCCCCCCCTTACGATGGTGAAAGTCTCCCACTGTGAGGTGAATATGTGAACAGGTAACTCAGGAAGATTTCAGAGGCTTCCTGTACGCACATTTTCTAGAAGTTTTCAGGAGTGATTTTAAATTTGTTGTGCAAGAGTGTTTGCTGATTGGTTTGTATGTTTGCCTTAATCTGTTCTTGGTTATTTCATCGTTGACCTCACCTCTTTTCTGCATAATACTGTTTCCTTTTTACTTCATCTTTCCTCCATCAGCGCATTTAAATCACATTTATGTCATGTACTACTTTCACTACAGGAAGCAGAGGTATGACTAAAAGTTTTACACACTGAGCAGGAGAGCATATGTTTTCTGCTTCTGTGTTTCAATGCCTACACTTTTACTTATTGGCTTTAAATAATTACAGAGTATTTCACAATGCACTTTTATCCTTCAGTTTGTATTCAACTGTTCTGGGATGGTTACCAAAAGTGACAGAGTTAGCTCTGTGTGCACAATCTGGCAGCAAATGTTTTATGTTGTCGCCCACAGATAAGCTTTTTAGATTTTAGAAGACTTTTTAAAAATCAGTTCTAAAACACAAACGTGTAGCAAGGAATACTAACCTGTATGAGTATCCTACTAATAATCACATCACACATGTCTGACTTACTTGATGCCAACCGGCCATCACTGGAAGACCCGATGAGGGAGGAGGACGTCCTAAAGTGGTCTGTGACTACCCTGGGTCGCCTCAGAGTCTTGAGGGTCTTCAGTGAGGTTCCTGGCTGGACAGGCTCCAGGTCCTCAGGCTTAACCAAGACCTCAGAGGAAGAAGGCTGTGCTGATTCTGATGACTTCTTCCTCTCTATGTTTGCTGGAGCCCAGCTGGTCTGACGCTCTGCAGGAGAAAAAAGAAACACAAAAAGAAATCCAGAAAATGCATCCACCTGCATTCACTTGAGCTGCCATGACTTGAAAACTTTGGCTTTTTCTTCCCAAGCCTGATGTCAGTGATGTTGTCTGAAACACCATAAAATGACCCATCCAGTTTTTCAATCCAGCAGAAGAAATGAATGCTTAAAAGTGTGACTTATTCGCAGAGTAATTCTTGAAAAGCACACCCTCTCTACTCTCTAGGAGGGGTGGGACCAAATATTTGAATGGCAATATATCATCACCCAGACTTGTGTGATGCAATCTTCATGAAGCCGGTCCCAAATACCAATAATTTAATGAAAAAATGTATGAGGACATAAACTGATTTTCCGGGATTCCCACCCCCTACTCTCTAGGGTTACCAGGAACCTCAGTAAATAAATAGATTTATTACAAAGCGTCAACTGACCATTTGTCTTGTAGAGTTGTCCATGACTTTTGATAGGCATCGTGTCCTTCCAGTTGAGGAAATTTGCAAACTCCAGGAAGTTGATTTGTCCATCTCTGTCTAGGTCGCAGTAGTCCATCAGGTCATCTATAACCGGCTCACTCACACCCAACTGGAACTGACTGCACACTGCCTGCAGGTCCTCTTTGTCAATCATCCCTTTGCCTTTCTATTGATTAGCATAAAGACAGACACAAGAACATGTTATGTGGTATGTTTAAGTTTGTAACTATAGAAGAATTATTGTTTCATTGTTACAAGTTTTAGTTACACTTGTGCTTTGTCTGATATAAAGATATAAAATATGAGAAAGGACTGTGCTCTGGTTCCTTTGATTATCAGCCTGTAGTGACTCCAGCCGTACCCTGTCATAATGACTAAACGCCTCCAGCAGGGAGGGGAAGTTTTGGAAGTTGGCTGTCTTGAGGTGGTATCGCACTGCGTTGACCAAGCTGCGCTGTCGATCTCGGCCTCTTGTGTACTGGCCAGGCTCTGCTGAGTGGATCAACTCTCCAACTCCTTCACAGAAAACAGGCAAAATTTTATTTTTATAACTTGCCCCTCGGCTTAATTTAGTTTGTCTGTTTTCAAGGACACAACATGTGTTCCAATATGTAACCCAGGAGGGAATATTTTCAATTTAACCTATTTCATCCACTGGTATGAGGTTTCCATGGGGTTGATCTGGTGGTGCACTCAAGCTTTTTCCTTCCCTGAAAACATAGAAATTAATGAAGTTAAACTATAGCTATTAAATATCCGAGGTCAAATAATTGGACAGAAGAAGTTTAACTGATGCTCACATTTTGTTTGTTTGCCCAATGGCTGCCATCATCTTTTCCCTGTTTCCAGATCTCATCCAAACAGTCGTTGGATTGTAAAACCTGTTCAAAATTAAATATAACGGAAATGTCAGGTAAGATTAGGTTTTTCTAAGGTGAGAAATGCAATGAATGACTACATAGTGTTTGGGAGATTAAAAACAAAGCACTTATTTGAGGTCTTACTTCTGTGACTCCCCCAGCCAGCGAAGAGTTTTGCAAGTATCCCTTCCGTCTTTGAAATGAGGTGTGAGGATCCCGAACCTTCTGTCTTTGCTGTAGCGACTCCAGTCATAGTTCCTATCAATCCTCTCACCTGAACATGAACATTTGATTGTGGTGGGAGTGACAAGCAGATTTATAATGACCAAAATAATCCCCCAAAAGGTAGATGGTAGTTACAGTAAGGGCATTGTGCATGATAAAATATCTGATTTTCTTACCGACAAAATAGGCGTTGTGGCTCCGTATGTAGGACTCATGTCCCACCTGAGCTTTCTCCTCCACCTCCTCAGTTGTTGTTGAAGGGTGAATTATCTCTCCCACATCTGGCCCTGGACCAAAAGCAACAGGATTCTTAAGTACAGAGAGGACTTGTTCTGATTTGATTAATACTTTCTGTTCATGTTACCAAACTTAAGTCTATTATCTTTTTTAAAATAAACATTCTGTACCTTTTACTATTTTCACACCAAATGTAGTTTCGTTGTTATACCAGCTGGGAAGTCCAACAAGAGAAACGTCTGACCTCCCCAATGGTGCTTTTTTATTAGAGGTGTAACCTGTCTCACTGAGCTCTTGCAATTTCTGTTGGAACAAGGTCTTTTGGGGTGGATTTAGCAAGCTGCTGCCCTATAAAGTAAAACAGAAATAATATGTGAGTAGATAAACTTAAATGCACACAGGCAATAATTAATTATTCAGGTTAGGAAGGACAAAGGTTCTGAGAGCCCAAAATATCATCACCAAACAGAGATGTTAGTGATTGATCTGTAATCATCTAGAATATATCAACCCACCAGATCAGTGGTCTTAAAAACCTTCCTTTATGCCTCTTTTACCCAAATATGTTGAGTGTATTATTAATGTGGTACTCACACTGAGGCAAGATTTGGTGCTGATGCCGTGGACAAGGGTGCTTGCCACATCTGGATCATTTGCCTTCCCTTGGTGCACTCGGATAGCTCCTGGTTTTGGTTGGGTGCTGTTGCGAAATTTCCTTACCACTGGTGGCGTAGGGGGCTGGAAATTAAAAAAATATTGATAGATCATTGAGAATAAACACGCACCTTTTAAAACTGTCTGCTGCTGCACATTATGACCTTCCATCCAGTTGTACATGTTTTTAGTATCTGTACTCTCCTTAAGTATTATTTTTTGGGGTAACTTAATAGTTTTGTTTGTTTTGGGGCTTTTTTATGTCTTTATTAGAGAGATAGGACAGTGGATGGAGTCAGAAATCGGGGAGAAAGAGAGTGGTGAACGACATGCAGGAAAGGAGCAAAAGGATCAGATTTGAACCCGGGCCGCTTGGAGGACTATAGACTCCATACATGGGTCGCACTAACCACTAGGCTACTGGCTCCCGCAACATAACACTTTTACCCTACTACATTTCTATGAACGTTCTCGTTTCTCGCTACTTTTGCTCTGAGGTCTCTGAAGTGATGAGTTTTAAAAAACTAATTTTAAAACCTGATCCAAAAGACAAATAAACTGTGTTTGTGTAGTTCGGCCTGTGGTTTGTCTAAGTAGTGATGTCGTACCTGTTCATGGTGGAACATGAAGCGTAACTCTGATCATTTAGTGTTGGTAATGATAGCTACAGCAGAGCAGGATGAAGATTCTCCACAGGAGCACCAACCATATCTTAAGCCTGTGTTTGAAATAAGATTTTTCTCTCAATGTGTAAAGCCTGGCTGATATTTTCCCTACTCTTCAGTTATTTTAGGTTGTTCCTATGATTCTTCCTTTTATGTTGGAGCAGCAAATATGGAAATCTGTAGTATGTGAGTTTAAAAAATGTAAATAATGTTTTATAAATAAACATAAGGTAGCAAACTCGTGTATTTTTGACTGCACTCATGCATTGTGAAAATACAAAAATGTTTCAAGATGAAGTAGTCTGAAAGCAAGTTATCCAGTACTTTTACTCAAGTACTTATTTGACTGAGCAGCTTTCAATTGTATTGGAATAATATTTGACCAGGTGTATCTATACTTTTACTGAGTCTAGTTATTAAGTTGTGTGCTCTGTCCACCACTGATAGTAGTATGATTTAAACACATCACTTAGCACATATATCTCAACAAAATGGTCTTACCCTCGCAATTTCTTGTAAGCAGACATTGGCAGTGTCTCCTAAAGGTTTTAGTTTTCCAGCCTGGTGTGAAAAAAAAACATTAGGTTTAGTATCCAGTGCCCAGTACAGTATATCCGCTGGGGAAAAGAAGTTTACTGAAAGTTAGCTACAAGGATTAACGCTAAACTAACGCAGTGTTAGCTAGTTAACTCAGAGTTGACTTACCGGTATGTTTGGACAGATAACCGCATTTTTCAGGTGGTAACAAGTATGTCTGTCGGTCGTATTCATCGTAAATTCACTAAGGTAGCTTTGGTCGTTGTCTTCTGCTTTAAACAGCCGTCTGTCGTACCTTGGGAAAATTTAAATCCACTTTATTGCTAGCTACCTGCTCCAAACTCTTTCACTGGACGCTGGAGAAACGGGCACCTGACTGTTTGGGGTTTAGTTGCCTAGCAACATCAGTCAGTTCAATTCAAAATGCGGTTAAAGCTGTTTTTAAATACTTTTTATTTCTAATATTACACCGGGCAAGCTGATAGGAATAATCAGGAATTTGATTTGTTCTATATGTGTGACTAAAATTAAAAGTTCATCGCAGAAATGGCGAATACAATCTTTTTTTTTTTTTTTTTAATAATCCACGCAACTACGTCACAGTGAATCTCATCTTTCTTATCAAGTATCCTGCTGAATGCTTTGAAAAATTCAGTAAACTTTATTGGCATGAATGGGATAATATTGTCATATTGTAAAAAATAATAGCCTATATCAATCATAGTAATTACTAGTAATAATTACTAATTCAATAGTTTCAACAATAATTATAGAAATACATTGTATATAGAGAACTGCCATCTGAACGTCTGTGTCTATTTAAAATTGTAACCTGTTCTGCTCCTGTAAAGGTTTCACATTAACCTTGCACAAATAGCACTTAGTTAGTGTATCTGCTCATTATAACATCTGGCCATAGTATCAGCAGATAACATGTCAGCACTCTTAATTTGCACTTTAAAATATGTAATCACTGCATTTGCACAACTCTACAATGTATACTGCACATTTGCAACTGTGATTATTGTTTTGCACATTGACACCTCTGCCCTCTTGCAAAGTATGTTTACAAAAAATTGTTTAAATTCAGTTATACAATCTTGTCTAATTTAGTTTTTCTTTATTTGAGACTTAGAAGTAATTTTAGGCTAAATTATGGATGTATAAATATCTGTATTTTATTTCATTTTTATGAATAGTTGTTAGGGTTTATTTGCTCTGTATTTATTATTATTTTGTTTTAATTATCTATCTATCTATCTATCTATGTTTTGTTAAGGAACTCACTATTCTAAGATATCAGTTTTATAGAAGATAAGTGTAGTGGCTATTTGTCCAAAAAACAACAAAAAACATCTAGATAAACTAATATCAAAAATAATCAAATGACCACTGATGCACCATGGGGATGTAATGTACGCAGGCAAAAGAAACCCAATGTCCATGCAAGAGCTGTGGTATTTTGCTGGTTTATTTGAGGAAAACAAACAAAAGAACGAAGAAATCGAAAAAAAAACGAAAAGAAAAAAACAATAGGCCCACCCAGGTGCATGCTGGTCCTCCACCTGCCTCTTACTTAAATAATCTGCCCACAGTATTACCCAAATACCTAACAAAAATACTAATACAAAACTCAATTTACTAAACAAATAACTAGCAAAAAAGAAAACGTTACCCAAAATATTTTCTAAATAAAGAAAACGTGTAGAATAATTAAATAAACAACACCACCCAAATATTAGTAAACTAAATACAAAAACTAATTCTAACCCCAATTAAATACAAACACAGAGCAAGCATAACTCTGATCATTTAGTGTTGGTAATGATAATGATGATGAGAAAATGAGATTTTTCTCTCAATGTGTAAAGCCTGGCTGATATTTTCCCTACTCTTCAGTTATTTTAGGTTGTTCCTATGATTCTTCCTTTCATGTTGGAGCAGCAAATATGGAAATCTGTAGTATGTGAGTTTAAAAAATATAAATAATGTTTTATAAATAAACACAAGGTAGCAAACTCGTGTATTTTTGACTGCACTCATGCATTGTGAAAATACTAAAATGTTTCAAGATGAAGTAGTTTGAAAGCAAGTTATCCAGTACTTTTACTCAAGTACTTATTTGACTGAGCAGCTTTCAATTGTATTGGAATAATATTTGACCAGGTGTATCTATACTTTTACTGAGTCTAGTTATTAAGTTGTGTGCTTTGTGGTCAAGAAAACGTGTAGAATAATTAAATAAACAACACCACTCAAATATTAGTAAACTAAATACAAAAACTAATTCTAACCCCAATTAAATAGCTCCAACAATAAGCATTGTTTACTTTCATTCTCAAATGGGTTATATTAGTAATTTCCCTGGAAAGGTAAATTGGGAATAAATCCTCGAATATGATTGGTCCGTCGCACCATGACGTAGGCGGATTGTCAATTCCAGTCATACGATCTGTCATCATCGTTCGTACAATGCGAAAAGGGAAGTTGAAAGAAGTGGGAGAGGGACATCACGGAGCCTTATGAAATCAAACGCCACAGGAGCTGAGTGGATATCCGACACATTGTGAAGTGCTGCGGTTCTTTGCCTGGAGAGACACATAGCTTCCTCCTTTTCGTAGGTGAGTGGTTAATATTAGCGGCTCTCTCAGAGGGCTCCTCCCGATGCGCTAGCCAGACCCATGTAGCTAACCACAGCTAGCACACACTGGAAGGGCCGAGCTAGTTAGCACAGTAAGTTGACGTAGTACAGCTGGTGAATTTTCGCATCAGAGGTCATTAATAAATCATTAATACGTATACAATAACAAACATTAATTGCAGCCAACATCTGCGACTCTATTTAGTCAACTGTCGGATAATGCCAAACAAATTAGCGTTATGTTGCTAACGCTAGCTAGCTGTCATTAGCTGTACACACCCAAAACTGCATCATCTGTGTTTTGGTATTCTCAAAACGTCATAAAAAAAATGTCAGATGTAGTGTTTAGGAGCTTGACATTTACGATGCCACCCAGTTAAAAGTTAAAGTAACGCAAATTACGTTTTAAATGAATAACAGAGGAGGATTTGTTTTGGTCTAGACGTTTTGAACAGACGAGTTAGCTGTGTTGCTAACGCTAGCTGTCGTTACTCTGCTAATTCCAGCTAGTCAACAACAACAACAACATAACAGGTTATTTGTGGTTACCTGTGTGTCGTAACGCGATTTCAGACATTATTCTCGGGCCTGAATGCTCCTGTGCTCACTTGTTTGCTGGGAATGAGAAATGTGAAGGTTACAAAAGAAGCTGTTGTTGTGTAGTTGTTGTTAGTCACCTCATAGAGCCCGGGAGGTAAGATTAAAAAAACAAGTCTAATTTAACCTTGATAGATTATGTCACATGTTATTTCACATATTTGCGTCATACTTATCCCCCTTTTGAAACCATGTCTCAAACAACACAATGCTTGAAGCAGAGATTTTCACCTCTACACCAGTTGGTGTACTTTTCTCTCATTTCTTAAAGTTGATAAAGGTGAGACACTCTGGCAGCTAAAAGAGTTTAGATTTAACGACACTGTCTCTCTCTCTTAGGACTGTATCTAAGACACCTTTGTATGTTTTTGCCATACCTCTCTCCCCTTTATTTTGCTTTAATAATTATGGTTAGCAACCTGCTATTGTTAGGAGAGAGTGACACAGTGTGGCTGGTAATTTGAAACTCTGTTGACGTAGTTTGACATGAACTACTGTAAGGTGTCCTCTATTGTTATTTCCCTATCTCTTGATAATGACTGTTTGATTTTTAAGAAATGTGGCCATAACAACAGCATACAGCTATACAGTTGAAAATCATGAATATCCCCCATATGTTTGAATTAAATGGTTACATATTGAGTTTCTATTCTCTGCAATGTTAACATAAAGTAATGTGAAATGTATTAAAAATACTTGATTTTCAAGTTTTCTTTATACCTGCTGCTGGACAAAGAACCACCAACAAAAGGGGAATGGAGAGCAATTGTAATGGAAATGTATAACAGGGAGGAATTTCTTTATTTTCGTTAAGACTCTTTGTTTTGTAAAAATGCAATCCTTAAAACATGTTTAAAAAAAAGATGTGTTTGTACTCTTAATGGGTTTAAATGTTAACATTATTATTACAACAATAACCGTAGGTGCTGCTTTTGTGAATATAATCCATAAGCTTCTGTTGATGTATAAATAATAACACGGGAAAAGTGCTTTAGGTAAAAAAAAACAGCTGCTTTTCTCCTGAATGTTGATGTAAAGCAGAAGCATCTGGCTCAGTAACCTCAAAAGGAAATACTAAATATGCCTTAAATATTAAGAATACAATGAGTTTGCTACCATAATCTTTAGCTGATTAGATCATGAAACTTTAGTACCTCACTTGAAACATTCATGATTCATGGTGGCAGATAATAAACTACAAAATATATACTTAATATTAAACAGAAAGCAAGTCTGTACACCAAGACAATGTCCTGGCGTTTATTTTGTCTTTTGTATGTGTGTGTGTGTGCTTGTGTGCGTGTGCATGCATGTGTCCTATGACAACCTCTGACATTGCGCTTTCTTTTTCTCCCTCCTGCTCAGGTATTTTCTGCAGTTTTCCACAGTACGTCAGCGTGCAGAGTAAGAGACCAGACAGTGTGACATGGCAAGTAGAGGCGGAGCTACACGACCCAATGGGCCGAACGCAGGCAACAAGATCTGCCAGTTCAAACTTGTGCTTTTAGGAGAGTCGGCTGTGGGGAAGTCAAGTCTCGTACTTCGTTTCGTCAAGGGGCAGTTTCATGAATTCCAAGAGAGCACAATTGGAGGTATGGATCTGTAAAGTGGCTGTGTACAGGAGATATTATTACTGTTGTACTTGTATTAACCTGGTTGTCATAGAGAGAGACTGGTGATGAATCACACACTAAAATAAAGATTTAATATGCTGCTCATAGTCTCAGTTGTACAACAAATATCTGTGATATGAGTCATGACTCCTGGGGCCTATACTACGAAGCGAGTTAAACATACCCACAGTGTCTTCGGGTTATCTGGCATCAATAACACTAACATAAGAGACCGTGATTAACAGTCATACAAAGCTGGTTATCAACCTGATAGGTAAACCTAAAAGGGGCGGTGTAAGCTTCATTTAACCTATCACAATCCGAACTGCGTCCGCTGTCAGCAGATGGCCATATCTAAAAAACTCTGAACAAACTATATTAGAAATATGAAGACACTCAAAGACTAAAGTTACACAGCTTCAGGAACAAATGCAGGAAGGACAATTGGTAGATAAAGAAACATCAGCGAGTATTAATGTCCAAACTACGGCTTATTATATATTTTTTCCATCGTTAGTTCACCTTAGAACTGACGATAATAACTCCTGTTTTTTCTTTCCCTGAAATGGATGTGTTGCTCTGCGTCTTTCATGTGGCGAGTGTAACAGTTTGAGAAGTTATATTTCAGCTGCAGCTCTGATGATAACAAACAGAGTGGCATGGAGACACTAAACATTCATATGAAAATATGATTCAAAGCTATAAGAAGCCATTCATAATTGTACATCTTAAAAACACAAAGGCTCCGGTGCTTTTTTTTTAGTCTCTGTAAGGGAAAAATAATGATTAACTTTACGGACTATTTCATGTAAAATCATGCAGGACACATGAAGTGTCTCTCTCCCTCCTCCCCCCTCACGATCAGCTCCAGGAGCTCCACGATCAAAAGATCTGATTGGTCAGTGGGTGGAGATTTCCACGGGTTGATCTCTTATCTCTAACATAACCTGATCCGGAACAGGTTAGGTGTGCAGCGTAAGTTACCGTGGCGATGTACCCTGGTAAGAAGTGAACCCCCCTCGTAGGATGGAAAACCCTGAAGTTACCTCGCTGACCCCAAATCCTGCTTCGTAGTACAGGCCGCACGTCAGTGAAGAGAATGCAATGTATGACGATATAATCAGCACAGTGTCAAAATGAAACAAAGTATTACTAACAGCCGAGGACATGAGTATCAAAATTCTTCAACGCTGCCAAACAATACATGCTCAAATAAGAAGTAGAACAATACACAGAGTTGTGGGTATAATTAGGGAAATTCCTGAACATCTTCCCCTAATTTCCTGCAGCTGATGTAGGAGCAGTCTGTTATCATCGACATAATCTTATACTCAATGTGCTTTGGCAACAAGCTCTGCTCACTGGATATGACATGTTTTAATCTAATTCCTTCCATTCCATTGCATTGCTATTTTCAGACTCAAAGTACCACACAAAGTAAAATATGCTCATACTGGAGTATTAGTCACAAACGAGGAATAGGTTCAAAGAGAGATATTGCTGGAGATTACAATTGTCTCACGATTCGATTGAGAATCTATTTTTGATTCAAATTCAAAACGATTCTGGATTCATGATTCAAAGTCTATTTCGAAGTAGTACAAACTTCAGGATCTACTCCAGTCATCTGTGAGACTGGCTCCATTTGGCATTCTACTGAGTTAAAGAGCTAGCCTTAGCACTTAGCAGGGAGCGACTGATTAGCCCAAAAAATTAATCAATTTTCTTTTTTGTTGAGATTATGACTGTATAAAATGTCAGAATGCATATCTATATCTATCGATCTCTATTCTCTACAGATTAAACATTGATCTAAGAAATATATTGGCATAATTTTTTTTTTTCTCCCCAATATCGACATCGGCCAAAAAATCCCATATCGGTCGGGCCCTAAAAACAACAACACAGATATAACAAATAGTTGGTCATCCACACATCCTAGATCTCTATACTGATATAATTACATGTACATTCATATGACAGTGGATCAGTTATCACCTCTCAATGTAACAAAGACAAATAATTTTTCCCAACATTGCACAAAATTCCCTGCTCTTCAGTTTAGTGAGAAAGTCACTCTCTTCAAACCTTCAACTTCACTATCTCTCCAGTCCGTCTTTGTTGGAGGTTTGGACTCTTAATAATTTTCATGTTACTGTCTTTGATAAAGATAAAGATAAACTTTATTGATCCCCCATGGGGGACATTTTTTTGTCACAACAGCTCAAGAAACAGGAATATAATTATCAAAAATAACAAGAAGTTAAAATCAAATTATGTACATCATTTTTTTTATTTTATTGCTGGATGCTTATAAAATCTTTATCAGATATGTATCTTACACTGAAAAGTGAGCTGCAGTGTTGCCCAGGTAAATAGTTGAAAAAGAACAATCAATAACAACTCCAAAAATATCTTGTTTTGCCTGTTTTACCTCCTGCCCGTATGGCAGAAATGCAGGGTAAAAGATAAAGTGATTATTGTTAAATTCATAACTTTAGAGGGGAATTAGATGAACAGTGATTTACTTAAAACATAGGATTTAAAGGTTGCAAGTCAGTCCCTAAAAGAGCAAAAGTAAAGTTGTACCGGCCTGGGTGGTGTCCAGGTGTGGATGTGTGACTCATTGCTGTCAGTGAGAATTACCAGAGTAAATAAAGGTTTTAAAAAAATATGTCAATGTGTTAATCCCGTCATACGCAATGCTTCAGCACTCAACCAGAGTCTGGATGTTCAGTCTGGAACATGTTTGATATTACTATCCTTTCCAAATGAGTGAACCACGTAATCCGCCTCTTTGTGACTGTGTTTCCAACTTTGTTTCTAATTTTTTTTTTTTTTTTTTACCTCCACAGTCATACATTTTGTGCAGTTCAGTAGCGACAGGCTCATTTGTCATTGGCTTCTCTGCTTTGTGCCCCCGCAGCTGCCTTCCTGACTCAGACAGTATGTTTGGACGACACAACAGTCAAGTTTGAAATCTGGGACACAGCTGGTCAGGAGCGCTACCACAGTCTGGCTCCCATGTACTACAGAGGTGCCCAGGCAGCCATTGTGGTGTACGACATAACAAATGAGGTGAGTCAGGTGCCAAGTTCTCCGTCATGCAGTTTCTCTTATCAGCACTGCTGTCACCAACCAGAACTGGAACAGCACTGACTATGTTTGCATGCACTTTGCAGAGAAGACAAAATTACTACTAACTGTTGTAACTGTTATTGAGTATGCATGATCCACCAAAGTCTCTCTTTAACTTGCTGCCTATCATAGACCTTTAAATACCTTAGTCGTGCTAAATGATGTTTAGTTAGTCGTACAACAAGCAGAGCGGACCTCAACAGACAAGAGACATTTTTTGTCACACAGACTGTGAAGCAGATTCTGACTGAGCGGATGTCCACAAAAGCTCCGGAAACCTCAAAACTATAAGCCAATCTCAGTTGGATAAAAATAGTCTCTGAATGCCACACTTGCTTAAGGCCGTTTTTTAAATATACAAATGTTTCATTCTGTTTCATGACCCTCGTATATCGTCATGTATATTATTAGTAGTAGTGGAGAACTTCATGAGAAATCCTACAGTCTTATCAATGATGCGGTGACAGCGGTGGTTTCCATATTATAGATATTCTGAGTATTAGTCAACCATAACCAAGAACCTTTTTATAGTATCTAACCTAACTAAAAGATGAGTCATCAGCGATGAGTCCTGTTTTGTATTCAGTTTGTCGTACCTATGCGTGCATATAATGGACACTTGTACACATCACAAGAACATGTTCAAACATACATCAAACCTTCACAACAGGCTGGCTCTTGCTGACCATCATCCTACATGGTTGACTTGTGTGGGGGCCAGAAGTAGCCACATGGTAGAGTAGGTAGTATCTGCACAGCCGAGATCTGTGGAAGGTGGCTGTTTGCTGTTTTGGTTGCAGTGGCAACGAATGGCCTGTAGGGAAGGTTATGTAACTCATCAGTCGGGCATAATGGCAAAATTGGGATGAGGGATGTCTTCACCGAGCGCTTATCCTTTCATTAGGGCACGAGTACCTTGTGTTTATTTCAAATCGGCAAGTAGATCTCAGAGGGCCACACAACACATGGCGAGTAAAATAGTCACATAAAAGAAAAGAAATGCTGATTTGATCAAGCTGTTGGCGTAGCTGCTCCTCTTCTGTCTGCATGTCAGAGCCTCACAGGGGTGTGTTGACTCACCCGAACATACACACACATGTACACACAGGAACACCAGTCACCACACACACACACACACCACAGTAATCCTGCTGCAACTGGTCATCTGCTAGCTATCATTAGTGGTAGGCTAACTGACAAGTTAATATGTGACAGTAATTACAGTAACCCTTTGTATCATTTAGAGAAGAGAAATAAAAAATATGATTGACCAGTCGTTTTTTTTTAATCTACTCACCACCATGGCCTTCTGACACTTGAAGAGAACCTAGGGAAAATAGGGATCCTTCAGTTTGTTACAGAATCTTTCAAAGACAAGGTCTTGAATAAGGAGATTGCATGGCAGAATAGCCTTAATCTAAGTCTTATACTGTATTATGTCAACTGCTGCTACCTCATCATTATGTACCCACGCTAAAGATATTTGATTCACATTTCATCAGACAGTCTTTAAAGCGAGTTTCTGCACCTTGAACAGATAAGAAAAGCCAAGTCAGAAATGAAGAGAAGACCACCTGGTTGTCTTCATCTTTCCATCACATGGAGCTTATTTTTATTTGCACTAACTGAGTCACCCTCCTCCTCCTCCTTCCCCTCCTCCTCCTCCCTTGTTGTGTTTGCCAGGAGTCATTTGTGCGGGCGAAGAACTGGGTTAAAGAGCTCCAGAGACAAGCCAGTCCAAACATTGTAATAGCTCTGGCTGGGAACAAGGCTGATCTCGCAAACAAGAGAGCACTGGACTTCCAGGTTTGTCTTCTTTTAATCCTCGCTAATTAACTGTGAACAGACGCAGAACACTCATTAGAAAGAGACCAAAGGTTAAGTCAATGTCTGTTTGGAGGTCATCTGCTGGAAGAGTAAGAAGACGTGTGTCCTGTCTTGTTCTTGGTACACGCCCACTTTGCCTCCTCTGCGTGTGGTTTGTTGTCCGTGCAAACTGTGAGGTGCTTTCCCACCTGCCACAGCTAGAGACGTGTTTGTTACCGTGTGAGGTCATTTGAATTAATGATGGTGTTGCTTTCTCTTTCACAGGATGCACAGTCGTACGCAGACGATAACAGCTTGCTTTTTATGGAAACATCAGCAAAGACCTCTATGAACGTGAACGAGATCTTCATGGCCATCGGTAGGTGTCTCTTGAACCTTTTATACACCATCATTTTAACATTTTTTAAATTATACACATCTCTTCTTTTTTTTGTCAAAGTTATAATTTTTGATAGGACAGCTGAAGAGTGAGTGGGAATATTGGGAGGAGAGAATGGGGGGATGACATGCAATAAAGGTCAAAGGTCGGATTCAAACACATGCTCGCTGCAACGTGGACTATAGCCTCTGCATATGGGGTGCTCAACATAACTGCTAGTCTGTACTTTGTGTTTTATTTTGAAATTGACCAGATCCTCTATGCGTTTCCTTGTCAGACTTTCTGTCCGGTTTAATCTGCTCTATTCAGCCTGCAGCAGGCTAAGTTGAAAAGTAGACTTGTGCTTTGAGGTGCGTGAAGTGTTAACATGAGCATTGACTAGAGAGTGTGCGATCCGCCCCAGAGTGCACAGCGTAAAGCACGTGGTGCACACAGATCCTGTGGAATCTGCCCATTAGGACACTGAGCGGTGAAAACACTGAGCTGCATTGATTTGTGTAGAAAACGGATGGTCCGAGTACAAAATCCAGCATCAGTGGACACAGGCCTTTAAGTCATCTCTGATGTTGTTGCTTTGTCACTGCAGCAAAGAAGCTTCCCAAGAACGAGCCTCAGGCGGCCGGAGCCGGCAGCGGGCGGAACCGAGGAGTGGACCTGACAGAGACGGCTCAGCCCAGCAGCCGCCCCTGCTGCAGTAACTAACCCGGCTCTTCCTGCTCATCCTCACCCCACACACACACACACACACACCCACACACCCACACACCCACACACCCACACACCCACACACCCACACACCCACACACCCACACACCCCTTCCCTCCTGCCCCCCCTCCTCCCCCATCTGAACATCTGGACATCGGGCTCCCTGGCTTCCTGACGTCAGACCTCACTCCCCTGGAATAGCATAAAGACTCTGTATAGCTGCATTTCTAATACCTTTTTTTTTTGTTTTTTTGTTGATGTTCTCTTTTTTTCTTTTTCCTTTTTTTTTTAAACTTTTTTTAAGAAGTGTATATCAGTATAATGGATGCATGTATCACTACAACGCCTAAAAAACAACACATTTTATTTCTTCTTCAGTTGAAAGACTAACCCCCCCCCCCCCACACACATTTAGGAAAGACGAGCAAGAGAAACACCTGTGAACGTGTGAGTGTGTTGTGTGTGAATTTTTGAATGATCTGTGGATGGGAAGGTGTGGTCCTCATTTGTCACTTCACAGGGTCGACGAAAATAAACGACGACTGTCCTGCAATACAGAATAAGTGTGCAGGTTGAGTCGTGCTCACAATCAGGAGAAAACCAAATTGTCACAGTCTTGAGACGTCAGATTTTTTTCTGACTGTTGTGGAAGCCGAGAATCTGTTACACGAGAAGACATCGTAATCCGAGGAGTCTGATGGAAAGTGCTGGAAAAAACTGAACTGTCTGAAAACATTTGGCAAGGACTGAAAAATAAATACACATCTGGCTTCCCGTTATGTGCAAACATCTGTACATTATATCACACAACGAAGTCTTCGAGGGCTGGAAAAACATGGAGCAGAATCACCAGGAACTACGATTTAACGAGAGGCTGCTGAACGAGGATGTGAACAGGGGTTGGGTGATTTTCTTTCCATGTTAACGTTTAAGTATTCCTTCATGTCGTGGTATCATAAAGTCCGTCACAGAAGCCTCCAGAGGTCAAAATCTGACACTGATTCAGAAAAAGAAAACAAACAGCGAACCCTGAAGACTGTTGGAACAACCTGCTCGCAAAGACTGTTAACATTCGACTCTGACAACTTGTCTTTGTAAAATTTGCTCTGTTTCTGTTCAGGCCAGTAGTCAGACCGCAGTAATGTGGGCGACCTTCATCAGAGTGTGGGAGGCGGGCGGCGGAGGGGGCCGGGCTTGTTTTTAGAATAGAGTTCAGACGGCACACGACAAGAAACAGAAAATTGGACTTGTTCCCATCATCACCCAAAAAAAAAAAACTCTAATGTTGTTATAGGGGTGCAATGTCGTCTTCTTCCTGGAAATGATTTAGAGATTCTGAACAATTGTACAGTTCAACATAGGTCTGCTTATTTTATTTTGATCTCCATCCTCGTCACAAACTGGTCAGGTGTTAAGATGGTCTTTTTTTTTTTTTCAGGTCTATGTAGTGTTATTAACAGAATCCCTCTCTGGTGTCTTGTTACTTTGCTCTAAGAAATGGTCCATGGTCATGTTTGAAAGGAACTTTTATTGCATTGCACAGTGTTGATCATGTTTGAATTAATGACTGCCCTTCGATTTTATACGACGGACTGTATTGGACTCTGCTAACCTCCGGCTATAAGCAGGTAGCATCATTAACCTTACAGCTCAATGAATTTTAATGATGTAAAACAACATTACTAGTGATGGGCTGCTGATCAGTTTTGAGTGTCTGAATACAACTTAATAAATTCAATAAAGAGGTCTCTTGTCCGCCTTTTTGTGCTCAGTGGCATCACATGTAAAGGGTTTTTTGTTTTAGCATCTTCTTAGAATATGTTTGTTTATTTAGACCAGATATCCTGTTAGTCACTGAGGGGTTTCTTTATTTGGTCCTGACACGATAGTCACATCCACAAACTCGGAGCAAATCTGAGCTTCAAGGTTCTCACGGCCCTCAAAGAAATGTTTAAAATTCATAACAAGAAGTTCAGTAAGTAGAAAAAAATAAATTTCAGGTCACTACAGTGGACAACTATTCAAAAGCTGCTTCTTGTACTAGATGCCCGGTGGCTTTGGATGGAATAGTTTCACATCAGCTGCTTCAGTGGATTAGCAAGTCATCTCATACGCTGCCACCTAGTGGCCAGCTGTAGTAAGTGTACCCAAAATCTATTCTTTTGTAACATAACAATGAGTAAGGTCGTCTACCTGCTTTTTGTAAAGTTTCTCGAGATAACATTTGTTATGATTTACAGACTATACGGACTAAACGAATAAAGATTGATTGATCTAACATCCTCTTAAAATCATCCAATGAGAGCAGCTCGTTAAGTTTCAGCTCTTTTTGTGATTCGTTCCAGCTAAAGGGAAACTTAAACCACCACAGAACAGACGTACAAAAAGGTCCTGCAGGGGCTTTTAAGATTGTTAGTTCCTCATACTCTTCTGACTGATGTAGGTCAGAAGAGTATGAAGGAAGCAGACTAAAACAGATCTTTAGATAACAATACATCAGTGTTTACTGCGTGTGGATGAGGTCATCATCAGGGTTTGTCTGCTTGATTTTTTTTTGCCATAAACATCACACTGAGTCGTTTCATTTTGGACATTTGTTTATTTTTGGATAAAAGTCGAGACCTTTCCATACACAAGTGACTCAAAGTTTGATTAGGAGATCGGGACATAAGGTAGTCACTAAATTATAATTGGACAGTGATAATGACGCAGTGATTCATCTACTCTGACTTGTAATCCAAAGGACGAAAGACTGACGAGAACTCCACCACAGCTACTTCATACGTATCCAGCTTCCTCTGTAGCTAAAGCCACGAGGGTTCAAATTATATTTGTATTTAAGGTCAGCATTTTTGTCAAACTGTCAAGGCAAGGCAAGTTTATGTCGACTGAATAAAAAGCCTTTTGATGCAGCGGTACCTCGGCAACACGTCTCCTACTTCCTTGGTCTTTCTCCGCTGTCTCTGTCAGGGTTGAACATTTCTGATCCATGTCCTCTTTCCGCCTTTTCTCCCACTTCTTGACTGTGTTCTTTAAAAAAAAAAAAAAAAAACACTCCTCGTCCTCAAAGTCCTGACCAGACGAGTCCTCTGAACTCATCTCCGCTGACCTGATCACATTTGGCTGAGGCTCAAATCCCCGTGCAGTAAAGAACGTCTACTCTTGACAATAATGGCCCTTACAACCTCATTACCCGGCCCGTTCATCCAGCACCACCTACACATCACCAGAGGACAAAGAGAGAAATAGAGAGCAGTGGAGAGGCTGCAGAGCTGATCGATAAGTGATTAAGCTCAGATCTATAAAGTGGAGAGGACATCCAGAAGCCTTGATGATGTCCTTTAACCACAGAGAGTATAAAAGAAGACGCAGCCTCTGGGGTTTAAAGTGAAGCAAAGGAGGAAGTGCATTTTAACCTGTCTTCTCTCTAACAGCCACCAGGGGGCGACCTTGATGGTTGCAAAAGGAGCTGCAACTGTATAGAAGTCTGTGAGAAAATTGTGCCTATACTTCTCCTCTGAATGATTACAGCAGAAAACATTTTCTGAATTTGGTTCAAAGTCTTCATTTATGCTTTTAAATGGTCCCATTTAGAGTAAATCAAATACAAAATGGCATCGGCCATACTAACAAACTTGAGGCTTCAAACAAATAGTCAATGAGCGTGTGTGTATTCATCCTCAACATTTGAAGGTTTCCTTTAATGTAAGACAGAAAATATATCTGGTAACATCTGAATTCTTTACAAACAAGTTGACAATATAAACTTACAAGGTGATGGTCACGTTTCTACAATTCTGAAATCATTAAGCAGACGCTTTTATCCAAAGCAGCGTCCATCAGAGCGTAAGTGAGAGGAGGAGACAATGTCAGGAAGTGCAAACGAACAGCTGATCGGTGCACACAGGTGCTGACAGGAAGTGACCAGAGGTGCTGACAGGAAGTGACAAGAGGCAATAATTAAAGTTCAATCAGGAGAGACAAGTGAATTAAGAAAATTATTCATAACAATGAATAACATGGAAATGTGGCTTGACAGAAATACTTTGGCGCTTGGACTCTATGGGGTGGGTGATGTGTTTGGAGAGCGTCGACAGAATAAATCCCCCGATGGAGTCCAGACCCTGGTGATGGTGAAGTTGATGACTTGATGAGACCGGGTGGGTGAAGAATTGTTGGATGATGATTCTGTGAAGACGGGCGGTGATGGAGAGGTGGACGGGCGCACGAAACATCGGCATGAAGGAACTAAAGGCAGAGAAAGAATCGTACTTAAAATGGTAGCAGAATGATGATAGGCTGAAAATGACGGAGGGAAGCCATGCCATTGGTTAGATGAGTACTGCTGAGGAGACAGCCAATGACAGCCCAAAATGACAGCTCGAGAATGACAGCTCTGTTGTTCCTGAAAGATGTTTGTTGGTATTGATTAAGCAGCCTTTTTTTCTGATGCTGAAAGGTGTCTCAAAAAACAGGTAATGGAAGTTTAAATTTCACAAACAGCGGAAACAAAAACTTCCAGCTTGAAATGCTGAGTCTATTTTTATTATTATAATTTGTGTCTGGTGTCAAATCTGTGCACCGCTGTTTCAAAGAGTCACAAAGAGAAATGAGCCGAAAGGTGTCAGAGAGGAGCAGGAGTAAGACTACTTTAAAAGCATTTTATCATTGAGATGCGCGCTTTGAGAGAGAGAGAGAGAGAGAGAGCTTTAGAGAGGAGTTACTTTCCCACCTCTGCACTCTTTTGTTTGCTTGCTTGTCAGATTTTCAATTTGAGACGTTTCAGATGCTTTTTAAACATCCAACGAGCTCTAGATTGAAGCATATCCAAGTTATTTCCATCAAAGGCAAACATCGATAAGAAAAAAAAAAACCCCTCAGGATGGCCTTTTTTGTAAGAAATTCGTTTTTGGCAACTGCTCGTTTGAAGATATTAAAGTCTTTTAAAGCGACTTTAGCTCTTTGATGACCTTTGCACAGTTTCCCTGGCAACGACATCACATTTTGAACTGTGCAGGATGTGACTGTCTGCAGCATGACAGAGAGCAGAGTTAAGAAATAAACTAAAAAATTTTATTCACATTTGGATGTCAAAGCTTTGAACATGAGATGTATGAAAGTTTGCATGTTGAAAACTGCACCAAAGTTTGACATTTTAAAGGAGCAATATGTAACTCTGACACCTAGTGTTTAAAATGGGTACTGCAGTCCAAATTCTAAACATTGTAGAGAGCTGTCTCCCCCCGCCCCCTCCTCTCTAGAGTCGATGCTCACCCAGGTTGCCATGTGGTGGACACTGAAGCTTCAGTGTTTAGCCAGCTCTGCGTCGGTCTGTCTGCATGCACCCCATGTACAGAGGCTAAAGTCATCCAAGCAGGCGGCCCGGGTTCAAATCCGACCTGGTGCTCCTTTCCCGCATGTCATTCCCCACTCTCTCTCTCTCTCTCTCCTCGATTTCTGACTTCTACTGTCCTCTCTCTGAGTAAAACGTTTGAAAAATACTTCCATGCAGGTGAATTTTGCATTTTAGTGGATTTCTGTTGATAATGAGTTGTCCTTCCAATTAAACAAACCAGGAAGTTTAATGAGATTTTTGTTGTCTTTTATTTCTTTTAACGATGTCGAGTACACTTTAAAAACTTGCACATTCTGACTGATCAGATCATAAAGGTTCAAAACAGCATTCCCTCTGGTGTCCATGTGGGGGCAGCAGTGCACCGTATCTTTGTGTTGAATATTCCCAGCAGTCCAAACATCTTTGGGGGGGAGAAATGTGCCAGAAAACGGAATCATTCATTCTCTTACAAAACGGATGCGTTTGCACTTAAAATGTTGGCGCGCTGGATTGATCTCCAATTTTCACAACTCATCAGCTTCAGCAGCAACATGTGTAGGGCCTGATGTTGGAAATGCTGCATGAGAAAGTTATTTCCATTGATGTTGTTGCTCTGTTGTTTTAATGGTTTTTAACACTTGAACCAAAAGAGAATCATTTTCTAATTTATGCCAACACTGAAAAGTTTTAGTCTTTTAGTATTTTCAGCCCTGACAGAGCAATAGTGGTGTGCACAGACTGGAAAAAGAGAAAATATGCAGAACAAGTCGAGTTGGTACGACGCCCGAAGCAAACCAGTCATCCAATGAGTCACTGACTGTGTTTACACGGGCAATAATGTGATTGTTTTCTTCTAGTTTTGCAGAAACTTTGGTTTGTAAGTGATCATTAGTGGTGGGTTTACACTGCACTTATCACATATCACTTAAACTAAACACTATGTTTGTTTGTTTGTACCGTCAGAAACATAAAACCTGAAGTGACCCAGATGACTTCTTTTATGTTTCTTCAAGAAATATATCATTTATTTGAAATAAACTGAAATCTGTTGTTACAAAGAGATTCATGAATGTACTTAGACTACAGTACTTGTGTACTTTGTGTGAACATTTGTGGTGTGCATGTTGTGCTTAACCTTTTATTTAAAACATATTTTTTGGGCCTTTTTGCCTTTTTTAGAGAGGACAGCTGAAGAGAGACAGGAAATGTTGGGAGGAGAGAGCGAGGGATGACTTGCAGCAAAGGGCCGGGGTCAGATTTGAACCCACGGGTCCTGCAACGAGGACTACAGCCTCTGTAAATGGGCCGCTTATCTTTTACGTTTTATTTTATTTTAATAAAATAATGGGGGTTCAGTGCCTTGCTCAAGGGCACATTGGCAATACTCGGGAAGTGACCTGGCACCTAGTGTTGTAGTCAAGACCACACTAACTGAGACCAAGACATACCAGAGACCGGAATGCTCCGAAACCAAGACAAGACCCAGACACTTAGAGATCAAACTGAGTCAAGGGTTAGGGTCACTTAATTAGACCGTAACACCGGGAAGGTTGTGACTGTAACCGATCTATATAAATCTAATTATGAATGAATTTCAGTTATTTGTTCCTTTAGAAAGAGGTGTTTTCCTTCCAATCACAGTATTGACTTGGAAAAATCTCGATCTAAAATCCGGAGTCCGCCCAGTCTGAGACCGAGACAAGACCGAGTGAAAATGCTCTCAATTCCAAGACCAGACCGAGACCTTCAGAAAGTGTTCTCGAGACCAGAGTACTACAACACTACTGGCTCCTCTCCAGCTACCAGACCAACTTCAAGATTTTGGTCTGCACCAGTGCTTGAACCGACGACCCTCAAGCAACCCTAATTCCCAACCCAGGACCCTATAGACTGAGCTACCCCACTGGATATCAATATTTAGAGTACACAGTATGAATGTGTATATGGGTGTGTGTATGTTGGTTGTTTCATCACTGAATGTGAAACCTTTTGTATAAAACGTTCTTTATAAAGTTCGATTGACTTTATTTCTTTAAGTTTTCAATAAAACGCTTGAGAGTGCATTTTAATCATGCTTCAAAAAAGATCCTGACAAAGCAAATGGTACAGACTCATTATATGTCAATTACTGTTACTTCACCTTCGTTTGAAATTGATCTTCATGTAACGGGGCTTAAGCTGCACTTTAAAGAGATGATTCAGATGATGTTTGTAAAGGTCTGAAGTGTTTCTTGTAGGAGCAGAATTTTTTTCGTGTTTGATGTCTAGGCTCCGACCTCCTTTATTCCCGGAGATGAAATTATATCTCAAACTTACAAGAGTAGTCGTTTTGTTTTTAAAGTCTTCACTGATTAGAAGTCTGTGAGCCGGAATATTTACATTTTCAGTGAAGATTTCTATCCAAAGTGTCAAACTTCCACATCGTACAAAGAATACCTGATCAGAGATGTGTTTCTTTTCATGAAAATAAGTCGATATTTTAAATAGATAAGAACCTCTTGTTTCCCACCTTTCCCTGTCAGTTAGCAGAAATGCCGGTGACATCACAGCGCTGTTTGTCTGCCGCCGTCTGATCTGTCAGGGTGAACACAAGGTCAGACCTCCTGAAAGTCACGCCGGCTGCCCGCTGTGATCTCCACAGCCGGCGGCATGCGTCACCTGTCCTGGCTGTCACCGGTAACCCTGGGACGTCTCCACGGTGACAGCCTCATTATAGTGATAACTCTGCGGGCTCCAAACATTCCCTTTATGTTCCTCGTGATGTTACGCCGTGCGCTGTTCTCAGTGATGACTGGGGGCTGCAGAGAGAAAGAGGGGAGGGAGAGGGGGAGGGGGGGGGGATACTTCTGCAAACTTTTAACTCCTGGAGGCTGGGAGATATTTCCTCCACGTGGAGCGATACGACCTGCGGGCCAAAAGACAGGGAGAGGAAACCACAGCAGCTTCAGCTCATAAGCTCCTGTGGTTTATCACTATGTGGCTGATGTTTATCTAATACAGCGTGCTCTCCAGCGTCTCACACCTGCAGCACACAGGTCATACAGTGGGATGTATGCATGCTAGTAATAAAGTTTAAAAACAGTTATTTAACTTAAAGATAACTTTGTTGTCGATTCACACAACAGTAGCAGGATGCAGAGGTCATAAGACTAAGGGCGATCTGTACCGTTCACAAGCACGCTTCACGCTCAAAGTCCAGTGCTCCAATGGTTGTGTCATTTCTGTATCTGACTAACATGATTCAAAATAAGCCACAAAGTCAGTAAAGCTGCAATCATGTTGTAGTTCAACTGCTCACTCATGGCTATTGACTGGAAGCCCAGGAGGTCTTGTCCCGGCAGCAGAAGCCGGGCTCTCGAGTAGACGGAGCTCCCCCAACCTACAGCAAAGTGATCGGGCACTACTACCACCCAACATCCCTGACGCCCTGACACCACTATCAGACTGTGTCGTCATCTTTCATGCACAGCCTGCTCCGACCTCCACCTCAGTGGCAAGGAAGTGTGGACAACAGGAACGTGAGGAATACAAAGGAGAAATCCTTCCTGCAGATTATCCCATCTCCCCCTCTCCCATTTTGCTTTTGTATCATAACAATGAGTGTGGTCTTCTACCTGCTCTTTTTTAAACATCTTGAGATAACATTTGTTTTGTTTTGGCGCCATACATATAATGATTGATTGAAGCATAATGCACATGTGCAAAACCTCTCCCGTTTTCAGAGGAGCTGCATAACGCCAGTTCACATGATGATGCAGACATTTTTCTAAAGTTTGCACTCTGGAACCTGTTGTCAAAACATTGCATTTTTAAGGCACCCAAAACATTGTTGTCATGTAAACAAAGAGCCAAAACACAAAGCAAACACAGACTAAATCAGTAAATATTTCAAAGATGACTGTGTGGCCTTAATCGCTAGCTTTTTGTCTTCAATACTAAATATTTTAATTTTGTATTCTATGGTGCTAAAGGTCATTGTTACATGTTAGTTACAGGTCACTACCACCGTCTGCTAAATGGTTATATTTGTGTTTTATTAGATTGAATGTGTCCACCTGTTATTGCAGATACAACCAGGATCTAATCACGAGTCTGACAGTGAGAATTCTCATTTAACTGAATATGAAAAAAGTAGGCAGAAATTCATTTGACTGTGTCATTAAATCTGTTCCATATTTCAGCTTTTTAATTATATTTCCGAGTCGTCTCAGCCCTGGTGACAATATTAGCCCTCTGGAAACACCATGACCCGAATGACTGAGAATCTGATGAGCTGAAGGTCTTTGAAAGGGACCGACTGAATATTACATTTTATTTAATATAGATAAACTCTGAAAAGACACAGATCTTGTTTTATTATTAACTTTTAAAAATTGTTCTTCAAAGAGGAATGAATTCTGCATTTGTTAGAGACTATATTCAGTTGTGGATGAATACATTTAGTGCAGTAGTTTGTGAGTGTGTTTGCAACAGGATGGCCTTCATAAGATTGAGTCAAAACTAAGTAAACTGCAATGTCATGGTCATACATAGACGTGACCTTTGCCTTTCCCTACGTTAAAACTTTGAGGTTCTAACTAAAGTCCCCAAACGTGGCTCTGCTTTTTCTTTTAAAGCCACCAAAGAAAGGAATAGTCTCCCAACTAATCGGAAACTTTGCTAACACTTTCTCCCATGAAGTGAAAAAAAAAAGATTTTGAGGAACCATTCTTGTCAGCATTAATTTGTCATCTTGACAACTATTCTACAACTCAGGGAAACATGTACATAATGTAATGTGAAGTCACATATTATCCAGAATACACTTCATCATGTTCCTCTAACTCTAACATGTGTCTCTAGTCTGTCTACAAACCCCCCAATGATGAGAAAAGTCCATCCTCTCCGTCTTTTACCTGCTCCACTTTTCAGAAAATGTGTGCTCAAACAGGCCGTTTGGAGATTTTCCCTTCATGACATCACAAAGGGCAGTAGCCCCTCCCCCACGTGGGTGACACTCCCACAGCTAGGTGTTTGTTCTGCCCTCTGAGTCTGCCTTCTCACTGTAAACAATAAGAAATGGAGCGAGAAAGCCAGAGTACACCCAAGCTCTTCCCAAGAGCGGCGTGGTCAGACACAGCTCATTTACATATTTAAAGGTACAGACACAGAAACAGCCTGTTCTGAGCAGGGCTGAAATAGAGGGGTTTATAGGCATGCTAAAAATCTAATGTTTGTGTGCGCATGGGTATATCAGAAATATAGAAACAGAGCGTCAGGGTATAAACAGCATGCTGCGTCACTCACAGGCAGTTAGGACACTCCAATAGGAAACAATAGAATCAGGCTGATTTTGTCATTGACCCTCGCTCGTGTTGCATGCTGTTAGGACAAGCTGTTACGATCAACCTAGGCAACATTTGAGTTGATGCAACCGTGTGCTGAAGTGTAATAGATTATATCATTGAGTGTTTTTATAGTTCTCGTGCAACAATGAAGCTCTAAGGCACAAAGAAGTAAGTGCTGTTTTAGTTTGTGAAGCACTTAAATGTGCTCTTTGAATAAACGTTATACACACAAAACAGATCATAAATGTTTGTCGGATTTGGCTTTTTATCCTCTGACACTTCTTCACTTGAAATGATCTCATTGTAAATGTAAGATCCATTTATTCTGCCTATCTGCCTTACGCAACACGTACCATTTAAAGCACATTTCATCCAAAGCGGCACAAGTATGATAAATGAACATAGATTGTCAGCGTCCGTGGCCTCAGAGGGAATAAAAGCTGAACTCTTCAGAGCAGCTCTCCACCATCTGAACTGACTAAAATAAGCTCAATAAGCCTGAGCAGAAGATAAAATCACCCTCTAAGCTCATCTTTTTTTCCCTCTACCTCTGCAGAGCTCCAGGAAGGTTATATTAAGAGATTGGGATCTTCCAGCCGCCATCACCTTGCATAGCAGCAGTGCATCTTTCATCCAGTCTATCCAGGTACTTTCCATCCATATGGCTCAAATTAAATGCACTAATATCATCTTCTGGACTGCTTATTTGGTTACTTGAGGTGAAATGGAGCAGTGTGAGTTTTTTTACGCCCTCATACCGGCTGATATACGAGTCAGTCATTGTCAGAGAAGCTCTCCTTTTACTGGCTCCCTGTCCTTGAAATTTATAGCTCCTCTCAAATCTGTTCACACTCCAGTGCTCATGGCCGGACGCTGGGACACACTCGCTGTGTGTTTATGGCACCGCGTTGTTCGTCAGGGTCAAAGTGTCCGTCTCACTTGACTGACATCTGTTTGAGCCAATAATTAATGGCTCGGTAATTGATGTGCTCGTCATATTGGCGAGGAGATTTCAGAGAGGTCAGGTCAGTCTGTAATGCATGCTAATGCTAACAGGAGGTCACCAAACAACCTCTGCAGTATAGAGAAATACTATATTAAAGGTCACATATTATCCTCCTTATCAGCCAGTTTAAATAAGTCTCAGAGCTCCTAAAACATGTCTGAGGCTTCTTGTTCTAAATCCACTCTGATCCTGTATTTGATCATGTCTATAAACCCCTCTATTTCAGCCCTGCTCAGAACAGGCTGTTTCTGTGTCTGTACCTTTAAATGTAAATGAGCTGTGTCTGACCACGCCCCCTCTCTGGAAGGGTTTGGGTGTCCCGGTCTTTCTTGTTCCATGTCCTATTGTTTACGGTGAGAAGGCAGACTCAGAGGGCAGAACAAACACCTAGCTGTGGGAGTGTCACCCACCTGGGGGAGGGGTTACTGCCCTTTGTGATGTCATGAAGGGAAAATCTCCAAACGGCCTGTTTGAGCACACATTTTCTGAAAAGTGGAGCAGACAAAAGACAGAGAGGATGGACTTTTGTAGACAGACTAGGGACACATATTAGTGTTAGAAAAACATGGTGAAGAGTATTTATCACAATATGTGACCTTTACGTTTTTTGTGTCTTTTGAAACAGTAAAAACAATTTTTGTGAAGTAATTCAGGTTTCCGTTTCTGTTCCTTTTTATTTGGCTTTTTTCATGAATGTACTTTTCAAGGACTCAAAGCTGTGAAAAACATTTGCTTCAATTATTATTTATCTGTTCCTGTTTGAGTGTTCACTCAGCAAATCCAACAACACAGCTGGTGTTTGATTGCATAGTGTCTGATGAAAAAATGACAAATGGTCTTGAGCTTGTATCGTTCTTTTCTAGTCTTCTGACTACTCAAAGCACTTTTACACCACAGGTCACACCGACACATTCACACACTGATGGCAGAGGCTGCTATGTAAAGTGACCATCAGAAGTAAATAACCTGGGGATCGAACCCCCAACCTTCTTGTTGAGAGATGAACAACCCTACAAACTGAGCCACAGCCGCGCTGAAATAATCATTCATAAATATAGGCTGTGCATAAATGATTAATTTCTTAAAGACGAGTAAGGTCTTCCATCTGCTTTTTGTAAAGCGTCTCGAGATAGCATTTGTTATGAATTGGCGCTATGTAAATAATGATTAATTTAAAGTCCAAGTCGAGTTGTAAGTCCTCAAATTTCATCAATTTGTGTCTGCCTTGAGTCCAACTAACGTGACTCGAATCCACACCTCTGAAATAAAACACACACAAACCCTCTAAGCAGCGTCCGTCAGAACCAATCACGTCATCACATCGTGCTGGCTGGAGGGAAAAGTGCTAATATTCCAAATAACTGGGCAATAAATCGTACATTAGGCTTTAAACTTGACTTAAGGCTTACAGGAATACTTCACTGACTTCTTCAGAAATACATTTATTTGCTTTCTAGATTAAGTGTGTTTCATTTAGGCCTCAGGCTAAAGCTAGCAACCCCTTTTTTGCAAGTTAAACTGACAAGATGAATTTAAAATCTTGGGAGGTTGTAGTACAGGCAGATTTAGAGGCTTCCGGACAGGAAAGCTAACTGTTTCCTTATGTTTCCAGTCTTTGTGCTAAACTAAGTTAAGCTAACCAACTGCAGACTGTAGTCTTACTTTTAATAGACGGACCTGACTGCTGTGATTATTCTTATTTAACTGAGAAATATTTTATGGACTGAAAAGAAAATCTGTATCTAAGTGAGATCAGCAATTTAATTGAGAGATTATTTTCCGTGTCGGCTGCTAACTGTGAGTCACAACAACAGGAGAAGGCTGTCTATATTCATGAGCGCTGCGGTAACACAGCTGTCAGACAAGTCCTCGAAATCTTTGTGGGTTGACTCCTACTGTTCGTGTATGCGTGTTCTTAGCAGAATCCTGAGATTTTCAAGAGCTAAACGCAGACGTGTGTCTGACAGTGAGACACTTCACTGTGGTGCGTTATTAAACTCCATCATGCTGAAGCAGAGATCAGTCCCTGCTGTGTTTCAGCCTTGTTTCTTTCAAAAACCGTTTGGGTAAATGGAGACACAGCGCTATTTAAATCCGCTGACTTTACTGTTAAGAGGCCAGCATGCTTGACGCAGAATACAAAGTAAATAATGACCATATTATTTTACTTTTTACCAGAGAAGATTGAGTTATTCTGACCATTTTCTGTCCAGGCTTCTGGGAAAATAAAACTCACTGTCCACCTCAGCTGCATTTCTGGAAGTTGGGGGAATGCTAAGCTAGCAGTGAAGTGGAGTTGAACTAGAGTACGCATGAGCCTGTCACAGTTCTAAAAAACCTCACAAAGGGCAGTAGCCCCTCCCCCAGGTGGGTGACACTCCCACAGCTAGGTGTTTGTTCTGCCCTCTGAGTCTGCCTTCTCACCGTAAACACTAGGACATGGAACGAGAAAGACCGAGTACACCCGAGCCCTTCCAGAGAGGGGGCGTGGTCAGACACAGCTCATTTACATTTAAAGGTACAGACACAGAAACAGCCTGTTCTGAGCAGGGCTGAAATAGAGGGGTTTATAGGCTTGATCAAATACAGGATCAGAGTGGATTTAGAAGAAGAAACTTCAGACATATGTTTTAGGGAGCTCTGAGACTTATTTAGACTGGTTGAAGAGGAGGAAAATATGTGACCTTTAAGTGAACCCTTGTCCTACAAAGTTTTCACTCTTAAACTTTTTGAACAACCGCCCGGTGTTGTTCTAAATCATTCTGTTTATCTAAAGTGTTCACAACATTAAGAGTATTCCTGTTAACTGCACAAATAAGGACCTCTTTCTTCTTGATACATCTTTTTTTAAATGGTTCGATGTGTGGGTGAGTGTGGATAAGTAGATTTGTAGGTGTGCATGTTTTATGCATTCCTCTCTGAGTACACTGTAGGTGCTTTAAGTGTCTCCTATAAGGCTTCAACCTTTTGCTCCAAAACTATTTTAAGGCTTTCTGTGAGTCACTTTAAAAAATTGCCAAGTTTAAAGCAACCGGTGAGGAAACCTTTCAGTGACTCTCCATCTGCATGCCTCCCCTCTCGTTAAACCTTTATCTTCCATTACAGCAGTCTAAAAGCCTTCTGTAAAAACACACAGGACACTAAATCCAGGGAACTTTTAATGCAGGTGTTCAGCCAAGTTCACAAACGACACCATGTTTCAAAAAGATGGCTGCCCGCAAGCGAGGCTTTTTGTAAACCGTGAACGTCCGGATGGAGTAAAAACGTCGGAGCCTTAATGGACTGGAATGTTAATTGAGGCATTTATCATGATGTCGAATCAAAGCTTTTACACGGACATGGCAACAGGGGCTGCCCGGACCGGCCTGGACCTGTCCCGGCCCCTGCCAAGAGTCCTGAGGGCATCGTCAGTGCAGCTCATGTCGAGTATCTGTTTCAACATCCTGCCTGAGTGCTGCGGCCTTCAGGGGGTTTCTCCTCTCCACCCGTTGCAAATGAAAAAAAAAGAAAAACAACTCGATATGACTAATGAAAAGGGAAGAGCTTCTCTCTTGTTACAGTGACAGAGAGGCACGGGATGATGAATCTGACAGGAACTTGGCTCTCTCACACACACACACACACACACACACACACACACACACACACACACACACACACACACACACACACACACACACACACACACACACACACACACGCACACACACACACAGAATCAAACATTGCCTAGCAGGTAGCCTGCACATAAATCACCACCCTGTAGAGAAGAGATCAAGGGTGGGGTGCAGAAATGAAGACCACATGGAGGTGAATTTACAGCATCTGGAAACTTCAGTCCACCAGCCTTTTAAATGTGTAGAGTAGACTCCTGTAAACACAATAGCAAACATTAGAAAAAAGTTTGAATTGGCCCCAAAAATCCCATATCAGTCAGGCCTTGCTCGCAAGCATGGTTAAATGTGCTCGGAGAGCGTAGGGGCCTCGCTCATCATATGCAGCGAGGCCCCTATGAGGTAATAACATCACTCCCCCTCCCACAAGCTCGAGCTGAATTCTCCAGAGAATATCCTGCTGCGGTCTCACATCAGCTCACTCAGACTTGCTGTGGAAAAAACATTAGGGGTCTTTAAGGAGTAATTCCCGGTGAAGTCCGAGTGAAAAATCTGTCTTTTTGTGTTCACATGTGCAGCTCCTCCGGCAAATAGTTTTTCAGGAATTTTCTGTAAGTGTGAAAGCCCTATGAAATGACTCACACCTTATGTTTAGGACGACACTACGCTGATCGTCAGCTCGGTAGCTGTCAATCAAAACGTGAGTCATTAGAAAGGATCTTAAATTATTTTTATTTTTTTGGGGGCATTTTTGTGCCTTTAATAGAGAGATAGGACAGTGGATAGAGTTGGAAATTAGGGAGAAAGAGAGAAGGGAATGACATGCGGGAAAGGAGCCACAGGTTGGATTCGAACCTGGGCCGCCCGCTTGGAGAACCATAGCCTCCATACATGGGGCGCGCGCTCTAACCACTATTCCCAAATAAGCTGTTTTTAATCCAGGTTTTGTGATTGTGACAAATGTTTGTTTTCACTCAGATCTTAGTGGATACTGAGACTCTAAACTTTGATATCATAAAAGCCTTTTTACCCTTCAGAGCCAGATACTCACGAGGCTTTGAAGCTCAGTGCCATTAAAAGATCCTGCTGTAAATCTGTTGAACAATTAACTCACTTTTTACACAGTGTTGGGAATGTCGTCTATCCCTTTGTTGAAGTAAAAAAAAGTTATCTCTGGCCAAGTATTTCCAAAACAGATGTCTACACGCTGTCTCTATGTTACCGCCTGTTTGTGAGTTCACTTCAGGGCTCGTAAGGCCGCTGACAGTCATAAATAACCGTGTCAGACTGTGGTGTTTTTTTTAATTTCTAAAGGTTAACATTGTTCTTTTTGTGCGTCAGCGTATGTTAATGTATCTAAGACAAGGCTTTCTTTATCACGGGCGCTGAACGTGCCACATAATTATGACTCCAGATCCGTGACAACAAGGCCGGCTGGAAAAGAATCCTTTCGACGTCTCGGGCTCGTAATGAGCTGTGTGTTTTGCTTACGGCTTCATCAGGCCTGCATGTAATGACACACAGGTTTTGCCCATTAAAAACTAATGAAATGAAAAAGATTGTTTTGCACCAGTGCAGTGTGTTCCTGGCTTCTTAAACTATAAATGTGATAATAATGAGGCCTTTTTTTTTTCTTCTTCTTCTAAAGTTCAGCGGCACGTCTGGACCCGCACGATCCTTCAGTTGATACCTAGGTCACATCTGCCAATTAAAACGTGAGAATTGTATTCATGTCAGCTCTCTGCCCGTCATGTTGGATGAAAACACTTTGTAAGTTTTAGCACATTAGTCCGACTGAACTGCTGATTCATTTCAGGTCTTCATTTAGACTGACTTCGTGTTCATCATGTTGTCTTTGGGAGGGTTAATGTTGTTTTGTTCTGACCAATCAGATATCATTTCCCCTTCAACGGAGCAGCTGCAGCGGCGGTTGCTTGGAACAGTTAATGTTTTTTCGAGTTGATTAAACAAGACGATTTAAAAGTCGTTATCTCTGTTACTTGAACCAAGGCAGCCTCTCTGCACTCTTTTTTATTGCTAACTTTTAGAAATGTTGAACATGTCCAATCCATCCAATCATATCAATCAGGAGAGACTTAATTAAGAGTTTAATTAACAGTTAAAGAAAAGATAAACATGCAATGTCTTTGGGGATTAGACTCCTTCAGGATGACTTCATGCATCAGGATAGGATACCCCCCCCCCCCCCCCCCCCCCCCATCTGGTCTAGACCCTGGTGGTGGTGTAGAAGAATGCAGGATGTGATGAGGAGTGGCTGACTCAGCACAGGCTGTTTCTGTGTCTGTACCTTTAAATGTAAATGAGCTGTGTCTGACCACACCCCCTCTCTGGAAGGGCTTGGATGTAATCGGGCTTTCTCGCTCCATGTCCTATTGTTTACGGTCAGAAGGCAGACTCAGAGGGCAGAACAAACACCTAGCTGTGGGAGTGTCACCCACCTGGGGGAGGGGCTACTGCCCTTTGTGATGTCATGAAGGGAACATCTCCAAACAGCCTGTTTGAGCACACATTTTCAGAAAAGTGGAGCAGGTAAAAGACGGCGAGGATGGACTTTTCTCATCATTGGGGGGGTTTGTAGACAGACTAGAGACACATAGAGTTAGAGAAACACGGTGAAGTGGATTTTGCATCATATGAGAACTTTAACTTTTATTGACCAAACTACATAAAATAAGAAAGATTCAGTTTGAGAGCTGAGACCGGGCAATTTTTCATTAAATGCAGTAAATGCACTTTGATCATAACATGAAAAAAAGAAAAGAAGGAGTTTTAGTCCATTGCGTTTTTATCTCTCAGCTGGACTTAAGTCCTTCTGTCAGACTTCATCTGTTTTTAAATGAAGAGCTCAGACAGAAACATCAAAGATTTATATTCCTCTGTAAAACCAAAGAGACAGAGGGCTAAAGGGTTATATATCTCTCAACTATTCCCATTAAAGCCACAAACTTTCTCCTCTTTAATCATCATGCTATTTGTTTTCTTCGTTGCTCTTTGAAACGTTTAATTTACAACACTGAGGATATTTTATAAACAGATGCTTAAAAACCTGCTGACTGGCTCGATATGTGATATTAATATATTAGTGAAATAATGTCAGCCGACTGATTATAATGAACATTAATAAAAGTTTTGTAAAGAAGAAAGTATTCTCGTGGAGTTGGCGGGGTCGGGGTTGGGCTATTGATATTAGATTCAGTTTTATGAGCCCTGCTCAGAACAGGCTGTTTCTGTGTCTGTAGCTTTAAAAGTAAATGAGCTGTGTCTGACCACGCCCCCTCTCTGGAAGGTCTTGGGTGGCTTGGGCTTTCTCGCTCCATGTCCTATTATTTACGGTGAGAAGGCTGTCTCAGAGGGCCAATAGTGTATGTCTGCAGCCCTGGATGCTCTTGCCCGATGGCCCTTTGAGCTTCTAATTTTCAAAATAAAGCTCCGTAAATCCTGCAATTGAATTGTCACATGCTTATGCATATACATTCAAGACTAAATAAAAAATAAGCAATTTCGGCATTCTTGTTTGCTGTATATTTTTGTCTTCTGACTGAATGTTGATTGATGAATCTCTTAAAGTGCATGATATAAAACCTTGAAGTCAGTTTTTTCATTGTGATTGACTTCAAACATGTTTTAGCTGAGGTTCACGCTCTCAGTGTTCGTCTGGTCATCAATCTGAGCCGAATAATGAGATTTTCTCCTCACTGTCTCACGCTCTCAGGCTGCTCTACATTCCAGTTCTCGCTTGGTTGGACGTCCAGCTGTTCCTTCAGCGTCTCCTCTCTTTCACAGTGAAGGAGTCAGGCCGTGTGTTCCTGCTGATATCTCTCCTCAGCAGCAGATAGATCGACTCCGCATCCCACTTACATATGTTTGTGATCACTGCTCCGGTGAGATTGAAGGGAAGAGAGATGATGACCAGAGATTCACCTCACCGAGCGGCTGTGTTGTCTTTGGATGTCCATCGGGGTCTCTCGCTGGAAAGAAGCTCCCTCATCTGGTTGGACGTCCATCTTTCATGCGTCGGGGAGTTTCGGGGGGTAGATGTGCTAGAAAAAGAGGGCTGGCTGAATAAGCTTCAGGGTTCATGGAAAAGTTCACAGGCTGAACAACTGAGTTTAATATGTACCGTATGAGTTACGGCGTTGTGGTGGATTGGGGTCCCTCCAGAATGTCAGCGTTAAGGCGCTCAGGGCAGCTTTCTGTCAGTGATGTTATTTCCTGGATGGAGGGAAGCCATCGAGGCTTTAAGATGTCAGACATCATGGATGTATTTATGGTGTGTGCGTGTGCATGCATGCATCAGGGTCTGTGATTTATTCTTGTTCTTTTCTGAAAGTTGATGTTCGGGCTGATGTTTGTCTGCCACGTGTACGACTTTTATCAAACCTCTGCTTGTATTTACAGAGATATACTGGATCCACTGTCCGATTTATTACAACAGAAACAGATTAATGGCTGCACAGAAACGAATATCTCATGAATGTATCAATCAGCTTTACATGGGATGTGTCTCTAGTTCCAGAGACTGATCCCAAAGTGGTAAAAAAAAAAAGACATGATTTAAATATTTGCATGGAACAAAATGTTCCATGGTTTGACATAAACAGAGCGAGAGATATAATATTAACCTTATGAAGTGCAAGGCTGTTTTCGCACCTTGACTGTCTGGCTCGGTCGAAACAAACTGTTCGTGCGGTTTGTTTGCGTTGGTGTGAAAGTTGTCACTCAGACTCTGGTGAGGACCAAACAAACCGTACCAAAACCGCTTGAGAAGGTCGGTCTTTGTCCCTTTTTTCTAGTTCATAACTGGTTCATAACTTTCTGATGTGAATTGTCCGCAAGTTAACTCTAGCTAACTGCTGCAATAAAAATGAACTACTGTGAGGACGCTCACTCTTTGTGCTCAGTGAGATTGGTGACAGAATCAACTCACTGCAGTCAGGTGTGTGTGACTGATTGGCTTTGATTAGGACTAGGTGTGAGGAGCTTATATATACTCTGCATCTCCAATGCTGACTCATTATCTCACCTGCAGAGGTAGTGCGAGGTTCTCCCTGTGGTTCCGCTTGTAGTGTGTGTAACGCTGCATAAACACAAACAACACCATCCTGTGTCATTTGCTCTCTACTGCCCGTCTCTGTCAGAGAGTAATTTAAGGTGCTGGGTTGTTTTGTTTCTACTCCAGGCTTTTGTGTTAACTGCTCAGACCTCTTTGGCAAACTTTGTTTTCTGGATCTCCTGGACATTTTAGTTTATCAGTCAGCTGCTCTGTGATGTGGATTATTTCCTCATTTTCTGTTAATTATTTATTTAAGGTAGCTTGTTTTTGCTTTATACAATTTCTTTGTCTTTCCTCTGTCCAATCTATCGCTTGTGATTTTTGTGGACATCCTTCTGGGATAACTTTAATAACACCCCTGGGTCCGCACCTGCGTCCCACTCCCCCCGGCCTCTTGACAACTACATGTAGTCTGAGCTTCAGTTGTTCGTTCTGAATTCAAATGTTTTGCTCTGCATGTTTTTTTTTCCCTTATAAGGTAAAAAACAGAGGAAGATTTTCTTCAGAAGCATCTTCTGACATTAACTTTCATGTCCTGCTGGTAGTCCTCAAAGTGCAAAGATGCACTCTTTGATGTCTTCTTGATGTTTCACACAGCACATATCGCCACAACAACATGTGATATTACCCACTGAGCTACAAAGACTACCGTCGTTAACAAATTAGGACTCTTTTTTTATTTGAAATTGTTCATCTTTTACACACTGACAGATAATATACACAAGCCTTTGTGGTCCCTCCGGCCCCCAGACATGAATGTGTGTGCTGGATATCGACTAGAATTGATGTAGAGCTCGCTCTCTCTCACTCACTCACTCACACACACTCATAGACAAGCACACACACACACACACGCACACATGCAGAAGAACACACCTGCACACATAGATATGCAAGGACAAATACAAAAAACACACATTACGACACGTACGCTAACAATCTAACACAGTCTAGCCATCTAATGTAGACATCAACAGAGGCGGGGCTTAAAGTGCAAACAGGAAACAGAGGAGGGCCTTTTCTCTCTCGCTCGTACGATCAGTAACAGCCTTTGAATCCGGAGCTACAGTAATCCTCCACTAAAGCAATGATGTTATCGCCGCGCTGAAAAGCATATCCGTACTGCTCTTTTGCTCAAACTGTGCCTTGCATCATGACGTTATGACACTGCATAGTTCACGGGGTTAGTCTTTTATATTATTGCGGTACAATGTAGGTCCAGGTCCAGGTTCAAGGTCCAGGTTCAGGGTCCAGGTATGAGCTGCAGAATGGAGACGTTAGCCCAAAGTTTTCAGTGGAAGAAGAGAAATAAATCCAGAGTTTATAGCTTTTGAATGAAGGATAATCCGTACAGAGGAGTGAGAGATGATCACAGTATGTTCAGGATCCCGGGTGGATGCATAAAATAGAGTTGTACCGATACCAATCCAGGTACCCAGACTTTAGTGTAAGCCCGTCGGTACCCGTCTGATACCTGTACTTTTATTGGTGGAAAAACCTTTGCTAGCTTTGACCAGTCTGTGTACCAATACTGCGCCACAGGAACAAGTTCTAAAACCAGGAAGTAAGTTAGCATTTTAGCGCCATGGGGTCGTTTGCCTGAAATTCAATGTTTTGTTTTTTTTAATGGGTTGGTGGGTAGATTCCTGAAATAAAGTCTGTGGTTAACACAAGCACAAGAGATGTTGGCGTTTTGATGGATGACATTAAACACATTAGTGAATACCCCTACTTGTGAATTTGAAAGGTTTTATGTGTCCTTTAAAATGCGGTTGCTAACAAGTGGCTAAATAAAACGACAGTGCGGTTGTCTGGGACATTTAACGTCATCACCCCGGACACATCTCTCACTTGTCCGCCTTACAGTCTCTAGTCGTGTTTCACCGTCCTCTTTAAATTTTAAATCAATAAATATAAATGAATCAGCCTACGGTTTCGCTAGCTAGTTAGCTTGTGGGAGACATCCTGAGGCATAGTTGTGGTGACGCTATAAGATTATCTGTCGGAACCAAACGCAAAAGCAGAATAAACATTTGTTTGCCACGGATCTTATTTTCTGCAGTGATCCAAAAATCTGATGCTAAACTCCCGTAGACCTCATGGCAATGCTAACTTCTGGGGTTGGCCTAAAAAAACATGTCATTTTGTTTCCTCTCTGTATGGGCGGCGCAAAAGCCACCTGGAAGTGAAGCCAATATATTTAGAGCTCCCCCTGCTGGCTGACTGGCTGCAGTACGGATCATGAATTTTCCTCCTCCATGTTAACAGATGGGACATGGGTTACACTATAAAAATTTGGATTGCTATTTTGTGTGAAATGATTTTAATTTTTTGAAGGGATTGTAAATCATATGATTGGATTGGTGAGTTGTTGCATCCACAGATACCCTATAGAGCATCTAAGTTGACATCAGAAGATTGGTATCGGTATTGGAACAGTTCTAACATTAAGGAGCACACACGCTGACATGACTCCTTGTCCTGGTCGGGGTTAAGTTTCTGGGTTTCTGATCCTGGACAGGAGGCGGTCCCTCGGGTCAATAAGGGGCAAAGAGGACCTGTGGGTGAGAGGTCCTGACAGGCCCGGGGGCAGGGCGGAGCAAAGCAGCAGAGAGGGTCTGAGTCTGGAAGAGGGCGGTGCTGGGGACGTGGTTAGTGGCATGGTTCGTGCGGAGGGAGAATGAGTTGCCAATGGCTGCTGCGGCGGCGGCTGCAACCGCTGCCAGGTGAGCGGGGATGATCTGAGGAGTCAGAGGCTGAACCTGACGATCCTTTCCCAGGGTTAACTTTATCTGTGAAAGGAAAGCAGAGTACAGTCAGTACAGGCGCTCGGGTGAACATGATGCAACAAAGCACAATATTCTTATAAAATAACAGATGAACAAAACATTCCACAATCACAATCTGTGAGAAAAATAAACATGTCCCTCTCAAAACCTCTTTTTAGTTGGTTTTGGACATGCGTTAAGACCTTCTGAGCACCAGTGTCTTGTTTTTAAATAGTTTCCAATGAGTAGAGAGCGTTTGCAGCAGGAGGTGGCCGTCCAATGAAAATGTGCAGCGACCAGCGCTTTTTTTCTGAGTGCTCAGCTTTTTTGTGCGGCCGCTCAGAGTGCTCAAGTTGAAAATCTTTTCAGAAAGGCGCTGTTGACGTCACCAGCGCTCTTTTCCAAATGTTTGATATTCCCTTTCGTTTTGCTGCCTACAGATCGTGTCTTGTACCAGCATCATCTCTGCTTCGTGTCTGATAAGGTCAAAACAATCTAAAATAAAGAAACATACAATAAAAAGAAACGGAGCAGTGTCGTTCAAACAGCGGTCATTGTAGACAGACTGTTGTCATAGAGACAGGACGGACGCTCAGTGCTTTTATTCTCAGCTCACAAACACTTCCTTCCAACGCTCCTGAGCTCACAACCAGCGCTTTTCTACCCGGACAAACCTCACACGGGGCATAAGGGACTAAAAGTTTGATTTGGACTCTTAAGCAATATCACACCAGAGATACTGAGATAATCACAGCACTGCTGATATCCTCTATCACCCTAGACCTTGAGTTTAAAAGTACTTTTATACTGAGGGAGGCAGCAAGCAGAAATATTGGTGAAAAGTAAAAATGAACCACAGATTATTTTAACTCTATCAACTCAACTAGTTTCACAATATAACTGAAAGTAGACTGTTGCTAAGCAACCCAAACATTCTATTCTACTGCACTCTGTTGGTGTCCATGGTTACCACAGAGCAGCTACTCTGTGGCATGAACTTCTACTTTTATGTTAAAAGAATTAAATGTTATCATGAAACCAGTGAAAGTAGATTATTTTTGTGATTCTGAAGTTTGAGAAGGATGGAAGAAAAACTCCTGTCAGCTGTAAATGTGAATAAAAAGTGTTCGGAGCTCCTGGCTGAGGAGGAGAGTGACGCACTGTGAAAAGTCGCAGTGATGTTGTTCGTCACTCATGGAATGCCTTGGTCCTCTTGACCAATCAGATTGCTTGATCGGATCTAGCTGTTTTATAATTGGGCGTCTGTATGTTCTCACTGTGCTGTCTTTTATGTACGGCGATATCTGGAGATAAAATAATGGTTTAATAATTAATGAATGAAAAAGTGTCCTTTTGTTGTTTGACTCTTTATTAAACCAAATAAGTCATCTGAAGAAAAACTTTGAGTCTTCGATTCTTTCTGACAGTTCTCTTCTCTTCGTCATTATGGTTCATCTGTTTCCGAGTCATGTTTTACCAGACTGCTCCTGTGGGAATCCCGATCTAACAGCGGCAACATGGCGGTGTCACAAACAGGACTTAACTTGTAAATCAGAATAATTACAAAGGAAACATGAATAAACGGAGAACACATCGGCTGAGGACACTTCTGCTGCAGTCTGCAGGAACACACAGAGAGCTTTACAGGAGATCAAACAGGTGCCAGAAATCAGACACTAATTACTGAAAGTGCTCCAGATGGTCTGCCAAAAAAAAAAAACGGAGCATCTATGTGAAACTGCAGAAGACATGTCAACCCGTTCTGCATGATAAATAAGGATTGCTTGATCAACTTAGCGATGAGTTGGACACTTGCTTTTTGGGAAAGAATTCATTGCACTGCTGAAATCGTCCTGAACACAAAACTTAAAACAGTCTACCTTCTCAGATCCAAACAAATCCAGAGCATTCAGGACCAGAATCTAAAGTTAGAAGGAGGACATACTGGCTGCTGCGTTGTTGTCAGAGAAGCCAGCACTTCAACATAGCATGTTTCCTTAATGTCTGATCATATAGTAAGGTCACTTTATCATCTCACTCACTACACATGTTACTGATTTCTCCTTTAAACTTGCATGTCCAACCATTAGATCCAGAATGCTTTTTTTTGTCAATAGTGCATCTGTTGGTATGAATGCCGGGGTGAGCCCTAGTTTTGTAGATAAAATTGGATGACAGCTTTTTAAAGTGGTGATGGCGTTAGTTTTTAGTGAAAGAAATAAAGACTCCCTGAACCCAGACCTCTTTCATACCTTTCAAAAGCTGCCATTTTTTGTTGCTATGCTCCAGTAGTTTTCTTTCTTGCACATGAAAGGTCAATATTTTTTTTTTTATTGGCTCTGGATTTATTGTTTTACAAGAAAAGAAAAGAGTAAAGTTCTGAAAGGAACCACAAGAAGAAAGGACGGACGGACATAACACAGCGCAGTCTCATCAATCAAGATCTATTTTTCATCCGTCAAAACTGCATCTGTTGGTATGTTTACAAGGGTGAGTCCTTTGATTGGAAGTAAAATAAGAGTAACTGGCTTCAAGGCTGGTTTTTTGTGAGAAGAACAAAGGAATGAAAAAGGAACCAAGAAAGAATAGTGTCATGATTTGGTCTGTTTTAGTTTTGTTTTTCAGAGTTTAGATGATCTTGTTTTAGTTCTCTTTCTTCCCTGGTGTGTTGTCTAGTTTAGTCTTTAGTGTTTTGTGAGTTATTTTGTAACTTGGTATCCTAGTGTTTCTTTATGTTCTAGTGTGTTTTGTTACATTCTTGAGTTCTGTGTCTTCAGTGTTTCATGATTTAGTTTGTAGTTTGTCCTCAGTGTGTTTCCCTCCAGTGTGATTGCCCTGATTGTCTTCACCTGTGTCGTTAGTCTCACCTGTGTCTGATTACCCCATGTCTGTTTAGTCTCTGTGTTTCTTCCCTTCTGTGTCAGATCATTGTTGTTAGGTGTCAGTGTCAGCTGTCAGAGATTCCCCATGTTGGTTCCTGTGTCAGATTATTTCCCTGTGACTACTCGTGGCTCTCTGTGGTTTTTGACTTTGTGATTTTGAAGTAAGTTTTTGTTTGTCCGTTGGCCTTTTTGTTTAATGCACTTGGGTCCATGACAAATAGAAGGACCACAGAAAGGTCTCTCAAACACAGAACTTTGACGTTTGAGTTTAGTGTTTCATCTACGGCGGCATATTGCATTCATATGGGCAAACAAACATTCTGCCTGGTTTCTTGTGATTACGAGATAAATATCACATTATAAAGACTCAAAATATAATAGGAGGATTCATGAATTTTGCATTGCAGCAGGCAGAGGTGGGAGGAAGATCAAAAGTCAACGATGACGAGGCGTCATTGGTTTGATTGTGTTTTATTTCCATCTTGCTTTTCAGGCTTTGGGAAATATTAGCGTCTTTGAGTAATCACCAGGTGGACACGGGCTCTTCAGGGGTTACTTTTTAGCAAGAAGGAGAAGAAAAGGAAAAAATTAAGACAGGAATAATGGACGGACATCAGAAAGCTGTCTACAAATAGAAAAATCCCTGAAACCAGCCTTTCTTTAAATATATCTGCCAAATACGACTTTTTTTCCGGGATGTGTGAAGAGGTGATTCTTTTCTTGGTTGTAAAAAATATAAAGAGAGACTGTGAGGTTAGTTTTTTGGAAGAAAAGAGAAGACAATGAATGAAAGAAACGTCAAGTCTGCTTTGTTTGTTTGTTTGTTTGGTTTGTTTGTGTTGGCGGTGGTGAGTTTTATTTGTCTCCTGAAAAATGAAGAGCGGCCTTGAGAGGGAGTGTGGAGTTTTTGATTAAATAAAAAGAATGAAGGAAAGGAAGAAACCCCGGACAGACAAAATGGAGGGAAAAAAAGCAGCCTAATGGGGTGAAAAGGTCGCCAGAGTTATCCGGATTAATCTTCTGTATCAGTAATGGAAAAGCTACGCTCTCACAGCGGCAGGATGGCAGCCGCTGTCATGGGTTATCAATCACTGACTCAGGCATCGCAACCCTATGGGAAGCATTCTTTACTCTCCGCTCATCAAAGACGCTCCTCTCCGTTAACTCAGTCAATGATGGGTTTCACAAAAAGTCATTTCCCCCACACTGGTAAACCCCCACGCTGCGTCTCGCCGAACACTGGGTGTGATGAACGAGGTCTTCAGAGAGACGGGAAGTCGGGCTTATCTTTCCAACATTGAAGCAGCACGGCTCCTTCATGCTTCCTACCGATCCTGTGCCGTTAGACACACGGGGAAAAAAACAAAACGGAATGCTTTAACATCCTGCGGGGGAGACGGCGCCTCAGGGTCACCGCATATGACAGTGAGACAGTGAGAACTGGAGCATTAAAGACCCCCTCTGTTAAGAACGATTTTTAACCCTTTTCAGTTGACCATGTGGCGATTTTCATGAGAAAAACTGTAGCCAAGGCAGAACATTTCTGCTAAGTATCAGTCAAAATATGGATTTAGGGCCTGTCTCCACAGATGACCTTTTTTGTGCTGGCAGCGCCCATTTTCAATCCAAAACCTAGGTAGTTTAGCGTTTAGCGTCCTGAGTGATAAAACGCACTTGGCTGCAGCGGATTTGTCTCTACTCTCTCAGCGCTCTGAGTTGAAAACAGTTCAACTTTTGGAACAGCGCAGCACTCGTCAATGTCTCTTCTCCCTCGCCGACCAACCAAAATCAAGAAGGGGCGGGACTTCTGATATTAGCTTACAAATATGGTGGAGGAGGCGCTAGTCTGACTCGTCTTGTCGAGGGGAACAATTTCCAGAGTAGAGCTGCTGCTAATGCTAGGAGATGTGTCGTATACATGTTGTGTTTTCTTGGTGATATTTCCTTGAATAACAGCAAATATTAACACAGAGTAGTTTAAAACAGTGGTTCTCAACTGGAGGGTTGGGACCCAAAAGTGGGTCGCAGGGTTGTTTTCAATGTGTCGCAGAAGTGTGCCAAAAAAAAAAAACCTTTACACTTTTCTTGATTTATTTTTCGGCTTTTTGTGTCTTTAATGGAGAGATGGGACATTGGATAGAGTTGGAAATCAGGGAGAGAGAGAGTGGGGAATAACATGCGGGAAAGGAGCCACAGGCTGGATTTGAACCCGGGCCGCCCGCTTGGAGGACCACAGCCTCCGTACATGGGGCTTGCACACTAACCACTTCCCCACCAGTGCCCCACGTTTAAACTTTAAAATAGTTTTTTTTTTTTTTTCTGTGCTCTGTCATGTTTTGTACCGTCTGAGATCCAAACTGCACTATTTTTCATAAAACAAATCTCATCGGTTGAAAAATATTCAAAACTTGGGTTGCAAATTTATTTTAAGGAGTTGGTGGTGGGTCAACTTGTCTGAACTGACTTGAAGAAAACCAGACACTGAGGTATGCTAAACACTCACAAACTGACATTCATAATTACCTATAGGATGAAACCTTAGGAAGAAGTTTGCCTCCAGCGCGCCGCATCAGAACAGCATTGACATAAGCATTTTTCTCTTTTTAATTCAGAGTTCTTTTGAATTAATTCACACTGCTCCCTTCAACAGACTTTTAATAAAAGCCAGGTAACAGGTGAGCCAGTTATGAAAGTTGACATTTTATTAAACTAGCTGCCCTCAGGTGATGAATGTGCTTTATCAAAGAACAAACATGAACTCTTTAGGAGAGGCGTGCAGGAAATTCACCTGTAACAAAAGAAACATTAACATACCAAATACCTGCACGAGGTTTTGTGCAACAATCTCTCTGCTGTTAACAGAGCAAGAGTGAACTGTACATGTTAGGCTTTGGCCCAGAACCTACAAGCTGTACAAACAGGAAGTGTCTGGACTGCGATAATGACGATAAATAGAGTCTCAGATATCAAACAATGACAGTGTCCCGTGGGTGCATGCGTGTGTCTGCTAGCGGGCTAATAGAAGTGAGTCAGTGTGATTGTTGTGTCGACAGCAGACTGTAGCTGCTGATAAGGTGACTCACCGGCTGCTTGCTCTGGCCTTTCTGTGGTTTGCTGTAGGGGCTGTATTTGGGTTTGGCTGGTTTACCTGCTGCTCGGTCTTTATGACGCCGGCTGCTGATGTGCTGAAAGGGAGACAAAGAACAGGCATCAGACAGGGGAGCATTTCTATGTTGAAAATGATACCTGTTGTCTATAGTTAGGCGCGTAGCTGACATGATTGACAGGTGGGCGTGATGTAACGGTTTGTCAAGAGGCTTAAAACCCGCCTCAGCTCCAGCTCTCAGCCTGTCGTTAGGTTGACTAAAAGTTAGGCTGAGACAGGATTTCCAGCATGGCGGCGGCTGCTGCCGGCTATTGACATTTCTAATTGAGTGTTTTGTTTGTGTGTAGTCAATATAACTTTGGTACGCTGCTGTCATTTAAAAAATAATAATATTTTTTGTAGACTGCATTGTTATATTTTTGTATTTCACAGAGAGGAGATGTTCAGCAATCACCATCAACACAATACAATTTAAATAATTTGTGTGTGTGTGTGTCCACAAACTTCATGTAAAGTCAGGGCCCCAGGTGGGTCGCCCCTGTAAAATAAAAAGTCTGGACACGCCCCTGCTGTTGGTGTGTCCTTGGGTAAACTTTGGCTACCAAGGTGAAAAAGGAAAGACTGAAAACGTTTGAGTGAAAGTCTCCCACTGTTTGTCTAAATGTGTTAGAGTCGATGAGAAAGAGGTCGACTGCTGCTCTTATTTACGTGCACAGCTATCCGCCGTGTTTATGATGATGGCTGAAATCGTTTTAAATAGCCGGAGCATGCTGGGTAACCGTGGCAACCACACAAGAGAAAGACAATGCAGAAGTGTACAATACATGACTGTTTTTCTACCTCCAGCAGCAGCGAACAAACACATCAATCAGCGAAACACATTTTGTGGGTGTCGATGAAATCAAAGCAGTTTACCTTCCAAAGAAGTACAAATGTTCTCAGATGATCCTGCTGATTTTAAGACTTAAGATGTGTGGCTGTAGGGAGTGAATGTGGGGCTACAGGAGATAACAGGGCTGTTACGTAACATATCTACTGGGGATATCCACATAGAATACATAGACTAAAAGCCAGCAGGGGTCCCAGGCATTATTTGATCCAATATACTGACAGATGACAGAAATAATAATAGTTTTTGGTATCAGACATGCTGGTTTGTTGGACCAGGCTGTTTTGTCCACAAACACATTGGCAGGAGTCGGCTGTATGCAGTAAAAAGCGTCGGTATGGAGAGCAAAAGCAGCAGAACACTCACAACATTTAATGACGATTTGGCTTATATGTATAAACAGAAATCTCCCTGTAAGTGCAGCTGACATCGGGTAAAGATGTTGGCTGAATCTTGATTTCCTCCTTAAACCCCCTGAGCCCTTAAAGACTTAAATGACGTCACTTGAGAAGTGATTGAGTGCATGAGGCTGCCAGGGCTTTGACATTTTTGCTAAATAGCCCCTTAAACGTTGGTCGCAATCATAGCCAATCGAGTGGTCAGTCACAGCACATGCTGACCAGGGGCCACCGGCAGAACATGCCCCCTGCTGCTGGGGTTCTTTGAATCTGCGGTATAATAACCTGCTGCTTTATACTGCTTCATATACTGCTCTGTAGACGAGCTATTCCTGCAGAAATTGTCATGTTGCTTTGAATTACAAGTAAATGCATGCTACCTCAAACTCAGGCTAAGTGGCATTTCAGGGTAGAAAGGTCATCAAATACGGAGGCTGGAAACCTGACTAAAGGGAGAAGAAGATGGTGGTCCAAAAAATATACACCTCCCCTCTCAAGGAGATAAGTGTTACTGCTGCAGAGGTTCCATTGTGACCTAAACCACCCAGGGTGAAAATGGCGGCGCGGAAGGATACAGGATGGAAAACCGAACGACACTGCAGCACCTCAAGCTAAATCCTTGATGTTAAGAGGAGAGCTATGGACAAGTGGATCCAAACAAACAAGTTAAACGCTCAAAATCTGGACTGACACGAGCACAAACAGTCTTTAACCTCAAGCACATAAATAATTCAGTGGATTTCTAGCTGTGTCTAAACTCCTTGCAGCGGATTTTAAAAAATGACTCCTTTCCTCTGGTGTTCAAGCTGTAACTATTATTTGTCACGCTGGATTCTTTTTCAGAGAGAATCAGAAAAAGTCCCCGCATGAAAAATTCATACAAAGCCCATCTATTTCCAGTAAGAGAGCTCAAGGTTAGCTCACACAAAACCCCGACAGAATGATCAGCAGCAACAAGAGAAGAAGAGGAAGTAGATTTGTGGAGCGGCCCTGAAGCTACAACCCAAACACAGGTTCCCAGGCGGACTTTAGAAGCCAAGCCCCGGTGAGGAAAATATCACACAGAGATCAGATTATCGTCAGATATTCTTAGTAACCTGATTTCCATCCCATCACATCAACTAGAAACCCCTTTTCTTGTTTGGAGAGGGGGGATTAGGAGAAGCTGATTGGGATTTATTTCTGCAGGAGAAACCTAATTTCTTGGCTGTGTACAAGGCGCGCTAGAACAGATTTCTTCTGAGTTTTTGCAGGAGTGCATCTGCATGACAAAGGCTTTTCAAAGCTTCTGTCTGACAGCAGCAGCGGCGACAGATGAAAGGAAAGATCATTACTATTAGCGGTGCATCTTTGAATCAAGGAACAACAATCTGAAGCGCAAGTAAAAGTCAAATGTGACACTGAAGTAAATGAGTCTGAATAAGCAGACGCATGCACACATTACATTTTGTGCTTTCTCCTTCCACAGGTCCTCGGTGTGTTATCACTGTAAGCGTGTTCAAAGATAACGTATTCCTGCTGCAGCTTCACATGCTATGATGAAATTCGAACAAACCACCCTTGTTTCAAAGATAAGCTCCAGCAGGGAGCGAGGGAGGAATCTGGTTGCCAAGCAGCCACAGGTAAAAGGTTTCACAGGTTGTTTCAGTGCATGTCAGTGCGTTTGTCAGGATTTTCTCCCAGCAACTAATACAGTGTCATGTGTGCATGCAAACTTAGTGAAACGCTACATAGTGGAGTCAATAATAGGAATTAAAGCTCTACACTGCAAAAACTAAAATCTTAGCAAGTGTGTTTGACTTTATCTCGAGTCAAAGATATCCAATAACGCTAAATTTATTCCACATTCACATGACAAGTCGTATTTCAAGATATTACAAGAGGAAAATATTTTTTTAGGGTGAGTGACAGCACTTCCTGCTGATTGTTTGTTTCCCTTAAACAATGTTTTGTACATGTTTGTTTTTTTCTTGAGTGAAACCATCCCTCTCCAACCGGGGGGGGAGGAAACATCATTGCCCACTCAGGGAACTTTTCACAAAGGCGCTCTTGCTCCGTGTCTGAACGGGAAATAAACAATCGCAAATATAAAACATACAGTAAAAAGTAACAGAGCAGTGTTGGTCATACTGCGGCTGTTTGTCAACAGACTGTTGTCATAGAGACAGGACGGCTGTGCACAAACACAGCCAGAGCTTTTCTGCCTGGAAAGAAACCGCTAGGTGGACACGGGGTCTAAAACACCCCTCTTGATCGGAATGGGCTGGCTGGATCTGAACAGCAAGATTCAAAAAACGTTATTGTCTATCACATAGCGACAGAAAATGACCTTTGGTTAGAGGCTCAAATAAAACATTCACACCCATTAGACTCACATCAAATCATACCAGAAGTTCCATAAATAGGTAAAGCACATTAAAAAGTAGTGTTCATAGAGCCTTGTTTAAATTGTAGTATGAATAAAAAAGGTTTTTTATGTTGTCTTTTAAGCCAATGGTACTCTGAAGTGGCTGCCAGAGGGGAACAGAACTGAAGGACTAAAAGCTGCTCTGTGTTTGGATTTTTAAGATGACATTTCAAAGTCTATGTCTTCTCACCTGTTTTAGCTGCGTCTCCGAGTTGACATGCACGTCACACGTCTCACAGTAAAACGTTTTGTTCTGCAGGCCCGTCGCTGACTTGGTGGGTGTCACCAGTTTGCTCTTGACTCCGGGCCGGGGGAAAGACTTGATGGAGCCCACGCCCGTCCTGGCCTCCAGCATCGTCTTGTGCTTCGTTCCTGCGGGTTCAAACGGGAAGCACAGCCGTCAGAACGTGAATTTTAACCTCACCGATTCTGCCTGGAGGAAAGGTTGAGATCAGAGGTCTGTCAGGGCTGTTATCTCTCTTCTCATCAGAGAAATATGAGGGTGAAAGGGTCGCCTCATTCTTGGTGAATTTATGAGTTTAACCACAGTGTTGTCTGTGTAAAGTGAAGGGGAGGATTTCAAATTGTACTGCTGCTGGACTTTTGACTCAGGCCTCCAAAGAAAACCGTCCTAACAGAGAAGATTTATTATGAAACTCTGTCTTTAGTTTGAAAGCCTAAAACCATGTCAGAAAAGGTTCAAACTGTAAAAAGCTAAAAAGACTTTTGGTCTCTCAAAGTTGTTCTCCGTGCAAATGTTTGAACTATTAGAAGTGACTGCTACTCGTGAAGAGGTTTTTTGGACTTAATCTCGACGCTTTAATCAGCTGGAGTGTGAAGCAGAGATTTTTTTAAAATATCTTAACTGCTCTGAGTCCTCCAGCTTTCACTGCCTCATCTCTGCCATCTCTAAACCTAAATCGATGCACAGAGCTGACCAAAGTCCAGCTCCTATTCACCACTATATAGACTCCTTCAGGCTCTGTGATTGTTGACCTCAGCTTCAGAGCGCTTCTCACAGTGCTCATTGTTGCTAGGTTACAAAAGTTAACTTCCTCTGCTCTCGGTTGTTACCTTTAGATCAGTGTGCTTTATATTTGATTTTAATACAGAAAATAAAATAGAATAGAAAGCCTTTAGTGTCATTATACAATTGTACAACAAAATTTTAAAAGCTTAAAGGGGACATATTGTGAAAGATCCACTCTTACAGTGTTTTTGGGTAACCTGAGTGTCTACTTTTTTCAACTGAGAGCGCTGTGAGTGCAGCGACATTGAGGGGGTTTTAGGGCTCATCGACTGAGGGCTGAAAAAACGCTGAACTACACTGGTTGTGTATTGACAATGGGTGCTGCCAGTGCAATGGAAAAACCCCCACCTTAAATGGAAACCGGTCTTAATGGAGGCAGATTTGTGTCAGTACAGTCAGACGAAATTTTCTTGAATTTGAGACAAAAATGAGAATATGAGAGAATTAAAAGTCACTGAAGCACAAAGCCGACATAGAGAGCAAAAGTCTGACGAGTAATAAAGAGGCAGAAAGAGCTGCGAACAAAAGAACTCTTTTGTATTTATGACTCATTCAGAGCTCTTGGTTTGTTATATCCAGCAGGTGCTTTTCTTTGAATAGTCATTGAAAGTCTTTGCACGACTGTCAGTGAGTGAACCCAAAGACAGAAAATTCCTTCATTGTAAGGAAACGTTTTATGTGCTATAGCCGCTCAAAGGGAGTGCAGAAAACACATTCCCCGACCCACATTTACCTTTTGATATAATGAACTTTACCTTGTCTAGCTCCATTATCCGTTTTTTATAGCTAACCCCCTGGCTTTCTTTGATTACTCTCGCTGTATCTCCTCTTATTAACAATGAGGGGTCTCCATCAATGGGTTTCTCAGAATTTAAACTACTTTAATTCTTACGTAAGGGCAAAATGGTCTGCTTGGTTTGGTTTTGGTTAAGATAAGATTAGAAATCCTCTACCCTCAGGGTTTGGAAAAACATCACGTCCAGGGTTAACACAACAGCTTCACCCTCAGGCATCAGTTTAATTCACTACCCTCTTAGTCATTAAGGACAACAATGTCCACTTCCAAAAAATTGCAGCCCTGCTCAAAACTATCAAAGACTGAATAATTATCAGGATTTTAACCCTTCAAATACCAGAATCATGTAATCAAACTGGCAATTAAAGGGTTAAAATCCACAAAATAATTGAATGTTTGGCAGTTTTGAGCAGGTCTGAAGTTGTTTTAAGAGATTTATCTAGAATAAAATAGAAAAAAGTATTCATCTGTACCATTTTCAAAGCAGTTTTTGGGAAGTGGGCATTTTTGTCCTTAATGACTTAAGAGGGTAGTCAATTTTGTTCACAGTGTTCTATTCATCTGTTGGAAAAAATGCAATTTCCATTTGAAAATTTGTCAAGAGAGAGACTTTATTACAAACAATTATGCCCTATGCCAAAAATGATGGCCAGATGAAGAGGAAACATTTACCCAAATGGACAAAAATGTCCATAATGATGCATGAGGGTTAACTCAAACATTTGTCTCAATGTTAAGGTCCACAGCTATAGCATCCTTTCTACTAAGTCTGTAACAGCAGAAGAATGTCTTGTAAACAGTTTTATGTTCATATTGGCAGTGGCTATTCTAGAGTCTGTTGGGGCCCTAGGCTGTGTCTAATGCAAATGTTGAAGGATAGTTATTGTCTCTGTTTAAGACACTGTGGGCCGTGACAAAGCATGAGTATTCGACGGCTTGAGAACAGACTTTCAGAAAAGTCAAACTCCTCTGCCGAATGACCCTAATCACTCTCATGGTGCTTTCACGCTTGGATTGGATTCTGATTTTACTTCCAATTTCTTCAAAAATTTGCATGTGAAGATGTGGTGAGCTGATTTGAGATCCCAGCAGGAAAAGTTCAGGAAAGTGTCACCGCGAGAGATTGTGAGGGGCTGGTGATGTTTAGATCCTCCATTGATATAAAGGCAGAAATTATCATCATAGCGGACTCTACTGATTTGTCCGTCACTCCTCTGTTGTTCTTTTTACATCAGGTCTTGCCTCCTTAAGACGCCCCACCTTCCACTCATGTCCGACCTGGAAAGCCTCCTGCTCTGAGGTGCATGTTTGAACAACAAAACAACTGCATGAAGCTCTGACTGAAGACTCTACATATTGACCCCGGTCTGTCCTTTAACACTTGTAGGACAGAGTCGTTCAGAATCAAAGCCTCTCTCACAATACTAAAAAATACATCAAAACATTTATTTATTTATTTTTAGGCTTGACAGCTGTTGTTGAAGACAGAAAATATAACTCCATGAGGATGACAAAGAAGACTTCAACACTGCTGTTGTGTGATTGTGAAGCTCAGCAGATAACAACCTTCACACAATGACTCGACAACAAAACAGTCTGAACACTCGGGATGGTGTATTGAAAGGGGAAAGAGGATTAAGTCATTTCACACGTAGAAACACAGCAGGGAAAAATCTTTTTTTTTTTCCTATATAAAAAAATGTGTGCGGTAAATGTTTACTCACCGCTGTTGTGAGCCTCCAGCTGAGACGCAGAGTTGACGGCCACTTTGCACAGCGAGCAGTACAGGAGACGTCGAGCTTTCTCCTCCTCCGTTTCCCCGTCCATCTCGGCCTCGGGTTCGGCCTCAGGTTCCGGGTCTCCTTCTGAGGAGGAGTTAGTTGTATCCGGCCCCTCGTCCCCTCCAGCGGCTGAGGTAGTCTCTGGGGCCGACGCCGCTGGGGTGCTCAGGACTGCAGGTGATGGGGCGGCAGGTGTCGGTGTCGGCGTTGGCGTAGTGATGGTGGTCAATGGAGCCAGGGGTGCCAGGGGGGCCAGGGAGGCCAGGGGGGCCAGGGGTGGTGCCAGTCTGAGCACAGGAGAGAGCGGGAGGGGTGTTGCTCCAGAAAGTCCATCTGTACAGAGAAATTACATGATTTGTTTGGAATTATATAAACTATGAAAAATGTTCCATTTATTCCATGTTCAACCACAGACTGTATATTAAGATGGACGGAGAAACAGCCGCCTGAGAGTGAAGCCAAAATATGTAGAGCTCCCCCTGCTGACTGGCTGCAGTATAGGTCATAAACCCCACCTCCTTCATGTTAACAAACAGGACATCGGTCAAACTATAAACTTAAAATACATGTCAAATACATTTTTGTCTTGATGCAAAAAAAAGAGCGAGTGCAAGATCATGATCAACAACTCTGTCGACAAATGCAGCTCCTTGCGCGTTCTCAACCAGATTAGCAGAAAAGGCGAGAGGAAGAGGTAACGATAACTAACCATACAGTCAGTGAACATCGTGTGCAGCCAGTTTCTCTTTGGTCCAAGGACGTGAGCAACTTTGACAAGGACCAATTATGATGGCTAGACGACGACTCTGCGGCTCTTGGTCTGCAGAGGATTCCTGGCCTACAGTCATTAGTACCTAATACTATGATGGTATCAAGTGAGAATTTGTGAACCAGCGACAGCGACATGGGCGGCCAAGCCTTATTGATGAGCGTAAGGAGTGAAGGCTTGCCTGTGTGGTGTGAACAAACAGGAGACCTCCTGGAGCTCAAATTGCTACAAACAAGTTCATTCTGGTTCTGACCGAAAGGTGTCAGGTCACACAGTTCATCCCAGTTTGTTGCATCAGGGGCTGCGTAGCCACAGACTGGTCAGGGTGTCCATGCTGACCCCTGCCCCAGGAGAAGACCTCTACAATGGGCATGTGAGCATCAGGACTGGAGTACAGAGCAATGGAAGAAGGTGGCCAGGAGGAACATGACAACGAGTTCAAGGTGTCGAGATGACCACAGATCTCAATCCAATCAGGCGTCTGTGGGACAAACAAAGTCCGATCCGTGGAGGCTCCTCTTCAAAACTAACGGATCTGCAGTTAACATCTTGGCGCAGCAGACCTCCAGAGGTCAAGTGGAGTCCATGTCTCGTCAGGTCAGGGCCTGACCCGACGAATCGGGGGGGGGGGGGGGGTCTACACACCATGATGTTATGGCTGATCAATGTATGACAACTCTGCAAGAATAATCATAGCGACTGTCAGTACACGAGATTACTTTAACATGTTAGATTTCAAAAAGAAACGTCTGATATTTTTAGCACAAAGACGGCGGCCGATCAATAGATGTGACTCATAATCAAACATTTCAGTGTTTGGAATACAGAGGACTGCCTCCTCATTTCACTGAAATGAAATTTAGCTTCAGCCGCACCGCCTGATCGATGCCAATGTCTCCGAGTTCTCTGCTCTCCGGTGTCACAAAATGAAGACCAGCCAGCCAGCCAGCCAGCCAGCCAGGAGAGCAAATCAATACTGAATTATGTCATGCTATTTTTGTCAGCCATTATATACGCTTCTTATTTATCCCAGCGGAGGTGTCGGAGGTGGGTGCCGCTAAAAAAAAAAGAAAAAAGAACGGCTGCGAGTACAGCGTTAACGTGTTCACTTCTGCAAAAGGTTAACACATAAAAGGTCGGAGCAGCAGCAGGCATGTTTGTTTTTACCTGAGCTGAAAGAGGTGCACATAAAGGGAGAATGATTCGTCAAACCTTTCTCTGTGATCAAGCGGAGGAGTTGAAGCTCGTTTTCTCTGACACTCTGCATGAATGCTTCAGCTTAAACACTTGAAATGTATGTAAATGTATTCATTTAGGGCTTCTTCTGTGTTGGTGGGCAACCAATCCATTAACCTTTTGAAATAGTTCTGAGGCACAGTTTTTACTTTACTTGTTATACTCTGCTCCTACAGTTGACTGACTCCAACTATGAAATCTGTTTGCACTTTTCTGAAACCTGCTGCATGCTCTGAATGCAGATCTTTAGAGTAAAACAGGAGCAGTAGTCACATAAATGCACATGAATATGATATATATGATATGCATAACAACGAAGTAAAGGGGAAGCTATGAGAGGATGTTTTGTGACCAATATGTCAAAGAAATCATGACATTTATCACTCAAAATTTTTTTTTTTTCAACGTGGATGAGAGCAGCATCCAAAAAACACACCACTCTGGGATTTAGTTCAGACAACTGTGCAGACGTCCAGCCTTCTTTATCTTCTAAAAGATGAATCAACAGACTCCACAGGCAGAATCCAAAGACAATACTGGAGCACACAAATCACCGCAATTTATTGAGGTGCAAAGGAGTAACATTTGGTCAAACAGGTGTGTAGGGGCTGAAGATTCCTTCTACTTAATTTATCTTCTGTTTTATTCAGAGACTCCATCCATCAAAATTAAAACACATCACACAGCTGTTCATCACTTCACCATTTAGGCTGCTCGTGTGCAACAGTTTCATGTGCAATATGACTTAAAATTAAGACTAAAGTGCCTCATAAACCCCCACTCTGAAGACATGCGTCACTGATATGACCTGATGCATCTAAAATGCACTCAAGATGGATACGAGGAGACTCAAGAGACAATAAGGCAAATCCTGAAAATACTGGAACCCCACCGAGTGCAACTGAGGCAAATTTTCGTGTGAATGTGATATGCTGCCATACCACCCAACATTTTTCTTCTATTTTCTCCATTCAGGCGGCGGCAAGCAAAGCAGAGCACACCATACATCCTTCTCTCTGAAGCCTCCTCCTGCAGGGAGAGCCTTAAGGCCATATTGTTTTATGTTCCATCTAGAGGTCCTCCATGGGGGTCATGAACATACCTCCACATGGGAATCATCCAGGAAGTATCCTGGTCAGATGCATCAACCGACCCCTTTCAACACCAGAGAGCAGCAGCCGTATTCAGCAGCGTCCTTTTCTCTTACAGAGCTTTTACAGCTTAAGTGCAACGCCGCATCACACAGAGGAGAGAGAGAGAGAGAGAGAGAGAGAGAGAGAGAGAGGCTATGGTCTGGTCTCTTGGGGGAGCTTTGTGAGCCATAGCAGCTTGCATTACAGCCAGACTGATAAATATGAGCTCGTAGATAATAAAAAACAATATATGCCTTTCACACATCTGTGGGTAACAAGTGGATATGTTTTTAAAGAACATATAGAGCAGGATGATTTAACATGTTTAGTTCCAGCTCCAATGTTGACAATACTCTCAGCGTTGTCACAATTTTTTAATGATAGTAAATCTTCTTTATATTTAAGAGGCGGACTTTCTGTCGGGTTTTGGACATGGGTCCTAGAGGCTTTATTCTAGGTGACGAGTTGGTTAAAGGCAGGGTTGGTAATTTTTTAAAGCTAGCATGATTTTGAAAGTAGCATTCCCTCAGTGCTACGTCTGCACCCACCCCCTCCCCTCTGTGCTCCCTCAAAAGCCACGCCCCCTCACTTACATGCACGAGCGCCATTGGTCCAGAAGCAGACCTCAGCTCATCACTTTGAGTGTGGGCTAGTGCACGCAAGGAGGTAGAGAACGAGCAGGGAGACAGGGAGGCGCCTGATTGGTTCATCAGATTGGTACCTCGTGGCAGACATTGATCAAAGTTTTTACAGGCTTACAAACTGCTACAGATGACGGATGTTCTTCATTCCTTTTTCAGAGCACATGAATTATTAATTTCTGTCAGGACCTAAAGACAATTTCAACCAGAATCTTAAAAAGTGTTTCTGGAGAAAATGACCAATGCCACATCATGCACAGAAAAATCCTTACATGTAGTTCAAGCATACTGCAGGGGCTGCATGATTACATTTTTGTAAGGGACATAACTGAGCCATTTGCACCGTCCAATCCTAAAAGCTAAATTGATTGATTGATTGATCAAATGTTGTCTTGTAAAGCCCCCTCCTCTCTTGTGGGAGAGTTAGGACACCTCGGTAGGAAACAATAGAATCAAGCTGATTTTGTCGCTGACGCTTGTTCGCGTCACACGCTCTCAGGACAGGCTGTAACAGGATTGTAGCATTTGCAAGATGAGGAAGCTATCACTGTGAGAATTTTACTGTAAAGATTGAAAGTTGAAAGTAAAGTTTCTCTATGTTGAATTCTGTAACTCTGGCCAACGATCCAACTGGGGCTTCAACAAATTCTCAATATGGTTGAAAAATGTGAGCGAGGACTTTGATACAGAAGGCAATCAAAGTAATCCTGACATCTTTTTTATGACATCTGTAGTCTCCATTTATCGGTTCCTGGCTGCTCCTGAGTCCACACTGCCTCAGGCAAACAGTTTGTTCTTTCGTGTTCTGCTGAAAGGAAACTCTGAATAAATCTTCGTCTTTTCTTTGAGTCATCACCCAAAGCTCATCGCAGTAGGTAAAGGGTTAGGCCACAGATCAGTTATATCAAAAAAGTTTCTCCATAAACTCAGCTCGCTCTTCAGCTTGACAGTCCGGTACAGATTCTGAATATGTGCAGACACAGCTTTAAATCTCCTCCTGTCCATCTCAGGCTGCATCTTAACCCCCACTGCTTGAACTTCGTCTCTCGGGGCGATGACTCACTGTTACAAAACACCAAGAAGACAACCCTTAAGACTTTAAGACAGACGTTTTTTTTTTCATGTGCACAGAGTAAGTTGACCCTTTAAATTACAAGAGCGGGTCAAAGAAAAGAGATTGAGCAGCTGTCTTTCTTTTTTTTTACTCTCTGAGGGCCCGATCACACAGAGACATGTCGCGCTAGGTGCGGCGGCCCCAAAAAACGGCCGAGTAAAAAAACAGCTGAGAGCACCTGTGGACTGGTGAAGAGGGGCAGCGTGTGCATAAGGGCGACTAAATAAAATAAGTGGGAATAAATGGATTTGAACTAAAGTAGAGCTCTCCCTGTTGCTTTACTGCTAGTTGAAGAGGGGGGGGGGGGGGGCGGGGGGGATGTAATAAAAGGCAGAGGTCAATCTTGCCTACTTGATTTGATTGGCTGTTTCGGACAAAAGATGTGTGACTTCACATCTTGAACTGAAAAGTTGAGGATATTTAAACTTTAATGCACACCCAAGAGACTAAAATTATGTTTTTTCCGGTGACGCTTTTCTATCGATGCGTCTCTGTGTAATCGGGCCCTGAGTGTTGCTCCAGCAGCTCTTACTTTTAGCTTCTCTGGGCAGGATCTGGGCATCACACGACCAGGTGACCTTAATCAAACGCTTGTATTGATCACTGTTCCAGAGGATTGAGTGTTCAGCGTGCTGCAGATCTATCTGATTGACCTCTACCTGTGTATCTGTGTGTGCGTTTGAGTCCACGCTGCAGATGCCTGTGAGCTGATGTAAAGAAGAACATCTGGCATGAAAAGGCCATTATTCCCGGCTGTTACACTCGATCCCATGACTGGGACGTTTATTTAAAGTCTGTGGACTCAACTACGAAAAGGAACCAGTGACTTCAGATATTAGTTGTTCCTAATTTATGTTCTGTTTAATTTGAGTTGAAGTTGGATTCGCTGCAGGCGAGAGCCAGAAAATCTGTCCAGTTCTTTCAATTTCCAGACTCTAAACTGCTCGGCTAAGATTTAAAGCCCCACTCCAGTCTTTCTTGGCACTTTTATTATATTCTATATTTTTCAATGTTGATGGGCCAAGCTGTTTGCCAAATATTTTAACTAAATATCATGTTCAAAGACAAAAAGAAATGACGACGTATAACGGCTGTAGACGCTGTACTAGAAGTGATAAATCCTGCAAACTTGTGCAGGCAAACTAACATGACCTGATGTCTGGTACAAGGGAGCCCCACTCAATTGCATGCCAGAGAACATGGCTGGGGCAGGAAGTATTTCTGCGACAGGGAAAAACCATACCGGCGTCTTTATTACATTTTATTTTTATTGGCATCTATAATCCACTCCCCCCCCCCCCCCCCCCCCCCCCCCCCCCCCCCCCCCCCCCCCCCCCCGCCCTCTCCGCTCTGCCAATGAAAGGCGTCTGATCCAACCTTCACAAAGGGCCGTAAGACGCTAACTAGTCTCTTCTCCTCCGTCGCCCTCCGGTGGTGGAACAAACTTCTGAGATGTACGTCGCTTTGGATAAAAGCGTCTGCTAAATGTTGAACATGGAAACTATAGTGATACATGGATAAATATAAAATTTATCACCACATTTTTAAGTGGATTTCTCTGAGTTTGTCCAAAACACAATATTATGAGAGACATAAGTACACCTTTAAATTATCTCACTGAGAGTTCCAGAAGTGCTCTCCTTTGGGTAAAACCTTATTATTGTTCATTTTGACAGCCATCAGTTATAATAAAACTCTAATGTTTTAATAGCTGTCGCTCCTAAGCGTAACTTTACATTTCCACGTCCCATCAAGCCCAACACATTAGCACAAGAACAATAATGAACGTGTGATATATGCCTGACGTGTCTGACCTTGTCACTCCTGATGAATAATGTTTATGCCACGAGCAGAGCTGCAGCGACCTCGATGCTCCCTGCAATTAACGACCGCCTACTCCCGCTCGTCTCTGTGTGCCAGCCGTCAAAACAACCTGGAATCACGCAGATTAACTCTCTGTGATCACCGTGGCGACCAGCAACCTGCCACCACACCTGCTTCTCTGGGCAGCTTCTCAACCTGACGGTCATCAGGACGAGTGTGTTTCCAGGAAAAGAGAACGAGGAGGTTTGCTGTTCTGTGTGAGCTAGCGGGTTGTTTTATCTGTGAGACGTGGTTTAGCAGCTTTTTCTCAACATGAACGAGTTGAAATGAATCAGAATGAGCGTGAAGTTGTTATAAGAGATTTTCTGCCTGACTCGATGTGAGGGATTATTTTCTAAACCCCACAATGTTTTTGCTGCTAAATGTCATCGATTGCTTTTGCTTTTCTCTGCCTCTCATTCATCTACAGCTGGGATGCAAAATGTCCCAAAAACAAGGTTTAGATTGACTCCGTGTTTTGAACAGCATACATCAGCCGTTATGAACTGCTATACATTGAATTTGAACCAGCAGTTTGGGGGGGTAATTTGCTTTGGGTACCATTATTAAGGAATACTTCAACATTTTCTGGCAGTTTGCTTGTTTGCTCTGATGGACCTCGAGTGTGGAAATCAATATCAATTTCATTTGTATGACTTCAGCAAAGAGACAGCCCCAAGATTTGTCTCCCAAACGTAGAACAAAGAGAAAAGTAATAAAAAGTTGGCCTCAAAAAGAGACATAAATACACCTTCCATCAATGAAGTGAGTGATTGTGATTAATCCTAGAAACAGAAGTTGAAAATCTTTGTGTAATCTTACCTAAAGAAACACATAAAAGCTTTTTATTCTGATTTTTTACTTTAAAAGATTATCTAGTTTGTGTTTTTTCTTGCTTTTAAAGGTCACATATTCTCCTCCTTTTCAACCAGTTTAAATAAGTCTCAGTCCCAGTTTAAATAAGTCTCTCTGGAAGGGCTTGGGTGGCTTTGGCTTTCTAGCTCCATGCCCTATTGTTTACGGTGAGAAGGCAGAACAAATAGCTGGAAATAGCTTGACTACCTGTGTCCTCCTGCTTCCTGCCTAATGCTAAGCTAGGCTAACGCAACCATGATATTCCTCCAGAGATAAAAGATGTAAAGATTTAGATCTTTTGATCTAACTCTGAATGATAAAAACAAATATTTGTATTTATTTCTTTGTGTTTTCCGTGTAGCAGTCTGCTTCTTACAAAGCCGTCTGCTGAGGTCGTCCCATGTTAAGTCATGCATGTTTTTGTCCTTGTGTCGAGGTGAACCCATCCACCACGGTGTCATTAATGAGCCATTTGCTGTTGGAAGGGCAGGTGATTAAAGTGTACTTTGGCCGGGCTAGGACGCCGCGCACTCTGGGAAGCCTTTGGTAATCCATATCCCCAGTCAGTGTGACCTAACGGGGCTCTGCGAGGCCCAGTTAAGAACTCAATCCCCTCTCATTAATGGAGGTAATGACTGTGATCAATCTAAAGTTGGTACGGGTGAGCCGGGCCCGACAGCAAAGTCGGAGGAAGGAAAAGACAAAGGAAGAGAGCGAGATTGAGGCCAGGTAAGAGAAAGAGACGGACAAGAACAAAAGAGGAGAGATTACTTCGACAAAGAAAGATGGAAGCAGAAAACGTTACAGTGAAAAGTATAACCAAAGTTTGAGCCAAAACAACAGATGGAAAAAGACAGAATTAAATTTTAAAAAAAGGGAAAGAAAGGCGAGGGATGTGAGAAGGTGAGAGGAAAGATACGCTTAAAAGAGAGTAATTGAGTATGGGACATTATTAAAGGGAGAGAAATCGAGAAGGTGGGAGTGGCAAAGGCAACAAAGACGGAGAAAATCCAATGAAAAGGAGACCAGGACAGGTGCTGCAACCCTTCCAGACAGGACACCGCCTCTTTTCTTTCCCTCCATTCCCCCCCCGCCCCGAGCCTCTCCCGCCTCTCTCCCCTGAGATTTGCTTTGGCGATAGCAGAGAAACGCCGCTCTGAAATCCTTCCACTCTGCTTAGGCTTTCAGGCAATCACACAACCCCCCAGAGATCTGATTACCTTTCTCAATGAAGCTGGATTAAGCTCTTTAATTAAAATGATTGCGCCTTATTATACGCTGTCACAACTTAAAGGACAGAAATCCCTTGTGGCTCTTGAGTTCTGTCAAATTTTATTGGACGTGTGTGATTTATTTTTTTCTATATCTCACTCCCTCTCTTGTCAGTATTCAGAGTGAGTAAATGAGAAAAGAGTCACGCTTGAACATCCTTAGAATAAAAGACTGATAAGGTGGGAAATTTGCATTCACAAATAAGTGTGCATCGACGTCTGCAATCATCTTTTTTATTACGAGGGGGGGGGCGATGCTGTCTTAGATATTTAACAGAAGCAGGAGGTATTGATTTGAATTCACGCTGATTTATCTCCTTCCAATTTCCTCTGAGAGCAAATGATCCGCACCTAATTTCAGTTGGGAAGTTTCTGCGGTTACACATCGGCGTCCAAAATCCCCGCAAATGAGAGCACTTTGCAGAAGCGGTTGCAGGTATGGAGCCAATCTAATCACACCCTCATCAGGTCTGCTGCTTGCTCTGGGTGTAAGGGCTTTTTCCAACCCAGCGCGTACGCACGGAGAATTAGGCACATAGGGTGGATGATGGCGGGATAGGAGGGCGTCTGCAGCCGACGGGGACCCGAGGATGAGGGCTGTTGAGGGAGTAATCCTGAGCTAGCCTCCTGCCTCCCTGCAGCCGCCTCCCATTGTACAGCTGCTGTCAGTGCTGGCATGGCTCCCCTGACAATCTGCTCTTTAATAGCTAATATCAGGGTACATTTCCTCAGGCACTGGACTGGAACTGAGAGATGGCGGGCCGTGCTGTGGGCATTTCTCCCTCTCTCTCTCTCTCTCCCTCTCTTAGCCTTGACTTTCTCTAGCTCTACTCTCTCTGGCCCTGACACACACACACACACACACACACACACACACACACACACACACACACACACACACACACACAAAAAAAACAACACAAGCGCACATGCACAGATCTGACAGGCAGCCGCTGAGTCATCTGGCTAATCTATAGTATCCGCTGCGTCCAGCTGTCCATCCATCACAGAACGCAGACAAGCTCAACAGAAAAGTAAAGAACGAGGAGGGATGCTTGGTGCTTTCAATGAAATCTACCCTGCGATTACACGCTTCCACACTCATTTACAGCGCTTCTTATGTTCTTTGCATATCAACTTAAGTCTCCCTGAGTGGATGGAGTTATGAAATCTGAAGGAACAATTACATTTCACTTCACTTCATTAATTTCTTCCATTGTGTTACGCGAGGAGGAGTCTGCGTCTCACTGTTTCACTCATGCTGACTTTCCAAAAAGACACTGGAAGACACTCGGCACAGACCTTCAGACGAGCTACAAGCGTGACGCGTCCGAGTTCTCAGACTGATCCGTCAGCAGTCGAGTTGCTTTGTGGGTAATGTAAGCGGCAGGTTTTGACAAGGAAGAATAATGTGTAGAATAAAAGAGACCATGTGTCTTTTTCTGCTGCATCAATTTTTATCTCTCTTTGTTAAACTGCCAACAATCATGTAGGAGACCAAAGCTAAAATAAAGCTTATCTCAGAGGTTTGTTGCAGACTTTTCAGCACCTGTACCTTTAAAGGAAGAATGTGCAACATTTTACACATTAATATATCAGAAATCAAGAATATCTACTGTAAAAGTCTCTCCGAGTCATGACTGTCTACAATGAGTGAGAAGCTCGATTCCCGCTGGCTGTGTTGTTGTCAGAGCCGTGTTTACGTGGACGGGACAGCCGGCTCCTCCCTTTGTGTATAAAAGCTGTTTTAGTCAAGAACTAGAGAGAAGAAGAACATACTCACTGATTATTTGGATGTAACGTAAGTCTCTTTAGATCATTAGGTCATTCTGTGTAAATTAACATGCAATATGTAGCTATGAGCTAATTAAAGAGCGCTAACATTAGCATGCTAACACAACAATGCAGGCCACAGGCAAATGCAGCTCGAGCAAAGGACAATTTTGTCCACAGCTTGGGCTTGACTGTGTATGAATGGGATTAGTTAGTTTTGATGGTCACTTTACGTAGAAACCTCTGTCATCAGTGTGTGAATGTGTAGGTGTGACCTGCGGTGTAAAAGATCTTTGAGTAGTCAGAAGATTAGAAAAGAACGATACAAGCTCAAGTCCATTTACCATTTACATACAGAATAGAATAGAATAGATGTTTATTGCCATTTTCAAAAGGTACAGGACAGTACAGGTACATTGGAATTTTGTGTCAGCTTCTACAAAAAAGTTAAAATTATATATAAAATAGAATAGCATTATAAGAAAAAAAGTACAAAAAAAAAAGTTGTAGTAACAGCTAAGTAAATTAAAATAAACTGTACATATATACAAAGGCTATACAGGAGCTGGTGATCGAACACCCAAGCTTCCAGTTCAGAGACCGACACGTCCACTGAGCCACAGTGCGACCACTTCCATCACAAACTTGACTGTACTGGCAAAAAGTCACAGCTGAAGTCGCATCTCTTCCCGATGGCATTCAATTCGAGCTGACCTAGATTTATTTCAGAATGTGTAATGAATGTCCAGCAAATCTAATTATTCTGTTTATGGTTTCTCCGCTCCGATTTGTTTTGTATTCTGTATGCGGCACTTTCTGAATGATTGTGCTGGTGGATGCTCTTGAAATGAAATCTGCCACAGACCAAACACTGACTCTACATGAAATAATCAGGCCTATTGTTGCTGGATCGGCTCCTACAGACAAAACCAGGTGTGTTTCAAAGACAAAAACGTACACCTTTCATTTTTCCCAGCATGACCTTGGGGTGTTTTGGACAAAAATGATCACAGAACAAATATGTTCTTTTTCTCTGGTAACATTAAGAGCAGAACAAACTCATTGACAGCCCACTCTTCAAGAGGAAACATTCCTCTTCCTTCCTGTTGTTTTTCTCCCGCTCTCACTGCCGCCATTACTCTTCCCTGAACTCGTCTTTTCATTACAGCGAGTTCGGTGCCGCTGATATACCATCAAATACTTCAGGCTTGCAGATAATGCAGCATTTACCCGCCTCGACAATTAATTCTTCTGACATCTGAGGACATTAATATTCATTACCCGGCGCCACTCGTGACGGACCGCCGCCCCCTCACGCTGAAGATACGATATCGAGATGGTGTCGAAATACGCCGTGGTGTGTGTGTGTTTTTTTTTAAGGGCACTGAAATGATTAATTGTCATTTGTCTGTTTGGTTATGATGGTGTGCTGTTCAAGGTCTCTGAGGTCTCTGCCTGTGTGAAATGTGTTTACAGTTCTGCGTGTTTGTGTTGGGCGAGTGTGTTTAATGTCAGCGCTGTGCAGAGTCCATCACAGACAACCCAGAACAGAGAAGGAGGAGGTCTTAATACCTTCTTCATGGTTTCAAGCTCAACTTTTACATTTATTTTTGGAGGATGTATGTATAAATAAAAATGCGCATGTAAAACTTAAAGGTCCAATCCGTCAGAAATGACCTTACCATCCTTGTTTGGACCAGAGAAGGTAGGCGGTTTTAAAGCCCCCCCACACGGCTGTTTTGGACGCCCCTCGGTTTGCCAGATGTGAGAGCAGTTATCAGGTCAAACCAACAGGTGTTGCAGCGATGGAAGCGGGCAAGAGAAGTGGTTCAGATAGAAGTGATTGTACCGGACCTAAAAAGCCTCTGCATGTTTCTAATAAGCTCCACGAGCAGAAACGTGCTCAAACTAGGATCAATATTGGAGATGCTTTTGAAAAATGGAGAGAGGTAAGAACACAGAAAGGTTTACAGACCGATGCAGAGCTGGATAAACACTGAAGCTTCAGTGTCCACCACATGGTGACCTGCATGGGCATCGACTCTAGAGAGGAGGGGGCGGGGGGAGACACCTCTCTACAATGTTCTGAATCTGGACTGCAGTACCAACTTTATTTTACTTTTAGATTACACCTTGTTTTGGTTCCCACTGTTGGACTTATTTCATCATTTTATTTCATCATTTTATTGCATCAGCTATGTGGCTGTCTGTTTCCTTTAGTCAGAATTCGCAGGCAGCCAATCACATAAAGGATGACAAGTTGAATTATGAAATGAAAGGTCAATATGAAATGTGTCTTGTTGAATAAAAATGGACAGGCAGGAATGGCCTGCAGTCATGTTTTAATAAGCAGGATGAAATAACATGTCAAAATAATGAATCTCGTTTTTCAGCATTTATTCAATTAATTCTCGAACATGAATTAAACTTTCTGTATTTATTTGATATTCTCATGCTGAACTCTTTGGCTCTCAGTACGAGGATTAACGAATACATGACCCTGGATGCAAGATAACTCATTAAGATATTAGGAAAATTAAAATCAATCTAAATCAAATTTCCTTTCATAAGTTACAAAAAACCGAGCTGTATGCTGTGTTCTTTCCTGTTCATTAGTTTTCTATTGATATTCACCAAACATAAAAAGGGTATTGTGAAGTGCCTTTCCTTCAGAGTGCAATTAACTAAATGGTTATTGAACTCAGGATGCTCAAGGTTCCCCACAGCTCATATCCTTGATCAAGTTCTGATTCAAGAGTCTGATTCAATCATGACCATTTTTGTCTTTATATCAAAGTGTATCAGTGCTTCGTATACAGTAGTTTGACCTATTCATGACATCAACAAAACAGAGGAGAACAAACAGAAAACATAATGAAGCAGATTTATTACTAGCATGGCGATCGTATTGGGCAAATAAAGTGTGTAGATGCAGGATATAAACGTCATCACCCCCCACCACTCGCTTGTAGTACATTTTCCTGATTATTCGCCGGCTGCATTCTCACGTCAGCTCGTCCCAATCTCATCCTGAAATTTACTTTGGGGGGCTAGCAGGAAAAAGTCGGAGTGAAAAATTAGCCTTCTTGCGTTCACACATGCAGCTCGCTCCGAGTTTTTGCACCATAGCTGTTAAAGAGGACACACTGCAAGCGCGGATTAGCTCAGTGGAAGCTCGAGTGCAAATTGCTCCACTTAACGGTTTGACTTTTGTGTGGCAGGTTAGTAACTCTGTGGGATGTGAGACCAAACGCTGCCAGGTGTGAAGCTCTTAAAATAACATAAAGAGAAGCATGTGGCCCACATGAGGGTAAATATACATCATTAAGTGCTCGTTTTCTCGCCTACTTTTGAACTCATCAGAAGAATACGGTGAACATTTATGAGCTGAAATCACTGAACCTGACAATTGGCTTTTTATAAAACATGATAGGAACACTTAGTTGTTTTTTTTTCTGAGCCATAAAGTAAGACGTTTTCACCTGAAGCGACCTTTAAACTAAGACCGTGAAGAGGTCGGACTGCACAAATGGGTCACGGCACATGATGAGCTTCAGAAAATGTGCTCTTCATTTAAATACTTGTGGAACATTGTGTTGAGTTGAAATTAATCCCAGAGCGCGACGTGTTCTCAATGTGTTTCCAATTCCTCCTCCATTGTTGCAGTTAAAGGGGAAGACTTTCATTGGGCCAATTCATGACATAATTACAGGCGGCTTAGAGAGCATTACAGCGGAGGGGAGGCAGGGAACGAGGCAGAGTCCCTGCACAGCAGATAAAATCATTAAAAAATTATCCGCAGCTGCTTCCCGTCTCTGCTGGAAGTTGCAATAAGTTTGTGTTTACTTTCCTCAACATGTTTTTAAGCAGAAGGTCCACAGAGGATAAGGATCTGTAACGGCAGACACCTGCACAAGATGACGGGATTTGGAGAGCCACCTGTTTGCAACGAGATGGATATCAACACAGCAAAGGGGTAATTAAAAATGGTATAAAAAGGAAAACGCAAAGTACATATTCCCATAACAGGGAAGGAGGCGTGATGTCAGGAGCAAACGGTTGTAGAAGTTGCAACATTTTCACAAACTGCTTCAAACAAACAAGTTTAAAAAGAAAAACGTTGTGTGAAGAAAAGAAGGACGGATGAAAAGGGAAATATTACAGCCTTCCTTCCCCGAGAACTGTGCGGCTCTTTGTGGTGTCAGTGAAAGTGGCTTGTACAAATTGCAACCCACTCAGAAAGTCTCTCACTAAAAGCATTCACAAAGCTGCCCTCCGTTTTTTTTTTTTTTTTTGCAAACAACACAAAAACTGACAAAAGTAGTTGTTCAAGGAAAAAAGTAGGAGCTTGACAAGACTTCTCTGTGAGTCCGGAGAAGTTTTTTTTGAGGAGGTCGAAATCTGACAGCAACACTTGAAACGTAGAAAGAAAAACTTTATCTTGAGAAAAAAAAAAAGTTTCAGTTTGTGGCCTTGGTGATCATAATTCATCGTGTTATGACCCAGTCTACGGCTGCGGATCGATGCATTTTTGGTCTCAGAAGAAAGTTTGTTTCTAATACAACAAGTTTTGATGCCTTGGCAGAAATTGGAGAGCCCACAGCGTCATGGTCTCGGTTTTGCCTCCTCCTCATTCCTTGTGTTTCTGTGTATTTCCAATGTGTTCCCTCCCCTGTGTGTGTTTTTGTTTCTGTTTGTGTCTGGGCATGGCACTCAATCACACTCCTGCTGCTCACCTGTAACCCATGAACTCATCAAGCATCAAGCTCCTGCAGTATATATACCTGGCTCCACTCTGATTGTTCAGTTCACCTCGTGGTACATCTTATTCTAAAGTTTTGGATCGCATGTTTTTTTTTTACCTCCCCATCTAACTTTGGCTCTCCCTGTCTCACCTTGAAAAGCCTACAATTCTGACAGGATTGAACAACTTTGGAAGGTTAGCTTCAATCATTGAATTGGTTTAATTATAAGACAGAGCGCTGAAGTAAAAAAAAAAGTACTAACATCGATGCTTCAGTCTAATACTTGGGCTTAACAAGTACGGACCACAGAAGCAGTGTTGAATTTAAAAGGCTGTGATAATTCTTTGATTCTCCCTTTTTCTACCTGCAAAACAACTCTGCTACTATTGAAAGTAGAACGAGTTGGCATGGCAATCTTAAAGGTGTAATATGAAGAATTTTAAACAATTTTTTTTTTTTACATTAATTAACCACACCTATAAGTATATTCCTCATTCCTCTAATGTCTGACTGATCTGTTTGTCCTGCAGAGATCTCCCAACTCGACAAATTTAATAAGTGAGCTCTAAGTTGGCAGACAGACATTCTATGAGCGGCCAACACATGGTTTGATATAATCAACTGTGAGCCCGTCCAACTCCTGAAGTGATTTCATGTTGTGTTCAGCAAATCTAAAAAAGCCCAAAAAAGGGGGGGGCAGTTGTTGGGTCCAACGTGCACGCTGAGCGGAGGAGAAGCAGCTATGTAAAGAGAACAACAAAGAGTGTGCGTTTGGGAATGTGCAGCACGAAGGGAAAAACACAAACCTTTCCTGTCCGTGCCGTTGGGGATCTGCGAGGTGTTGATGCCCTTGGCGATCTCCTGGTTGGCGGTGTCCTTGGTGACCGCTGAGCCTTTGAGCTTACTCTTCGGAGCGTCCAGGGCTTTTAGCTTCTTGGCATGTTTGGTCCCCTTGTAGTGGGCCAAGGCCTGGCTCTGAAAGGAGAACAAATAAAAGGCTCGATTTAACGCTGGGAAAAGCAGCTAAACAAGCCGAGCGCCGGATGAAAGAAAATATGAAAACTAAAGGAACACGGTCAGAGTCAATGAAGCAGACGAAACACAATTAGCAAGGGACGGTTGATACACATTGTAGGCCAGCAGAAAAGTGCCATCCTTTGACTGTGGTTTTGCCACTTCGGAGAAAAAAAATTGATCCCTCCGAAATGAAAAACACTCAGATGATTGGTTTTCAAAGTAGTTCAAATCCTCTATTTTCTGGATTTGTGGAGAGAATAAACCCCCAAATCAGCTTTTCCATTTCATCCAAATGCTTTTAAATGAGTGAACTCAGCATTTTGGAGTTCAGAATTATTCCTTCTTCCAAAGAGGTTTGCAAATTTGCCCACTTATCAATCTTTTTCTCTTGTTTCCAGGCCCTGAATAGCTGAGCAGATTTCAAGTTTCCCCAGCAATTCAAACCGTAAAAGGTTGATTATGAAATGACCACGCCGTGTGAATATGAAGCCCCTTTCTTTATTAACAAATATAAAACCAGGATGGCAGTGATGGAGAATCACCCGTGAAGTGTTATTTGAGGGACGGCGGATTTGCTTTAGAGTCTGAACACGTAGGGCCACCAGGATTCACCTTCACAGCAGATTCAGCCCGGCGCACAGAAGTGGGACATATGCAAAGACTTTGAGCTGTCCTTGTTTACCTCTGCAGACTTCTCTGCACACCTCGCCTGTGGCGGGGGGGAAGGTATCAGGAGAGATGCGATTGCCTCTTGGAATAAATAAGTGCACCAAACACGCATCGCCCCCTAGGAAATTTGTAAGCCTCTTTATTTATGGGTCGCAGAGGGGGTATTCACTAAACACTGCTGGGACAAAGAGACCATTCTGTGCATTAACACGACCAAAAATAGACCCTGTTCTGTTCTCTTTCTGTTATTAGCGGCGATAGAGGCTAAATATAATTTATGATTGTATTTTAGGACAGTTGTCGATCTGTTCTGTGCATAAGAATATATTTTTCTGACAACTTTATAATTTCTTAACACACTTAATTTACTCAATCAATCTTTATGTGATGATACGACAGTTTTTGAAGCGACAGGAGCCGTTTAGAATGAAGTCATACAGCGGCCCACTTCCTGGTTTGAGCACTGTTTGGGCACGCTACCCGAGTATGGTACGTTTGTGTTCACACTGATAAAATTAACCGGACTTAGGGGTCAAGGGCATATATGTTTTTAAGAAGAGCGCTTCATAGACTATTTGACGTTTTGTTTTTTCCTGTCACATGTTCATGTCCCACTGAAAACAGCTCCGCAGCCCACTTTTGGTTCCCGACCCACCAGTTCAAAAACCACTGGCTTACTGGCCAATGCTGATATTCATTCTTTCTTTCGTTCTTTCTTTCTTAATCCTCTGTTTGTATCTTTAATTTGATCTTCTTTTTGGGCTTCATTTTCTGATTTAATAATTTATTTTGCTGTAATCTTATGTGTAGCTTTTCCAGACACAGGGGAGCCATATGGATTTAAGCGATACCGCTAATATTTCTCATGTCAACAAAACAATTTCCCAGCCCGAACACTTTCCATATTAATTGATTGAACCCAAATATCTCATGAAGTTCTGTAAGCTCTGCTCAGACTCAGCCAATAAAGAATCATTAAGTGGGCTTCTTTTTGCTTACTGAACACATTTAAAGCTGCTGTGATGAGCTTTTAACTGGTAATGAAACAGACTCAAATTAATAATGATGCATCTGTATGACCCGCAAAAGCAAACGAGACTACTAGCGAGAAGATTGATTGTTTCTTTATTGTTATTTTTGACGCCTGTAACTGCTGCCGCGGGGGTAGGTGGCAGATGAAGTGATTAACTGCATGCTGCTTAATGGAATGTTTTATTATGTTCAGAGGAAGAGTTTCTTGCTGAGTAATAAGTTCAACTATTAAGAGTAAGCAGGAAGGGACTTGCTGTAGCCCTTCCTCATGGCTAAATTAGCAACGAGGTAACATGTACAGCTTTGACCACAGGGGGCGCCAAAATCAACACATAAATGTATATGCTCAGCCAGGACAAGCTTACATGACACCATGAATTAAAACCTTCCAGGATCAGAGAGCGGAGTATGTCTCTTCTTTGTCGTTGGACAGAAAAAGAAAGCAGAAGGGAGGTAAACACTCATTAAACAGAATATCTTGTCTTCTTTTCCCAGCTTTTGAGATAAAAAGTTTTTGCACATCTGTCCACCCCAATATTTCAGGGTTTTTTGAGTCTCTTTGAGCCCGCCTGAAGGACCACAGCCTCTGCACATGGGGCGAGCGCACCAACCACTGCAGCACCGTCGCCCCAATAATTAATGTTTTTGACGAGCTATTTCATGCTGAATATTCTCGAGTTTATCAGTCTCATTCTAAACAAACACCTGTACTTCGGTAAACTGGTTAAAGAGTTTGTTGACTTGGCAGAGATCGGATTGTTTTTGTTCTTTAATGATGAACTTGAAGGCTTTTTGTTTGGGAAACATGCCCCTTAAATTTACATAATTTATTTACAGCATTGATTTTGCACCTAAAAGACTCAGACAAGTTAATAAAACAAGACAAGACAAGAGGTTTCATTATACGAGGAGAATAAAGTTACCAAAATTCATGGTTCATTTGCTTTTTCTGGCAAAGGTTGTGAAATTGCTTTGGTGCCCTGAATGTTTTTTCCTTTCATTTTTGAACCTTTTTTTTGGATGAGGTGTCCCTTTCTCAAATACTGCACATCTTGTTTTTGCATGAAACTATTCATTCTGACCTCACATTCATCACTCTCCGGGTACCACAGACATAACTTATTCCTTCTGTCACAGGGCTCAGGTGATACGGATGGTTGTTTAATGTGACTACGCCAATAACTCATCTTTCATTAGAAGCAATGAAGTGGAAGAATGACCTGAACTCCAAAGTCTGACACATGCATGATTAAAAGTGGGGAGGAAATCATTTGTTTTCCCTCCAGGTGATCTGTGAAGGGGAAAAGACATCAAACTAACCAGAGACAGGAGGTGTTTGGGGGATTTAGGGAGGCTGTCTGGAAACCAAAAGGTCACAGTTTGAATCTCACTCTATGCATCAACGGACAGAGAACTTAAAAAAGTATGCCATACTCCCATTGTCCACACAGCCTATCTAATCAATCAACTTCTTACTTTGTGTGCACCACATTTTCTGCCAAAGTTACCCCATCAGTTTGGGGGGGAAATGGAAAATCAGTTTGTGGTTGCTCGTTCTAAATTGGTGGGGATTTAATCTTGCAGCAGAAGTGTATATGTGTGTGATATAATTCTTAAACTTACATAGTAATCATAATTATGTCCAGCAATGGTTACAGCTACTAAATTAGGCTATTTAATTTGAATATTGTCCTTGTCCCAGCATACATGCACCAAAGGAGAATCGATATCGCCGCCCATCGAAGCATTGTAATCGTATATTTAACTTTATTGTTTATGTGAGGCTGTTTAACTTGTTGTTGTTGTAAATGTATTCTTGTGTCTTTTATATTGATTGTAAGTATGGCTGCCAGTTGTTTGCACAGAAACTTTATCCGTTCTTCTGCCTGTCTTGGGTTTTTTCTCCTGGTTAAATAATAAAAAACACATTATACCAAGTTACATGAGTTACAAGAAGAAATGTCATCCTGTTACTCTAAGCAGTACAGTTTCTTGCTGGTTGAACATATCCACCTTAAATTTGCTCTGAAAACTCTTGAGACCTTTTTCTTGCTTTGTAGTGAAATCTACAAAGTTTCCTTAAAGGGCGTGTCTGTGGCAGGGGAACCAATTTCAGTTTCAACACCATATCTGGTTACAACTGGATTTTGTATTTTATCCAATCCTTACCAGATTTACTTGTAAGGATCAGGGATGACGAGAAGGAGGTTGGGTTACGAAAACTACCAAATGTATTTCTACATTTATTAGTTCATCTGTACACTACATTAATACGATCTCGCTAAATTAAGCTGATGGATGCTAGTTGGGCTTTGTATAAGTTTTCACCTTTTCTCCAAACCATTTGATATCCAGTCAAAACATTTTGAATAACTAACTGCTGCTGTGTTTGGGAAGTTCACACTATTTGTGTACAAGTAACAAATACTAAGTCACACCTTGGATGCCAGTATTTCACAGTTTCTGGATGACAGTGAAACTGCGTTATGGCGCTCTGGTGTAATCTCAATGAGTAAAGGTCTAAGAAGAAGTTCAGAGGGGCAGGCTTTCATTGTGTTGTGCTATCAACAAGGTGATCCCTACCCCCCTACCCACCTCCCCCCATGGGTTGAATTCCCGCCCACTGTGATAGGAACATTCATTTATTAAGGCAGTAGCTCCTGGAGGCCTCATTCGACTTGAAGCGGGGAAGGGAGGACAACCATGTCGGCCATCAAGATCATCAAATACCTGCTCTTCTTCTTTTTATTCTTCCTCGCTGGCATTGCGGTCCTCACTCTGTTCGGCTACGTCAGGGGCGCCACAGGGCAAACTACCAGATCACTGACGACCTCCTCCCCGCAGTCGACCTCTTGATATGCGTTGGCGTTGTGATTATGTTTTTTGGCTTCTTCGGCTCTTACGGAGCCATCCATGACAGCAGTTGTCTGCTGTCTTTGTTCTTTGTTGGTCTGCTCACAATGTTCCTCATGCTGGTGGCTGTGGTAGCGTTGGGAGCCTTTGCGAGAACTACGGAAGCCCAGGAGGCGGTGGAGGAACACGTGCAGCAGTTTATCCCGCTGGGTGCCCAGCCTGAGGTCATCCAGAAGTCGTTCCAGGAAGTGGAGAGGAAAGGGTTCTGCTGTGGTATGTTTGTCGGACATCTCGACTGGGGAAATTCATCGCCGGTGCCAGAGTCCTGTAACTGCAAAGACACGACCAGAAACTGCACGGTTTTGGAGGGACGCGAGATCTATGTATGGTGTACGTGATGACGTGGATGGACAGACTGTCAGTCTCCGTCATTGGGGTGGCGTCTGGGTGTGGTGCCTTGATGATCCTTGGAATGGTTTTCTCTTTAGCGTTGATTTGTCACAACAAGTTTGGAAAGACGTGTCATATGAACTATTGGTCACACATCATGATGTTTACTGGTTTCAACTGAAGGACAGATCTTGTTTATTTTTTTGGCTTTTTTGTTGAACATTGACTCTTGTACATTAGGAAAAACTTACCATTTTGTGTGGTTTGTAGGTTGGAAGAATGACCTGAAATAAAATATATTTTAACAATGAAATCAACCATCTGCTGAGTCTATCTTTGAATTGAAATGTTTGAGATCAATTAGTTTAAAGATGCTCATACACACACATCTTCACTGTTGTTGGGATATAACACCTTTAGATAATTTTTGCCAGGGTCCATCATCCTGTTTTCCTTGGTTTATATTTGAGTATTTTAGGTTCTAATAACCTTTGAATATTGTGTGGCATTCCTCTTTAAAATATATTTTAGGAACTGTATCTCTGCTTAGAGCTTCAGAGCAGTGAGTTTGTCATCGAGGCCGTCACAGTATTAAAAAATACCCCCAAAGAAGGAGCACAAAGCAGTGGTGGTTTTACTAAATGTAACCCAACAAGAAAGCTTCACATTTCTCAGGGTCTTTCCCCTAGTAATTGTTTGGATTTGCATTGTGTAGGAATGGATTTGTTTTGGATCAGGTAGAGAAACATTTTAACAGTCATTTGCAGATCTGTTCAAATGGTTTACAAATCCATGTGCACAGAATTATAAACTGTTGGAACACATTTGCAAACAGCTTTTTGTTATTTATGTCCCTGAGCCTTCAAGGACACAGTAGTTTTAAAATATGCACATTAGGGAAAAGTTTCCGAAGTTATTCACACTTGTCCCTCACAACGTGAAGTTTTCCCTTTTGGACAGGAGGAGGGTCTCAGGAGTCACATGAAAGGGATACTTTAGGTATAATTTTTACAAGATATAAAAGACAGCAGGCAATTTCAAGTTGCATTCGCCTTTATATCACTGCTTTTTTTAAAATTGGTCATATCCACAGTTTCAACCAAAGAGCGGAGAGGAGCATGCTGGTGAGCAGGAAGAGGAATCAGCTGCTTCTAAATGTGCAATGAGCACACCAGTTGCTCACTTGATGTTATAGAAATGTAAACACATCGGCCTGCTTGACAGTGGTGAACTTTCCTTATTATTTCCTGCTGCACTAACCTGACTTCATGCCGACATTTTATTGGGAGGTTAGCAGGAAAAGGTAATGTAGAAAATTCTTTAAAATATCCTAAATCTTTTCAGGGTGAGCTGCATGTGTGAAAACAACATCTCATTAATATTCAGTGTAGCTATTTGATGCTAAAGCTTGGTCTCAGAGGACAGGAGGTCAAAGTGTTTTGAGAATGTGTTTTCATCTGTTCACTTTAAAACATCAGTCACAGAACATTTAACTCACACAATCAATCAGACGAAGCGGCACAGACGCCTCCTGTGATACCTGATCTGCTCATCCCCAGACCCTGACTCTCTGGGACTAAAGGCTCCAAACAAAGACGGGTGATTCTTTGTTGTGAGCTGGGAATCGTTTCCCGGGGTCTTTACCTCTCCACGGGAATGTGGGTGGATGGGCGAGGTTGTGCACGTCAGTCGTGATGATTAAATTAACGACTAGGACCAACGACCCTTTTAACTGCTGAGGTGAAACCCCCCCAAAAATCTGCATCCCTGTGGGCTTTGATTCACCTTTCTGAATGGGTAACAAGCTCTCTCCCTCTGAACCCAGCATCTTTGTGAAAATATTTACTCCACTACTTGGTATATACTCTGTGTATGTAGGTCATAAAGATTTATGACTGTCTAAAAATGGAGCATTAAATCATAACCAGAAATAAAAACCTCTCCAATGCCAAAGATAAGGAGCACAGCTTCCACAAACAAACGGTGTACCCTCCATTACAATAAATCTGGGCTGTTCATCTAGAAATTTGAACCTTTTCGTGTTTGAATATGAAAATAAAGCACATTCTTGGATGCCTTATGATAGCAAGAGTCAAACAATCGTTCTGCTTTTTCTCTGTTCTGTCTAAACCTGACCACAAACAGTCTGTGTTTCAAGACAGACATTTGTCATAGACTTTAAATCGAGTTCATCTATTATAAAGCCAACAGATGGTCGAGAATTGTATTGACCAGGGTTATATCTCTCATCACTGACTGTCTGAGCTCCGCTCTGTCTGACTCTCTGCAGACTGTTAACGTCTCTCCGGCTCGTTAAACGGTTTCTTGTGTCGCTATCCGAGATGGAAACTTAACTGTGCAAACTATGCAGATAAGTTAACTGTTGCTCACGCCGTGTCGGTTTGGAAAAATATCAGAACAGTTGTATATAACCGGGATAGAGTTGTTTTTGCGGACTTTACTTTTAAGTTTCATTTTCACCGCTGCCGGGCAAAAGTGTCGGAGCATAAACTGCAGCATGGTAGAATAAACACATAAGCCCGGTTCTACAATCTCCCTGCTTTGGCAGATCGTCAGCACGTTAAAATCCTTCACGATCTAAGATTGTTATATCGGCCACCACTACGCACCACTGTCCTATCTCTCCAATAAAGGCACAAAAAGCCCAAAAATAAATCTTTAAAAAACACCAGACCATACTCATTATTATCTGCAGTTTACAGTTTGCAATCAATGTACATGCAATGAAACAGCTTCATTTAAGATTATGTTTTTCTCAGCTCACTTATCACATGTTGAGTATTTATCTCTGAGGAACTTATATCTATAGATGCAAAACAAAAGATGTGGCGTTCAATGTCTACTTTGAAATTACACTGGAAATTGTCTTTGTGTATTGGGATATAAATGTATAAATGTCTCAACTTGAATTGTCTGAAACATTAAATGTTATGGAATAATTTTGGTTGGTAAAAGATTGTAAGTAAGACCTTGTTATGGAAACCATGGATGATAAGATAATTCTACAAATTACAGTGGAATAAAGTACAGAGTGACATTAAAGCTATCACAGTAAAGAACGTCAACATTGGTTCAATTGCTTGAAGAAATGTATGTGAGCCAATAAATTCATGTACATTTCAAACTGTTTCTTACAAAAAGGATTCATAACCCAAAAATACATGATGATCAAAAGTTTAATAAAAATCAAAATTCAAATCTACAAACCATACAAAAGAGAAGAAATATTTCCAAATATACAAGCGTCCATGTTCAGTAAAGATGTTAAATACAACCATGACCATCAGTCCATCAGCCTGTAAACGTCATGGCGTGTGACAAAGAGTTCAAATGCTGATGCTGCTCTTCCCAAAATGTTTCTTACAAATCAGCACCGAAGAGAAAACCATTCCAAGGATCATCAAAGCACCGAGTCCAAACGCAACCCCAATGACTGAGACCGACACTCTGTCCATCCACGTCATCACGTACACCATGCACGGCATGGAGTAGATCTCGCGTCCGTCCAACACCGTGCAGTTTCTGGTCGTGTCTTTGCAGTTACAGGACTCTGGCACCAGAGATGAATTTCCCCAGTCGAGATGTCCAACAAACATACCACAGCAGAAGTCGTTCCTCTCCATGTCCTGGAACGACTTCTGGATGTCCTCCGTCTGTGCACTCAGCGGGATAAACTGCTGCACGTGTTCCTCCACCGCCTCCTGGGCTTCCGTAGTTCTCGCAAAGGCTCCCAACGCTACCACAGCCACCAGCATGAGGAACATTTTAAACAGACCGACGAAGAACAAGACTAGCAGGCAGCGGCTCTCCACGATCGATCCATAGCAGCCGAGGAAGCCAAAAATAAGAATCACCGCGCTGATGTAAATCAGGAGGTTGACCGCGGGGAGCAGCTCGTCTGTGATCTGGTAGTCTGCCCTGTGGTTCCTGGCGTAGATGGAGAAAGTGAGGACCAAGAAACCAGCGAGGAAAAAGAAAAAGTTAAAGGTGAAGAGCAGGTATTTGATGACCTTGCTGGCACCCATGTTTGTCCTCTTCTGCACAGCTGGAAGCTAAGAAAGGAGAATGTCTGAGCCCCCCCGAGAGCTCCTGCTTAAATATTAAAAGGTTCCTCAAAGAGGGGGCGGGAACTTCACTATTTGGGGGGGTGGGGGTAAGTAGGTGAGATATCACCTTGTTGAAAGCCCAGAACAATGAAAACTGACCTGAAGGGGTCTCTTATGGCCCCCGACTGAAACTGTGGGAAAGCACGGAGGGAAAAAGCAGAAACTTACGGGCTTGTTGTTTCTTTAACCCTAAAGACACTTCTGTGATGGACTTTTTTAAAACTCTGTGTGGACCCTTTCCTGTTTCCAAGTGTTAATATTGCATTTTGTGTCTCTTGATCATGTTTGAAGATATCGGTCACACGCTGCACTGTCTGCTCTGGAACTCAATACAAACTTGTTTTAAGCATCAATGCACACTCAAAGAAATGTTTACCCTCGATATAGGACACAAACTATTCATCTTAATCCCCATATTCAATCTCATGGCACATGACACCCTGGCATCTTGTGTGGCAAATCTGAGTGTTTTTATCTGCAAAGTTTTCATCTTTAAAAAAAAAAAAGTGTAAAGCAGCGGCGATGGAGCTTGTGATGGACATCCCGGCTGTTTTTAGAGATTTGCATCATCACATGGTCATCTGTTCATTTTTTCCACAAGTGAAAGTGTTCATAGTGTATATGCCTAGTATTATTTTATTTCTATTGTAGTTTTCTTCCTTTGTCTAATTAATTCATTTGAGTTTTTTGCTATTTTTTGCTTATTATATTTCTGTTTTTTGAGCTGTTGTAACAACAAAATTTCCCCCAATGGGGAATGAATAAAGTTTTATCTTATCATTTGACTCAACTTTTTGCAATGTGTTTTTATCACCACTAATCAGCACAGCCACTAGAAATGTTCTTAGCAACTTCTCTGCTTGGCTTAGAAATATTTTAAACTTACTGTAAACACTTCATATATTAAGCTCTGTTGTGTGTTGGAGCGATTTGGTGCTAGAAATCCCCTCTGAATTAATCTCTCTCTTATCTCATAAAAAGCTTAACATGCAAAGTAAAGGATATAAATCTGAAACAGCATCAGATGTAAACAGGTATTAGTGTGTGTTCCTGTGTTTGTGTGTGTGTGTGTGTGTGTGTGTGTGTGTGTGTTCCTGTTCACCGAGTAGATTACAGACTTTAGTCCACTTTGTGATCTCATCTCGTAAACATGAATGCATCCTGTAACAGCAGCAACATGTTAACATCTTTGAAAACAAATGTCGTTGTTTTTCTTTGTGATCTCAGAAAAACTCTCTGCTCTCCTGCAAGGCAGCTCCAGTTCTCTGCTCTCTAACATCTCTCAGTCTCAAGTTTCACCTCCTGATAAACTGTCGACACAATACATTTACTCTTTTGTGTCGTCGGCTTCTAAATATTTATTTTTGTTTTTTTTGGGCGTTTATTGGAGAGATAGGAAAGTAGATCGCAAATCAGGAAGCGAGAGAGAGTGGGGAATGACATGCGGGAAAGAGCCACAGTTCGGATTCAAACTTCGGCCTTCCGCTTGGAGGACTACAGCCTCCATACATGGGGCTCACGCACTAACCACTGCTCCACCAGCACCCAGGTTCAGCTTTAAAAATTTTTTTTTTTAAAACAGCACAGTACGCGAAGATTGACGGGTAAACACAGGGTCTTAACTCTCTCCTAAGCGTTTAAATTAAAGGATGATGAACAGTAATATACACTGAGATAGATTTCCCTATGTAAAACATAATAAGCTCATCCGGAGTAATCAGCGACACATTGGGTGTCAGCGAAGGATTGATTGCTCTCTTAATGAAAGAGCGATGACATTGCTATTTGGGGATGCTGCTGATTTAACAACATGCAGCACCAGCAGTGATTCTCTTTTTAAATGTTTTGATTGGGTTTTAAGCAGTTTGGAGATTAGGCAATATGAAACCCACCTGGTATCCATCATTGAGATTTAGAAAGCCAGTATTAATCTAATGCATTTCATTAGACTGTATTGTACACTGCACACATGAGCTAATGCCTTTAAAAAATACCCAGTTGTGGTTTTTGTAACACAACCTCCGCCTTGTCATCCAACATCCATATTTGATGCAATATATCAAGACCAAAGGTTAGCACACAACGTTTAAACATAACTTAGCTATCATGAGTGTCAGAAAAATGCCCTAAAAGGAACGATCTGTGAGATATCTACTGAGTGAAATGATAAAGTGTCTATATGATCAGACATTAAAGAGCCCATATTATGCCCTTTTTAGGGTTCATATATTTAATCTATGTACCTACTAAAGTATGTTCACAATAGCTAAAGTTTGAAAAAAGTGTATGTTTTCATGTACTGCCGCTCCATGCACCGGCTCGCTGCTGACTCTCTCTCTCTAAGGCTCTGAAGTGCCCACGTTCAGAGTCCCCATGTGTGCCAAGCGATGGAAGCGGGCAAGAGAACTGGTTCAGATAGAAGTGATTGTACCCGACCTAAAAAGCCTCTGCATGTTTCTAATAAGCTCCACGAGCAGAAACGTGCTCAAACTAGGATCAATATTGGAGATGCTTTTGAGAAATGGAGAGAGGTTAGAACGCAGAAAGGTTTCCGATGCATAGCCTTTGTTGTGTTAACGAACTGCGAAAAAAGCAACAAAAGGTTGCTGTTTTTAATGACATCGTTGTATTTTAAACAGGGCCTTATATCCTGCACCCCATTTATGGAAACATGGAGCAGCCCGGGTTCCACTCTGACCATCGCCATTTCCCTACTCTATCTGCTGTCCCCCTCTACAATAAAGGCATAAACACCTCTCATGAAACTCAAGTAGAGTGCAGTTACTCCAAATTGTACTAAAGTGAAATACTCCTTGGGTTCTCAACGGTGTAGTGAACAGCATGCTAACAGCTTTTTTTTTACATTTACATCTTCAACACCTCAAGACAAACACTCAATGATTCAACACCGTTCCACCACTCATTATGAATTTGAATGGTTCTCAACAAGCAGGTCAATGACGAGGTCCATTGACATGATAACATCTTTTCTTTGTTTTACTTTTGAATGCAAATAGACCAATTGGTCCTTCAGCACATCTCTACGGCCATATATGGGTGTAACCACAGCAAGGCCACAGGAACGGCAGGAACTAGCAACAGTTTGGATTTAAGGCTTATATTTATATCTGTGCATAAGTGCACATATTTACATTTTCAAGAAAATTGCAAATACATAGAATCATTAGCCACTCCATGCTAACTACTTTACTTTGTTTATTAAGACTGAAAACAAAAAAATGGTCTCCAGTATCTGTGAAAATAAAAAAAAATCTGATTTAAGAGTTGCAGCAGACTAATTTAACACACGCACTCCTGTCCCGGAAATTTCTTAGATCTGCGTCTTCACACTTACATGAGGTTTATTCCTGTCAGATGAGGGGTGTGGTGGGTGGGAAGGAGGGCGGGGGGGCGGTGAGTCTCAGGAGGCAGTACATGAAGATTCGACCATGCTGTGGAGGTCTCAGTGTAATGATTACGATGCAATGGCCGACAAAGCAACAGAGACATGCGCTGCCGTGATCGTTTTCGCAGTTGCATCGATGCTACGTGCCATGATACGCATCAACAGCATCAATGAAGAATTTGAAAGGGAGCTACAGGCGAGCAGAAGGGAGTTTGAAGCTGCCTCCCGGTGTGCATGGAGGCTACACTGGATGGGAAAAAGCTGCAACGTTTTGGCTCTGTGTCCAGCAGCAGCAGGGAGAGAAGGAGGCGCGAGACACAGAGTGGGGATCTTTTTTGGGCCGATGTTTTGCAGAACTTTAACGACGTTCAGTGGAAAGAGCAGGTTTTACGTCTGGTGAAAGCCGCTCTAACATATCTATCTAACATATCTAACACGACAGATATCACAAAGGCGAAAGCCAAATGAACCTCGTCGGAGGCTGGCCATTGTTCTTTGGTGGTATGCCAAACCGAGGGACTATCAAAAAATAAGCTGCGTTTTTGGTGAAGGACTGTCCACTGTAAGGGAACTAGTGCGCCAAGTAACGTCTGCTATTAAGGACAGCATGCGCAAGTCTTACATCCGCCTGCCCAGAGGGGAACAGCTCCTGAAGACCCTGGAGGGATTCAAAGAGCGAGGTTATCCCATGTGTGCCGGCGCTATTGGTGGACACCACATTCCTGTTATCGCTCCAAAGGAAGATCCTGTGTCTTATCAGAACCGTCAAGGATGGCATTCCATCATACTGCAAGGAATCGTAGATCACAACAGCTGGTGAGATTTTTTCATAAACAAGGCGAAACATTTTATGATTGTTGCAAAATCTCAACTGCCAAGAGGCCTCCTAGAATGTCCTGGTTATGTATTTATTGACTTATTTATTACTGTTGTCCTTTAAACCGTGCTTTTCATCTGGCCTTTGTGGGTGCCATTGCACAAAGAGACAACACGGGGGCACCAGCATGCCAGCGCTCATCTTTGTCAAGTACTGATCTGACTGTTGTCTGTGATAAACTCTAAGTCTTGAGTTTCTTTTTGTTCAGCTTCACAGATATATACGTCGTGTGGCCTGGACGCGTCCATGGCTCAAGAGTGCTCAGAAACTCTGCTATCTTCCTGGAGGCTGAAAAACCAGATGGCTACCTGTTCTAACGTGAGGTTCGCTGATAAACATGCGCACAGTCGTTGAAATGTGTCCAAGTTTGAACTTATTTTTTTATTTAGGAAATCTCAAAAAAGCAGGTAAAATACCTTACTCTTTGTAATAGTATCTACAAAGACCCAACATTAATAAGCATGAGCACTAAGCAATTTTTAGCAAAGATACAAAATACTACCTAACTACGCTGCTCCCACAATATGCTATCGTTTCACTGTGCTTGTTGACATCCAGGTAGTAGAGCGGGGAGAGCAGGCCCATAAACCGGAGATACAGCCCCAGCTAGTGGCAGGCGGCTGCGTTGCAGTTTGAGCACAACATTTGAATTCATAAAACACACTAGTATTTCTGGTTCTGATTAGCAGGGGTGATGACATATAATATTTAGTCAACAAAAGACGCACATCTCTAGATAAAAGGTCCCTTTCTGTGTCAATGTTTTATTAAAAGTTTAGATTGAACACCCAACTTACTGCCCCTCAGCCTGAGCCCATCTCTTTCTATCGTCCCTCTGATGATATTTGTGCCGTCTCAAAACCTGCGTTGAAACTCATGTTATAATCTAATGTTCGTTCACAGAATTCCATGACTGTCGTTGATGTGGAGGTGCCCGTCCATCTCATCGGAAGCACAGCTTTTCCTCTGAAGAACTGGCTACTGAAAGGGTTCAACCCTCACCGCCACCCGACTCCTGAACAAAACACCTTCAACCATCGTCTGAACTCTGCGCGGATGGTGGTTGGCAACGCCTTTGGACGTTTAAAGGGCCGCTGGAGATGGCTCACTAAGCCCAACGACGTGGACATTTACATCATGCCTGACATTGTTGCTGCCTGCTGCATACTGCACAACGTCTCTGAAACCAACAAAGACAACTTCCTGGCTGACTGCAACGTCGATGATGCTGCTGACCTCCCTCGAGAGCCTAACACAGGGGTCCTTTATGCACGCCAGACAGGAAGTGCTCAACAGATACGTGATGCAGTGATGAGAATTCTGTAATTACTCTACTTGATTTTTACAGTAATTCAAATTTTGCTGCAAAATATCTGTAATAATTCAAGTAATTTGATACAAAACTTAATATTTACAGTATTGTTAAAAGCTACAGAGACACTTTGAATGACACTGTGCTGAAGTAACTAGCAGAAGTAGCTTATGGATGCAGGTGTTACTACACTTCAATGCAAATAAGGTTGAATTGCATGCAAACACAATGTAGATATGTGGCGTACCCTGCTCTGGGTTTGTATGTTTCCCTCTTGTCCTTTGCTAATCACATGCCTGGTTTATAAAAAAAATGCTCTGTGTGAACAACTTGCTCTTGTTTTTTTTTTTGTGTCTTTCTAACTTGTTGTGTGTCGGAGCTTAGTACCATCAGAATCATGCAAACGATCAACAATCTTTGCCTTTATCTAAGGGGCGCCTGTGGCTCAGTTGGTAGAGTCGGTCGTCTCTCAACCAGCGGATTGGGGGTTTGATCCCCAGCTCCTGCAGCAACATGTCCATGGGCAAGACACTTAACACCAAATTGCTCCCGCTGCTTCATCGGCGGTGTATGAATGGATTAATTAATTCTGATGGACTATTTACACACAGCAGCCTCTACCATCAGGGTGTGAATGTGTAGGTGTGACCTGCGCTTTGAGTAGTCATATATATATTTGTCATCAAATATACAAGCTCAAGACCATTTACCATTAAAATACGCTGTTAAACCACTGACACAGAAAAAAACATACTCAAAAAGTGCATTCATAGAATAGCAATGCTGCCTTTTTAATTACATAAAATGTTGTAGTTTGTGACACAAAGAGGAAAACAAGGAGAACCAAGTGTCGGGAGGGACAGTGTCTTCAACTTCATGAGAAGATATAAATTAGCGTCTGTAGTTCTGCATATTGGAGGGGTTATCCTCTATCTTATCTGCAGGGTTATCTACGTTTACTGCTTGTACCTAATCTGCAAGCTGCCTGAGAATATTACATTTGTTGCAATGGAAAAGCTGATCATTTAGCAAGCTAACCGCCGATGTCTGTCACCGGTCTGTCCAACAGAAAGCAGACCAACTCCATAACAACACAAAGTTCACCCTTGTTGTAGAACAGGCTTTATCTGTGCGGCTCACTTTGATCACTATTTTATAGGCTTTGCCGCCTCTGCAATATTTGCTGGTTTGAATTGCGTCATATCACTGAATTGCATCCACTCCTAAACTCAACAGCGCACTGTCATAGGCTGGAGGAAACACACCAGCTCCCCACCCAGAAAGACCCCGAGTCAACCAACACAAACCAAAAGATGAAAATCCAGTTATAGGACTGAGTCTCTGCAGACACAGGCACCACCACTTACAGTATGTATGGAGGCCCTTCAGTGAGGATTGAGCGACATTACTTTTGTATAAATCTGTTTTTTATTCTTTAAGGTAAAAGTTGCTGACTCTGTCTTTAAAGAAAAAACTCCAACACGTAAATATTAAAGCACAGAACAGTTCAGGAGATAATTTCATAATGTGATACATGTACCAAAACAAATGGAGAAAAAAGGTGGGAGCGTTCCCATATTGACACTAAAACAAAAGTTATAAAGCCAACTTCCTGAACAATGTACAAAGAAAGCGAGTGGGCGGGTGAGAGGCCAAACCAGAAATGAAAAAGTGGAAGATGGTTCGAGTGTCAGAAAAGCCACTACCCTGTCCAAAGAACCCAACGTGTAACTCCTAATGCTGCCTTCAGATGATCTCTGTTAGTCCGTCTGATGCATCAAAACCTCACATTCTACCTTTTGTCTGATTCTTATTCAGCACCATTACTGACATGAGAATAAATATGTTTTGTATTTGAGTTGCACTTTTCTGTCCTCTCTCAGCTACAGAGAAAATTAAATCAAATTGAGTACTCCACATCCTCTCAGCTCTCCTCAAAAACCCAACTCACCCAATCAACTTTCTTTTTCATTTGTATTCCTCTGTACTATCATCATTGCAGCATGTTGTGTTGTGTTTAATTGCATACTTTGCATAAAAGCTTAATTCTTTTATTACTCCTGCATTTTGTACTGCAGCGTGTTTTCTGCGGAAAGCAAACCGGTGTCAGTGCAACAATTCAAACGACTTGAGTCTTTAAACCGCCTGACAGAAGCTGCTTTCACCCACGCAATCCTGAAAATATCTCCTGACTTGGCTGTTCACACATGCTCCTCACAGGGAGACTATCTTTGTCAGACGAGAGGGGGGGCGGGACTCCTGAGGTAAGATGCGTAGTAGCAGGTGAAGAAACAGAATCCTCTATGTGATGCTTTAATGAGAATATTTGACCCCTCATGGTCATGAATTCCTTTTGAAAGTTAAATAGCATCTCGTTAAGATACTCTGGTCTTCACTGAGCTGAGGGAAGTTTGTGGTTATAATGTTTCCTTTTGATTGTCGTTCCTCTGTCGTAGTAATATATATATATATATATATCAGGGGTTATCTCTTTCTTTTCTGTGTGTATCTCTTGCAGAAGTATACAAGTAACTTTTGAACTTTCACTCTCTTCAGAAGAAAAACTCACTCACCTGTGAGTTGAACCTCAGCTGGCAGACGCTGCAGGAGACGTGCTTCCTCTTCGCTGTAGGCGGGAGGCCGAGGGTATGATGGAGGACGGCTTTCTGCACCGGGTCCATCTGTAGGACGGAGGCAGAGACACAGAAAGAGGCTAATTAAAAACCGAGCCAAAGCCGACCTGTAATTCAGCTTCACCCCTCCATCGCTCACTGGGCTGTAGAGAGAAAACGGAGTGCCTGCAGCTTTTTAGGAAACAAGCCATCCATCTTCTGCTTCAACCACTGCTCTCTGGCTGCGACATTAACAAAGACACATCAGGAATTAAGTCCCCGGTCTCTTCTTCAAGACACATGCCATCAGTGTGAGAATAAAGGGATCTTAATGTAGAGACATGCAGAATCCCTAACTTGAACATTTTGAGGCAACACTGGCATTATTATTATCATCAGTATATCTTTAGATGAGACTAAAATCAGCGATTGAAGGTCAGTGGATAGAGTCAGAAATCAGAGTCGGGAATAACATGCAAGAAATGAGCCACAGGCCAGACTCGAGCCCAGACCGTCCGCTTGGAGGACCACAGCCTCCACCAGGCCTAGGGTGACCAAAACAGTTTGTTTTTTTTTTTAACCAGAATTTTTCCTGCCAGCGCCTTAGTAAGTTTTCCAAGTTAAGTCAATTATGTTGTGCCTGCTGATATTCAACAGCAATGAACAATTTTGCCAAAAATTCGTTTTTTAAACTGAGTAGAAATGTTTTGAATACTCTTCATGCAAAGGCAGACATGTGATCGTCTTGCATGTGAGACAATGTTTGTATTTGAGAAAAAGAGAGGAAACCTTGCCATAGTTATTGTAAACCCACATCCCGAACAGGTGACTCACATAGAACGTGCCCGTAAAACTCTTCTTCCACATGGCCACCCCTCACCATACATTTCTCCTGCCTGTGCTTGGCTGCACCCCGCTTTGTGTTTTTTTGGTGTGTGTGTGTGTCTCCTTTGTGTGCTGTCAGGGCTTTGGCGAACGCACCAACACATCTGCCTCGCTCACAAAGTGTCTCAATAGGAGCCACTTGGCTTTGGAAGGAGAAAAGGTGTCGGCGCTGTGTGGGAGGATTAATCCACTTTGACAATAGTGCTGCAGAAGGTAGGCACAACAATGTTAGACTGTCACTTTCTCTGGACCCCGTTTGGCTGGAATCAAAGTGATTGTGTGCAGAGACGGGAAAAGTCTGCAGCGATATTCTCCTCCTGTGAGAAAAGTTTGAAACATTATGAAGGTGATCACCTGGAACTGTTTTAATGTAGTTAGAGGGCGGTACATTTCTGTGCGTTCCATTTAGCTCTGATCTCAGAGCTGGTTCAAGTAGTACGTGCCTCTGGTTTGTTAGCAAATACCTGCCGATAAAACACTCTACAGAGAGAACTTGCACGATACTATCACTGTGATTGATTTAATTACACAAGAAGAGGACTAAGCTGCTAATAAACATAAAAGTTACAGCTTAAACCTTACTATTGATGCACGTAGCAGCCATGTTGGATTTTAACTGTAAATACTGAAGTTGCACCGAGATTCAAACTTCGGGGGGGGGGGGGGGGCATTCCTGACTGGTATCTCAGAATTTCCAACCTTCCAGATTCCCCATTAGCCTGATAATCATTGTGTACTATAGCATAGCGCTGGTCAGAGCTAGCAAAATGTCTCTAATTAGTGTTTTCCCATCATGCTTTTTAGAAAGTTATTTTTGGGGCAGCTAGAGAGAGAGACAGGAAGTGTTGGCAGGAGAGAGTGGAGGCCGAGGTCAGATCTGAACCCACAGCTTCTGCAAGGACTTTAGCCTCCAAACATGGTGCGCAAAACAACCGCCAGGCCATCTGGCACCCCTCCCATCGCACTTTTAAAGCTCCTTTTACTAATGTAGGCTAAATGTATCAAGTAAACCTCTGAAATAAAAGTTTAAAAACAAAGAAAATCAGGGATTCTTCAACGCCTCCAACAGGAGGGGCCATTAGCCCAGCTACTGCTAGCTTAGCACTGGTATCAGAGGCGTGCTTGGTGATGTATTTTCTGAGGAAAAATAAAAATTGCCTGTTACTCAATCTTAACAATTGTAAAAAAAAAAAAAAAGGTTGGTTGTGCAGTTTCAAATTAATTCGCAGTTATTTCAGCTCTGACAGTAGGCCGAAAACAAATCCTTCTTGGACTAAACCATTTTAGTTTTATCTTTTATAAAGTTTGAACAGATTTGTATTTTTTTTGTTTCTATACTGCTCCCTCCTGGTTATTAAAGACCATTGTGAGGATATAGGGAGTTAATTTCCCTTCATGTCAGTGAAGTGTTGTGGAGTCAGACAGCCGCTGCTGCTGCAAAAAATACTTTCAACATCGTTTCCTCAGGCAATTTATTTCTGTGAGTATAATTCTTCTTTTGACTTTTAGATGTTAGAGACAAAAGGAGAATGTGTTACTTCAGTTTTTATCTGTATAAAGGTTTTGCATTTAGCTAGTGGCTAACAGTATGACTTTTTGATCTTATCTTTGTTGCAGTTTGACAAACTGTCGGATACTTTAAGAAATGTCAAAACACACAGAGTAAAAAGTTACACCTTGTGCTAATGGAACGATAACTGTGAGCCAGCTGTCTCTCTTTGAATTCAGCCCACTGTAAGGACAGTATAGTTTGTGTGTTGTAGAGAGGTCAGTCTTGTTTCTCGGCTTTCTTTGAAGGTATTTCTGATTTTTATACTGCAACGGGCAAGCGGTACAATGAGGCAAACAATTTTGGACTGGCACAGGAAGCAAAGTAATTGGGTGCAGGTGACAGCAATAGCTGGAACGCTACAGCAGCCCGGCTGGCAGAGACTTAACTGAAAGCCGGTCTCTGTATTTACACTGTGACGGACTGAACGAGGAGCAGCTGGGCAGGCAGGTGACGGGGTCAGGTGATCTCGAGAGGGCGAGCAGAGGGTGAGACAGCGAATGGAAAAATTCCTTAAAAGGCAAAGTGAGCAGAAGGAGGCTGCAGAGAGGAAAGAGGGAGAAACTGTGTTTCGGCTCGCCTCCCGGCAGGTCGGGGTGCCACCAAGAACTTGGACACAAGATCAGCCACCGAGGGACTGAGTGGTTACAGAGGAGAAAAAACTAAAAGTGACTCAGAGAGGTAGAGAGAAAGGGTGATAAAGACGGATAGAGACAAACTACAACTGAAGCTGAGAAATTAAGGACGCTGAAGGGCCTGTGTCCACAAATTGTGCTTTTCATTTTTGTGCTGGCAGTGCCTGTTTACAATTCAAAACCAGTGCAGTTCAGCGTTTTCAGCACAAACGCCCTCAGCACAAGCGTTTTTTTTGTCACTGCGCTCAGTTGAAAACAGTTCAACTTTTGGAACACCGCCGTGCTCGTCACTTCTCCCTCCCCGACCAATCAGGAAAAAGGGGCGCAACTTCTAATATCAGCTAATTAATCCAGTCAGATTATGTGGAATAACATGGCACACCTGAAGACAGGCAACCGCATGAATACACCTCGTCTGCACTCGAATCTGTTTGGATGGACTGAAACATCAAAACAAGATACGAAACATCCTGGTAGTTTTCATACATCTTTCACCTGAGTCTGTATGAATTAATCATTCTCCATAGGTCAATATGTTGTGAAGACATTGAGTTGGAACTGTAGCTTTAAATGGTGCAGTTTTCTGAGGTTGTCCACTGAAGTGTGTCCATTTGGGAAAATTATTACAGTCAGTTTTATAATCAAAATGGTTCTACAATAACATGTTCCTCGCACAGCCAAACAATGGTGGCAATTTTGCTGTCAGTGTATTGAGGGAGTCTCGCATGAATCACTCTGTAGTTATGCTCACAGACAATACTCGGTATCACAGAGGAGTCCTTGGTGGGCGTTCACAGACACTTATGATCCGCTGTGGCACTCCGTTTGAAAAAAGGTTTGGAGGAATGGCATTGTGTTCTGGCTCGGCAGCAGATTTAGTGAAACGTTTCTGACAGGGAAACGTCTCCGCACAGTGTGTTGACACAGAATATGTATAACCCACAGGACGGTGTTGGTTTGAGGGGGATTATGTGTTGTTGTCAGCACACGGGTATGGTCTAGGATCAAACTCACAGAGTGCCAGAGACACTGGGTCTCAGAGTAGCAGTCAGAAAGAATTAAGGGACGTTACAGCAGATAAGAAAAAGAAAGTCTGCTGTTCTAAACTTGGAGCTACATGAATTGAAAATGAATACTAACACTTGATCAAAATCAAACAGAGAATTATCACCTGACTTTCAGAGTTTGGAAGGAGTTTTTGTTAAGCTCATTGTTTCTGTCTTCCTACCTGTAGCTTCATTGTCTTGATTTTGTTTGACTCTCGAGGCCTTTGCAAATCGAGTCAGTCCATTTTTGGATGTGTTTTTCCGATCTGTGAGCAGATTAAAAATGTTCAAACAGACGCTTTGCTGACTGAGTCTGCTGCGTTTATTATTCCATCAATTGAGAAAATTTGCAGTCTGAGACGAAATGTCTGGAACTCATCACGCAGAGAGATCAAGCAGTGAAGATGAGTCGGTGGTACAAAACGTTGTCCGTCCTCTCCTGAAAACAAGACGAGAGCGAGGAGAGTTTCACCTGTCCATAAAGAAGCTGGAGACTTATCCTGATCGCTTCCAGGTGTATTTCAGGATGTCAGTGGTCCAGTTTAATACACAGCTGGAACAACAAATTAAAAAGAAGACCACCAATTTACTCGAAGCAACAGCTGGCTGAGACCTTCACTCAGTACATTTGCTCATTTGCTCTTGTGAAAAAATGCTACCATAGTGCGACACGATTGCAGACGCTATCCGTATCCCTTCTCAAAAAATGCTTGGGATATACATCATGCTGCATAAAAATATAAAAATATACCTTGCAAGTTTTGTGCTCTATTATAGACGAATAGCCTCTATCCAATTATGCTCCCTGTACTGCACAGAGCTGCATGGTATCACATCTCGGTGGGATGCAATTTTTAACAGAGCCCCAGGTCAAAGTCTGGAGCATGTGCAGGGCGCCTTGTCAAGTTTAGAGTATGATTGAGGAGTAAACATGCAAGAGTAACTCGATCCCTAACTACATTATCTAGGTGTGATTTGACTTCCAGTTTTAGTCAGACTAACCGTTAGCTCAACTTTTTCTGACCGCATGTAAACGTACTGACTGATCTCATCAGCTCAGAAGCCAATGGTCTTCAATCTCCTGAGAGCGACTCCTGGTATGTGTTGAAGTTCACTCCCCGCGTGGATGATGACATACATCTTATCTCTGTACTGATCTTGTCCTGCAAATGCCTTAGTAATGCCTTCTGATGAAAAAGCCCATCCTGATACCTTCTAACAGTCAAACATGTCACTCACAATGACTCTTTTCTGTGGAAAATATAAAAGAGGCTGGGCTTGTTTAATCGCCTTGTCTGAGATCGACCTTGTAGCATTTGCAGACTTTAAGATAATAAAGATATGATCAATCGTCTCGCTTGTTAGCTTTTGTATGATATGTAGAGGCGTCAGTATTAATTCCAGTCTGTTTCATAACGAGAACAAAAAAAACTCCACAAAGGAGAGTGTAACTTTTTATGTAAAATATTTATTGACAGAGATAAGATGCTGTAAAAAAACTGATGCATACAGCCGCAATAAAGTGTGTAGGAGTTGTTTTTTAAAGCTCCTGTGAGGAGTCTTAAACTGGTTATGAAACAGACCTAAATTAATACTGTGTACTCTCTATGACCTTTAAAATCAGGCAAGACCAACAGTGATGACATTGATTATTTATTGTAATTTCCAATGCCTTAAACGGCTGCCGAGCATGTGGGGGAATACAGCTTCTTCTGTTTCTTACATTTTCCGCACCAAAGGTTCTTAAAGAGGAATGCATTAACTGTTATAGGACAGAATGATAAGGTTATTTGTCAGGAAACATTGCTTACATATGTATAAAGGCCCTGACACACCAAGGAGATCGTCGGCTGTCTGTCCTAGTTGGACCGTTTGTGAGCGGTCGTCGCCCTCATTCTTGCGGTGTGTCCGGCTTAGTCGGCCTTTTCTTGGCCGATTGGACATGTAGAATCGGCGGACGGTGAGAGGAATCTCTCTGATTGTCTGTTGGGAGGTTTCATTTCTCTCCAGCTCTCGACACAGGTTCAGGAAAGCCCCTTGAGCATGACACTGTAGTATCCATGCGTTTCACCCAGTAGTGTGGTTTCTTCTTATTTGTCTCCTCCGCCTCCTCTTTTCTTTTTCCACTAAAAGACCAAAGACTGACAACGCCAGCGCCATTTTCAACTTTTTATCACATTATTCTCCATTAGTAGACGACCTATAATACGAGTGGTGACCGACAGCGGTGTGAAAATGATCTTCTCGTATCATAACAACGGACTACCGCCGCCTGCTGGCTTGGAGAGTTATTTCCTCTCACAGAACGTACGTGGTGGTTGGCCGTCGGCTGTATTCTTTGTGGTGTGTTTTAGTGCAACTTTTTGGCCAAGACGTGACGTGAGGCGACGCCACAGACGGGCTTTGTCACCACTAGTTCTTTGCCGTCTGCTTGGTGTGTCAGGGCCTTAAGAGAAAAGACTGCTTTTACCATAAGGGGGCGCCAGATCGACACAAACCAAAAGTTCCTCTCAGGAGCGATGCATGTTTATAAACCAAAAGGTTCAACTTTTGTTGGATCAAGGTAAGTGTTACCCAATCAGCTCAGATAGAACCGCTGAGAACCATCGGATGAGCAAAAGACAAGTAGCAAATTGAACATTTTGGCGCACTCAGAAATCAAAGAGTCAAAAATTTCCCTGAGGAGGTCTGTGTAGGTTCTCACTCAGGAGTTAAGGAGACCAAAAAAGAGTGAGAAGGACAGAGAGCTGATTGGACCGAGATCATCCGGGGACCAGAACTCAAAACCAGACAAATGCTTACGTAGCACTGTGTTCAGAGCAAGACTTATTTTATTTCAATGCACGTTAAATAACAGAAGCACCTGCAGGTTCCATCATGTAAATGTGCCAGATTCAGCTAAACAAGCTAATTTCCATCTGCAGCTCCTGGCAGGTTGATGGCGTATAACCATCTGCTGGGTGTGAAATTACCGCTACTGTTTGCCAGCACAATCATCACATCAACTTATGAGGTGTTTACCTTTGTGAATATATATAAGTGGCTTCTATGATGTGGCCAAAAGATGTTATAAAAGCAGCTGCGAGGAACTTTTCGTTTTGTGTCGACTTTGATAGCACCTGTGGCCCTGATTCATCTCCTGCTTCTCTTCAAGTGACTGACGCACAGCTCACTGGGAAACTTTGGAATGGAAAAAGGTGAAGAAAGGCTTTTATATTTTATAAAATTGTGCTATAAATCTGATTATTGGATTATTTGAGTATGACTCTTTCAAAATCACCTGAAAAACCCCAAAAGTAAATTTAAGGTAAAGGAAGAAAAGATCCTTCCAGGCTAGTTTATTCTCTTTATCCAATATGTATACGGCTGTCCCTTTTTATACAAAATTTGAACATTCATTTGAACCAGAGGGAGAAAGTTCACATTCAAACTGCAGTGAGCCGTTCAAATTCAAAATGTACCGCTTATCAGGACATCTAAAGTAGCTTGACAATTTCAACCACTCATTTTGTTTTAAGCAAAGGAGAAATATAGATCCATGCGAGGCCGTGCACTGTAGAGGATGCAAACATGAAAGTTTGACCTCTCACCACGACCATGCCCATTCACGAAAAGTCATGCTGAGCTCAACTTCAAGGTGTGAACAATACACTAAACAAAGTCGGCGATGATCGGATGAAAGCCCAGAGGACAAGTTCGTTTAAATACTAATCCAGACATCATTATTTTTTAAATTCAAATCAAAATGGTGGACTTCCTGTACGTTTTTAATCATGGCCATAATAGACTTTTTTGTATGCCCACCAATTTTCATGCATGTAGGTTAAACGTAGTGGCAGGGCTGATTTAAGGGGGGCGCTGTGGAGCCATTGCACAAAACTACTAAAACTACTATCAAACGTAAATTAGACTTCTGCTTGCATGTTGTGCACATTTTGGGGAGTTTCCGGGCATGTTCAAGTCACCTGAAATGGTATTCATTTGGCTGCAGAATTCTTCAGCCTGAGGGTCCCTATAGGGTCTGAGGTCAGTGCTCGGGCCCTAAATATAATGTTACCACACCCAGGCAAAGGGACAGACAACAGATACAAGTTAAGATACAAGTAAAACAGTGGCTGAAACTGAAGCACATTTCCTCTTAGAATAATTGTTTTACTGTTTAATCTCATTTAGTCTTTTATTTGTATTGAGTTCATAATGTCTGTATTTGTATAGCATTAATGTTTCTGTATTTTCTTTTAGTCTAATAATTCCGCTTTAATCCTAAAAGCCTAGACAGGGACGGGGGTTGCAAATTAGCCAAGGCTAGAAACCTTTATGCATGGCATCTACTTTGTACTTAACATAACATACTGCATGTGTCCCTGTTAAATAAACAGATATTAAAAACAGCTGGGCAGAGATCAGATGGGACCTGACCATCAGTTGGATAGCAGGGAAGGAGAAATGGAGGTCCACGCGAGGCCTTGCACTGTAGTGGATGCAATCTTTAATGTCCCAATCCCAATGTGAAGGACGCATTGGAGTACAATGGTAGTGACGGCCATGTTGTTTATTTTCCTCCTTGAGAGGAAGCATAAATGAGCCTAAATTCTCTTGTTACCTTAGTTCTCCCCTGAGGTTGATGCAGACATAACAGGGAACTGAATTTAAAGAACAAACTCTTTACAAAGTCATGTCCTCTTATGTTCAAACTTTTTGCAAATGTTTGGTTATTCTAAATTCTACAGCTCAAAAGTGCAAAGAGGCAAACATGGAAACCCCGGGCTAAAAACAACCTTTAAAGCTTTAGCAGCATTCAGAGGAGGAATGACCCAGCACACCCACTCAACAGTTGGACGAAAAACTGGGATGCATAATTGTCTTTTACAGGAGAATACATTTACGTAAAGTGTTTGAGAGAAAAAAATGAAACGGTCAAAATATACAGTCAGCCATTTATGAGTACATAATGTCGGGAAGGACGCGTCTGCTGTTGGATACCAGAGTTCATATCACTTTCATATGAACTACATCTGTTCTTGTGTTCTTGTGTAAAGTGATCGCCGTGCTAAACACAAACTGCATTATGCAACACGCTGCACTGAATGTGTGGGCAATGTCAAAGAGGCAGATGCAAATGACGCCTACCTCTTCTACTGAAATGCATGCGATGATTTACAGTGAAGCCTGGCAGAGAGACTCAGCATGACGTTAGCAGAGCGGGGACTCTCCCCTGCCTTCGCCCTGACCCACTTTATAGCCGCAACTGGAGGGAAAGAAAGCGTTATGCAACAAGTCTACCTTTGTACTGTAAATCTCACCCAAGATTTGGGAAGAGAGCAGAGCATGACACATGGAGTTGGCGAGGTCCGTTGGCAGGGGGAAACACACTGCAGCCGAGATCCAGACGCGCTGCAGCCTGCTGGGAAAATGGGGGCCTGAGCTCTGGAAAGCGAACGCCGGTTAAAAACATCTGGGCTACGAGAAAAACGGATGACCTTGTACTGGAAACACGCACAGGGCTTCAAACATGTTATTGCTCTCTCACACTGGTGCAGATGCTGTGAAATGAATGTGAAGTGATGAGGCCACAAGGAGTGACACAATCCCACAAAAGGATCAGGACAGATTAAGTGTGGGTTTGTGGCAGAATCATTTTTCACCGAGAGTAAAGTAATGAGAAGAGGATTGAAAGCTCTGTCTTCATTTGTTCCACTGTGCTATTCTTGGTGGTGTGAATCTAACCTATCCACATTAAGCACTGAGACTACAATACTTCTCAAGCATCTCCCCATAGCATGTTCTCACAAATGCAAAGGCAGGCTGCACCGTAATTGTTCATGCATATGAGCTTGGTGGGTTGCTCTGGATCAGTTGGTAGAATCCGTAGTCTCTCAACAGGAAGGTCAGAGGGTTCGATCCCCAGCTCCCGCAGCCACATGTTCGATGTGACCTTGGGCAAGACACCCAAAAATGGCTCCTGCTTCTTTGTCGGCAGAGTGTGAATGTGTATGACTGGATTAGTAAATACTAATGGACTCGTTACAAAGCAGCCTCTGCCATCAGTGTGCGAATGTGTAAGGTGTGACCTCCAGAGTTAACAGAAGACTAGAAAAGGACTCTACAAGCTCAAGTCAATTTACCATTTACAATGGGACGAATCAACAAAGTCCAAAACTGTGATGACATTTTTTTTTTGCTTTTACACCAATGCTATGAGTTGACATATTCAAAGCGGATTAAGAACATCCTGGCAAACAGAACACACGATAAAGCAGTTTCATTATGGGCACAGACATTGCGCAGATTGCACACTATGCAGTCTATAGACATGCACGGGTCAAAGGTCAAACCTCATCAAAACCTCCTTTTGAGATTTCCTGAATATTCCCTGCTGCGTTCTCGCATCTGCTCCACCCGTCTTCAAACGGACACTTTACTATGAGACTGGAAGGAAGAATTATGGGTGAAGTCGGAGGGAAAAATGTGTCCGTTTACGTCCACTCATGCAGCTCACCCTGAACATGTTAAGGAGTTTTATGCGTCAGTGAAATGACCCATGAAAAATAATCATGCTGCGTCCCAGCAAAAGGTGAATTCTAAGAATGATTGTGATCACCAACAAAATTGGTTTTCTTTGTTGCGCAAGATACTGGCAAAAAAGTGAAGATAAATGTAAGACATATCTGATGAAATAAAAGACAAAAAAACATCTATTTTGATTTCCTGGAAACTTAAAAATTCCCCTGTCATTTAGCAATTTACTTCCTCTCCTCACTCACACACACACACTCTGTTCAGGCCTCATCTGCAGAGAGCAGCTGCAGCGCCTGGGACATGTTATTCCCCGAGCCCGCTCCCATCAGCCACCCACTGAGACACACTCTCCACATGGGCCACGCCCGCCAGGGACAGAGATGTTCTCCGGAGCAAATGGACCGCAACACACATAGAAGCCCCCGTGCAAGCCCAGAGTACAAACACACACACACACAAATCACACACCGTATCACATATGCCCATATTCAGCCTGCAGCAGTGTACAGTGCAGCGAATCCAGTGTGATCTTTCAAATCACTTCCTGAAGCGCTAATATGCCATTTTTCCTCACTTGGTTGACTTCCAGCAGCAACACTTGTCAATCATCCTGATGAGCTGTCTGCCATGAAAACAACCCCTCGCCTGAGGCTGACGTAAACCTAAAGCCACCGCAGACGATCAGGGAGCAGATGGCAAACACAATTTTGATGCCAATCTGCAATTAAAGAAGAAGAAATGTTTGCGGTGCTTCTGACAATGTCCTGTTCTTATAAACAGCCTTAACATCATCACAAAGAAAAACCTGGTTAACATCGGAGGGCTGGAGACGTTAAAGAGCAGGAGCTAATAGCTTATTTACTACTCTGAGAGTAAACACTGTTATACTACAGTTAGATTCCACCAAGCAACCTGATTGTACAAGAGATATTTCAGGAGTGCTGATTTAAAGAACAACATCATGGGACTTCTCACGACATGTATCACTCCGCCTCAGCTAGGTCTTCTGAAACCTGACAGTGCCACGATTTAGGTAAAAGACCTTACTCTTTGTTTTTTTAATATTACAAAACAGCAGGTAAAAAGACCATACTCATTTTTATGTTACAAAAAGACCTTACTTTTTGCTATATTACAAAGACGTGGCTGGTCCTTGGTAACCATGGAGACAAACAAGATAGCAGAGAGCAGGAGAATGTTTAGGTTGCTTAGCAACAGATCAGTTTCAGTTTGATTAATCAAAAAAACCTGTTATTACTTATTACTATTATCTGATTTTAGAACTTTTTATAGAAATAATGTCACAATCTAAGGTCAACATGTAGTACTGAATATCAGCCAGTGTGATTATTTGCGAGTATGATTGAAAAACAGCCGTGCTAATACATACGTTTAACATCACTCACTTTAATTGTATATCTCTTAATGTCTTAAAGAACCAGTTTAAATAAGTCTCAGAGCTCCTCAAAACATGTGTGTGAAGTTTCTTGTTCTAAATCCACTCTGATCCTGTATTTGATCATGCCTATAAACCCCTCTATTTCAGCCCTGCTCAGAACAGGCTGTTTCTGTACCTTTAAATATGTAAATTAGCTGTGTCTGACCACGCCCCCTCTCTGGAAGGGCTCGGGTGTCCCGGTCTTTCTCGCTCCATGTCCTATTGTTTACGGTGAGAAGGCAGACTCAGAGGGTAGAACAAATACCTAACTGTAGGAGTGTCACCCACCTGGGGGAGGGGCTACTGCCCTTTGTGATGTCATGAAGGGAAAATCTCCAAACGGCCTGTTTGAGCACACATTTTCTGAAAAGTGGAGCAGGCAAAAGAACGGAGAGGATGGACTTTTCTCATCATTGGGGGGGTTTGTAGACAAATTTGAGCTGATTCTTCTGAGCAACTTTCTTTACCTTTTGAGGAATGAGGCTCACTTTTTTCAGTAAATACTTTATACTTTATATATTCATCTTCATCTGCCTTGAACACACTTTTCTTCTACAGTTTTCATTTGTCTGACCTTTTATGTTTTCTCCTTTCTTTTTTGCGGTCATTACATATTATGAGAATTTGACCTTAAAGTCTGATCAACAGGCAGCTTTCAAAGGTAGCGGATGAGTGAAATAGTTCATTTAATGTCTCCGTTCTCAAAAGAATACATCAAAGTAAAGTTATTGTAGCAATATAAATAAATCTATGTGTCTCTGCCGTTTGTCTGTGGGTGTCTCCTTTCATTGGCTCTTCTGTTTGCGACGTGCGCCGATGTCTCTCTGTCTGGGGAGACGCCGTCACCGTGTCGACAGCGAGACAGAATAAGCAGGTCATTTTCTGGATGCTATCTGACAGCCCACAGAAGGCCTGTCCATCTCAAAGTTCAGCACGGCGGCCGCCCGCTGACGCTCCCCCACTCAGAGCTGCCGGATAATGTGACAGGTCGAGACAGTGATGAGCAGCAATGGCGGCAGAGACGGGCTGACTTTTGCAGCAGACGACTGATAAAAAGGGACAGAAAACCCGCAGTGAGTGCTGTCTGTTTAAGTTTCACAACGTTCCGCACGCCAGTCGCCTCTGATAAGGGATTGTGTGTGACAGAGAGAGTTAGTGTCACACAAACAGGTTGGCCTTAAAATAAAATAAAAAGTATCAGATAATCAATTCTGTGACATTTTGGTTCAATTCAACTGTCTCAACTCTTTTTTTTTGAGGAGATTACGCTCGCTTTGAAGAAGCAAAAAGTCACATTTTACTGCTGTACGCAGAATAAAAGGACTAAAACTGCAGAGAGCTGACAGATCAATACCTCAATACCAATAAACCACTTCTTACCTCAGTGCTGTAATTTATGGCTTCTTACACATTTTTGGGATGTCTATTCCTTTTAGGAACAAAACAGTCCAGTTAAAGCACTTAACTAAAATCCATCTTTACCTCACAGATGGTTGAATGCTCAAACATGGGATGAACGTAAAGTTAGTTTCTCACTCCAAATTTCCACATAGGCTACTCCGTGTGCGCCGCGGTCCGTCAGCACCCCGCACTACACCGTAGTTCGCTGCCACTCTAGTCAATCATTGTGTTTCCAATGCGAGCGCCGCGGTCCGTCTCCGGAGCGCGCCACTATGCTGCAGGCACGCGTAAAGCTGGACAGAATATGACAACCCGGACAGGAAGTGAGACAAGGAAACACACAAAGCGTCTGGTCGATTTAAAAATAAAACACGATATACCGGCTCTTGATCGTATTTTTAATCACTTGATTAATCAATATGACGTCAAAAACAATTCACAGAATGAACACCAAATCATCCTCAGAAAGACAAAGCAACATGTTGTTTGCACACTTTTTCTCTTTATTCCCGCGTGATCTTGTAGTTCTTCTGTGATGTGTTTACAGCTGATCATGGGCGCAATCTGCTGTGCTCACGCTTCAGAAACGGATCCAGAGGGACCGTAGCGCTAACAGACTGCGGCGCACGGAGTACGTAGGGATTGGGGGGTAACAACAAGGATGATTATTTTCTCTCAGAGAGAATCACTCCCATGATTCCCCTCAACTTCACTCTTCTACTGATTCACAGCCGCCCCACGAACTGATAATACAAAATGATGTTTTAGTACCAGGCTGTAAATATGTTTATTTCTTCTATAAAAATGGGCATTTTAAAACGGGAACCAAAGGGGATTCCTTGTCGTTTGGAATCAACCTCCAGTGGTCACTCGAGGAATTGCACCTTTTTACTCTTCTGTATCGGCTTCACTGTTCAACACATTAGTATGCAGATTTGGTCTTAATGACAAAGACAGAGTACCTGATTTTCTCATAGCTGTTACTGGAAACCTCTAATAAACCAGAAGCAGATCATCGTGTTGTCAAAGACAAACCGTCAACAGTTAAAGTCGTCGCCTTGCAGAGAACCTTGAAAGCTAGAGTTTCTTCACTCTGACACAGCAACATCGGCCAAACCAGTGTTTCATTAACAAAGCATTAAAACAGGTGTGTATTTGGTTGATAAGCCAAACACAATATGGTGGCTTTTCACCCACATAATAACTCAACCCCTGTTCCCATTATGCATGCATATTGTTTATTCATAATTAATGTGGTCAAACAAATTACAGACCATGGAGGTGCAAATGTGTAAATTTGAGAGAAAGAATTCCTGTCGTGTTAAAGCGCTGATTAATTTCCAAGATTTTACAGTCAAAACTAAGCAACCATGGGGGTGTAGACGTCCAGAATATATACACTGATGTCTGCTGCAATACGTCCCCAGAGTTGAGAGTAAAGCGCTGTGAGAAAAAAAATAAAAATGGAAGAGGAGTTAAATCAATTTTGCGCCTGCACTGTGAAAGGGTTGGAACATTTTTTAATTTGATCTCTTTTCTGGAGACTTTATAATGAGGTCTTGCAAAGGTATATGTCAAGCTATACTCTTTAAGTGTGTGGGGCTGCTGGGTGGCACATATATGTACCTGTCCTACAGACGCCTGTGTTATTATCCTCTATATACAACGAGGGCTGTATTTGAAATACGTGTATGAGCGAGGCATGTGGTGTTTATACTGGGTGTTCTCTTCACATGCTCCAAAGGTGCTCAGGAATCTATTCTGTGATGGAGGAAAAGGTATGTAAAATATACATTCATATCTATTAAACACGTGCAGAGCGACAGACTGTCCGGTCGATGAGAATCCACCGCTGAGGTCTAAATGCTGCGTTCACGTCGGCCAGCCTCGCTTACTATTAACTAAAGTGGGATGAATGACCTGTCAGATCTAATCCTCCCACCTATGTGTCTCCCAATTACCTCCGCCGCCTGACCCAGTCCGTTAGTTCATCATCAGCCGAACGTCGTAGATCGTTGCCACCGGGAGGGGGGGAGACTTCAAGAATTAGCAAGTCAAATCCGAAGGGGGCTTTTCATTGGATTATAATGAGGCAGAACAGGCTTCCAGGTGTTCATAGAAAAACACAAGAGCATGGTGATTTAGGAGACGGGGGAGCGAGGAGGGACGAACCAAAGTGTTTCGGGAGGACTATTTCAGGAAGGAAAAAAGTAAGAAGCGAGGGGTCCAGCTGTAAGGTTTGAAAAGTCAAACCTCAGCATTACAGAATTAAAGGCACTGTGTGACACTATCAGACTAGAACCCCATATATTGTGTAATTAAAATATATTGAACACAGGCTGACGGCCAAAACAAGATACTCTGTCTGTCATCCATTGTGCAGAAATGTCATCCCAGCCTAGCCAAAAAAGGTCGGGAACCACTGGTCTAAACTGAGTAAAGTAAATAAAAAGATAAACCAGATGGAATAAAGGTGATCATGAGGTGAAGCGTTTATTGGATTGGGACAGACTTAAGGCCACAGTGACCTTGATCAGTTCAACTTTGAATGTGTAAATGTGTAAATATAAATCCCTCACCCGCTGCCCCATCTACTCATCTACTCTTCCCCCATTCACCGCCAGACAATCTGATGTACTTCAGCGGTAGAGAGATGCTCCTGGCTTCTTCAGTTTGGTTGTTTGTTACTGGATTGTGCTGGAACAGCTCTCTGCTTGTTCTCCTCCAAAACGTGACATTTCCAACCTGCCATGCCACTTTTACTCCGAGCTATCAACTGGAAAAAAAAATCTTCATTTTAGCCACATCTCCAATGTATGGTGCTGCATGTGTTAGGGGCCAATTTGCAAAACCATAACACTTAATAGTTGGTCTAATGGAGGGCTATAGGCCTCCAAAACGTCACATGTGGTGATAAACTTCATTGAATAGCTTCTGTGAGTGCAGACTCGTTAAAAACCATCATACACCCTGATAATGCAGCGGTCAACAGTTACATCTGAAGTACATGTTCTTCATCTTTTGAGACACTACTCTAAAAAGAATACAAAGCTTGGCACATCTTCTTGCACATTTGGATACACCCACCATATGACAGATGCAAAAGGAAAACTGGAAACGTGGTGTAGAAGAGACAATGTTACATGGAAATAAAAATTAAAGCTGTGCCAAGACCCAAAAAGTTTGACTCTCTTGTCAAGTAAGGCCCCTTGTCAATATAGCGTTTTTTTTCTGAGCTGCTATTTTTTCAATATTTTTTCAGTGAGTAGAAAGCAGGCAGCCCCCCCCCGGAGAACAAGCGTAGCGCCCAGCGTATTTCTTTCAAACGTTCCAATTTTTTTTGTGTGGACACTCCAAGCGCTCGAGTTGAACTTCAACTTTTCAGAAAGGCGCTGTTGACGTCACTTCCAAATCTTTTCCAAATGTATGATAGTACCTGCAGGTTTGCCGCCTGCTGATCGTGTCTTGTGCCCACGTCCTCTTTGCTCCGTGTCTGCTCGGGTTAAAACGATCTTAAATCTAAAACATGCAGTAAAAAGAAACGGAGCAGTGTCGGTCATACACCGGCCGTTGTCATAGAGACATGGACATGCAAGCACACAGCCAGAAAAGTTTTGCACTGTTTAGCTTTTTTGTTTGGACATTTTTCTATCTTATATATGCCACCGTTATGAAAGATGGCTCAGACAATACTAGATACTCTATATATATCTGCAGAAACTATAAAAAGCATTTGTGTGCAGTGTGATGGGCATAATGACTTTAACAGACACACACACACACACACACACACACACGAGGACGAGCCGACTGATGGATGGATAGGAAGAAGACAAAAGCAAGAGATTTCATTGTGGAGCGCTTCACTGGATCGGAAAATTCACACTGTCTGTGCTTTGAATGAGATTCATAAAATCTGCTTTCCGTCTTCAAAGGCTTCTTTCATGTCTTATTAGTTTTAAACGAGTTACTAAAGATCTGATTGAACGTCTCAGAGTTTTTTTGGGGGTAAAAAGTCTGTCTCCATTCGTTGGTCTGCTTTGACTTTTGTGTGAAGGTTCTCAGGACACACTCAGGTACCAATATTTAGCTTCTTTTTTTTCTTTTTACTCCATTTCTCTCCACAGACTAATTGGGAGCAAGAACGATGTTTAATCATGTCCCTTTTGCTTATTTGTATGAACTCTTCTAATTATATTTCTTAAAGCCGGGTTGCTTAGTGATGGCGATGAAGGAATACAATTGCAAAATGAGGGGAGAGGGAGATTACAGAGAGAAATTGGCCAAAATGGCCGTGTTTCATTGTAAGGCAGGTCAAACATTGCACTCCATTTTCCTCCACTGTCTGTCTTTGTCTTTGTCGACATGAAAATACTCTTCACCCTACAACACTCAACCTTTTCTTCCCTGCCCCAGACACCACTTCTTCTTCTTCTTCTTCTTCTTCTCCTCCTCTACTTTGCTTTCTCCACATCTCTGTAACCCTGACATTTCTGTGCGCCCTCCCTTTGCACTTCTCTCTCTCTCTCTCAGACACGATGTTTTTCACCAGGTATGAATGTCTCCTCTGGATTTCTCCCATCGCTCTTCACCCCGCTGACCCCTCTTACACCGACGGGCCCCATCAGGATGAAATATTGAACTGGGAGAGCTCCCTAAAGGCATTTGGCAGCCGCTCAGTCTGTCCCCGGTCCAGCTGGGATTAAAGATAAAAATGTAACAGCGTAACTCCCCCTCCCATAACCTTACAGCGTCTCACTCCATATAGCACCCTCACACTTCTCCAAGTGTCAAGCTCGTATGGTGCTAACGCTGAGGCCAATACTACCTCTGAGTCTATTTTAAAGTAGTAATTATTCCTTACACTATCATCTTATGGGCGTCTCGCTGTGGCCTTTTGATGCAAAATAACCGGTCTTTTTCCAGCCAACCATATTGAATAACTCAGAGATGGAGCTCAGCGTAAGTTCAAGCAGGAAGACTTGATATATCTCTTGACTTGATCTATTCTCTCATTTATTCTATTTCTTCATTCTTCTTAGCCACTCCCTCTCAACCTCTTCCTCCGTCTCCCTGCGCTGGTGATCAGCTGATTCGGGGCGTTTTCTCTTTAAGTAATAATCCAACCAGATTCTAACTCACAAAGCATACAGCGCTAATGATACTGAGGCCCAAACCCCCCCGAAAAGTTGCCTAAATGTGGAGAAATGTTGTATGCATCTCTACTCTGCGCTCTCATGCTGACAGAGCTGTTTTTGTCCGATAGAGATGATGAGCTAGGCGAGGAGAGGTAACTCTTTCAAGGTAATTTTGATGCCAGACTTGAACCATGCTATACGAGTTTAACCGTTAAACACGATTCTCAGAGGTGACATTTTTTTCCTGATCACTGAAAAGTTTGTGCACGAAACATACTGTTTACCACTTGTTTTAGTTAACTCCAACTGTGCATGGCTGTTAGCGCCAGTGTTTGTGATTTAGATGGGTTTTTTTAAGATTTATTTTTGGGCTTTTTGTGCCTTTAATGGAGAGATAGGACAGTGGATAGAGTCGGAAATTGGGGAGAGAGAGTGGGGAATGGCATGTGGGAGGGAGGCCACAGGTGGGATGTGAACCCAGGCTGCCTGCTTGAGACGACCATGCATGGGGCACGCGCACTAACCACTGCGCCACCAGCGCCCCATGATTTAGATGCTTTTTGAGATGAGGCTTACTTGCATAGAAATGACTGCACATTAGCTCAGTTGGTGAACTAGTGATGCTGTTTGCTCTGCAGCACAGTTTGGTTCAAGGTGTATTTAACCTCCATTGTGTGTTTTGTTAATTGGACAGTGTCTACGGGGCGGCTGTGGCTCAGTTGGTAGAGTCGGTGGTCGGCAGCTCCTGCAGCCACATGTCCGTTGTGTCCTTGGTTAAGACGTTTGACCCCAAGTTGCTTTGTCAGCGGCGTATGAATGCGTATAAATGAGATTAGTTACTTCTGACGGTCACTTTACATAGCAGCCTCTACCATCAGAGTGTGGATGGGTAGGTGTGACCTGTGCTTTGAGTAGTCAGACTAGAAAAGCGCTATACAAGCTCAAAGCCATTTATTTGACTCATTTGCACAAGTTTAGCAGATGCGAAAGCTGCGCGATCTTTTTGTGAAACAGGCTCATAGGGTATTACAAGGTAAGGCACCGATGTAGGACTCCCAACATGACTCAGGCATTCCAAAAAAAAAAAAAAAAAACTACATCTGAGACCCGTCCACAATCCTTTGGAGTGTCAGCGGATCTGTCAGACTCGATGTAACAAAAATGTAACTGAGAACTATTGAGGTCCGCAAGACAAACGATGTACGATGCTTAATGGAGACAGAGTAGAGTCATTTTTGGTGTGTAATATTTTGTTTTTGATGAGGTTGATGTGCTTAACTAAAATGTATTTGGCTTTCAGCATATCCCTAATAAGCCGAAATAGTGCAACGTCAGGACTTTGTGAGTGTTTTTGCATATAAATCACCATCCGTGCAGTGAAACTCCAGCCGATGCAGTTCGATCGTGTTTTTTTAATACAAATTCCCTCACAGGCTAATTTCTAATCCATCATTCTATCAGACTGCTTGAGCTACACCCACAGGGTGAAGGGGAGTGTCTCGCTCATGACAGGGTTCAATGAAAACTAAGATTAAACGATTTATCTTCTCATAATATTCCAGCATGAATATCAAGCCGGGCTGATACGCTGGTAATGAGAGAGGAGCTCGAGGAGTGTGGCCATCTATTGGATTTCCAAAATCAATGCCCTGGGATAGAAAAATGCATGAGCCACCAGCAGACACCGAGTCTTAACAATGCAACGTGCGCGATGAATCCCCCGTAAATTACAGGCCCTGAAGGGAATCAAGTTTCTAATCCTGCTCCCACTGACGGTGTTCTTCAGCTTCACTTAATGCAGGAAGTTTGCTGAGCAAGCACACTATTTATCAACTCTCCCTGCCCCACTGCTTCTCATTTATTTACTTATACATATTTACACATTATCTGCTACACTCCAGCCTCTTATTGCTAAATGCTAAGGACTAGTGCTGCATCATCGGGGCTTTCCCTGTGGTGAAAACTGCAACACAATCACAGTTTATTGCATGTTGTGCATATGACCAGTTCACTCCACTTCTCTTCTTTGGGGGGGATTCTGATCCAAAATGTCAACCCTTGTTTGAGTTCTTTAAGCACACAGAGGACACATTTATGTGAACTCACATAGAGAAATACTCACTCATGAGAGAATAACACATGAGTGAGGGTGTGTGCTTGGACCTGGAAGCACTGGCACCAAGCTGCTCCAACCCTCATCAAAAATTGGATGTATTTCCTTGGAGTCCTCCGCTCTCGTAAACTCCCAGGTCAACCTTGTCTTCGTGCTAAAAGACACCGTTGAAGTCTCCCTTTGGGGACCAGTGTGCTTTCCATTATGGGAACAATGGTGTTGCAGGTGCAAACTGCCTGAACCCGCGATCCAGATGGTTCTGCTTTGACGATGAAACATGGTGAAGCACCAGGCCAACCCCCGCTGCACGCACACACGGAGCACAGGAGATTACTGAGGGACGGATGTCAGACTGGGAACTCGTTCAGCGCTGGGAAACTCGACTCCACAACTGTCTTTAAGGGTAATAATACTCATTTTGCCATTTTTCTTTGTTGGCAACGTGCAGCTTGTTATAGTTTCTTGATATAAACATTCCTTGGAGGCAGAATCAATCTCTGCCGCCTCAATGGGGAAGGACAAACCACATCTTTTCTGGCTAAGCAACAACAGACGCGGGCCTCCAGTGGCACAGGCTGTAAATGTGTGAGAGAAGGAAGATTAATCTGTGAAGCCAGAACATTTCTTATAACCTTATCGAACGTCATATCTTGATCTTAAAACCCCGCCAAAATGAAACCCAGCCATACCATCCCATAATCATCTACAGCCCCTTTTTATATACTCACTCTTACTCTGCTCGCCATTTTATTTAAAAGGTACAAAGACAGAGTGGAGTTAGTCACAGAGGCGGGTTTGGTTTCTATGTAAATGTGGGCGCTGGCTGGACGATTACACGTCACCCCTCTCTGGCTACAGTAACGACCTAATACTGGTTCAAATCCCACACTTGATGCGGCACTGTGAGAGTGTTTTTAGGTTCAGTGTGGACGTGAAGGCAGCGCTTCTTTATGGTGTTACCACTAACTCTGTGTGTATGACAAAAGATCCCAACCAAGTTGACTTGTGACCCTTGAAAGCATAAAGGGGGCGTGTCCACAGAAAGCGTTTTCAATACAGAACCATTTGTAGTTCAGTGTATAAAAGGCCCTCTGTGTCAGCTGTTTTTAGTCGCTGCCCTCACAGCGCTCTCAGTTGAAAACAGTTCCACTTTTAGAACAGCGTCACGCTCTTCAATGTCACTTCCTCCTTAACGACCAATCAAAATCAGACTTCTGATACCAGCAACAAAGGCGGAAGAGACGCTAATCTGACTCGTCTTTGCAGGGTTGTGTGCAGGAAACTGTGCTGCTGTTGAAGTCAAGAGCACACTAACTGAGACCAAGACAGAGCCGAGACCAGAGTGCTCACCAGAGTGGGATCAAGACCTTTGGACCAAGACTGGTTTCGAGTACTACAACACTGTACCTCTCTTCAGTAAAGGGAGCCTCTTGACCTCTCATCAGATGGGCAGGTTTTTTACTTTTCCATAAAGATTTACCAACTTTGCTGGTGGTGATCCTTTTGCAAGATTGCAGTTTTTAAAATTTTGGCAGCTTTTTTGAGATTTAGTCTTTCAAAGAAAACGCTCTTTAGTTTTTCAGTCATTTTTACCCTATCAAGTTTAATTTAAAGAGGAAGCCTTAAGCTTTAAAAAAAAATCCAATATTAAGATACCATCCAGACCTTAGTCACTCACTGCTTTGCTATGCTATCTTTAGCTCAACGCTCGTGTGAGCATCCTGACCTCAGTCAAACTTTGTCAACATCACGATAAGGTGTTTCACATTTGTGATCATATGAGCAGTAACTTTAAAGGAGTTTTTTTCAGCTGGACATTGTCTTGTTTGCCCGCGGATCTGTTTTAAAATCACGAGTCAAACAATGAGGTGACCGCCTCGATGAATCTCAAAGTCGGCGTTTTGCAGAAATCGAGCGACTCCCTCGCCGTACATGCTCGACTCTTTCCGAGACCTTAAATCTGAAATCCAAAACGCCCTCTGCTGTGTTTTGACCGCTACATACCGACTTGAATTTTCAAATTGAGAAGTATTCTGTTTTAAGATGACCAGATGGGCGGTTAAAGCTGACATATTTTTGTTATCGCCTCAAAGAACCCCACAGCACATGGCAACGCCGTCGAATAAGCAAAAACAGATTGCTTCTGTCTTCCAGTTCTGTCCTACATCCAAGCCTCTGATGTGCACAGAGAGAGAGAGAGAGAGAGAGAGGGAGAGGGAGCTCTGAAACAAATACGTATCGTTCTCATTCAGTTCAAACTCCTGTGATCATTAATTATCACAGTGGTTGACATTTCACAGGATTTAAACACACACACACATACACACACACACACACACACACACACACACACAGAGGAGTGTGCGAGCTGTTAACCCGCCTTCAGTGAACAGTAGTAGCAGGTTATTTCAGACTACAGTATCAGCTCAGATTTTCGCCTGGGAAGCTGGCACTAAGCACCTCCATAAAAAATCATCTTGAGCTCCCCTCTATTATCTCTGCATTCCACCCAAGAGAGAGAGACAGAGAGCGAGAGAGAGAGAGAGAGAGCGAGAACGGCGAGCTGGCTGGCAGATTTCCAGCGAGAGTGAATTATTATCGTGGGAGAACACATCAAGACGAGCTCCGCCAACATAAAGCTTCCACTCAGTTCAGGGGTTAAAAAGCCCCAGAGCTCCAGCGGAAAAAAATGATAAGAGCCGCCGTGCCACACATTAGACAGATATTCACTCCTCTCCTCTGCAGCAGGTGTGAGTCGCTGGAGGCAGGCGGCTGCGTGGCACCGTGGTGGTCCCGCTCGCTCTCTCCCGCTTTGATCATTTCCCCCGCCGTTTTTTTTTTTTTTTTTGTGGGCTCGCATGCTTCCCCCGGGAATACGATTTATAGAGTCCATTAGATGTTTATGGGACATGTGTAAATCAAATGAGAGTCTGCCAAGCAGGCCTGACTCACCCTTTGTTCTCCTCATTATGCCATCGCGCACGGCACGCTTTGAGCAATCATTTGTCATTTGAAAGTCAACAATAAAAACAGAAAACTAAAGCATCGAGAGGAGCTGCTGGTTCTGCAAATATTTTCACCATCATGAATCCTCTCGAGGATCCCAGTCCAAGAGGCAGGAGGGGGGGGGTGGCCTTCTCACTTCGATTCTGCCAATCTACAGCAATTCCTGGCAGTTTTTGGTGTTGACTGTAAATTCCTGTGAAGAGCCGTTAATTCGAACTTTACAGTGAAGATTACTGGCGAAAGTCCCGCTCAATTTCTCGTGAAGGGCCAGCACGCCTCCTGGTTTTAAGATGTCTCACTCGCGATTCTGTCGCGCCATATTCAATGTATTTAAGGAAAGACTTCACAGCGGTCGTCTCTCTCTCTGATTACCCACACCAGCAGAGCCAGTGTCTCCCCCTAGTGTCTCCCCCTGGTGTCTCCCTCTAGTGTCTCCCCCTGGTGTCTCCCTCTAGTGTCTCCCTCTAGTGTCTCCCTCTAGTGTCTCCCTCTGGTGTCTCCCTCTAGTGTCTCCCTCTAGTGTCTCCCCCTGGTGTCTCCCCCTGGTGTCTCCCTCTAGTGTCTCCCCCTGGTGTCTCCCTCTAGTGTCTCCCTCTAGTGTCTCCCCCTGGTGTCTCCCTCTAGTGTCTCCCCCTGGTGTCTCCCTCTAGTGTCTCCCTCTAGTGTCTCCCTCTGGTGTCTCCCCCTGGTGTCTCCCTCTAGTGTCTCCCTCTAGTGTCTCCCTCTAGTGTCTCCCTCTGGTGTCTCCCCCTGGTGTCTCCCTCTAGTGTCTCCCCCTGGTGTCTCCCTCTAGTGTCTCCCTCTAGTGTCTCCCTCTGGTGTCTCCCCCTGGTGTCTCCCTCTAGTGTCTCCCCCTAGTGTCTCCCCCTAGTGTCTCCCTCAGGTGTCTCCCCCTGGTGTCTCCCCCTGGTGTCTCCCTCTGGCACTGCAGCTGTGAGTGACGGCTGGTTTCAGTCATGAGCTTTACGCTTGCCAGACAGATTAGTGGCTCAATCTATTGTTGTGAACATATATTGACATTCAATAATCTATCTTTGGTTTTTATTTAATAGCCAACTGTTGATCTGAACTGTTTCAGCTCTAATATATAAATTAAAAAGGCAATGAGCCACTGTTTCTTATTTGTTAATTTAGTAAAAAGAAAAATAATATTTATCTTGGTGAATATTTTTCTTTGAATTTTTCTACCTGCTGAAAAGCTGACAGAAAAGTTCAAAACTAGACGAGCGAGAATCACACCAACAAAGCTCGAGTCAGTGAGCAGAAAACACGACCTAATCGGACCACAAACAAACCAGAGATGGGATTGGAGGTCAGGCCGGCGTGCTTCGCCTCGTCTGTCCCTTCCCTGATCGTCGCCTCTGTGAAAAGTAACCAGGATTTATACTTCCAGAACAAAAGAACTCCTCTGGCTTCACTGTGTTATCTGCTTTGTCACAGAGCACATTTCCATTTCAGCCATCGATGCTAACATTGACTTAGCGCGGGTGGGTACACATCGCAATGGACTGTGATGCCGTCGTGCGTGCAGACTGAGGCCCATGTGTCACCGCCGCGGCTGCTGCTGCTCTTGCTGCAGGACTACAAAGCAATTTTCCCAGCGTGCAGATCTGTGCACAGAATCGATAAATCACATTCCTGATGACTCTGCAGGGGGAAATGGAGTTTGTATTGTTTCTCCAAGACAAATGCAGGCTACGGGCGAGATAGATCTTATTTTCAGGGCCGGAGAGAGACGACCAAAATACCCACAAACACACACCTCCTTCTCTCGCTCTCTCCCTCTCTCTCTTTACTAATCCACCCCTCCCCCAATTTCACTTTTCTCTTCCATTACACTCTAAAACTCCCCCGTTCCCCTTGAGCTCTCACTGCCTTTTCCCCTCCTTTTCTTCTCAGGTTTGCTCCATTTCTTTCCAGGTGGCGATTTCAATAACTCCTGTCTGATTGAATCAGCGGAAAGTTGCAGAGCAATCCCGAAAGTTCTGCAGAGATCCCGCTCTGTTTCTTTGCAGCAAACAAACCACATGTCATCCTCAGGGTTTCTGCGTGTCAAGAGTTTCAGACGCGGTTAACGTCCAGTCACAGACAGTGTTGAAAGTTTAACTGTTTTAATCAAAGTGTACTGTGACATTTTCCCATCAGCTAAAAGATAACATTTCTCTTAGAGCGCTGGTGGGTCAGTGGTTAGTGTGCGTGCCCTGTGTATGGAGGCTGTAGTCCTCCAAGCCGGCGGCCCGGTTTGAGTCTATCCTGTGGCTCCTTTCCTGCATGCCATTCCCCACTATCTCTCCCTCCAATAAAGCCAAGATAAAACTTCTCCTTAAATGGTCGACAAAATTATTTCACAAAACATTGATAAGCGTTTGCAGTAAAACATGAGGTCATTTAAGCTGCTCCGAATCCAAGTTCTGGTTCTGGAGTGAAACAAAGCAAAACACTGGAGCTTTTCCTTGATGAGGATGAATGTTAGGTTGGACAAAGCCAAAAAATGCTGATTGCAACAGATTTTTTTCCATGACTTCCATGAAGGAGGGTCACTGATGTATTCATCTGCAGGACAAGCTGAGCTGCTGCTGAGAGTTTGATGATCATTGTACAGGATGGAGAATATAAAGGAGATTCGATTGTGCCATTGTAAAACATGTTGCAAGTGAATTGTTTTTTGAGATGCTGCAGATAGATGCGAGCAAAAATAGAAAACGAGTCCGTTGCAGAGACAGGAAGTAGTAGAAAAGAAAAAAGTGCTGACATTTAAGAAAGAGAATGAACCCAATTTGTGCAACTCAATTGTCAGGTTTTGTAATAAATTACAAAATGCTTTTTTTTTAAAACCAGGGGACTCTCAATCAAAATAATAACAAAAGATGATGTAGAGGCTTGTGGGGAATCATGGAATCATGTTTTTTGTACCGGTTTAAAACGTTTATTTCTGCAATCCAAATAGACATATTAACATGGAGTGTGTATAGAACTTGTGGGGCGTTTGGGTCCAGCTTCTAGTGGACAATCGAGGAATTTCAGCATTTAACACTCCTACATTGGCTTCATTTTTCATCAGGTTGGTTGCTGCTTGGTCACCAGATTTTTAAGGTTTGGTTCTAGTAAAAATCAAACAAACATTGATGCCTGTTCTGATACCACAGCAACAAAAAATAAAAGTCCTAGTTCGGAATATTGTCCTGAATATTTGGAGATGTCTTGTTTTTTTATTACTGCTGACAGCTGCAAACAAAACTCCTGCACACTGTCGTCATTGCACAAAAATGTTGGAAATTTTTCCGCACTAAAAATGACATTAAACATGAGTAGAGAGCGAGAGCAGTTTTCTTCACAGCTTTTGTACTTTTACGTCCTGTTGATGATTTGAAAAATGGAGTTAGTATCGTTTAAAAAGGCCGTAGCGAAGTATTGAACATTTTGACAACCTGACCAGAGAGAAGTCCTTTTTTACTAGTTGTGCAACATTTCTGAAAGAGGCCAAAAACCGTACGTCTGCAGATACTGATACTTAGATGATGGACGGGCGGAGGGATCCTAAAAGGACAACACCTGTACCGCCACATGACAGACATAAATTACACATCAATAAAAACAGTCTGTGTTAAATCAATCAGCAGCTCTCGTGTTGTTGTGAGTGAACGAACATGAAAGTTGCTCATAAACCGCTCGACACCTGCTAGTAAAACACGACCGCTAAACGACGACATGTTCCTGAACGTCTCCTCCACCCTGCTCTGAATGTTTTTGTTCTAGAAGCTCCCCTCACACTGGCGCCTCCTCGAAGCCCTTTTCACCGCTCTGTGAGTATCTTATAGCACGTGTAGTAACATGCACGAGGCCTTTTTTTTTTAATGTCCTGAAGCCACATTTTTCTGTAACATTTCATTGTTTTTTAAAGGACCCATCGGGGGGGGGGGGGGCAAGAAAGGGAAGGAGGAGGAGAGAAAATCTGATAACAAACATTTTTCCTTCCCTGCGGCTAAGGACTTCCTGATCGTGTCTGTCAGCCCAGAACAAGATTGTGCAAAAAGGCTTGACATGAGACTTTGGTATTAGTCCCATTTCATGCAGGTGTGGACACACTTTCTCTGCTTTTTAAGTTCAAACACTTCCAATAATGTGATTTTCCCTGGATGAAGTGTGTCCTCATTTCTGCAGCACATTAATGGAACAAATGTCATCATCGTCCATACCATCACTTGAGGTTTTTTTTTTCCTTCTCTGGATGAGGACGTGTAAGTGTTTATTGATCCCTGGAGGCACGTAAACAAGTCTGACCTCACCCAGCAGATCCAAAGTGTGCGCTCTCAGCGGGAAACTCGCTTCAGTTTGATGTTTAACTCTTGAAATGTGCTGCAGCCGATTCCAACAGCTGTTTGCTTTTGTGCACAATTATAAACACAGATCTGCACCTTTAATAAACCGACTGACCGGAGCCACACACAAAAACACATGTGTGCTAAGCGTTATAGCGTGTGTGAAAAAACTAAGTGTGAAATGACCTTAAACTTTCCTTTAAAACCCTCCTGAACCTGTCCTTCACTTTACTCTCATCACCTCATACTCTCATCCTGCTCTGTCTTCTTTACTTCCACTTTTTCTTTCAGCTCTCTCTTTTTAAGCTAATCCAAATAACCTTCTCTGGGTATTCAAGGTATTCACTCCCCACTTAGGAGACAAAGCACACATTTCTACAAGTGTACCTTTATTTCACTCCAATTCTAACTTCCCACAACTCTCCGAGGTTTTCTCTGTTGCACAGATTTGTCATTTCAAGTGGGTTTTTTTTCCCCCCCAGCTCTGTTTCTAAGATTTGTCAAACATTTCTTGTGTGTCACAAAGAAACCCGATCAGACCTCCGCGCTGGCAAACAGGCTCCTCTGTCGCACCCTTGATACCCAACTTGCACCGGTGTTGAAAGTGTTTTTTTTTCTTCCTTAAGGTAGCAAAACAGAACGAGAACATTTGTTTCTAAAGGTTTCAGAGATCAACCCGGCTGCTCCACATTCTGCAGCTGATCAGACGATCAGCAGCTCGGAGGAAAGTTTGAGAGACAAAAAGAGGAAGAAAACGAGTCTGAGAGAGAGGAGCGGAGGTTAGAGAGAGTGAGGAGTTTGTGTGTGTGTGTGTGTGTGTGTGTGTGTGTGTGTGTGTGTGTGTGTGTGTGTGTGTGTGTGTGCAGCAGAGAGCGAGAGGTGATTACTTTGTGTTAATCTAGTATCAGCTTTCCACCACTTGGAGGCCTCCCAGTGTATTACTCATTATCTGCAGACGAGTCTGTTAAATACAGATTAGAAAAAGGGGGACGCGGATTCCTGAACTTTCTCATGAAACTCTCTTCACAGAAACAATCGTTCCTCCCCTGGGTTATCTCGTCTTTTCTCCCTGACGTCCCCTCCCCTCCCTCCTTCATCTGCATGTTTTTCCCTCTCTCTCTTATCCAGCTGTGATCCATATTTCAACTCTCTATCCAGCTTATTTAAATCAAGCTCTCCTTGTAATTCAAAAGAAGACGCTGGAAAAGAAAAAGTCTCAAAAAGGAATAAAAGCCTTTTTTTTTATCTGTTCGAGTGTTCGCTTAGTTTCCGCGGCTCATCATATATTTTTGATGACCGCACTGATTTGAACGGCGCGAGGCCACATATTTCCTCGTGAGTACTTTCTACTCTCAAGGAGAGAAATCAATAGGTAAATAGCGGCGTGCACACGAGTCCTGCTACAGTGAGTGAGCAGCGGCTGAGTGCTCCATTTGCAGGGTAGCGCCCTCGCAGATTGCAAATCCAATAAGGTCTTTGTAGCCACATGCTAACGTTGCATTTCAGAGAGCTGTTTATACCACTTATCAATACTGGAGGAGAGATCAATTCAAGAGTGCGTCTCTGAAATGCATCAGCGCTTTTTAACAAACAGCAAGCTCTTAAAGGTAGAACATACTAAACATTAAAACAGCAGACATCAAATATGTCAGCACTCAATATATGACTTTCTATAAAGAGGGTGAAGTCAAACGCCATCTCGGTTTGTTGTGCTCAGCTCTGTGCTCACACCGGGGCGGCTGTGGGTCAGTGGGTGAGTTGGTCGTCTCTCAGAACCCGGAAGGTCGGGGGTTCGATCCCCAGCTCCTGCAGCACACATGTCTGATGTGTCCTTGGGCAAGACACTTAACCTCAAGTTGGTCCCGCTGCTTCGCCTGTGGCATCCATCCAGTTACATCCATTTACCGCACTTCCTTCAGCTTTTGTATGTGTCACTCAGAGGCTCGAACAGCTCAGCTCTACCACCATGTCGAGGCAGAGAGATGGCGCCGCCGATTCAGGCACTACCGTTACAAGTAGTGCTCACTGATGCGGCCACAATGCAGTATGTATTATGCGAACAAATTCAAGGTCTGCAGTCTGCCAAAATTACCCCGATGTCGTACTGAATCTGAAAAAACTTACAGTACGCATCAGACCAGTCTCCTTCGCGTACTGTTTCCCATAATGCAAAGCGCCAGGCCAGAGATCAGAAGACAGAAATCAACAGGAGAAATAATCCCAATCAGACCAAACCACACAAAGATACCACCAATTATCTTTGTTGATTCTCAAAATCATGGAAATCTAAAATAATAACTTGTGAGCTTTTGTCAGACTGTGAAGTAGCAGGGTTTGCCGTCAGCTGGGCTGTTGTTTGCTTCCTCATTACAACACCAGAAACCAGCTTAACCAGGGGTGGCATGCTGTAGAATAACCACGACTGGCAGTCATACCAGCTACTACGCAGTAAAAGGCATTATGCAGCACATAAGGCATGCTACGATCGATAGTAGTGTGTACAGTAGTAGGTGGTTTAGAAAAAAAGTCACTCTTTAAAGAGGCACAATGTTGGAGTGTCTAAATACTGCTGGTGCAATGTGGAGTGTGTTTTGCAAAACTTCTATAGCTCTGAGAATCTCACACAAAAGACGCCCTATCTCAAAGATGCTTTTATAGCTGCAGTGCCTGTCAAGTAATCGAGTCCTTCAAGGAGACATCGGGCAGAGTTACTGCAGCCAGACAACAAGGATGCCGACCGGTTTCCAACATTTCTCGATGGTAAACTACATGTCCGTGTTTTGTGCAGAAAATAAAAACAGATGTGAATGTTAACAAGGAGATGAGTCGAACTCTGCAGCCAAATTCCTCCCAGAGCAACAACCTGCTCTCTCTCTCTCTCTCTCTCTCTCTCTCTCTCTATCTTTATGAGGTTTGGTCTTAGAGCCCCGAAGGCAGAGCTGCCATTAAATCACCAAGACAGAGCGGAATATGCAAACGATCCAGAGAGTAAGTGCACTATCACAATAACCTAATGTTTTCCATGGATGCTCCTCTGCATTTATGCATGATTAAATGATACGCTTTCAATAACAGGAGTACAACCCAATGGCAGAATATCCACTTTGAACTGTTTGTATAATGTAAAAATTGAATAAATACGTGTTAAATAAAAGTAACTTTTCTGCCACAGAGAGATGCACTCTTCTTAAGTGTCAACACCATTTTCCTCCTCGCTCTCCTTCAAGCGTCTTCTATTAGAGATCTGAAAGCGTCGCTTCAATGAGATGTTTCACGAGGAGATTTCAGAGAAAGCCTTTGATGAAAGAGGAATACATTTATGAAAGGAAAAAAAGGCAGATGACTGAAACGCAAGATGGCGTGAAGCTTGTGACTGTATGCAGCTTACAATGAAAACTATATGGATGCAATGTTGGAACATCGCTACCAGCAGATATCGGCACATCTGCAGATAATATGGCCGGTCTATAAGGGTATTCTCGGTCTGCTTCCACCTTACCAAAGGAGCTACACACTTCAAAAAATTATTGGAACGGGTACAGGTTATGTACATTTCTTGTATAAGTCTATTTTTAATTGCACAGGTTGAAGTTTGATTCATCTAGGGGAATTCTTTAAATCTTTTATTTCTATTTTTATTTTTTGGGTTTATATATATATATGTATGGGGGGCGGGGGGGGTCGGTTTTGTGGTTAGTTTGTAACAAATGTTTCATGTCATGTACGTCTTTGTAACCTGCTACTGGATGCTTTGAATTTCCCTCGGGATCAATAAAGTATCTATCTATCTATCTTGAAGTTACATCCTTCGCTCCCAGGATTTATACCTTTTAACTATCCCTGAAGCTCGTTCTCGATTGCCCCTGCCACACAACTGAACAGGTCAAAAAAAAAAGGTAAAACCACGCCCCTGCAACTTGTATGAAATCCATCGAAGGAGTAAAACATAAGACATGATCAACAGAGGTAAAAATACACAATCTGTATGATTTTCAATATCAGTGCATTTCTAGTGAAAACTGATTAAAATGAACATTTCTCCAAAGATGAGAGACACAGACGTACACACACATCTGGGATTTATAGATGAAAAGCGAGTAATCAGATGTTTCTCAAATTGAAAAACACTGTTATCAGGGTGCTGTTGGAACAGTGGTTAGTGCATGTGCCCCATGTACGGAGGCTTTAGTCCTACAATGGCGGTCCAGGTTTGAATCCGACCTGATGCTCCTTCCCAGCATGTCATTCCCCCGCTCTCTCTCTCTCTCTCTCTGATTTCAGACTCTATCCACTCTCCTATCTCTCCAATAAAGGCAGAAAAAGCCCCAAAATAAATCTTAAAAAACACCAACTCTGTTATCCATCAGATGACCTTCTTGAGGGTGAAATAGCCTGAGATAAAATCACACGACACACCGGACACTCACCGCGCTGAATCCTGGGAAGAGGCGGACGGCCGAAGCTGCGTCCAACGGAAACGGGAGAAACTGCTTCATGCCCAGTGAGGTCTGGACGGCGGGCAGGGTGGGACGCATCAGAGCGGGCAAGAGGCCATTCTGACACGTGTTACCTGTGGGAGGGGAGGGAACAAAAGGCAACGTGTTGAGAATCTTTCAGTTTACATCCGTCTGTGTGTTTGTTTAGTCTGTGTCTCTCCGCAGTGTCATTCAGTCAGCCATTTCAATATTTAGCACCTGAGACACAAAAGAAGCCAAGCAGACATCCTTCACTTCAGGTCCAGTCACTTTGACTGTGCCTGATTTGATTTCAATCGATGTCAGGAGTAAAAGAACTTTTTGTACCGTGTGTTGACTCATCTAATGGGAACGGAAAGAAAATGAATATTTTTGATAATTTGAACGATTAAACCATGGAAGAACCTCCAACTTTATAAATTCTCTGCTTAATTTTCTATCTCAAATTTGGGGAATTTCAAGTCTTCAGCACTTCATTTAAAAAATTCTTACAAAATTATCTCCTCAACATTTATGGACAAGCTATGTCTGAGATTTTAATTCTACAATTCACTTAGCAGAAAAAGCTCTAAAGATGAAATGAGTTTGCTGAAAGCTCTGTGTCAGCAAGCTTTGTGTCAGCAGGCTCGTAGGCTGTGTGTAGAGCAGATTACTTTGAGTGCCCCATTGTGTGTCCCATTAAGTGACCTTCAAATCTTCAAAAGCAACTCTGCGAGCGTATTCCCCTTCTCTTACAGATGATCGTTGGGATCACTTTGAACAGAAGACAGCTTATGATGAGACAGATATTTGGTAATCTGAAGGGAAATGCTGCCAGATTGCTCCATAATCACAGTAAAAATAAGAGTTATTGTGCTTTCACACATGCACAAAACTCCTGACAAAATGTCCTGAAATCCTCCAGGTGAGCTTCATGTGTGAATGCACACGGCCAGTTTATTCACCGCAACTTTACCAGGAATTCTTCCTTCCAGCACCCTTTGTACATTTTCGTGCATGAAGTCCGGGTAAGCTGTTGTGTGAGCAGGTAATATTCAGGAAAACTTCACCACATGCGAAAGGGAGGAAGCAGGTGATGACGTTTATGCATGTGCATATTGAAACTGCGTTGTGCAAAAAAAGTCCTAAAAAAAGTCCTGAAGTTTTCAGGTTGAGCTGCATGTGTGAATGTACCAAAAGACACATTTTACACTCTAACCTGTGTTTCACCTGTCAGCCCCCTAGGATTATTTTTTCCACAGAAAGGCCGAGTGAGGGGCTCAGATGGCCTAGCGGTTAGGTTACGCCCCATGTACGGAGGATACAGTCCTTCAAGCGGGCGCTCCAGGATCAAGTCCAAACTGTGGCTCCTTCTACCGCATGTCCTTCCTCACTCTCTCTCCCTGGTGACCTACTCTATCCACTGTCCTATCCAATAAAGGCAGAAAGACCAAAAAGAAATCTTAAAAAAAAAGAAAGTAAGAGTGAGCGGACCTGAGAAGAGAACAGGAAATAATCAGGAGAATTCACCTTCAGCGAGCGGGAGGGAGTGGTGACGTTTATTCTCTGCGATTGGTGCAGGACCATAGACGGTCTGCACGCGACCCCTACGACCTCTGAGCACCATTAGTTAGATTGAATCCACCTGATTGCTGCTTATTTAAAGACTGCACTCACTCTTTTGACCTTCACATGGGGCGGCAGTTCAGCACTGATGTTCTAAACATCCCATGTGTTGTTTTTTTGTTTCCCTCTTTATTTGAACCCTTTTGAACTGAATGGAAGAAATAAATCTAGAAAACCACAAATAAAGTGTCCTGGCTGGATTCATTCATCCGGACCCGACGCTCATGGTGATAGTTGCCCATGAAACTTTGAACCCTTCTTAACATAAACTTTAGACTTTATTGTCCCCTTGAGGAAACCCAGTTTCACAGCGTCGCTTCTGTCCAAAAGAGGATTCCCATTAAAAAACAGTACATACACAAAACACAAACAATGTCAAACAACAATCAACAGTTTCCACTCTGGCCGGTTCAGCGACGCCTTTTGTTCAGGGCCGCTGTAACAGCAGGGATCAGGCTCTTCCCAAGGCGAGCCCTTCTGCACCTCAGGGAAGGGTGGTGAGGTGAATGTTTAGTGGATGTGTGATGTCCTGTTTGATTTCAGTACCAAAATGTTTTTGTGCAAATGAGACCGTTTTCAAAAGTTTGCCTTCAATTTTTGCTCATTAAAATCAAGAAATTCCCAAAGATTAAGAGCCTAGGACTGCTGTATTTGTTGTTGTGGTATCAAACATAGGTATTGATATGATTTGATTTCTACTTGTGTCATTTCAAAGTTTAAAAATCCTGTATCATGACGGCACATTGCATCAGTCGTCGTTCTCCGTCTGTATGACCTGGCTCGTAGATCTTGTCTGTGACACACTGGGTGCAGTTTCTTAAATTCCTGAGTTTAATTTCTTCTCTTAATCACACTCAGACACAAACAACGCGCGCAGAGAGCCAGTCGTGGAAGCCTTTGACCGTGATGCTGCGATGATGTTTATCTCTGCAAACAGATGTTCTCATTCTGAAACTGTCCCCGCAAACGGCCGATGTGGAATCACTGCAGCCGGTACAGAGCGTCTTGATGAGGTGATTCAACGGCAGCAGAGGTCTGGCCCACACATCTCCAGGAAAAACAGAAAGTAAATACTTCACTTATATTGTCATGTGAGTGCGCCACGCCAGCAGTGCAGCTTCAGAAAACCACCAATTGGAACCAGCGCGGGGACGATTTCAACACGGAGCGATCACACACACACACACACCAAAAAAAAAACAGCGGAGAAAAACTGTCACAGCCTTCCAAAACATTAGGAATTAAAGAAGCCATTTTGCAAAGCTGTAATGAGAACCAGAGGGATGATTTCTTTTATTGCTGCACATTTTTACAACGGTGGAACTGCAGGCCAACGTGGCTCTAGAACGCTGGCACATCCAGGATCAAACCACCGTCTTGGGACAAATAAAACAAAAGGTTTGCCGCGTTTCTGTCCCCGGGCTGTGGTAAGGGGTAAATAAAAAGCAAAAAGTCATAAAGACAAGACGTAAAGAGGGGAAGCCACAGACTACCCCCCCCCCCCCCCCACCCCCTTCTACCGCGCCGTCCTCAGTCTTCTCCCTGCAGTCGCCGGAGCGCTGCCATCTGTTGGAAAAAGAACACATGCCGTCTCTCATGTGGAGACACGTCCCAGTCCCAACTTTAGCAAAGCATGTCCTTCTGCAGAGAGCATCCAACCGTGCCATCGCTCGACATGCAGGCCTGACGTCAGCCTGCAGGCGCGCCGCACCTCGCGCCAAGTCAAATCCACCATTCACAGCCCGACGTGCAAAGTCAAAACAGCCACACACACACACACACACACACACACACACACACACACACACACAGCAGGGCGAGATGAGGAGTGAAGACTTGAAATGTGATTTTCTTTGATAGGGTCGTGTTTGGTTTTCTGGTTTGGAGTGATGGGAGATGAGATCTGACGTGTCACTGCGGCTGAGGTCTGTGAGTTTTCTTTCTCCGTGGCATCACACAGAGATGAGTTCCAGCGCTGAGCAGAGAAAACACAATAAAGTCTCAAAGTTTTTTTTCTACTGACACACTCCACTCCAAGAAGCTAAGGGGAAAATAGAGAAAAACTAAATATTGAAAACACTCAAGTTGACTTTTATTTCAAGTAGGACTGCAACATTCAAAACTTTACGTCTATAAAATGGTGAATGGGCTTGAGCTTAGCTTGAGCTCTGCTTTTTACACCGCAGGTCACACCTACACATTCACACACTGATGACAAAAGATGCAAAGTAAAGCATGATGACAAACAGCACCTCTGATCACGTGTCGGGTTGTGTGGTTTTTAAGTCTGAACCGACTAACAGGCCTGCTGAAACTGACGCCTTTACACCAACAGGGTCAGATAATAAAAAAAAACCTGGAGAAATTAGGATTTTTTATTTTTTTTATCTTGTTAATTCTCACTTGCAGGCATCACATTCTGTGGAACAAAAAATTACAAGGTTCAAATCCGGCAGAAATCTTTTTGAATTTGTGATTATGGACTCTCTCTTTTTTTTTCTTATCCATGAAACGACCATGACCTTTTAACACAGAATTACACGACGGGTTCATGTAACGTGTTAAAATTACTGGGCAGCGAGGGGAAGAGGTTTGCCTTCAGGGTTTTTTCTGCTCCATGAGAGTCCTGCATCGATCAGAATTAGAAACTTACACAACATTTCAGGTTGTTGAAAGTGTGAAACAGTTTGACTTTGTTGTCGATGTATCACGTTCATTTTGATTAATTAATCACAGAAAAAAAAGTAACTCATTTAAAAAAGTAACACAGAGTGATTGCACTCTGATTAACGGTCCAGAGCAGCGTTTTTAGACTAAATACAAAAAAAAGGGCAAAATATTTCTTGGGATTTTATCATTTATCCATCTGAGATGTTAACACAATCCGGGATCGAATAATAAGCATCCTGCCCTCGATCGCTCCTCCCATGCCTGTCCAGAGGCGCTGCTTGTCAATAGGCAAGGCAGAAAACTGCTTGGGGGGCCCAGGCCAGTAGGGCACCACCACAGCAGTGGCTCAAAAGGTGCAAAGTTTGCAACGACAGTAGGAAACCCCCCATCTGACAGCACTCACTCATATAATAGTAAATGATGCTCATCTAGCCCTAACTATCGGGAGAGACGCTTTTATAACATAACTTCCTCTAAAAAAAATGTGATGGTGTCAGATTATTTAGAACATAATGGGGACGATTGCTGTTTGTAGGGGCCCCCTGTACATTTTTTTCCCAGTGGAGATTCTAGAGTCTGTTGGGGCCTAAGGCAAAAAGCAGTTGATGGTCCCTCCAACCAGCGTTCAGCAGGGCAATGAAAGTGAATGCTGACAGATAGGGCCCCAGGAGGTTTCTGACTGTCATTGCAAAATTTGCACATTATGGGTCGCTGCTTTAGTTCAAATTCTGTCAGCCCTTGGGGGCCCCATATTGGTCTACGGCCCTAAGCAGCGCCTCTGCTCGGGCCCCAACAGACTCCAGAATCACCACTGTGCCTGTCTGCCTCTACCTAGAAACACACACACACACACACACACACACACACACACACACACACACACAGAGACGTGCTGAGAAGCGTCCAACCTTTTCCCACCCGGAGTACCACAGCCTCCGCACGCAGGGCGCACGCACTAACCTCTAAGCCACCAGCGCCCCACTAGGTACAAATTTAAACAAATGCGTACTCAGAGTAAATGCACTTGACGGTGTCTAATCTCTACTGGATTTAACCTTTTCCCCCTCAACATTCCTCCCTTTAAGCTCACATTATTCAGGCTCTATCTACTCAAATTGATTTTCTTTTGTCTCGTGTTGTGAAAGAGAACAAAACAATCTCAATCCAGCCAACATGCCCGAACACAAAAGCACATTCCTGCCCGCAGCAGAGGTTAGTGTTTCAACTCCCTGAGGGCCGATCATCTGTCAACACCAGTAACAGAGCAAAATGTAAGACGGAGCAGAGGAGCTGGAGAAAGAGCTCATTGCTGCTCATCTGAACTCTAGACCTGTGAGCATCACAGTGACTTAAAGATGCTCGGGCTATCAGACAAAGAAACAGGCTGTTAGGAGAGCACAGATGGCTTCTCTAATTATCGCTTTGTTTGGAGTGTCAATATTTGACTCCAGTTTGGATGAAAAAATGAAATATTTGAGTTCTGCCGATGGCCTCAAAACTTGACTCCTCGGGGCAGAGTGCAGGGCGGAGGTGAGCCGAGTCTCTCCAGCAGACCCTGTCATCTATTTTGCATGGAGAGTCACTCCGAACTGAAAGGTCAGCAGGTGATAGTCATTAAAATACATTCAGAGAAGTCTGACTGAGTGACCTGAAAGTGAGTTTACAGCTTCGTCTTTAATTATGTTCTGCATTTTTGTCAGCGGTTGCACTTAGATCATAAAAACAAATGTATTCCAAAAGGTCGAAACAAACTATAATTCAAAGTGTAATTATTTGAAGGAGAGGCTTGTTTATAAGTCAGTATTCCCCTCTCGACACAGTCTTCCCAGCACTGATTTGTTTACGTTATGAATGGCGTCTTGTTGCTGAGTGAAACGTCTCACTCCGAGTTTTCTCATGCAGCCGCTGACTGCAAATATGCGACTGTTGAATAGTGAGATTTATAAGGTTGTAAACTGTTTGTCTATGCAAAAAAAAATTGAGCCACAGATTTGGATTTCAGGCCACACAGAACGCTGCAAACAGCGGTTTCATTCTGTCATCAGCTCTCCCAACAGCAAACCAGGAACCAATTTAGAGCAGACACTCCAAAAAAAGTATAAATCATAAATAAGTCTAAAATACCTGCTGCATCATCACTTTTAATTTACAGAGTATTCCATACAGAAGATAATATTCAGGTGATTTAAAAGTGGTATTATCTTGTCCAGATTTGAAACCTTTTACTCCTCGGTAAAAGCACAGCTTAGCAAAAGGTCATTTTAGGTCATTTCTTGTCTCAGAGGTGTAATGTGGGGACAAGTGTTCTTTGTACCGTCTTCTGAGGTAGTAACAGAGAGCAGAGAGAGTGGGACGGGGCACAGTGCTGTGTGTGTGTGTGTGTGTGTGTGTGTGTGTGTGTGTGTGTGTGTGTGCGTGTGTGTGTGTGTGCGTGCGTGTGCATGTTTGGCTGTGTGTGGATGTGGAGCTTTTCTGTGCCGTGCTCTCTTGCGATTCTGCAACGCCTTAAAGATCAATACTACGATAACAAAATATGACATCGTGGCTGGCGGGGAATCATGGGAGATCTCTCTGCTACTAGCTTAGTTACAGCAAAGAGCTGGTGTCCTTATACATTTTCTACGATTAGTTTTGATCTTATCGATATGTATAATGAAGCTTCTCGGCATCTGTCAGCTTGTGGTTCCCTCTCCTCACAGATGCAATGCGCAGCTGTTTTCAGGGAAAAAAAACCAAAGACAAAAAAATCAGTGCCATGTTCATGACACCGAACATCAGACTGGCAGAAGTTGGCAACTAGCTTGTTAACATGTTAACATTTAGCAGCTAAACAAAAAAACACACAGAAGGAGAATGAATGGACTTCAGCTTGTTTGGCGGTTTTCTAGTCTTCTGACTACTCAAAGCAGTAGCAGTGTAAAACTGCACTGAGGGCGTAGGCTGCTTTGTAAAGTGACCATCAGAAGTAACCGATCTCATTCATACGCTGCCAACGAAGCAGCGAGAGCAACTTGGGGTTCGTTCTGTCTCTTTAGTGTGATGTGACTTGATTGGGGATTGTAATGCAAGTGAAATTTCCATGCAAACAGACAATTAAGTAATCTTATCTCATCTTATCTTAAGAGTCTTGCCCGAGGTCACATCAGACATGTTGCTGCAGGAGTTGGTGATTAGACCCCCAACCTTTCGGTTGACAGACGACCGACTCTAGCAGCTGAGCCCCCCCCCCCCCCCCCCCCCCGAATGATTTTGCATTTTTGTTATATCACAAGAATCACAAGTCGGAATTAAAGCTAACGTTGCTCCATGTTTTCTTGAGGAGTGATCTTTTGCTTTCACATTACTCATCAACATTTAAAAGACAAACAATGTGTGTGTGAATTTCAGTTCATGTCAGAGTTCTTTCTTGCAGAACAAAACAACTGAAGCTACGAGGACTTCATCGTGCCAGTTGATATCAACCTGCAGGCGTGCATATTCTAAAAATCCTAATTCCAATTAATCAAATTATCGCAAACCAGTTGACACATTAAACCCGGGGCTTTCTGGAGATGCTCTTTTCCCCGCTCTGCCCAGAAGTGTAACGATGCAGAACCGAGATGTGATCCGACTTCTGGATCTATTTGAATGGGCTCAGAATGGATGGACGTTTTTTTACCCACTGGCCTTTGTTTACCCATTCCCTTTGAGGCTGCGTTTAATGATGCAGCACAGTACAGTAAGAGACGTTATGATCAGCTCATTGGGCAGGATGTGTGTATCTCTACTGTATCATGATGTACTTCTCACTCTGGCTGTCCTCTGCTTTGCCCTTCCTTGAAAGATTCACTGATCTGGGTCCAAGCGTTTTTTACTCCTGCGGCAGCGTGACGGGAGAGGGAGCGAGTAAAAACGTTGTCTGGAGGACGCAGACTGGCATTAATAATTAATCATCTCTCCTCCCCTCCACCGCCCGCCTCCTCTTAGTGTCCTGAACCTGGCTGCTCCGACGATAAGATCTGAGAGGTTCAAAATAAAACCCTTCTTCTCCCTGAGCAAACATAAATCCAATTATTAGATAAATCTGAATCCACTGAAAGTCATTCTTATGCCGATGACGCCCCGGATGTGATTAAGACTTTTGTGGAGTTTTTTTTTTTCCTGATTGTATTCTGCGACCCTTAGCGTGCTCCGAAATCAGCACTTCCCTTCAAGCGGGGAGGATAAAATCATTTCACCCCCATTACTCTGAACAAAGTGACTACAAAAAGGGTAGATTTTGGAACATTCTTATTTTCTCCAACGCTACACTTTGCGCTGATTTTCCAATTAACCTTTTCCAGGATAAGCTCCGTATTCTCATGAAAGCCCATAAATCTCGGCAGCATGTGGCACACTGCGGCGTGCGTTTGGCTGCGAGCTACACAACAACCACACTCCTGCCCCCTCGTCCTCCTCAGATTAGCATACTGTAGCTCTCGCTGCTGTCATGAGTGAGGCCTCGCTAATAAACACAGCTGTCTCTGAATCGGGTCCAACAATCACTTCCCAGTGCGCTCTGTAATCTGAGGTTAACCAAAAAGACGTTTACGTGCTGCTAAACGCTGACCGCAAAGTCAGACACACCGGATGGATTTTTCCACCGGGCCTTTCGACTCAACAACACTAATAGCTTGTATGATTGCAGCACACACTCAAGACCTATTAGCCTGCTGGGTAACGCTTGTTTTACTGCCTGTCTTTGATGCTTTGACAGCTTTTAATGCTCTCTTTTGATCTGTTGATTTTTTTTTTTTTTTCCATCTCGGAGTCTCATTTCAAACGAGGTCAAGACTCTGGCGGTCCTCTTCATGATATGCCTCCTGATATTAATCACTTTAATAGAAAACAGGTTCCAGTTAAATAGCAAGCAAATGCAGAGCTGCTGAACAAACAGTGTTATTAATCTTTTAAGACGTGCCCATCTATTTTCTTCCCGAGCCGCGGTGGACTCGTGCACTCAGGAGTGAATTCATAAATGTTAAAGCGATGCACATCCTGTACGCAAACACTGACCTTTACTCCCTCAGTTCTTTTAGTTTTACACGCCGAGCGCTGGAGATAAGAAGGTTCATAACACTTTGTCTGACAAAAACACAACATTGACTCTGTAACAGGAGCTCACTTATCTACTGTGACATCACCGATTGTTCATCGTTGCTTTAAGTTATTTCAGCCATTTTTTTTCAAATGTTTGCCATCAAAGTGACAATATGTTATCAAAGGGATAAAAGGAATCGGTACATCTTTATCCAGGTGACCTGTCAATCTCATCGAGACAAGCCAAGGTCAGCTCGGACAAGATTTATAAAATACTTCTTTTTTTTAAAGCATCTCTGAGGCGCAGATGGCCTAGCGGTTATGACGTGTGCATCACTCACCGAGGCTATAGTCAAGAGGCCCTTTGCTGCATGTCAAAATTTAAATTGTACGTATTCAGTCGTCTTAAGATGTTTATTTTTTCTACCGAGCTGTGAGACATATTTCCCCTTTGGTAATTAAGATTGAACTTGACAACAGTTAGCCATCAAAGGCAAACTCTTCTTTATGATATTTGAGTCTAAGAATCACCATCATTTACAACATTAATACATGCTTTGTGGGAGAAGATTTTAAACTAGATTGAGGCGATGAACTCAGAAGGGAAAATTGAAAAAAAAAAATTTCCAACTTTTCATAGTTTTGACGATTTTACTTCTGTTCTTTAAGTGTGCAGTCACCCCTGCTTGCCATTAGAATAAGGTATGCTTATTGAATGTACATTAACAAAGAGAACAATGTGAATGCTGAAACTGTTCTTTATGCGTTACATTAACGCCCACATGGACTTTAAATTTATTTTCCTTACATGCACTCTGTGAGTAGGTTACATACACTGTAAGATCTTTTCTCATATTCCACTGCACAGCTCCTACATTTCACCTTTTGTACTTTTTGTGTTTTTTATTTTATTTTTTTATGTTTTACATTTTTAAATTCTATTGTATATATTGTAATAGCTTCTTATACTGTATTATTTAAGTTGTTGCTAGTTCTGCTTTATTTCCTTGTTAATTGTTTAGCACCAATACACCAAGTCAAATTCCTTATATGTGTAAATGTACTTGGCAATAAAACCCGATTCTGATTCTGATTAAACGCATTTCTGCAATTGCTTCTGATACCAAGAGGTTAATTCCACCCCTAATATACAGTCAATTAGAGATGTTCCTGTGTCTCACAGATGGCCTGAGATGTAGACGTTAGCTTGATGCTAACAAGTAATTATAATTACCTTTAACCGGCTAACAGAATTAGCATCATGAGTGTAAATTTAACGTAGGTAATCGTCTATTCTATTTGATCTATACAACACAATATGCACTTTTCCTCAGAGGTAAATATTTGATGTACTGTCTGGAAACAGAATTAGAACTGCTGACTTGCCAGAATGGTCTGTTCTGTTCGGATCGACCTTTATAACCAGTCGATGCTCTGATCCAGTGACACCGCATGGCTCGCTCTTTACGTCTCGTCTCAAGGGAACGTGTCCCTCTGCGGCCGACTTTCTGGTGGTGTGTAAGGCAGTCATGGGCGCAACTTATTTGTACCCCAAAAAGCTCTTGTGTCTTTAATTGAAGGGGAGCAAAATGCACATGTGCAACTTGGAGGCTAATGGCGCAAATTCTCGCCCAGTCCAGAACTGGGTGACCATCGATTTAAGACACGTAGAACGTTTTTAATGTGCATTTTAATTGCAGATTCTACATTTCACTCACCAACTAAAGAATATTTACCTCGCTCGTTCAGAAATGCATCCATATATTTCAAACTCATTTTTGGGGAGTATAGTGAGGCGGCGCCCTTCGACCTTTATCGACCAGCTGATGGTGAGCTGATACAGACTCTGGCGTCAGACTTGAAACAACTCTGCAATCTTTGCAAATAAAACCAAAGAAACCTGCCTGCACTGTTCCCTGATTGAGGCTGACAAGCTTCCTTACGCAAACTTTTGATGATTTTGGGTGAAACGAGGGCAAATTCCAAACTCCTCCAACCAGCTCGCCTTGCATCACCCTCTATTTTCTCGTTACTTTTTCAGAAGCTGCACACCTGACCGTCATCGGCGTTAACATCTCACAGAACTGACGCTGTCTCTGCACCTGACAGCTTATTCATTTATAAGCTCCTAGCACTCAATCCCCCCTCCTCCTCCTCCTCCTCCTCCTCTTCCTCTTCCTCCTCCTCCTCTGTGTATGGCATAACAAGAGAAAATCCTGCTCGCTCCTACAAGCCACGCTCTGTAACTTCAGATCGCTTTAATCCCCGGGATGAAAAAAAAAAAGGTCTTTCATTTAACAAATCACCCCCTCAGAACTCAGGATCCCTGTGTAATTATTCCTCCTGTGTGACAGTAAGCCAGCCGTGAGAGGAGCACTTGACGGGAAGCCGCTCGCACATTAAGTCTTCCTACCAGCCTCCTCCAGAAAGACTAACGGAGGGGGCTTTCTCTAAAATGTATCCAAATATCCTACACAGAATTTCAAGTGGCTTCTCAAAGGCTGGAGATTTGGATTCCCACGGACAGTCAGGAGGTCACACAGACACAGTGAACGGCCAAGCCAGCTGGATGAGCACGAGGAAGGGAGGTTACCTGGGGAGCAGGTTCATTCAACATTTTTAAGGAACAACTTCACGCGTTTATCTTTTCCTTTTCCATTTTTTTTTTTCCATCTTTTGTAGTTTTTCCAGGACGAGTGACATCCGGGCTTGAGCACATTTACATTCAGAAGAAGGGGGAGTGTGATAAAGCACATGCAGTGAACACACACTCACACACACACACACACACACACACACACACACACACACACACACACACACACCACCAGAAACAGGTCTCTTAGGTGTGTAACTTCACGCTCTCTTCTTTTGATGGAAGCCTGAGCTGCTTTGTATGTATCCAGAAGAAGTGAGCAGACGTACATTAAGAGTAAAAAAGAAGAAATCTGAAGGGAGAATTGCTTCCAACAGAATTTTTCTTTTTTAAAAAAGAGAGAGATGTAAACACAAACTCACCAAAGAACATGCTGCTCTCCATCGCTCCTCAGGCTCGGGGGTCTGCTGTATTTCCTCTCTGGTGCCCTGCCAGTGTGTGTGTGTCCATGGACAGCAGCCTGGGCATGTCTCGTACACTCCTCAGGGGTGTGTGTGTGTGTGTGTGTGTTCAATCCCACGGCAGTGTCAGTGGCCAGTCTGCATGCTGCACTCTGCAAGCTGCTGCTGTCTGTCTGTGGACCTCCGTATCTGCCTCTCTCTCTCTCTCTCTACTCGCGCTGGTCCTCCTTCCCTCCCTCCCTCCCTCCTTCCCTCCCTCGCCCGTCTCGTCCCCTCCCCTCCTCTTTAGCTCTTCCCCTCCCTCTGTCTCCCTCCTCCCTTCTTGCCCCCTCCACGCGCTGGATCCCGTCGCTTCTTTCTCTTCTCTCTCTCCGAGGTGTCTATCTACATTTTCCAGCAACAGCCGTCTTCTCCACAAATCTCTCTCCCTCTCTCTCTTCACTCTCCCTGTAGGTGTCTCATCTTTGTTTTATGTGTCAACCAAGCCCCTCTCACTCACTCCCCTCACTCCTTGCTTTCTCCCGTTGTCTCTCTTTTATTTGATCTTATTCCCCTTTCTCTTCTCCGCTCTTTTTTTTTCTGACTCTTCCCTCGACTTCTTCCAGTTCCTTATTTCTCCCTTCCTCTTTCTCTCGCTGTTTGCATTGTGTTTCTTTTTTCTCATTGCCTTCCTTTCTTTGCCTCCTGTGTCTCTTATCAGCCGCTTCCGTTCACATGCATACAAAAAAGTTTTTTTTGTTTTTTTTCCTATGCAGGTTGAAATCAGGTCATGTTAGAAATTAGACTCTCAGGAAATAGAGCATCAAACCTTTGTATTAAAGTCCTCAGCCTGGGCTTTTCAGTCACTCAGGTGTTCAGAAAACGTGTAACAACAACAGAACAGAAAAATGAACTAACTGGATTGAAGGAAATCTTAATCTTCCCTAATCAGTACCTAACTTTAAGGTGCATACGGTGGTGTGGCATGGTTCTATGGAGCTCTAAGCTAAATAGGCCGTAGCTTATCAGGCATAGCTTTCTGTTATTATCACGCACAACTTTGTCTTTTTCACTCTCACTGCTCTTATCAACCTCAGTCGCAGCACAGACAGACATCTGTATCAGGCAGAGCTAAAGGGAGAGTTCACAGCTCACTTATTTCTGCCTGGTTGGAATGCTAATGACGCTACGCATCTGTTCAAAGTGTTATTCCTCAGTTGTGTCCTAAAACGTCATTGACGCTCAGAAAGGTGATTATATGTAAGTGATATAATATCACAGCTGTCTCGTTAGTAGTGTTAAAAAAAACTATTTAAAACATGGCTAAAGACAGAAATAAGCTAACTAGCATGATAGCAAACATCAGTATTCATTTCAGTCTGTTTCATAACCAGTTCAAAAGTCATCCTGAAATCATGGAGGCAGTGCCGAGCAGTGTAGCCAGAGAGTCCAAGCCAAACCAGCCAAACTCAAGGCAGAAGAATACTTTGGAAAATGGAGGAACTTTTTGAGGAAAGATGGTGCGAGTTGGATGGTAATGTATAAACATATAAATGACGTTGCCTAACAGATGGGTGGAGGTCAGACGGGGAGCGAATGTCAGTTGGATCCAAGCGGCAAACCCCCGGTGTTGAAAAGTGAAGCCAATGTGGAAGTGCAAAATCCTGCAGTTCATCGAGTGACCACTAGAGGCTGGCTGCAGAAGCTCAGGAAGTCACATACACACCCATTCAAAAAAGCCTGCTTTGACAGCAGAGATTAACAGCCTGGTTAAAAAAAAAAAAAACACTGGTCTGATTAGCTCATGTCTCGATAGGCACACATTGAACGGGGAGTTCATTTTCTGATAACCGTTTGTCAGGAGCCTTAAAACCCGCCTCAGCTCCAGCTCTCATCCTGTCGTTAGGCTGAGACAGGATTTCCAGCATGGCGACTGCCGCCAATGGGCCTCCAGCGCCCCCAGCGCCCCCTGCAGGAACTGATGGGTAACGTCACTCCGGCAGTGTACAGTAGACAATTGGATCCCAGGGAAGGAGAAGTAGAGGTCTGTGCGTGACAGCGCCCTCTAGTGGATGCATTTTTTTAACATCCATGCCATCGTAAAGAATGCGTGGGAGTGTATGGGCATAGTGACGGATATAAAGGAAGCAGAAATGAGCCTTTAGACTGATACACGTATGCTCTTGGAGGCAACTTTGTTTTTCTGAAAGTGCAAAACATTTTCAGTTCTGCTCTCACAGAGATACTTTCCTGTCCTGAGTCCTGTCTCCAGCACAAACACAAAGACGCTATCATGCTTCTCCAATCACCTACACCCAATTATAAAAACAGGGTTTCTTGTTTATATGAGGTTACAGAAATCAGATTAGTGCCGAAAGGCGACAGTAACATAGTTACTTAAGTGCATGTAAGTGCAATGATTGATTCTTTTTGTTTTTTGTCTCTCTCTCTCTCTCTCGCTCTCCCTCCTCTTCCACACTCTCGTTTCACCCTTTGTTGATGACACTCACTCTTTTGTTTTCTCTCTGATGCTCACTCACACACACACACACACACACACGTTCCCAGGCAGGCTTTTTGTTACACTGCGCTCCCTTCTGTCTTGTTTTTCTCTCACTTACTCACTCTGTCTCTTCCTTGTCATGAATTGTATTTTCTTCGCTCTCTGGCTGGTTGTAATCAGACTCAACAGGAGCTGATATCAGGCTGCTGCTCTGCTCCTGCAGCCATGAGCCAGGGCAGCTGCTGCTCTCTATCTGTAGCCGTCACACTCACACATGATAACCTCCGTCCACGGGCGTCAAACATGCACAAACTACAACTATGCATCTGCTATGCATCACACACACACACACACACACACACACACACACACCACAACATTACAGGATGCAAGCACACACACACATCTAAACACAAAATACTTTATACACATTCATGCATGCCCCCTCCTCTTGTGTTAAGCAAGAAAATATGATGAATTCAGAGGGGAAAATGAGCCTGCATAGAAAAATGTCAACAAGTCACAGCAACAAGATGATCATTCATATATCAAAACATTTCCATCTGCGGGGGCGCCAGTAGCCCAAGGGTTAGCGAGGCATGCCATGCAAGGAGGCTCAAGTCCTCCAAGCAGGCAGCCCGGGTTTGAATCCGACCTGTGGCTCCTTTCCTGCACGTCTTTCCCCTCTCTCTCTCTCTCTCTCTCTCTCTCTCTCGTTTCTGACTCTATCCAATGGTCTATCTCTAAAATAAAGGCAGAAAAAGCCCAAAAATAAACCTTAAAAAAAGTTGATATTTTAATCATGACTACAAATTCATGATTTCATAATCAACACAAACTGAGAGCGTGTCATCACTTCCTCTCCCCACCTGTGTTGGATTTGCTCAGTCTGCAGCAACTGTGCGGTTTTTCAGACGTTTAATGTTTATACCTCATTTTCTTAAATTCTGTCCCTGTGTTTAATCAAATCCGAATCAGATTGCATCAACATGAATCTTCATGTTCAGAAAACGGACTTTTACATCTGTGATAATATGATAGTCCTGTATGTAGTGAGACATTTTGTGCGGGCCGATCCGTATGGTTTAGCAGGGTTTTAGTGCAGAAAATGGAGATGAAGTCGTATGATGGCTGTGTCAGGATATACTTGCATATCGACCGGAGCAAGGCGCAAACCACATTTAGTGCGGGCATGTGGATGATAACCTGCAGGGCGGGATCATCCCTGAAAGTGGTTTGACGAATTGGATACAATCACAACCACAGTGGCAGGATCTTCACCTGGCATCGATGTGCTGTTTTCATCCAGATACAGGCTGCAGGTGTGATTGAGGTCGTTGAGTGGATCATTTAAACATTCAGCTCTTGATTCCAAAGGCACATTCTCCAAGTGATGTGTTTCCATTCGTTGTGTTTTCCAATCCCACTCCTTGAAGTTGGAACTCGAATAATCAGCTTTCCTTAGCTCGATTTAGGTAGAAGACGGGATGTTTATGAAGCACAGAAAACATCTGTGCTTGTTTCCAGAGAAAATCAAAGTGATAACAGTCAGTTCTCCACTTATCGGTCTCGTCTGTGTTCGAGGGCATTTGCAACGCTGTGGGTTTAAGGTGTCGGGCTGTTATTTTGAAGTTCACTTCACATGAATGGCAACTCATCACACCTCCAGTGTTCGAGCCTAGAATAGAGAGTGTGATGATGAAGAAAAAAAAAAAACAAGGAAAAGACGATGGAGTAAAAGGAGGACCTGCAAAGTCGTAATTTCTTTCCTCTACAACCATTTAAATGTCAAACGTTGCCTGAGATATTTTCCTAGTGCTGTTTCTGCTGACGGAGGACTGTATGCATGCATGTTTCTGCACGTGTATGTACATCAGAAGCATATTTGCATCTGTATTTATGTCCAGATGTGTTGTGTTTATTCAACAAGTCCCATGGGTTTAAGCATTATCGTCCATGCGTGTATCAGAGTGTTAATCTCTGTTTTTGTGTGAATGTAATGTTTGGATTGTATTCCCGCATGTGGTTAACAACCACCTGGGTTTTGGCTTGATCTCAAGCACACACACACACACACACACACACACACACACACACACACACACACACACACACACACACATATTGACGCACACACACACACACACTCTGTCTGATTGGCCCACTGTAATGCCGACGGTGAAGGTCAGACAGAATTGACCGCTCCTGAGCTCCGGCCCGCTGGTATCGACTGCGAATGAGATGCTTTCTTGATCAAAGCTATGTCTGCCTGTGCACACAAACCCTCTCTCTCACACACACACACACACACACACACACACACACACACACACACACACACACACACACACACACTCACTAAGATATCCATCCAGACAGACAGCCCTTTGGTGACATCATCAGCCGTGTCCTCACGAGTAAAGAAAATAAATTCTTGAATCAAACATAACAAGTGTTCTCCAGCGCCCTGTGTGATTCGTCTCTGCTATCATCTCCTTCAGGCTCCTCTGCTGCGGCCATTTTGCTCCGCACAGATGTTTTCAATTAATCCTGAATTCCCATTCTCCCTGTCCAACCCCCCCCCCCTCCCCCCGACCCCCGCAGACTCCCCCCAGCAGAGTCCACCTCCAGTAAATAAGTTCATTCTCTGTCTGAAATGGCAGCTCTCCCTTTCTCTTCTCCTTCCTCTTTGTCCCCTCTCCGCCTCCTCCTCTCCTTCTCCCATTCTTTATCCCCGTTCCCCCCATTCTGTCGTCCTCCGCCCTGCACCGGCTATGGCAAATATGTTTTTTAACCTTGACTCGCAGGTGTCCGTGGCAGAATGGGGCATTATTTGTCACCATAAATAGCGGTTAAGCAGCGGCGGCAGCACCGCAGGAAAAGCCCCAGCGCGCCGCATGCGAGTGCAGCCTGGGATACTTCATTAATCTTGCTGTCACTTCCATGACGCTTTTCATTAGTTATAGGGCTATCTGATCAACAGGCAGACTCTCCACTTTTCAAAGCCGTGCACCGGCAGCCGGGGAGACGGGAAGAGGAGCTGGAGGATTGTAAAGAGACACAGAAACGAGAGAAATGAGGCTGTGAGAAAATCAAAGGGAGGCTTCTGATTGTCTTGGCCTGAAGCAAAAATCAGAATCTTGTGTGAGGTCGAGCCATGTGGCGCCACTGAACAACCAGCTGACCCTGTAACAGAAACACAATGTGATGCAGTTTCAGGACGGGGATAATCTCATCAAGGGGACTTTAGTCAATGTGTTTGTTATTTGTTGTAATTTGTTTGGGACATTTGAAAGATCCCCGATCCAGACTTTTATTAAAGCAAGAAAAAACAGTCTGACAGGAGGTTGAAATGAACCGGCCTCGCCGAGACGTTAGCGCAGTTAAACTTGTAATCCTTTAGACTCTTCATCTTCATGGTTGTTGTTGATGTTCCAGCAATAGACTTCCCATTGATTCCCATTCTGTCACAACTCAGAGACTCAAAGACACTGTGCATGCACGTACTGTACAAGATCCAGACAACACAGTAATAACAAACTAACAAACACACAGGTCAGTGCAGCGTTGAGTTCCAGAGGGAGGGGGCAGCTATGGAGAAGGCTTCGTTTACTGTGTCTTCTTTGTTGGATTCATTGGCTGTCTACACTATGCACTATGTTGTGCCGCTGTGATTTTGTGATGCGTAAGGGTACGGTTGGCTGTGGAAACACAAGCAAGATTAGGGTTTACCGTATCAAACTGTACTGAACCAAACCGGACTGCCCGGTGGAAACGGGGCTCCATTTTACATCGAGGACCTCAGTGTTAGAGGAAGAGTGGGCTATATCAAGTCAAGCTGACGTATAAATGAAAAATCCACATTATGTAGTACATTACTCTTGTAGTTTTCTCTCATTGTAATCAGCCTCACTTTTTAACGTTAACTCTCTTTCAGCCGTATCCGACCTGTATCATGTGACTGCCTGTGCACACACCACTTTTCCTCCAGGAGGCTTTCTACCATGATTAACCCCAGACTTGTAAACTATTGGTTGGTGGGTTTTGTTCACAGCCAACAGAGCGTGTTGTAAACAGAGAAGAGGCCATGAGTTGAAAGACATGGCACACAAAAAAAAAAAACTGCAATTGAGACGCATTTTTCCGACTGCGCCGAAACATGAAGAGAGAAAGTTTCTAAAAGCTGAATAATTTCCTCATTTTGTTTTTTTTTAAATCAGAATAGAGCTAATTATGTGAGGCTAAATGTGAGATATCCCAACAGAACGAGCTGTAGAAATGCTCTGCGTCCATGTCTGCTCACTTTTATTTACGTCATTCACATCAGTGGTTCTGGTTCAATTTCTGTAATGCCCCCTCCTTCGAAGAGGAACGATCCCCCCCACGCAATTTTTAATCACATGTTTAAATCAAGCTGAGACCTCCTTTTTTGAAAAATGCAGTTCCTCGAGTGTCCACTAGATGCTGGCTCCAGGAACACCGGAAGTCACATACACACCCATTCAAAAAAGCCTGTTTTTAAATTACAAATTTACATTTTATATTTTTTAACAACGCATCCGTTTTGATAGGAATGATACATGTTATCCACACTAGGCCTGTAGCTGACATGATTGACAGGTTGACAGATTGACCGCCATCGATGGGACTCCAGAGCCCCCTACAGAAACAGACGGGTGACGTCACTCAGGCTTCATATTCACAGTCTATGGATTGGACTTCCATTATTTTGCAGTTGAAAATTTTTTTTGTTATGCTTTTAATTTGTTTGATTTTTAGCCACGATTGACAACTCGTGTGCACCAGATTAGCAGAGTAATGGAGGAACAATGAGAGGAAACTCAACAAAGACTAACACCAGAGTCATTGAACTTTCCATAACCGACACAAGAATCTGTTCTGCTGTGGACTGGCGGGACGTCCCCAGGCCATCCCTAACTGCACAGACTGTGACTCCAAATGTGCAATATGTCAGCGCCTGTCATGATGGTATTTGGCTTCACTTTTGTACTTTAGTGCAAAGGGGAGGAGGAGGAGGAGATGCTCAGTTCATTGCAGTAAATAGTTCATCCCCAGACGGACAATTTCCTGTTCCTCTATTAGGTTAATTTTTAATCTTAAATCCTAAAATCACCATCGCAGAAGTGAACGGAGAGCAAGGTCAGTTTTTTTAGCAGCACGTTTGTATCCAGGTCCAGTTCATGCAGCAGTTATAAGATGAATACTCGTGTGAGCTTGACCGCACATCTTTCATTGGAACCGCCTGTGCAATGCAAGATGTTGTAATCCCCTGTAACACACCACCACGCCTCTCTACGGCAGCGAAACCCGAAATGTCATGACAACACTGAGGCAGGAAAAAAAACAAAACACAAACCTTAAATTTATAAGCTGAGCGTTTTCATTTTTATATGCCTGGGTTCAGGAGCGATTATATAAGTCATTCACGGGGAGAGAAATGTCATAACTGCATAAGTGGAAACCCGACACTAGATGAGAAAGCTGTGGCCCGCCTCGACTGAACCGCACACTCTTCTTAAAGTAGAGTATGACACTGATGACTGATGACCGTGATGGAGGGTTTATGAACTGCACTGCTACATAAAACGGCAACTAAGTCAAATGTGGCTTGTGTGTAACCCATCTAAATGTGCGCCGGCGGTGCTGCGGCCTGCGTCCCTCCCACTAAGCCCTTCTGGGACTGAATCTGGTTTCCCACCATTTCCTCTCCATGTGTTTTACATCACCCGGCGCATAGCGAAACAGACGGGAAGATAGCCGCTCGTACCTGTAGGCTAGAACACTTACTAAACAGAGAAGTTCTCGAGCTCTTATTCAGAAACCTGATCTGCGCCGGCTGAAACAAGTGGCAGTGTTTCGAAACGGACCTGGCATGTCAGAGAAGCTTTCAAGCTGTTTCCAGTTACAGCCGTGAGTCATGCAGACCTGTGTTTGAAATAGTTTTTCTTTTTCACGGGATATCAGCGGCACCATGAGATACAGTCCGACGTTATGAACCTCTTTTTCTTCTTCTCTGAGAGTTTCCAGGTCGGCCTTTTATGGCAGCCTGCAGCAGTTAAAGAATAATATGTCACGTAAAAACCCACTGCAGTAACACTTCCAGTTGGTGTTAGATTGAAAATGGAATAGAAATGGGGTCTCAGGTAATCAGCCTGAAAATGCTGCGCCTGCATACTCGGCAATGCTCGACCGCTCGCCAAACTGTTGATCCGTCTCTCATCCTGGCTTTTCTGTTTTTTTTTTTATGCCTTGGAGTTTCTCAGCAGAGAGGATCAAAGCGTACTCGCAGCACTCTTCAACAGCACACACACACCCCCCCCCCCATTCTTACCCAATGAGGTAATTGAAAACAGATAGTGAACGGCATGGAGAAGTTACAGCACCCAGCGTGGGCACTGTGATTGTTAGCAGGGAGGATCCAGAGCAGGAACAAGAGAGTGAACGCACAGTGATTGAAAAGCAGTTTGAAGGAATTCCAAGGCAGAGCAGTTTGTCTGTGACACATTTTTTCGGGGGCTTTTATGCCTTTATTTGATATTACAGCGAATGGTTTAGGAAAACCAGTGTGTGGAATGACATGTCAAAGGTCGGTTTCAAACCCTGAACCTCCCGCCAGGAGGATGATAGCCTCCATGCATGGGGCTAACCGCTGTAGGCCATCAGTGCCCGGGACGACACTACATTTATTATTGGGCTTTCATGCTTTTATTATTGTAGCTAGGAGAGAGAGAGAGAGAGCGAGAGAGAGAGAGAGAGAGAGAGAGAGAGGGCGAGACAGAGAGAGAGAGAGGCAGAGAGAGAGAGAGAGAGAGAGAGAGAGCGTGAGAGAGAGAGAGAGAGAGAGAGGGTGAGACAGAGAGAGAGAGGGAGAGGGAGAGAGAGACAGATAGAGAAAGGGAGACAGAGAGAGAGAGAGAGAGGGAGAGAGAGAGGCAGAGAGAGAGAGGGAGAGGGAGAGAGAGACAGATAGAGAAAGGGAGACAAAGAGAGAGAGAGAGAGAGATAGAGGGCGAGACAGAGACAGAGAGGGAGAGAGAGAGAGAGAGGGAGAGGGAGAGAGAGAGGCAGAGAGAGAGACAGAGAGAGAGACAGAGAGCGAGAGAGAGTGTGAGAGCGAGAGAGAGGGAGAGGGAGAGAGAGACAGATAGAGAAAGGGAGAGAGAGAGAGAGAGAGAGAGGGCGAGACAGAGAGAGAGAGGGAGAGAGAGAGAGGGAGAGGGAGAGAGAGAGGCAGAGAGAGAGACAGAGAGAGAGACAGAGCGAGAGAGAGAGAGAGAGTGTGAGAGCGAGAGAGAGAGAGAGGGAGAGAGGCAGAGAGAGAGGGAGGGAGAGAGGCAGAGAGGGAGAGAGAGGGAGAGAGGCAGAGAGAGAGAGAGAGAGAGAGGCAGAGAGGGAGAGAGAGGGAGAGAGGCAGAGAGAGAGGGAGGGAGAGAGGCAGAGAGGGAGAGAGAGGGAGAGAGGCAGAGAGAGAGAGGGAGGGCGAGACAGAGAGAGAGAGAGGCAGAGAGAGATGACAAAGTGCTGAAGGTCGGAGTCTAACCCCCGCTTAGAGTGCTATAACCTCTGTCTCTGTACATGTGGTGGGCATTATACCCTCTGGGGTATTCGTACCGCACTATTAATCTGATTTGTTTTCATTTCATTTGGTGTTTTATTTCTTCAATTAACTCGTGCTAAGTCTGTAACTGTGCTGTATGCCATCAGAGCCTCCAAAATGGGGCAGCCTCCGACGGGCTGCTTTGACATAATCGGCCCCTCAAGTGCGCCCTACGACGGCTGCAGCGGGTGTCGGCATGGCCAAAGCTACATCACACCTTCAGACATTAACCCCTTTCTGGACGCTGGATGTTTTTTTTTTCCTTTGGTGCAGTCGAGACATTTCAAACGTGTTTTAAATCGTCTCGTTATGTCGCCAACCGTAAGGACGGGAAGCTCCACGCTGTTACTCTGTAATGAAATCTCATTTTCTACACACATTTCATTTGTTCATTTAATTGTTCAATCATAGAAGGAAGAAAGAGGAAGTGTCCACGGCCTCGAAGCAGAGCTTTTAATGGAGTCAGATTATTGGGAAGACGCTCTGAATGCGAAAAACGAAGGAGGAACGGCCTTCGTTTCATCTCAATGCATTTATCAGACTTTAATTACGCTGAATGTTTTGTAAGTGAATTCTTCATTTAGAGGCCTAATCTTTTCCAGAGACTCCTTACATACACTCTGTGGGTTGCCCTTCCTTGACAAGCTGCTAATCTCTTTAAAAAAAAAAAAATTAGATTAGTCTGACTTTCAAAGGAGAGCTGTCGAGTCCCATGAGCGTCAATGATACGGAGGTTTCTTTTTTCAGCAGAAACACTGACTTCTTTAAGAGTTTCAGTGTTTTTTTTTTATTCAAACATGAAGTTATTATTAGACTTCAGAAATCCCCGTTAGAGGCAGAAATGTATTTTAGCAGGACTGGTGGCAAAGGTATAGACACATTATTTACTCAAGTGGAAGTACAGGTACGTGAAAAAAGGACTGGGAGACGTAGAAGTACTGATTCGACTTCTTTACTGAAGTAGAAATGGGAAAAACACAGAAACTGAAATGTACTTAAAATGTCAAATAAAAAAATTGCCATTTGGAGTATATATCTACCAACTGTTCTGTGCAAAGCTCGCTGAACCTTGCATCATATTTTGTAGATTTTGAAACTTTCATTGTCTTCACGGTAACAGCCTGAAAAAATGAATATTATTGTTTCAAAAGCTTGCAAACTAGTCTCATGGGGGAATGTCTGGTTGGTCTGAATTGGCTCTAACATCATCTGCCATGTTGACTGCTTTGCTTCGATCCATTTGGCTACACGCTCTCCTCTGGTGCTTTTCTGGGTGAGATGCATGTGTGAACACAAACAGCTTAATTGTTTTCCTTGCCACTGTGGTTTTGCTGGGTGTGGTTTTGTAAAGTGTCTTGAGATTCTTTTTCTTCTTTTAGTTGGCGCTATACAAATGAAGATGAATTGATTGATTATGGCAAACAGAAAGCATGATGTAGCAGTTTCAGTCACCCCCGAAAACGTCAGGAAATTTTTTGCAAGGACAAAAACACCGTTAAAGTTGGGAAGGGCATGCAAAACGAAAAGTAAATGTAGGAGGTTGTTACGGCTGTATGTATGGACGGCTGTGGCTCAGAGTTGTCGTCTCTCAACCGCTTCCTGCAGCAACATGTCCGATGTGTCCTTGGGCAAGACAACCCCGAACCGCTCCCGTCGCTTCGTCAGCGGTGTATGACTGTGTATGAATGGATTAGTTACTTCTGATGGTCACTTTACACAGCAGCCTCTACCATCAGTGTGTGAATGTGTCGGTGTGACCTGCAGTGTAAAAGCGCTTTGAGTAATCAGAAGACTAGAAAAAAACTAAAGAAGCTCAAGTCCATTTACCATTTCTGTTCCCTGTACTGTTTGTCCCTTCTCCCCTCCTGTAGTCTCCAGCTCTGCCCAGGTGAAGCCCCTGATCGCTTGACGAGGTTCACCTGGCCTCAGAGCTTAAAAGCCAAGTGCTGAGGTCAGGAGGAGAGATGATAGTTATTGAGTTGATATTTGTTTAATGATTGTGTTTGTCTGTTAATAATAAAGCCCTTGGATTTGTCTTTGGTAAGGTGGTGTGTGATGTGTTTTATTGGTTTAATTAGCTGGTTTGTTTGGCCCCATACAGCCGCCTAAGTAAAACATTGTCAGAACAAAAACACTGATGGAAAGTACATAAGTAATTGCACGTCATTATTTCCCAACCCTTGTTGGCGTTAAAGTTGGCCCATGAATTTAACAATAGTTCAAAAAGCCCAATAACCTTGATCTGAAACATCACAGTGGCCGAGCAGGAAACATCAGGGGAAGTCATGCTCCGGCGATAAAACCAATTCCAGATTTACCCAGCAGGTTGGCTGTTGTGATTCCCACCACCCCTATTTCCCCCTCTCTCTTTTTCAATCTCGCTCTCCCTCTTTCTTTCCACTTTATCTGTCTTTACAGCTTGTAAAGCCGAGCAGCCAGAAAAGAGACGAGTCGAGGTATTGATCTCAGGGGGAGGGAGGATTGCTGCAGTCTAACAAACACAAATTGGTGTCAAAAGCTCATCACTCGACTAAAAGACGAGTTTACCTCAGATAAATGTTTACCAGTGCTCAGAGAAGATCTGACGGGGGGGGGGGGGGGGGGAGACGAGATTAAGCAAAGTGCTTAGACAAAAACGGCATTGAAGTTTAAGGATTATTAAAAGGGAAGCGCTTTCTGAAGTCAACAGAGCTGGTGTTTTGATCTAATCTTGGACCGTTTTACGCCTTCCTTCTTGGTGCTGGGGCTTAATATGAACATGAAAGGCTTTAATAGAGAACTCAGAGAGGCCTTTGGCTATGAAGTCACTCTGGGTAAGGAGAGGAGAGTCAAAACAAGTTCTGCAATATCTGTAAAAACAAGGGAAGTCTGCTGGACTCAGCAATGATGTGATCCGAGACAACAGGCGTCCAAAATTAAATTTGCTCGCCTATGTTTTCGTCGGCCAGCGCCCGTCATGTCCCAAACTACAGCGGTAATTATTAAATCTCCACTCCCAGTTTGACACGAGAGAAGTGTGGTCGAAAAACCTCCTCCGCTGCCAAACTCTACACGCAAAGTTCCCAGTTTTAACAGCGTCTAATTGGAGACTTATGTGTTCCTGACCATCTCCTCTCTCATGCACTCCCCGTTTTAAAAGCCATCGCCGGCACTAAATCAGGAAGAGAGCAACATGTGCAAGAGATGGCAGATATCTAAACATCTGTCCTTACGAGGAACATGGAAAGTAAACTGTGGTTTCTGCAGCGCGGTCTGCTGTTTGTAACCACTGGAGATGCAAACAAGGACGTTGAAACAAGTCGTTACATTAAAGAGTTCTGGATTTGGAGGAGATCTCGGCTGCTGCTGCTGCTTTGAGAGATGAAATATTACTGCTGACTACGTGGCTGATCATCTGACTCTTGTTATATGAAAGCCGAGGAGGTATTAACAGTGGAATGTCATTAGCTACGCACCGGAGACGGCTTTACGAGCGCTCATGGCCGACTGTGTTGTTGGCGTGACATTGTCAAGCCAACCTCGATGACTCAAACATCAAAGTTCACCCAAAAAAAGTCTGCGCTTTATCCCGCTTGATCTCCGGCTGTGACTCTTTTCCCTGTCGTTGTTGTTGTTGGACATCTCACAGTTTAATTAAACCGGCCAGGAATAAGGATGTTTCTGTGGGAATAAATCAGAGCGCTCACTGAGTAATACACGGACCCGTGGCACCTAAAGCCGATCTTGGTGCGGTCGTATCGATTGCAGCACGGTCGGCTCGGCCAAGCGTTCAGAATGTCGGGTCAATGCGGATCTGATTTGCATCAGCGTCTCAGAAAACTGAGTTGGAAGTTTCCCCCCCTGAAATCTCCACATGCACTCTTGGTGTGGCTGCTGAGCGCGTATTAAGGTCAATACAGCGTCCAGAGGAAATGACAGCTGAGACAAACCAAGACTTATGTTTACTCCACTTCAAGTTTGATTGTGTTTCCATCCGAATCGGAGCAGAGTGCTGAAGCAGCAGGAAGATATCAGAAAGTCATCTTGTTTATTTGGTTGCTTGGTTGGTGGCTTGTTTTGTAGTTTCAGTAAACTCTCGCCAAAAGACAGTTTATCCATTTTTTACGTTTTATGGGGAAAAAATGGTTCAGAATGACACACACAATGAAGTCAACGCCTTTAAATCTTTTACACTCCATAAACATCATCATGTCATTATTCAATTTCAATTTGTGCTTGTATTTGTCATTTTATTCCCAATCGTTTTCATTCATTTCTGTCAAGCTGAGATACCAAGAGGAGCCAAGTCTCTATCGGAAATGCTAGAATTGTCATAGTTCTTAAAGGAGGAATATGTAACTCTGACACCTAGTGTTTAAAGTGGGTACTGCAGTCCAAATTCAAGACGTTGGAGAGAGCCGTCCCTCCCGACCCCGCTACTCCCTAGAGTCGATGCTCACGCAGACTTCCATGACACTGAAGCTTCAGTGTTTAGCGAGCTCTGCATCTGCTTTTTAGGACGGGTAGAATCAGTTATATCTGAACCAGTTCTCTTGCTCGCTTCCATCGCATCTGTGTGCAATGAGTGTGGGTTGTTTCGTATCCTTTCACAATTTCCCGAGGTGTACAGAGAACCAGAACCTTTCCTGGGGGGTATGAAGCGTAAACCTGCGTGTCACATAGACTACACCACTGGTTCCACTTTGAAAAAAGATAATAAAGGCCTGCACAGAGGAGGGGTAGAGTTATGTGGAAGTGGCAACCTCCGGCGTTGAATAATGAAGCCAATGCAGAAGTGTAAAATCCTGCAGTTTGTCGGGTGTCTGCTAGAGGCGGAGGCTGAATGTTTTGAAAACTGTAGCTCACCTGATTAACAGGTCGGGGTGATGTAAAGGTTTGTCAGGAGGTTTAAAACCCGCCTCAGCTCCAGCTCTCATCCTGTCGTTAGGTTGACTGAAGGTTAGGCTGAGACAGGATTTCCAGCATGGAGACCGATGGGACTGCAAAGCCCTCTACAGTAACAGATGGGCTAATAATTATACTTTTAAACGTTACACATACATAGGCTGAAATACACATACAAGCACAAACAGGATCCTATAGACATGCACTATTGGAGAGATGCCTGAGCAGTTGGGGGTTTGGTGCCTTACTCAAGGCACTTAAATGGCACGTCTCCAGCTACCAGACCAATTTCCAGACTTGGTCCCCACCGGAGCTTGAACCTCTGACCCTCCAGTTCCCAAGCCAAGTCCCTACAGACTGAGCTACTGCCCCAGTATATACTGCCCTATATATATATCCATACGCCTGATCCCAGCTGATTCTGCTTGTGTAATTGTGTATTAGTTCCATGAACTAGTATTTAAGCTTTGTGTCTGTGAGTCAGTGCTTCTTTCACTTCTCGTTTCCAGGTAAAGCAATAAAAAATAATCCCCCTGAACTCTAATTTCACTCGCCGAATGTGGAAACATGGCTGTTTATTTTCATTAGCAGGAGTAGTATTTGAAACTAATTAGAGGTAGCATTAGTAACACATTGAGAACATCCTCTGCCTCATTAATTATGAAAGAGTAAAGGTTGCCTATAAATTAATGTTGGACACAGACTTGTTTTCTCAGAGTAAGTGTCTCATTTTTCAAACTGTGGAAATCTCATTGCAGAACAAAACCCAGTGGATATTTTCCTCACTAGCGGTGCAGATCCAGGGCTTAAAAAGATCAATTTTCCTATCAAATCCGTCTTCGTTAGTTTTTCAACAAACTGAGAATTTCCTTGACATCAGGAATGCACGGGCCTGAGTAAGCACTTCACTGCCTATACAAGCATGTCATACATCCACTTGCCGTGCTTAAAATGCATTTGTGATCCGATCCAAAATTTTCTTGGCTGGGGCAACAAAGGCTGCCTTTGTAAACCATCTGAGAAAATGTTTGCTGTATTTTCCAGCATCACTGGATTAGTGAGCCGAGAAGAGGAGCAGCAGAAAAATGAAGGCGGCGAGTCGGCACTACAGCGTGCTCGACTTGACGAATCAAACAGACCTCTGCTTAATGAGCCACTCATTTCACTACAAAAGGACTCGAGTAACTGATCTCATCAGCGCATCGAGCTGAGTGGCTGCAGAGCTCATTGTCAGGTGTGTTGTTTTGTTTGCACGCAGCAGCAATCCGTGTTACATCTTGTTGACTGTGGAGGCTAATTACCATACAAAGAGATAGTGTGAAAACAAAACTGTGCAGATAACAGCGCTAAATTATTTTGTAGTAGAAGAGCAGGAAATGTTTTTACTCATGAATAACTGGAAGAAGAAAGAAGGGCTGTTCAGCAAGTTTAAAGGTGTAATATGTAGAATTTTTACACTAAAATTGATTTGTTGAGTACTTACATTACCTCAAACACAAACATTTCCAACAGTTATCAAAGCCAGCGAAATCCTTCATTTTACAGTTTTTTGTGGCAGCGGCCATGACAGAGCCACCATGTTTATCGTTGCCATGGAAACACAGGATGTAACGTCGAAGACCGCTGCATAAGGAAGCGTGAGCTGCTACTGAAAGCTGTCGTACTGTTGCTGTATGTGCTGCTCTGATAAAAAAATATCATGTAAATTAAGTCGTCGGTAAACATATTCTCTTTCTCAGGTCGGTTTCGCTCGGTTCTCTTGACTCGGGTCAACTCAGAGAAAAGCCCATTTTGATCAAGGTCTTCTCACTCAAGTGTATGCGAAGTACAAAATGTAAATATATATATTTATGAGGTTAGCCATACATCATTTAATGAATATCATCTCAACCACTGGAAAGTAAAGATCTACAAAATAAAACTTCAGAAAAATAAACCTCATCTCCATCTTACAGTAGGAAGAGTTGTTTTTGTACCTGTCCTTTAAAACTCTTTCATAATCGTTTAATCTACAAAGTCCTGGATAGTATAGACGAGCTGAAATCTCCAGTTTGTTCTGCGATAAGCGATAGGATGTGTTTTGGCAATATTATGAATCCCAAAAACAGATATGGTCCCGGTCGGCTAATTTCCCACAAATACAGAACACGTTAAGTCATTTATATGAGACAGAATTATAGATATACCAAACACTTGATACCAGGCAGGTTTGCATGTCGGAGGTTGGCTTTGTGTTCTCTTGCCGATGCTGCCTTACACTTGCCATCGCATCCTTTTCTGATTATCACCTTTCCAGCAGGCCGTAATGTTCCTCCACCTCTGTTCATGCTTCGCTGGGAATTCTCCTCGTATACTCCTTTATATTCTCCTCCATAGGGCTTCGATCGTAAATTTAACAGAATGTATAACTCAATAAAAGACATAACCTCGAGGGTTATTTACAGGGAGCTCACAACTACTATCATCCCCGACCATAATGCTCGGAAAGAATGTGCACCTTGTCACAGGATGACACCCAAAGCCCAATAAATCCCGCTGCCTCCACTGCACCATAAGATAAATGGAAAGCTTCTCCACTGGAAGTACCTGCAACCCCCCCTGTCCACCAGCAGTCATTGTCAAGGTTACAGAGAGCGATGCACTTTGGGAGGGATCAGCACTCTTTATTTTCCATCATCGCGGCCCTGAAATCCATACAGCTGGAGTGGAAGATGTCCCGTCTGAAGGAGTGGGGGATAAATGCGGGATTTCCAGATGTCAGCTGAGAAAATCAACATTAACACCTCGCAGGGATCACACATGATGGATTGGAAATTACTTTGCCATCAAAACTATCACATTAGAGGCTAAAATCCGGTCTTTCTAGTCTCGTCTCCCTCCGTTGTCTACAGACAAATCACTGTTTGTGACCAAATTCATCAGGGCCACTTAATCTCAGCGCTTTTCTTTGTTTCCTTTTATGCAAAAAAACGAAATATTTAAAATACGGCGGAGGTTGACAATAAATCAGACTTCCTCCTCTCATTCATTTGTTTTTCATTCCCTCGTCACGCACAATATCTCACACACAGATTGGTGTTTTGGTTGTACAAACACAGCTGCATCTGGAGCACAAATAATCATATTGGTTGGTTAAATCTCAACAGACAGAGTCAACAAACCATTTTTTTTTTCCAGAGCGCAATAAAGCTAAACCTTCAACTGATGGAACAGGAACATTGATTACGTTTAAAATCAGTACATGAAATGTTAAACACTGGGCTTGGCCGAGGTGTCCGCATGAGAGGGTGGGCCGATCATGCAGTGCTGGTTTTTTATGGCAACTTTATTCCTGTACTTCATAACTCATGGAGGTCTATGCATTGATGCAGTCCTGTGTGATGTTAGTTTGGGCTTTTGGAATGTTGCGGTGCAGCTGAGGAGAGACAGCCTCCCAACAATCAGCTATAACATTCCCGCCTTTCAGCTAGACCCACACCCCTAATTACACCCAGGACATGTGACTGCAGGAGCTGGGGATAAAACCACCGACCTTCCTGTTGAGAGACGACCAACTCTACCACTAAGCCAAAGCCTCCAAAGACAAATGCCTTAGAATATAATTTAAAAACTATTACCTGTAATTAAAAGCTATAGCAAGCACCATATTTTCCACAGTCATTCCATTGTGTTAGTTAAGTGTAAGTCCTGCAGGCAGTTTGTTATTCTTTAAAACTTAAAGGGGACATATTATTAAAAAACCACTTGTACAGTGTTTTTAAACATTTATTTGTTTAATGTGAAATAAACCCATCCAGTCCTTTGTTTACATAAGTCTTACAACACAGAGAAAAATGCTCCGTTTCTAATTTGCTCTCCTTGTGATGTCACAGTGGGATTCTGGTCCTCATGCTCATTGCATTTAAAGAGATACACACACCAAAACGGAGCGTTCTGAGAGAGCTGGTTTACACAGGGTCACAAACCTCCTCTGGTGCTTGATTCATGTCATATTTTGACCAAAGCACAGCACAGATGTTTCATTTAGACCACAGGGGGACTATTTGAAAAGGTGGAGACGGGGGATAATATGTCCTCTTTAAACATATTCCTCTGGTTCATTTGTGTGAGGCATTGGCTGTGCAGTAATTGAGAGTTGTTCCGAGCTTGCGAGCTAAATCAGACATGTAGTCTGTGTTTCTTCTTATATTCACACTGCTTATTTTCATCTCTTCATGTCCCTTCTGGGACTCTGTAGTAGTCCAATTTTTTTTTATATAATTGCAACTTATAAGAAATAAGAAACTGGAGTCTGCAAAGGACAAAATAAAGCAAGACAATCATCATAAATTTACTTTTTTGATCACCAGCCAACATGGCTAGTAGATTTTTACAGATACCAGCCAACCAGATTTTCTACCAGCCAAATTTGCCCAATCTGGCCACACTGACTTGTTGCATCATTTCTGCAGCCTGCTGATTTAAACAGACGCAGTTACATTTGCTTCATTCATCACCAGCCAAAATGGTTAGTAACTCTACAATGTTACCTGCCAAAGTTAATTTTTACTCCCAATTGGCCAGTTAGCGAGTGTTAATTTAAAGCCCTGAAGACAATGTGAAATATTTAAAGCAGGAGCTGAAACAGAGGCTTACACTTTAAATATGAATTGGTATAATGTGTCTTGGAGGTTTTCCGGGCACGCCCAACTGTGAGGAGACCCCATGGGGTAGACCCAGAGTTCGCTGGAGCGATTTTATAACCCATAACCCGTAGCCTGGGAACGCCTCGGAATCCCTCGGGAGGAGCTGGAAGGTTGCTGGGGTTGACTTACTGTCACTCGCAGCTGCCACTGCGACCCAACCTCGGATAAGCGGAAGAAAATGGATGGATGGATGGATGGATGGATGGATAATGTGTCTTCTTGCATGAATCTCATAGGCAGCTTGTGTTTAATCGCTTCATCCTCAAAGTGAAAGGAATCAATGCAGCCATGTATCAGAGTCGAACAGTTTAACGCCACAAAGTCTGCTTTGCTGTTTGTAGTTGTAGTTTTTCATGAGCATGAACCTGGACATGCAGGTACCCCTTTTTAATCTCTTCCTTGCAGCTTTCAGCTTCTACGCCCACACAAACACGACACGCTTGTGATGTTTTACCGCAGTGCTTTCATCTCCCATTACCCGTCAAAACATGTTTGTATCATCATAAATGAATCTGAGATCATCCACGGGAGAACATGTGAACACCTGTGTTACATTTTTTCTTTTATTCTGAGAGTTTTTTAATTGAAAGCATTAAAGGAGAGAGTAAATAAAAGAAGACCTTGCTGCCATGTGAGTAAACAGATTCATCATTTGCTCCATGTGATGTTTAATGAAAGGCCAAATAAAAAGAAAAAAAGGGCTTTAGTAAGACACCAGATAAACTGTTACCATGTGGACGGTATGAAGGGAACAACGTCGTCCCTGTGTTTTCTTCAGGTATTTTAAACTCTGAAAATTATGATTATGATGAAAAACAGGCTCCAGTAAAGCTCTGGGATTTGATTAATACTATAATTAGATAATTTTTGCCATTAAACTTTTGCTATAAAGTAAGACTAACAACAGTCTTCTCTCTCCACACTGAGCCTCAGTGAGGGAACGTTTATCTCTCCGCTGGCTCCGTCGACGCATCAACCTGCCAAGCCTCGATTCAGCACAATCCAGAAACCACACCGGCCTCAACAGGCAAATTACCACCAGCCCAACAACATAATGAAGGTGAAAACAAATTAGCAGCAAGTTCATTAAAACTTTCAGTTCTTCAATAGACTCTTTAGTTTGCGGTATAAGCGCTGGCTGTCCTGCCAACACATCTGCCAAGTGAGCTCCGGTCCAGGCTGCTGATTCAACACCCCGAACTTCAGCCGAAGAAGACTGCCCGTGTGCAGCAGTATGAAAGTATCACACAGCAAGAAAAGGTTCAGCTAAATATTTACAGTAACAGCACAAAGACACCAACTATACGTATATCTAATAATAACTTTTACAGTTTGTTTTAATGTAAGTGTTTCTCCTTTGGTTATATAAGCTGTAGATTCATATGCTTCATGCACAGGCTCAAAAACTGGTGAACTTAAAATTCATTATGCATTTCACCGCAAGGCCATAATCAAAGTGCCTATATTCCCACAGCCCTATGTTCCCACATTTCCTTTTTCATAAATTTGTACCAGTTAACTTACCCTAACCCTAACCTGTGGGAACATAGGGCCTATTTTTGAGAAAACTCTAAATGTGGGAACATAGGGCTGTGGGACCATTGGGCTGTGGGAACATAGGGCTGACCCCATCAGGACAAGTGGCAAGCAGATTTTAGCAATGCTTTGTTAGGTTTTGTTCCTCTTTTCACTGTATGGCTTCAAAACTCAGAGAAAACTGCGGTTGCACTGAAAATACTTCTACTACTAATGTGTTCTCTATGGAAGCGATTAGTGATCAGAATTCAAATGATAAAGCTAATTTGAAAATTCAAATGCATTAACAGAAATGCTTTTTAATTTTCAGAATATGGGTGTATTATTTGACTCAAAAATAAAATGATGATTAATTTATCTAATTTGAATTTTAGTTTTCAACTTTAAAAATGCACATTCTTTGACTAAATTAAAATGAGGAAGAACATGGCATTTGCTTTATCATTTTCAAAAAATGCCCCGCTAAATCTGTATCATAATTCAAATGAAAAAGCTAATTTTAAAATGAAAATACAGTAACAGAAACACGTTTTAATTTTCAGATTATAGGTGCATTATTTGACCTATATTTAAAATGAATATTCAGTCATCCAGTTTGCATTATACTTTTACTCTCTATGTACGCATATTGTATGACATCATTCAAATGAAAACGAAAAGGTTTTTGGCTTTTCGTTTTCAAACTTGCCGTGCTAAAAAGTGATCATAATTCAAACTCGAAAACGAAATGGCAAAGTGGACGACGCAGGAAAGTGACGTCAGACTCCAGTTCCCAGGCAGGCGAACGTAATGTTTACAGTCTATGAGGCGAGCGGGCAGAACGCGCAGTACGATGGGTGGCGGGGTGAATCTTTAATGCTGGTAGAAGCTCCAAACTAGTTGTTGCCCTGATTTTGATTCAATTTTGGCGTTGTAGTTGATTATTCTTTTAATAACTACAAAACAACCTCTGAAAGGGAGAGAGAGCTCATACAGTCGGTCGAGAGGGAGAGTGTGTGCCATTACGCACAGAGGATGAGAGACACTTTGTGTACAGAGCTGGAGAGATTATTTGAAACAGAAAATTCAATCGATAATCTTTTTTAATGTAACTAAGTTAAGCAGAGAAGAGAGTGATCTATAATCTATCAATAAACTGGTGTTAGGACACGTCTGTGTGAATTTCACGGCGTGCAGATGCTGAGTGACTCTCACGGTCAGAGATAGTGGGCATGGTGTCACGCGTGAGACTTTGGCAGCTCGGGTTATAAAGCTGCTGCGTCATGCTCGCTGAAAGTTCAGTGTGCGCTGAAAAAAACACTCCGATCGCCACCTGTATCACAGTGTGAACTAAAGTCTGCCCTAGTGTTAAAGATTCACCCCGCCACTCATCGTAGTGCGCGTTCTGCCCGCTCGCCTCATAGACTGTAAACATTACGTTCACCTGCCTGGGAACTGGAGTCTGACGTCACTTTCCTGCGTCGTCCACTTTGCCATTTCGTTTTCGAGTTTGAATTATGATCACTTTTTAGCACGGCAAGTTTGAAAACGAAAAGCCGAAGACCTTTTAGTTTTCATTTGAATGATGTCATACAATATGCAGACATAGAGAGCAAAAGTATAATGCAAACTGGATGACTGAATATTCATTTTAAATATAGGTCAAATAATGCACCTATAATCTGAAAATTAAAACGTGTTTCTGTTACTGTATTTTCATTTTAAAATTAGCTTTTTCATTTGAATTATGATACAAATTTAGCGGGGCATTTTTTGAAAATGATAAAGCAAATGTCATTTTCTTCCTCATTTTAATTTAGTCAAAGAATGTGCATTTTTAAAGTTGAAAACTAAAATTCAAATTAGATTAAATTAATCATCATTTTATTTTTGAGTCAAGTAATACACCCATATTCTGAGAGTTAAAAAGAATTTCTGTTAATGCATTTGAATTTTCAAATTAGCTTTATCATTTGAATTCTGATCACTAATTTCTTCCATAGTTCTCATCTTGCTTTCACCAATTAATCCACAAGAACAAGAAAAATAGTCTCTCAAACTACTGACAAGAGACAGAAATGGAGAGCACATCTTGTTCGACAGCTGTTTTGATGCAGAGCGTCTTCTTCCCGGTGTTTCTATGTGAACACTGCTCTGTTGATTTGCAGGTGAGAAGATGTCCAACAAAAAAAAAAAACCTAATCAAAAAAAGGAAAAACCCTTCACATTTCAACCATTCATGTTTCTGAGTTCGCCCTCGAGGCTTAGACGTCTTCTCACCTGCAAAAACATCAAATCCATTTTCATGTGGTTGAAGCTGCAGGCGACAATCCAGCAGAGCAAAGAGAGGAAATGAATCGAGAAGAGAAGCATGCAATGCAATCAAATTAATTAGAACGAAATATAATGCAAACTCTCTACAGCCTGGGAACGAGGACAGCATAGAAGCACTGTATGTATGTATATGTATGCATGTAAAGACTTTCTGTTTTGGTCCTTGGGGGAGCTGCAGCGTCTCACTTATCAACCAAGGCCTAAAGACTATGGGGGCATTGTTAGTATAAAACTCTGGCCTGAAAAGAGGAGCTGATTTGTGCACTCACATCATCACAAGCAAGGAAGTAAAGAAAAAGATGGCTGGAAGAGAAATGAAAAAACTCAGGGACAAAATGCAAGGGTGAATTTACAGAGATGTGGAGCCTGAATGAGGTGTCGAGGTGAGACAAAAGCGAGAGGCAAGACTGGCACAGCGCTCGCACTTCTTTCTTTTTCTCCTTTAAGATCCTTCTTTTTTTTTCCAAGACGGCTCCTTTTTTTTTTTCCTCTGATGAGATCTGCTCTTGCCGTCAGGGAGACAGCGAGACACCATCTTATTTCACCCTCCTGTAAAGTGATGAACACAGCATCTCCCTGAAGCCTTATCTGCAGCAACACGGTAACACGCAGAGCGCCCGCTCCACTCCCATATCTGCCAACACACGAGCGGAGAAATGTGACGGCGTTTGTCGAGCCGACTGTGTCTGAGTCGTTATCACGCAAACGGGGGGTAATGTGTTTAAACACTGCCGCTGCTTTAGCGTTGAATCCTCCCCGCTTCATCAGATGAACGTGTCATCCGAAACCTAATAGATGAGTTAAACCCTCGTTTGAATCACGCGAAGGCACGAGCGCGTTCCATTTTTACATACAGGCGGCCTGCTAACCCCTCACCTGACAAATAGGAGCTGACAACGCAGAGGCTCGTTCATTTATCATCTGAGGGGAAAATGGGAAAAAAATAAATAAAATGGTGCTTTTGCATACAGATTGCAAAGCCTTATGGGGAAGTCACTCTCCAAAGAGGCGCATCTGTGCTAATCTAAATCAAATCTCAGCGGTGTAGTCAAAAAGTTTCAAGCTTGGTGTATTTTTACATCGCGTCGAGCACGGTGAATGTGGAAAGTAAGGCATTTATGATATCAAAGTTGAGCGTCTCATCACAGGCAGAAATCGTAGAAAAAAATAAACCTTTTTAACTTATAAAGAACCTAGATTTTTTTTTTTTTTTTTAAGAGTCATTTTGCTGTTTGGGATTTTTTTGGGCGTGGCCAATCACATTTTGGTTGACGTCTCCCTCGCAAATCTAACAACCATGGTGATTAGGAGGCAAACTATTCATTTCTAAAGGTCACCGAAGGTTTGCTATCGCTGCTGGTTCAGGGGTAGCATCCTTCAAAGACCTAGGGCTACAAAGGATCCTTCTTGAGTCGACCGCTCAGGCTGAGTTGAAAGACGGTCTGGTGTACAGAGGGCTTCCTGTCTGAGTCGCCAGCTGTTCCCGCCCTTACCCTTTGGCCACTTGAAAGTCCGCTGTCTCGTCTGAACTGGCGCGCAAAGTAGCTCGGGATGTGCAAGGCGATGAAAGGATGATGAATCCTTTTTGGCCCGGGACAAAGTAGGAGGCAGAACCTGACGTCAAGGTCAGCCAACGTAACAGAGCAAAGCATGGAGCAAAGTTGTAGGACACGCCCACCTCTGCAGCTCTCTCAAGGACACGCCCACCTGTGACAGCACGCCTTAAAGTGACAGCAGCTGAAATGACCCGTTTCAGGCAGAGGCTGAACTGAGGGATTTTACTGATGCTAGTACACTCAATACATATCCCAGACTGACATCATTAATGGTGAACAAAGATATAACCCTGCTTTCTTTTCACACTTAAGTGTAATAACTTATAACCACTTCTTAGTCATGAGGTGGTTGCGGCTTCTTGCAGTTAATCACTGACACCTCCCCCTTCAGCAGTGGTTAAGGCATTTAAAAAAACGATAAAGAAATAATCAGTCTTCTTGATAATGGTCTTGTTTGCTTTTGTTGGTCATAAAAGAGGCATCAGTCTGATTCATAACCAGATAGAAACTCCACACAGGAGCTTTAAATGACAATATTCTTCATTGGATTGAAAGTCATCTCTAACATGCTTTTAGATGCTTACCTTTATACTCATAACAACGTCCCACATTGTGTTGTCAAAAGGCTGCTGTGCGTTTTGATTCCCAGGGTCTTTAAAAAACTATTTGACTAACTGCTGTCAGGCATGGACTCAGAGGAGAAAATAAAAAAAAAGGAAAAAGAAGATCTGGCCTGTTTGATATCAGCTCTATTTTCGGTAAAACGCAGCTCCGCAGACACATTGCATTCCGGGAGCTGTGTCAAATTTTCCTGATAGGTGTAACGTAATCTCGTAGAACATCTCTCCGAGTTTGTTTGGAGGGTTTTATTTATCAGGGGAGTGTCAGCCGAGCACAGCGTCCTCCCCCCCCCTCTCTCTCTCCACTCATTTACCCACTTCCACTGTTTCCCAGCACATCACAGCCCGCCGTCTGCTGCTCGCTGATGGGGCTCTTATGAGGACAATGTTTGTCGAGGGAGCGGGAAGCATTGTTAATTTATTTTCCTCTAACCACATTTTCTCCCGTCAGTCCGGGAACGGCGACTCTCAAATCACAAATCTGATCTCTAACCTCCGCAGACGTTTCATACGTGCGCTGAATTGCATTTGGCATAAAATGGCTCATAAATATTTTTGGCTCAGAATGCATTTGTGCAAAGTGACCCCTCGAGGTTTGGCTCCAGTCGGTGGCTATTTACCTATTCAGGCTGTTTGTAATGACATTCTTTATAGCTGCTGTAAAATTTGCAAAACGCTGGGAAGCACTTGACCTCTTTTACTGATACAATAAATTAAGCAGTTAGAAAAAATAAACATTAAATTGATGAATTCATGATTATTAATATCAGATGATGATGCTTTAATTATGAATAAGAACTGCTGTGTTGATGGAAGAAGCACTGCAGGGATGAAGTTTCCATTAACAGAGAAGCGTCAGAGCACTGGAGCAGAGTGTGCTGCCTGTCTGGCCCAGATTTTAAAGAGGGACAAAAGGAGGCAAACAACTGGCTCATTTTTCTGCATCGCTCTAGCATATGGTTGGCAGTGCAAAGGCGCAGCTTCACCCACTATGGTGGATAGCTATAGAAGAGACAATAGAAAAAAAAAACAGACAGCCCAATCCATTACAAGGCCTCTAGAATTACATTTTCCTGAGATACAGTGGAGCCCTGAGAGACCTAATACACCGTGTTCCTGGAGATGGAAACAATTTGGCTCAGGTTGGCTAATTCTCTCAGACCGTGTACTCACTGACAACAAAACACTAAAAAAAAAAAAAAAAAAAGTCTCACTGCGGGTTTTTGGCGACTGGAATTTATTGGACATAAGTCAAGTGCTTCATAACAGCGCTGTCTTGAAACATCTGGTCTGTTAACCTGCAGCGCGACTGATGAGCGAGCTTTAACCCTGAAGCTTTTTTTTTTTTTACTCTTTTCGCTGTAATTTGTGTGTCAGCGGATTGAGCGAGTAAAAGGGGGAAGAGCTGTACGCCTTTTCTGTTCATCGCTTCAGTTCCACAGAAGGAACAGGAGAGAGGGGGAAAGAAAGACGAATGAATTTGGGACCAGATGGCTCCCCTTGAGAATGACTGAAGGGTGTGAATCGAATTAAAACAAATGAATTATATTGGGCCTTTTTTTTTTTTTTTTTTTATTGAGTTGTACCCTCGCGACTATTACCAAGGGATTGAAGTGAAAGGAAAATGTGTGTTGTGAAATGAAGAGCAGTTAGTGCACATGTTTTTATTTTTATTCATGCTGTGAGATTTTTTTTAGGATGGGGGGCTGGTTTTCCCCTCAGCGCTGAAGACATAACAGAGAGCACACTGGGGTCGTCACGGTAGCTATTTTGTTTTGATGACATCAGTATGACGACGTCTTTTTGGTCCTCGGCCGTGATATAACCACGAATCCAAACAACTGCTCTGAACCTCTGCAGCCGCGATAACTGTGCATTTACTCTTTAGTGCACTTTTGTTATTTACAAGATCACAAAGGCATGGATCAAGAAAGCTGCCATTTCAAATCAATGGTCTGCAGGGAGACATTATACTGTATTTATGTGTACAATCTGGTGCAATTTACTCATTCCTTTCCTGTTGCATGATGGTTTTATGCTTTAAAGTCCCGCAGGAAAACCTTTTACACAACTGTACCTTTTTATCCAACTGAAAAACAAACATCTCATTGTGTTGTCAGGTAAGAGGACACACTAAGTGAAACTGGATCAAGAGTTCAAAGCCATAGACGCTCTCTAAGCTAATTGCTAATGACGGAGTAAGCTTGGCATGCTAGCAATTAGTACTAGATTATTGCACCAATTTAAAGAATGATAATGGTGCCGATTAAAAAGTGACGGCTTGTTGAAGTTATCATTATTCATCCTGTGGGGTGCATGATTCTCTGCAACAAATATCAGAGCAATACAGAAAATATTTCAGGAGAAATTTGACCCAAAACCAAAAATGTAAACCGCATGCTGACGCTGGAAGACAAGAAATATGACCGCCATAAATAGGATCTATCTTCTGGGAACCATGAATGACAGGACTCACTAGTTTTGCAGGTAACTGATCATTAAATAACATACCACTAATAGTCCATTAACAGTGCCAGATAAAAAGCATAAAGTGTATAAAACATGGACGTCACCCATTGGTTTCATGTGGCAGACTTTTAAACCCAATGATGAAGGTCGCTGAGTGTAGCGTTAGTTGAGGCAGGGCACAGAGTCACGTTCTGCCATCATGCCAGTGTTTTGATAACAGCTGATCTTATGCAAGCCCTCATCAGCTCATGGCCAGCTGATTTGCTTTAAAGCATCCTATTAGTGCGATTAGCCAATCACACCAATAGGATGCAACCCTCCTCCACCCCAGCTCATCAATGTCATGCTGTTGTCATTGATGCCTGCTCTGTTGGGGTTTTGCTGCTTCTCTCCCTGCCTTAGGCATTTCAGTGCAGGAATGTGTGCTGTTCCTGCCTAATGCTTTCCATGTAAGCACGTGTTCATTCTGTCAATTGTAACTTTTTAAAAGTGGTGTTAATAGGACTTCTGGGGCTTTTGCTGCCAAACTGAGGTGTACACTTGAGGAACTGCAGTTTTTGCACTTCTGCATTGAACACTGGAGTTTGCAGTTTGAGGAAAAGTTGGATTTGGCTGTCATGGATATATGTACCAAGTTTTGGGGCAACTCATCCATTTGTAGAGAAATTTCCTTCATAACCAAAATATGTAAATGTCATTTTAGAGTTAGAAGACAAGTAATAGGATCACTTTAGCCAAACATCTGGGGAACATGAACGTCAAAGTTCTGTAAAACATTTTCTAGAAGATAACTCATCGAAGAAAATATCCCACGAAGAATTTCAATAAATCAATCAAGCTTTATTTACACAGCACATTTCAGACAAATCATATGCAATTCAAAGTGCTTTACAGCGACTGAAAAACAAGAAAAAAAACATAAAAATAGTGACAAAACATGGGACTTACAAAAATGGATTTAGAAATAGAGACTAATGCACACCAATAGGAATAAAATATATGTAGTTAAAACAATTAAAAGGTAAATAGTTAAAAACAAGTGAAAATGTCTAAAATGCTCTTTTAGTTGTTCCACGGAGTAAAACATAAAGACTTTGACCTGCTGGTTGTCATAGATAAATAATAAGGGGATCACCAATGTTGAAGGGTTTATCCTCTGAGCCCAGAGAAAGCTTGTACCAAATTTCAAGGAAATCTATCCAATATATTTCAGTCTGTACCAAAGATTGATCCAAATTGGTGCCGTCATTTGAGAAGGTTGAGCTGTAGCTGATGGGTATGTCCCAAGTTTCGCAGGGATCTGGCCCATAAAATATGAATGTAACCAACTTTTCTTTTTACCCAAGAAAATCACAAATTCACCCTCATTCTGGTGCTAGAAGACACATAACGGGATCATCAAAGCTAATGTCAATCTCCTGGGGACAATGGGTTTCTACGTTTTCTATCAATTGTCCTGGATATTGTACTGGATTGGTCAAACATTTCCTGCAGATGGTGCTAATTAATAGGCCAGGGGATAACGAAAGTTATAGGGACTCATTCTCTGGGCACTTTGAACGTCTTTCCCAAATGGCAAGGTAAACAAACAAACAGTTGTTGAGATTTTTCATTTAAATAAAATACTCATACAAACAAACCAGGCCATCCCTTGAGGTTTCTTCTCCTTTACCACTGGTATTTATTTGCATGCTAACATCTATTTTTCCCCTAATTAGACGCATTAAATGGCTTACTGAGCTTGTTATAGGACTTCGGCACATTTATCGCCATGCAAAGTCTCTTAATCCACTCATTAATTCACTCAGCAAACCTCCGTCATGCATCATCCCAGCTATGGTTTGTTGGTGTTGTTTTATGTCTTTTAATTGGCTGCTGATGTTTCTGGTTTACTGAATGGTTATGGTAACTTAACCGCAGGTGCCCACAGTTATGGAGGGTTTAAAGCTCAGACAGTGAAAGCAGCAGCAAATGTTTACAGATTTGGAGTGTGACAAATTAACATGAGTGCTTAAAAAATGTACTCCATGCATAAACATAAAGATTGTTTTTCACTTTTGGAGGATTATGTGGCAGAGAGAGTGAGCAGAATGGAGGAGCCCCATTCCTTAAAAACAGTGTTTCTCTGCTTGCAGCTATGTTTTCAGAGTTTTGCTGTTGCCAGTATTGGGATCCATATTGGTTTCTGACCACTAGAGGACAGAGAGCGGCTTCCAAAACTAATCTATCGAGTTTGTGTTGCCAAACTGAGACTGGGAGAACAAGCCGAGGGAACATGAACCTCCTCTTGGACTCCTGTTTCCTTCCACCTGTTGAATGTTAGTCCAGTGTTCACTGGTGTTTACGTAACTGGGGCTCGGTCCACCGAATTCACAGAAACATTACTGGAATGGGGTTTTCATCACTTTCATTGTATGCTGAGAAACATCTGTGGTTTTACAGAAAGAAAAGGAGAGGACTCAACCAAAGGGATCAATGGGATGAATGCTTAAGAGATGATAACAGCTGCAGACGGGATTTTTGTTTATAGCGCCTTTTCACGGTACAGGGGTTGGTTCTGTGGTTTATTTGAGGCTTTACCCGCTTAGAGTTTGTTTAAAGTTGACTTGTACTTGGCTGTTCATAGTAGGGATGGGTACAGAGAAGCGGTAAAATACAGTTGAGCTCATGGACAAACTGCGGTCCTAACAGTATTTCATGTAAACATGTATGTTAATGCAGAGCTTTCCATTAGTCCCAGCTGTAAGCAAAGCAGCGCACTAGTCACTTACATTACAATAACCTGCTTTTTTCTGTTGTTGAGTCTAGTCGAGCTCTGTGGATCTTCCCCTTGTGAATAATCAAGCATAATTATTCTTGCGGATAAATAAACAGAGCTGCTAAAAATAATCCAATGGCAGCTCGGTTGCATCCCCACCTTTTACGCCCTGTTTCAGCTGCAGAACAGTTTGTGTTTAAAGCATCCCGGTGAAAATATTTTTAATGTAAGATAAACACTTCAGGGTTATTGTTGGAGACAGTTTTTTAAGTTAAAAGCTCACCATGCTGGTTTGTAAAGTCACAGCTAAGTGAAAAAAGTGCAGATTTTTGACCAAGAAAATAAGCTTTGAGTCATGAATGGTTGTTTTAGTCCGAGCAGCAACCTCGGGTTGAAAAATGAAGCCAATGCCGAAGTGCATCGCAAACTGTAGGAAAATCCTGCAGTTTGACGAGTGTTGTCCATAGTTAGACGTGTAGCTGACATGATTGACAGGCAGGCGCGGTGTAACGGTTTGTCAGAAGGCTTAAAACCCGCCTCAGCTCCAGCTCTCAGCCTGTCGTTAGGTTGACTGAAATTTAGACTGAGACAGCATTTACATCATGGCGGCTGCTGCTGATGAGCCTCCAGAGCCCCCTGTAGGAACAGAAGGCTGACGTCACTCAGGCTTCGTCCTTTAATATTTAAAGTCCATGTTTTTTTGTCCGGGGCAGCTCTTGTTGTTAACACAAGTTTAATCAAATGGACCTTTCACTTCTGAGTGTGTTAGTAGCTCGATTATTTTGTTATAATTCCCTTGAATTAGCCGTCAGCTAATAAAAACACACAATAAACAAAGTGGAGGTCCAATTCATGCAATTCTCACATCCAAACAAGCTCATGAAGAATTCGGTGTTTATATTATTCCATCTGTGTTAAGACTTCATATTAATGGCACATTCATCTCATGAGGATGTTGAAGATTTGTATACAAAAAAACTCTTCATAATAAACAAAGCCGGTTGGAGCTGCACAAGCTTATTGTTCTAACATTATTATTAGTGTGTTTTCAGTCACTTCTGTCTCCACTACAAACCCCATGACATCTGAGACGGAGGGGGAAAAAAAAGTGACAGATGAATTTAATTTCCTGTCAACCCTCGTGAAAGCAGCATGACTCCAGTTTAACATTCCTGTAAAATTAAGAGATTCCAACCTCTTAACCCCGCCAAACACGAGAAGTCACTCAGCAAGACAAATAAACCGTCTGATCCCGATAACGCAATCATTCCTGATCTCTTACGAGGAGTGTTTTAAGCAGCGTGAGCAGGTAGAGATGAAGCTGAAATCAAACGTTGGATGTTTTTAAAAAGACAATTCGATGAGTGAAGGGAAACAGGATGAGAGATTTCCATCGCTTGTCAAAGCGCTGGCAGTTCTCTTTGATTCAGCCCAGATCTACGTTTGTTTTGTTTCTGAACCGTCTGCACACAAAGAGCTTTGATCCAAATTTATGATATCTGACATATCAGTGCAACAAAATGTTAAATAAAAACCCAGATCAGGCTTCTACAAAGCAGAAAGACTGACCCTTCTTTCATTTTAGTTTTAGGGTTTGAAACATTGGAATTTTTATTGTGTGGATGGATTTGTTTTCTCTTTTTTGTAATAAAGTTCTAATTTGGGTCTGAATTTGAAGGCTGCTTTAAACAAAAACTGGAAAAGTGATGATGATGATAGCAAAACAGGCACGATTTGCAAACAACTTCAAACTTCACATACACAAACACTCTGACACGCACACACAGACACTGCGTAGTTCCTTCCTGCCAATTCCGACATTTAACAATGATACCGTTTCGCCTGTCAAGTCTGCCTTGAACCAAGAAGCAACCCTCGGTGAATCAGAATTAGGCCATTTCATTCCACGTTTATTTATCTTACCCATACTTTGTTTTTACAAATAAAGGATGTCAAGTTAAAGTTATGGTATGTAGAAGTTTATGACAATGTTTACATTCAAATATCTAAACCCATGTTATATATATATAATGTTTTGTTGAGAACTTACCTTACCTCAAATATTTCCAACAGTTACAAAAGAAAATCCATTATTTTATAGTTGTAAAGGGACGTGTCTTGTCTCGGCAGCCGGCATGATAAAGACGAAATGTTTATAGTTGCCGTGGAAACACCGGATGTAACGTCAAAGACCGCTGCATAAGGAAGCGTGAGCTGCTGCTAAAAGCTGCCGTACTGTTGCTGTATGTGCTGCTGTGATAAAAACATCATGTAAATTATACTCGGATACATCGTTGGTAAACATATTCTCTTCCTCAGGTCGGTTTCGCCTGTTTGTCATGACTACGGTCAACGCGGAGTTCGTTTTCATCAGGGGGAGTAGCAGGGAGAATCACTCCCGTGATTCCCCGCGAGCCTTGACGTCATCTTTTGTTGTTGTTTTGATTGCGAGCCTCTGGTGGTGGATTTTACACACTGTGCTTTTAAAATGACATCTTGTTATGAACTCAATTTGGAGGGGCACCATAAGTTTTGTGTGTCATGTGAGCCAGGGCGGGCGGGCGGGTTTTGAGGGGGCTCCATAAAGAAATTCCGCTTTGGGCCTCACTTTGGCCCCCAGGGCAGCTCCGCTAAGCGAGACAAGTGAACTGTCTGATCTTCATAACTCAGTCGTTTTAGAATCTCTTGCAAAAGGCTTTAGAAGCAGCGAGAGCAGCGATAAATTAAATCAAATCTTAAGATGTTTTGACTTTAAACGATGCCGTGATGAGTGAAGGGAAGCAGGAGGAGAGATTTCCATTGCTTGTCAAAGCACTGGCAGTTCTCTTTGATTCAGCCCAGATCTATTCTTTTTTTTTATTTTTCGTTTCTGAACAACCGTCTGTAAATGAAGAGCTTTGTTCAAAATTAAAGATATCTGAAGTATCAGTGAAACATAATGTTACATAAAAACCCAGCGCAGGAGGGAGGAGGGGAGCTGTTTCTTCTTACATTCATGACAGTTTTTCCTTTAGACTTCTTAATGTGTGGTTAGATTTTTTTCCCTTTGAATTAGCATTTTTGGAATAAAACCTCTTAAAAGACGAATAATAAAAGCCACTTGTCCTAGTGGTTGAAAGAGAATAAATGGTGGTCGAGCATCATGCTGTGTCCAGAGCTGGGATTCTTCCCCAAAGCCAGCGTGAGGAGCTCGCATGCTCAGAATTGAAGGGTATGAATATGGTTGACAGCTTCCTGTGTCTCTAACCAGCTCTCCATTCAGCAAAGCCCCGCGCCTGTCAAAGTGACAGCTCCATTGACAGCGCACTAGTGACACATTGAACCGGGGCGAATAATAACAGAGACTCAAACTGAAAAATAGACTGCCCCAGTTGTCCTTTGTCAGCGATGCCATTAAAATTCAGAGGAAAATAGCTGCGCGAGAGACTTTAGAGGCAATTACTTATATGGATGCTGTAACTGTGAGACTCTAACATCCATTTATTGTCACTTTTAATCAAATGATTTTAAATGTCAAAGTGCAGATAGAACTATTGAAATCATAAAACTCAGAAGAAATAAACTGGAGATAAATGTTTCCTAAAGTCTACGATGGTTTGTTTCCCCCTCACCATTCTCAGCACTGTGTCTACTGGCACCTTCAGGGTCCTGGGATCCACAGTCTCCCGGGACCTGAAGTGGACCTCCCTCATAGACACTATGAGGACAAAAGCCCATCAGAGGGTGAGCTGCTGATCCCCCTGTACAGTATGTGTCCATGAGGACACTAACTTTCTAAAGTCGTTTTCACATATGCACTCCGGAAAATATCTAGATGATTTCCCTGAGACTGCTCCGGCGATTCTCCTGACCTGGCTGTTCACACATGCTCCTCACAGCAGGAGATTCCTGTCACACTGTCCTATCGGCTCGAGGTGAATTCTCCAGAGAATATCCTGCTGCGTTCTCACATCAGCTAACTCGGACTTGCTGCGGAAAAAATATAAGGGGTCCGGCAGGAGAAACTGCTGCTTTGGGAAATATGGGAGGAGTTTTTCAGGAGATTTCTACAAGTATTTCTGCTATAAAAACAGGTTGGTTTTTTTTTAATGGATTTACTGACTTCCGAGGATCTTGCAGCCAGCCTCTAGTGGACAATCGAGGAACTGCAGGATTTTGCACTTCCGCATTGGCTTCATTTTGCTGCTTGTTGCAGCCCCCTCACACCCTGGACACAAACTGTTCAAACTCCTCTTCTCCAGTATTTCCACAGGCTGTCACTCTAAAGGGTGCAAAAACACTCACTGTACCTGTAAACAACATTACTGACTTACTGACTACAATGTTGGAGCTATGGGAGCAATCCAGGCCCTGAATGTTTTTTTCCTTTTAGACTAGTTGACTATAGTCAGAATTTTAATGTCCGTTTAATCGACTAGGAAGTAAGTCAGTCGGAACATCCCTGACCTAAACATGGACTGGGCTGTTTGTGGATGCTTATTGAAACTCCACTTTGATATCATATATGTTTTTCAAGCCACATTTCTAGAGGCAATCTCACTCTACAGATCTGTCTGTGTATTTTATCTTTGTAGTGCATGTTATATATACGTGTGTGTTTTCCTCCTTTTCTCATTGGACTCGTATCATCTCACTACTTGAATTCCAGCAGAATCAGCCCGCAGGTTATTTGTCATCCTTCATTTCTTCTTTGATCCCTCTGCTTTCCAAAGCTCAGGCGATTCAAGCCATCCGCATCACCCCTTTGTAATTAATAACAGACTTCTTTCTGGGGAGTTCTGCTCATTTGTTTTCTTTTTTTTTTCTCCCCCCGTAGCCATCCAGCTGTGTGTGCGCGAGTCCCACAATAATGGTTTTTTGGCCTTTGTTGGTGCAGGCTCGTAAGGAAACACACTTCATTTCAGTTTGAGGGAGGAATAAGGGGAGGTGGAGTAGCTGCCGTGTGTGCGTGCCAGTGGGCAGGGGAGGATTGTTCTGTTGCTTTACTGGCCCACCTTGGACCTCCAATGATGTCATTTCCTATTAAAATAATTGGTCTTGATTGAAAACACAAGGGCTCTTAAACTCCCTTCATCCAAAAATATGAAACTAATTATTATTTTGGATTGGGCTGATGCTTTGTTGGAAAATGGGATAGATAGTCGCTTTCTTTGGGGGATGAATTATCTGCTCACTTATCTCTTCTTCTTATGACGAACAAACAGGAAGGAGGTATTAATCAGGAAACAAACAGAGCTCAAAGTACTCCAGGAGCAACAAAACATTAGCACAAATGGTGTGTTTTGCCTGGGAAGGGAGCCAGTGTGTGTAAACGAGGACTTTAGGTCTCTGCACAGAATGTGGTGTCTCGTCGGGTCCAAGTCTCTTACAAGGTTTGGTTTCAGAGCAGAAGCAAAGAGAGGCAGGAGAACTGCATTGTAGCATACTTAATGAAATCGCTTCAGGCTATCGGTTGATGCAGACGAGGTCACAGTAAACGGTTTATGAAGCAATTTTCAGCTGAACTGAGCTGTGTCAAGATGATCTTAACCTGTGAACAGGTTAAACACTAAAATCACGCCTACAGGGTGTGAAAAGGCATGGACTGAACGTGATGTCATCGGATTCGGATCAGAATCTGGAGGCCACTTTTTGTCCAAGCACAGCCAACTGATTGTCGCAAAAACCACACACAGTTATGGAATATTAAAGGAGCAATATGTAACTCTGACACCTAGTGTTTAAAATGGGTACTGCATTCCAAATTCAAAACATCATAGAGAGCTGTCTCCCCCCACCCCCTCCTCTCTAGAGTCGATGCTAACGCAGGTTGCCATGTGGTGGACACTGAAGCTTCAGTGTTTAGCCAGCTCTGCATCGGTCTGTAAACCTTTCTGCGTTCTAACCTCTCTCCATTTTTCAAAAGCATCTCCAATCTTAGTTTGAGCACGTTTCTGCTCGTGGAGCTTATTAGATAAATTACAAAACAGCCGACTGTCACTTAAAAACAAGAGTATCGTGCACCCTAAGTCCTCGAAGCAGGTCGTCTGGGTTTGAATCCCCACTCCCTCTCTTTCCAACTCTATCCTCTGTGCTGTTTCTCCATAAAGGTACGAAAAGCCCCCAAAAAATTGTATAAAAAAATAAAAACATTTCAAAGATGACCATATACTCGAACTCAAAAAACTGGAACCCTATGTGAGCTCCATGCACACACACCTTTATGCTCTAATGCGAGCACCAAAGGCTTTTTCATTTTCATCAGAATCGGAACAATAATTACAGCGATTACTTCACCTACAGAGCTCATCTTACAGTCATGGACGGCCTGGATGCTAAACTTTCACCGCCTGATAATAGAGAGAGGAAGAAGAAAGTTTCCTGGAGCTCTTATAAAAGAAGACTGACGCTCTCTTCAGAATGACAGCTCGCTGTCACCACGCTGACAGGCTGCGTCACAAAGAGCCCTAAGCGCTAGAGCCTATACTCTCATCTGTGACTGATAGTCTAGTTAACAGTATTGACAACGGCATACTGATTGATTGACACATATGCAGACGACTCTGTGGTATTTCCAGACGCCTTGTGCATTGTGTATATTTGTATGTTTGGTGAGACTTTCAAAAGTTGTACAGAACATGAGAAAAGCTTTTTGAGTCCTGACAGAAACTATTTTTACCTGTGGTTAACAGGATGTGTTACAGATCAGTGTAGACATGAAGCAAGATGGAGGTGTTACCAGAATGATTAGATCAAGGCTCAAAAACAAAGGAGACCAGGACATATAGGACGCCACACAGATATGTGTTATAAGGTTTTAACCCCGAGCAGAAATAATCATAGTTACAAAAGATGGGAAGATGCTGAGCCAACCTCACTAATTGGATTTGACTTGAGCTCGTATAGCACGTTTCCAGTCTTCCAACTATGTGATTTTCCAGTGCAGGTCACACCTACACATTCACACACTGATGGCAGTGGTTGCTGTGGAAATTGACCATCAGAAGCAACTAATCCATTCATACACATTCACATGCTGCGGACGAAGCAGCGGGAGCAATTCAGGGTTAAGTGTCTTGCCCAAGGACACATCAGACATGTTGCTACAGGAGCTAGGGATCGAACCCTCAACCTTCAGTTTGAGAGACGACCGACTCTACCCACTAAGCCACAGCCGCCCACAGCCACTATGGGCCGTCACGTCCTTTACAGAAACATGACCCTGCTCATTTAAAAAAGTAAATCTCTTTTCTCTACTGATAGGTAACAGAGCAGATATGGAAAGGCCAATATATATGGAATATGGCCGGAGAAAATTTGGCTGTTTGCGTTCACACATGCAGCTCCTCCTGGAAATATCAGTTTTTCAGGAGTGTGAAAGCACTATTGGACAGTCTTCCCTCCATTGCACACATTTTCTTTCACAAGTTCTTGAGAATATTGCTTTAGGTTTGGGGAATACTTGTCATAAAAGGTGGCTGAAGTAATAAATAAAGTAAACACAAGTCCTATTTCTGTCCTGAGCAAACAAACAACACCTGTACGGCCTACGGCTTTATTAAGGACGGAGCAGAAATGGTTAAAACTTGGTGTGTTTTGGAGCCTGCTGAGCACACAGACTGTCAGTAAGATGTGTAGGTTATGTTGAAGTCGGGCTCTGAGAAGCTTTAATTGCTGTTTTCTACTTTTAAAAAAGTTTGAATGTAACATAAGTGAAGCTTGAACACAAGCACTGTGCTCCACAGTTCTACATTTGAACAGTCTCTTCTCAAGCCTACAGGGGATTTATGTTTTAGATTCAAAGACTAGACTCTCTGCGGAGCATAAGTTTAAGTGTTTGCCACATTATATCTACAAGCTTTGATATAAACTAGAGCCCAGAAGTCTCACAATAACGACACGTCATGAAAAGGATCACACGAAGTGAGGCCGCTCTGCCAATAAAAGGCTGCTGATCATCAGGGTCAGGATGTCAGGGTTTCCCACAGAAGTGAGCGCACCACAGCACAAAAAACAAATGTCAGCCGCTACACAATCCCCGAGCAGCCCGCAGAACACTTCTCAAATCCAATAACGAGTGGGGGGAAAAAAAAAACCTCTTCGGTTTCTTGAACATCGTTATAAAACATGCATAAAGCCTGGATGATTAACGGAGGGAGGGGAGTCAGATACAGAAACCAGACCGGTGTAAAGTGTCAAATATTTACTCCAGCTTACACAAGTGTTCCCTCACACTGAAATATTAGACTGAGATATTTGCACTGCTGTAATTGTATCTGTACATCAGGCTGTGTTAACATGCAGAGTGGGAGTGGGATGCAGCTCGTCCAACAAAATATGAAGCTTGAGTAGGATCAAAACACGGATCTAACATCTTTAGAAGCTGCTTGGATTTATTTTCTGAAATGTTTAGATGCACTGATGAGAACAGGATGTGATGGTTGTTTACTCTCAAACTTTTGTCTGTGAAGCTTTTGCACCTTTAAGAAAAAGCAGCTCAGCCCAGCTCTTTCATGAACACCTACGACCTTAATGATGATGATGAAGATGGTTTTGATATTATTGATGATGATGATGATGTCAATGACGATGGTTTCTATATTGATTAGAGCTCTCAAGAACTGCAAGAATATTGAATAAGTAACGAAATAAGCGTTGAGCATGCAGAGCGCAAATCAGCCCTCAGCTGTTTTAGAGCGGGTGCTCAAAGTTTATTGACATTTGGGACAACCACAGTTTGAACGTTACACAACATTATAATGCCAATGCAAGAATCAGCGCCTCCTTAATGCGGAGAGGAAGAAGGGTAGAAAATTAACGTTGGTTTTATAAAATGTGACCACAATCAGTCCACAAACATTTTTCAATTGCCTAACCCTAACCAAACTGGAGCCATATTTTATTTGCCACAACACGATCCATCCCTTACTAACAGAATCAGATGTACAGCATTCCTCCTCACTTTTCGACCCTTTGCACCCCCTCTATAACTCATCCCCACTCTGCCCATCTGCTGTTCATTTTCTTAACACTTTAGCCAGGAAAATATGTTTGCCCTCAGAATGAAGCAATTTGGCCAGACTTGTGCAACACATTTAATTATGGGCGGTTGGATGTGCTAAACATGCCTTCAACAATACTTAGCAGCATTATTCACATCATATTGTGGGGCTGCCTCAGCTGACATCAGCTCTGCTGTCATCCAGTTTGTATTCACCTCAAAGTCTCTCTTCTGCTGTAAACTTCTAATGATACTTCACTTTAAAGCTGTGCTAAGCAACTTGGGAGAAAGCAGCGAGAGTAAGCAGGATTTGAAAAGTGTCCAAAGAGTCCAACTGCAAGAAATCCAAGCCTTAAACTTCTTAACACCTCAAACCTTATCACACTAGCTGTCTCTGCCATTCATGGGAGATTAGTTAAAGGGTTATTACTGTGTTTGTATGCAATATATTTCACTGCTGCTTTACTGAACATACAGAAAGAAGTCCAACAGAAAGAAAAATAAGAATAGAAATATAGGCATTCAAATATAGTGGAATGATGATATTAATTCAAGAAATGATTATAACCCTAACTGGTTTTAAGAAAAGAAGCATAAAGAATTGTATGGGTAAATGAAGCCTGTATTTTCCATAATGTAAGTTAATTATATTTTATCTTGCTGCCAGTCACAACTATTGTCCACTTATTACTGTCCGCCCTAGTCTCTTGACGTTATTGTAGTCACACACGCCAGACCTTTTCATGACAATTGTAAAGTATTTAAATCTTAAATATCAAACATGTTTGATATAAGTCGGGATGTCCCAGACGGATTTAAGATTGGATGTTTCTGCAGTTCACACTACATGATAATCAGGGAAGATAATGCTGTAGGTTCAAATCAGTCCTGTTATCCTGTAGTCTGAGCCAGGCTTTAGGGATGTCATGATGCAAGAATTTAGAACTACAAAATGATACTAGTTAAAATCAAACATATCAATACCCATTTGGATACCATGGCAACCAAAAAGACCTATTTAGCACCCAAAACTTGTTAATTTCTTTCTTTTTTTATTTTAACAGCTTGCAAATAAGAAAGGGACTGAAAACATACCAGAATAAGATATACTGTGATCAGCAATGAAAGGCAAAATAAGGGAGATTTTCCTAGAACTAATGTAAACCCCAAAATAAAATATTTCCTTTAAATTATCATTTGTAATCCAGAAGAAGTGACTGCAGTGATTCTGCTCTCTGTCTGTGTTTTTCTACTGTTCCCATCTGGGACATTTTATGGTCGTCAGCGTTTGTGCAGTGGCGTGATGCTGTCAGTGGTCCACAACTTGGGACTTAAAGAAAACATACAGTAGGGACCAGTCACCAGGTGACACTGCTGTCTCTCTCCTCAGCTCTCTATCTGTTTGTAACAGACACCAACCTAACATGAGCACCTTTATGAGCTGCTTAAAGGTCTTAACAAAACAGTGGTATTTGCTGACCTGGGGGTGAAGTTACTGTGACAGAGGGCGGCTCAGAGACACACAAGAAGGAGAGCAACTTCAGCAACTTGGGTAGGTTGGATGCATGGATAGATATTAGGATGGAAGGAAGGAAGGATATGAGGATGGATGGTGGGATGGGTATTAGGGTGGATGGATATGAGGATGGATGGAAATTAGAATGATGGAGGGATGGATATTAGGATGGATAGATATGAGGATGGATGGATATGAGGATGGATGTGGGATGGGTATTAGGATGGATGGATATGAGGATGGATGGAAATTAGAATGATGGAGGGATGGATATTAGGATGGATAGATATGAGGATGGATGGATATGAGGATGGATGTGGGATGGGTATTAGGATGGATGGATATGAGGATGGATGGAAATTAGAATGGATGGAGGGATGGATATTAGGATGGATAGATTTGAGGATGGATGGATATGAGGATGGATGTGGGATGGGTATTAGGATGGATAGATATGAGGATGGATGGATATGAGGATGGATGTGGGATGGTATTAGGATGGATGGATATTTGGTTTGATGGATGGATGGATATAGGGCTGGCTGGATGATGGATGGATGATATAAAGATGGATGGATGAATAGATATATTAGGATGGATGGATGGATGATATAAAGATGGATTGATGGATATTAGGATGGAAGAAAGGATATTAGGATGGAAGAAAGGATATTAGGATGGATATTAGGATGGATGGAGGGATGGATATGAGGATGGATGATATTTAAGATGGATGGATATTGGGATGGATGGATGGATATTAGAATAGATGGATGAATGGATTTTAGGATGGATATAGGGCTGGATGAATGATGGATGGATGATATAAAGATGGATGGATGAATAGATGTATTAGGATGGATGGATGGATGATATAAAGATGGATTGATGGATATTAGGATGGAAGAAAGGATGGGTATTAGGATGGATGGATATTTGGTTTGATGGATGGATGGATTGTAGGATGGACGATATTAAAGATGGATGGATATTGGGATGGATGGATGATGGATGGATGAATTGATATTAGGATGGATGGGTGGATGGATGATATAAAGATGGATGGATGATATTAGGAGGGACATTAGGAAGGAAGGATGGATGGATGGATGGATGAAGGGATATTAGGATGGATGGATGGATGGATATTTGGATGGGTACATTTACCGTCGACACCAATGACTCTGCTACAGATCATGTTCCTCCTGCTGCAGGTTAAGTTGTTCGGCTTCCACTTCCACAACCTTTAGATGAGTTTTCAGAGTCTATTCCCTGCCAGGTTTGAACAGTGTCACCTTGTCTGAAGCAGAAGTGGAGTGCTCATTGGGAGAGTATGATGAAGTATATGGCAGCGAATCAGAAACCTCCACAGTGATTTGCTATTATCACTCTCCCTGGTGTCGCCCTATTTCATTTTCACCTTCCCGCTGACCTTCATTGAACAATGGATCCTGCTGACTTAAAGGTTCCCCTGTCCTTTCTGCATGGATGATGGACGCCCCTCCTGTCCTCTTTCACCCAGCACGAACACTGAACCAGGCAGATGTCTGTCTGGGGTGGAGACCCACACCGTCGCCACCGATAAGGACAGTCACCGCTACAGTCTTCTTTTCCGGAAATTGACTGCAGGCTCTTCAATTATTCACACGGTTGAATAATGTCGTTCTCCATCTTTATCTGTGCTTATCCTGACCGCTGATCCTTATCTGAAGCTTGAGTAATGGCCGAGTCAATGGGAGATGGCAGGGGCTTCAATAGACGGGCATCACCATTGTGTAAGTTGACCAACCTTACAATTTAAAGCATGACTTGACAACGTTTTATTCATGTAATGAGCTGCAGGCCCAAGATTTCCAGTCGTACAAATGCACTCGCAGGACTGGAAAGGTCAACGCTCCACCTAAACGATTACACATTACAAAACGGCAATCAGTCACAGGAATAAAACTCCAGAGAAAAGAACCAGGCGCTTAAGATCTTAAGCCTTATTTAGCTGATTGTTTTGGTTCTGTGGCACATTTACATGTACTCACAGCCAATATCTTCCATTTTTCAAGGAGAAGGATTAAAAAAGCTCTTAAAAACCTTCGGTGTGATTTCCCAGCCTGTCTATACTCTACCAAAACCTTCATTAAGACAAACTGCTTACATGGCTATTGCATATTTTACCCTCCTCAGTGGGTTGTTTAGTAGGGTCATTTATTGGTTTAGTCTCACACCGTACAACATGCAGCAAACATACCACACTCACCCAACAGCCGACACACTGACTACCTGATAAACACACCTCACTCCTGTTGTAAATTGTTATAATTTTATTGTATATTGTGTGATAAATGTTTGCACCGTTTAGTTAAACAGTATGTTTCCCTTGTGTTTTTCACTCCGTAAGATCACCTGGAAAGTTGTTCAAACGGTCGTCCTGGAGTTGAGAAGACGTCTTTAATGGCGCTGACGATCGTTTCCATGAGTGTGTCAGTTCATGTGGACGGGTTGGCCTCTTCACTTTCACATAAAGTAGACCTCCTTGACTCCTCTGAAAGGTGAAATCAAGATTCTGAAGCGGCATTATCAACCAAAAAATTAGAGCCATTCCTCAATGTGACAAGACGAGAGAGAACTCCTGTTTTTCCCCCCCTCTCGGAAAGGACTGTTGACAAGAAAGAGCAGCGCCTACGTCTCACAACAGACAGCACATTCCCCAGCTGTCAGCCCACCGCGAGCACCGCCACACACATAAACAAATCATTACGCTGCAGGGACAGATGTACGGGTACACACAATCAAGAGTTAAAAAATCGAATAAATTATCCCGACAAAAACTTTCATTGACTGCAAACATATTTTTCCAGCTAATCTGCCATGGAAACTTGTCTTAATTTCTCCGTCTGAGAGGATTAAATAACAGATACATTGAAACATAAACACATTTAATTAAACTTCAGCGTTGGTAAATAAATCTTGACTCTCTTGCGCAAAGGAAGGATAGCAATCAAGGCAGCAGTAACTCGCCCTGATGGGTGACATGACTCATGGCATGATAATTTAATTCTGAGCATTTATGAGGACAAAAAAAAAAAACAATCAAAGACTCGCAGATTTTCCCAGAAGCTGAAGCAAGTCTCCATTAGACGCAGAAGATTCTGCTCTCTGATACCGGCGCTGCCTCGAGTCAGACAGAGGGAGGCGACCCGGGCGATTCCATCTCCAGCATCATGACTAATCTCCGATGATGATCTGTTCTTCTTACGCATTACATAACGTGCCATGGTTAGTCATGTTCCGAGACATATGTCGAGCTAATTGACAATAATGGCAACAATACGGGTGAAGTGGAAAAGCTGTGGAAAGTAAAACACCGAATAGAGCACATGGTTTTGTTTTAGCTCGATTCTTGGTATCTTTTTCCCTCCTGTGAAAACAAAATATCACCCCGTACTGTACCTTTTTTTTTTTTTACTCAAGGCAAACTGATGTGGCGCCTCAGGGCGAGGCAGACTCGTCCTCAGTTTCCTTCTGGTTTCCACCAAGAGGAAAATTTCTCTCCTGAAGAAACAGCCCAAGTAGAAACTGTCTTATCCTGATAAAACTCTTAAAGACACACTGATTTTTAACCACACAAATGAAATTTATTTAGGAGGTTAGGAGGAATGACATGCGGGAAGGAGCCACAGGTCGGATTCAAACCCTCACTGGCCACTCTTGAGGACTTTAACCTCTGTACACTAACCATTAGGCTATACCGGTGTTGGTAGCAGACCTGCTCAGGTGGTCACATCCGCTCGGGGTTCTGCGTCTGTTAATGACGTTACACAATACGATTAACTGTACGTTTGTGTGATGATGTAGCTCTTTGTGATTGGCTGTTCGTCGGAGAGTTGACAGATGTAGTTTTCACGAGTCTTTAGAGTCAGAATATTAATTGAATGTATGAATAAATCTATCAAGACTTTTTTTTACCACGAAATACAAGAAAGGTCAATACTGGTGTAAACCGTCACCCCCAATTTCGACATACTCCTTGCGTCAGTGCCGCACACTTCGTTCGCTGTCACTTTAGTCAATGATTGTGTTTCCACAGCGAGCGCCACGGTCTGTCTCCAGAGCGTGCCAGCAGCATGTTAAAATTGGGGGTCATGTGTCATGAGGCACTTCTGTGATTTAAGGTTTGTCAGCCCTTGGGGGCCCACTACTGGCCAGGGGCCCCAAGCAGTTGCCTGCCTTGCCTATTGACAAGCAGCGCCTCTGTTCATGAGGAGACGTTGATCTCTCTCTCTCGCCGACTCTCTGACGTACAGCCAATCACAATGTGCCACGTCATCATACAAACGCAGGTGAAGTACCCCAAGCAGATCTGACCACCTGAGTACATCTGGTACCTACACCGGCGCCCCACAAATATATTTTTTTAAGCTTTGTGCACCAAAACTGAGATTCTCTCCATTTTGGGAACAGATATCTACAAATCGTGGAACATAAAAAAATAAAATCTGTCAGTTTTTATAAAGATGAACATTTTAAGGAAAAGGTGTTTGTTTTTTTCCCCTGTGCTCACACAAGGACACATCGGAGCTGACCTTTGCGGGAATGGAGAGCCTTGCGGTCCACATGGAAGAAAGCCTTCATACTTGATTAGCTGTGTACCATCCTCTCTTATTTAATTTCCTGTGTCTGAGTACAAACCGCTGACGGGACATGGGCAGTAAACAGTTGACTCTGTTTTTGAATAAGAACTTACTGTCCTTTTAACGAACGAGCCGGCTCACTTAAAGTAACATTTTAACTCAAATACAAAAAAGAATCCTGACCTTCATGAAAACCCTTTTTTGATTACAACATTTTGGATGATTTTGATGAAGAACAACTCAAGAACAACTGTCAATTTTGTTGTTGATGACAATATACCTTTTTTTTTTTCAAAACAGTGTCCTGCCTGTCAGCTCCTGTGTCTGATTAAACTTAAAGCTGCTGTTTCCTCCCCTCCCTAGATCATTGAGTTGTACTTAAACTCTCTGATGTTTGTTCCTTTGGCTAAAAGCGTCCGATAAATAAATCGTAGAATTGTGAAACTTCTGCACAGGAATTTGCTTAGTAACATAATCGTCCCAACACCACAACTTTAGACTTTGAAGTGATGTTGGTATAAAATCAAACAGTATCGAAACCTGTTCCGTTACCAAGGCAACAAAAACATAAGTCCCAGCATGCACTACAATTTGGGTCATTTCTTGTTTGACAGGATTATTTCTGACTCAGTTATCTGATAAGACAAGAAGCTTTCAAGGAGCGCTGATCACAAATTGGTACATCACTGGGACTTTTCACTCTATGTGTATATATATATATATATTTATATCATCAGATATATAGATATATGGGTCTTAGGACACGTCTACCTAGCCTTTTTTCCAGGCAGAAAAGCGCTGGCTGTAAGCTCAGGAGCGCTTGCAGTGCCGTCCTGTCTCTATGACAACAGTCTTTATGACAACGGCAGCAGTATGAGCGACACTGCTCCATTACTCTTTACTGCATGTTTTTTATTTGAGATCATTATTACCCGATCAGACTCGGAAAAAAAAAATGCTAGGTGGACACGGGGGCCTTATACAGGTCATATAGTGCCAGGTCACATGGATGCAAGTCAAATGTTTCCCCCATCAACATACGCCCAATCTCCTCTCGAAGTTCTGCCACTTTATGAACGACATCACTGGACTTTGACAGTTCAACAGAACGTCACCCTCGAGAGAAGCGTCCAGAAACGTCACTCTTTGAGTACCAACAGCGTCAGAGCTTGAAGCTTTTGGCATCCGACCAAGCTGCTGTTTTGGACGAGTCGAGGGTGACAACGAGCCGACATTACCCATGAGCCTCGACCTTGGTTGCTATGAAGAGGAATCCTGTCTCTGCAACAAAACACCTTTTTAAACTCATCCCAAACTGACCATGAATCTAAAAGTAGAGCTCATTTCTTATTCCCTCTGCTGTCAATGTAGAGGTCAATGTAACGCAATTTTTAAGCTTTGCGGTTGTTAAGCTTGTTTCTTGCCAAAACACACATTGGGAGTTTGAGTCAACTGTCTCTGTCCTCATGTAACCTTCTACAATAACCAGATGTTAAGAGGATATATGCAGTCAAAGTGTTGCAACTGTGCCTCCCATTACATCACTAAAAAATGAATCGGACCTGGATTTCTGGGACCGTTGGTGCCCAGAATAGCTCCTCCTGATTTACAGCCTATACTTCAATGTTTTTGTTTGTTTATAAGTGTTCTTTAGTTAAACACACAACTCTCAGCCCTAATCAGAGTGATGTAAAATAGACGAGGCTCTTCCATTTGTCAGCTCTGAATGTTTCCTGGGAAGCCGTGCTCGGGGATTTCATGATCTGAATTAAACATCAAAAGAAGACGTGTGTTTTTCCCCCCTCGTAGGAAAATACACATCAACATTGTTTTGGAGCACGTTTGAGATCCTGGATCTGAATGTGAAACATGAAAGTGAAAAAGAAATTTGAATGATGGAGGTAAAAACTAATGGAGGCAGATGTGCCCTCCTCTGGGGGAACATCCCCCCCACCCTCACATATGCCCAGATGAATGTCTCTGAGGCTGCTGGATGGAAAGCACTCAGCATCCTATCTGTTTTGATCATCAGATTTCTGACAGCACCACTGATTGTAGATCACATCGCATGTTTGCAGCTCGAGCACCTCCCTCCTCTTCCTCCGCTCCTGATTTGCCTCGCTTGCACATTTTCCTACACATGCAGCACTTTGTTGGATGGCATGCATCTCCTGATGAATGGGGGAGACCTTTGGCCCCTCTGGCAGCGTTTGAAAACAAGTGGAGGCCATGAAAGTCAAGTCAAGCTGCAGGCTGAGACTGGCACACAATAATTCACCACTGACAGAAAAAAAAAAAAAAAAGAAGGTCTTACATGAAAATATGAAATTTCTACAGCTACACATGATCCAAGCTGGGCAAACGTCCGTTAATCGGTTAAGAAGAGATTCAAGATTAACAAAGAGAGACATTTGTTTTTGGGCTGCCATAAAACAGACAGGAATCAGCATAATTCACATTAAAGGTCACATATTCTCCTCCTCTTCAACAACTTTAAATAAGTCTCAGAGCTCCCCAAAACATGTGTGTGAAGTTTCTTGTTCTTAATCCACTCTGATCCTGTATTTGATCATGTCTATAAACCCCTCTATTTCAGCCCTCCTCAGAACAGGCTGTTTCTGTGTCTGTAGCTTTAAATGCAAGAAAGAAAGTCCCGTTTCTACTCAGGCTCTCATTGGCTGTATTAGCCTAGGAACAGTGAATGGAAAGTCCTGATTAGTCAAATGAGGGGTGCATGAATTATGGATGTAATGTGTTTTGATTTTAAAAAATTCTGGATTTGGGTCGTGGGGACCATTGTCATTGCAGCAGCGCCACTATAGCATGAAGATCACACTAGACCTTCAGAAGGTAGAAATAATTGTTGATTGGGACTGGGATTGTTTTTTTGGGGGGGGGTTAATGGTTTATTTTTGGACAGTGGAACGAAACAGCTAAAAGGGAGAACGAGAGAGTGGGGGGGGGGGGGCGATGAAAGGAGCCAAAGGTCGGATTCAAACCCGGGCCTCCTTACTGGAGGACCACAACCTTGGTACCTCGCAGCACCAACCACCAGGCCATTGGCGCACTGGGATTGGGATCGTTCACAGATAAACTGTTCATTTTTGATTAACTGTGCTGACCTCTGCACATGTTTTACAGCTTGGACTTCTTTAAATTTAGAGAACAAAACATCACCAAAGGAAATTTAAAAAATCCAGCAGCCATTCAGCTCATTTTCCCCCAGGTTTTACTCTCATGGTATAAAAATCAATCTTGGACCATTTCCTCTTCATTTTGTTCCAAAGCTTGAAACACTAAGCCAGATTTGCTCAACCTGAACAATTAGAGCTGACCCATAGTCAGAGCATTACTGGCGGTTTGGCCCCATGTTTCAGCCCGGCTTTGTCACGGCAGGTCAGCGAGACAGAGAGGGAGGATTTCCATCGCACCAGCTCGTTACAGCCTGAGAAAACGACCCATATGGAATCCATATGCTTAGTCGTGTTTCCCTGAATTGGTTAACGTTGGTCACGGCCAGGTCGTCACGCTTCACGAGACTTTGGTAGACCACCTCCAGAACCGCCGGGAATCAGGCGAGAGATTTCCTGGAACATCTGAGGAATGCAGAGTGAGCTGTGTTTTTACTGTTAAACACAAGAATTAAAGGTATTACGACTTATTTTTGCTACAGTTCCACAACGATAAAATATTAACGTCCCTTTTTTTATGGAAGACTTCAGTCTCTTAACGCGGCCAACATTGGCAGAATGAAAAGCGTATGAGCAAAGAGGCCGAGGGACTTAGTTAGAGGAGGAGGAATAGTCTGTGGAGTCTGTGGGGGGAATACTCTTGTGCAAAAGGCTAACAGAGAGTTAGTAAAGCAGGCGTTTTTAATTGGCAGTCAATGGGCCCAATCAGGTGCTTAAACGTCCGCCATATGTCCCTTTATTTATTCATTAAAAAAAAATCCCATTCCTTCAAATAAACCAGAATGGAAAAAATCTCGGGCTCCCTTTTTGCAACATTGGTATTCAACCTGATTGTATTTTAAAATGGTTTGCCTTATTGTGTTTTATTTTCTTTTTTTATGTTTTGTTTCTGGATATTAGAACAGGGATATAGTCATACGCACATCACGCAGGGGCTGAGCAGTGCAAAATCATCAGACTTAGGAAGACCCGGGAGCAGAAGCCAGGCTCTCCAGTAGATGGAGCTCCCCCAACCTTCAGCGAGGTGATCTGACACTACTACCACCCAACGTCCCTGACGCACAGCCACCACCATCAGACTGTGTCGTCCCCACAACCACCGCTGTCCTCATTCATGCACGGCTTGCTCCGACCTCCACCTCAGCAGCAAGGTAATGTGGACAGCAGGAACGTGAGGAATACAAAGGATGAATCCTTCCTGCATCTTATCTCATATTCTGTTTTGTAAAGCGTCTCGGGATAACTCTTGTTATGCCACAAAAAGTATTCATTGATCACAAAGTTTCGACCATACATGTTTGTATGAATACATTTTTTTTTACAATTTTTAATGTAGCATTTTAAGGTAAGTCAAACTGAATCTTAAAAACATGTCTATTGCTATAATGCAATATAAGGCTGTAAATAAATAAATAGCATTTATTAATAATAATAAAGATTTTCTTCTCACTCTAAAATAAACATTTAATGTCAAAGCATTAAAGGTGAAAGGAAATCTAAATGGCGGTCGCCCCTTGGGGGTCGACTCTTTCCTTATCTGACTTTCAAATAAAATAATTGAATCTACATTTCATGGCCTACAGCACACACCCGAATAATTAACTCTGTCCTTCCTCTGTAGTGAGCAAAGGAAATATGTAGGATCGTACATTCACTGTGTTTCACATTTCTCTCTGATGCATAATTTGTGTGAAAACATCTCACAGCAGCTCAAATCTATTTTTCATAAACATGTACAAATTGATCCATTTTTTTCTGCAAAATCTTTAAGATGAGGAGCTCGTTTTGACAAGTTATCCACCAAAAAACTTTCACGGGGCATCTTCTATTGACACAAAAATATATATTTCATTATAACGATGAAGCGTAAAGCATTGTACTTCTCTGCTTTGGTTGTGTTTTTAAATCTCTGTAAAATGTCTCTTCATCAGATGTAGAAATGTTATCCTGTTTTTTCCTTTCGTTCTCCTATTCTGATCCGCTCCTATCTGCTCCTATACTTTTGAGTATGTGTTTGCGTTTAGATTCTGGTGCTGAATGGTCTGGATTTGTTTGGACCAGAGAAGTTAGACGGTTTTAAGGCACCCCCACATGTCCGTTTTGGATGCCCCTCGATTTGCCAGATATGAGAGCAGTTATCAGGTCAAACCAACAGGTGTTGCAGCGATGGAAGCGGGCAAGAGAAGTGATTCAGATAGAAGTGATTGTACCCGATCTAAAAAGCCTCTGCAATAAGCTCCACGAGCAGAAATGTGCTCAAACTAGGATCAATATTGGAGATGCTTTTGAAAAATGGAGAGAGGTTAGAACACAGAAAGGTTTACAGACCGATGCAGAGCTGGCTAAACACTGAAGCTTCAGTGTCCACCACATGGCAACCTGCGTGAGCATCGACTCTAGAGAGGAGGGGGCGGGAGGAGACAGTTCTCTACGATGTTCTGAATTTTGACTGCAGTACCCATTTTAAACTCTAGGGTCACAGTTACTGTACATAATGCTCCTTTAAAGGAGAATTATTATTATTATAGATTATGTTTCTGTTTAGTCCTGAACTTTTACACTAACTTTCCACCCTTACAGCAGACTGAACTACAGCCAAACATTGTGGTGGTAAGTTTTGTATTTCCACGTGTCGAACACTTGATGCATTAAAAGTCAGATTTAAACTGATGTCATGCTCCTCTGTGACCGTTGTTTGGCACGGAGAACACAGTCTGGTCTCCACCTTGTAGCCTTGCGGCGCTTTTGCTCTTCAGAAGAGCTCATGTGCAGCAGAATGAGCTAATTGGGTGGAAACGTGTTGACATTTCACCAACACGTCTGTCTAGAAGAAGCTTGAGAGGCACTGAATTAATGATTCAGATGATCCAGGTAGGCAACAGCAAAAAAAAAAATGTTATTTAAAACATCTGTTGCATCTGTCTGCATTGTCGCCTGAAATCATCTGCAGCTCTCACCTGGAAAACAGAGTCCCTGTTCAGGTGAAAGGTCAATGTTTTCTAAACTTGATTGTTAAAATGTGTTATTTGCAGTTGCTTATATTTGGCAGTATGGCATCTTTCTAGGATCTTCCTGCCCTTTCCCGTACAGACAAGGAAAAGCCTAAGGCAGGGAGAGAAGCAGCAAAAATCCAAACAGAGCAGGCATCAATGACAACAGTGTGACATTGACTAAGACGCCTCTGAAGCAATCAATTGGTGATGTCATGTCCATGTTTTATACATTCTAAGGGCATTAAAAAAAGGTCACATATTATTCTCCTTTTCAAAAAGTTCCCCAAAACATGTCTGTGAAGTTTCTTGTTCTAAATCCACTCTGATCCTGTATTTGATCATGCCTATAAACCCCTCTATTTCAGCCCTGCTCAGAACAGGCTGTTTCTGTGTCTGTACCTTTAAATGTAAATGAGCTGAGTTTGACCACGCCCCCTCTCTGGAAGGGCTCAGGCTTCCTTGCTCCATGTCCTATTGTTTACGGTGGGAAGGCAGACTCAGATGGCAGAACAAACACCTAACTGTAGGAGTGTCACCCACCTGGGGGAGGGGCTACTGCCCTTTGTGATGTCATTAATCTCCAAACGGCCTGTTTGAGCACACATTCTCTGAAAAGTGGAGCAGGCAAAAGACAGGGAGGATGGACTTTTCTCACCATTGGGGGGTTTGTAGACAGACTAGGGACACATATTAGAGTTAGAACAACATGGTGAAGGGGATTTTATATAATATGTGACCAAAATATCATATTTGGGGGCCAGTGTCCTTCTTCTTGTGATGTGTCTCAATGCAAAAAAAAAAAAAAATCCAAAGTACAACCAAAGATAATTTGAGACCTCAGCGACCAGGTTTAGTAAAATCAGGCAAGGTGCCAGCTCATAGAAAACAAGGTGTGTGCTGCAAGAAAAGGAGACATTTTGCAGCAGAAGCACAGAAAAGAAGAAGCAATTTGTTAGAACTAAGTCAGACTGAACTGAAGCCTCTTATTAGACCTGCCTCCTCCCCCGTCCCCAGTGGAAATTACACTCTTGATTGTGGCTGTCAGAGATTCCTGATGTCTCAAAGGAGGCTGACGAGAGGCTGGTTGTATTTACTGTTACATCAGAATAATAAGACATGAAGGCAGCTAGAAGAAAAAAGACACAAAAAAAGAGCGCTTTCTTCTATGTCATCCACTGATTTCACTTCTGCTCCTGTCACTTAGAAAAAAAACAGCCGATCACGGCAGCCCTCTCCTCTCTGCGCTCTTTTATCTGGAGCTAAAAGCATCTCAGATTTCAAAGCGTGATATGAATCCAACATTTCGGGAAAAAGACTTCTCTTCCAGAAATGTCTCTCTCTCCACATGTGTTCCCGTCCCTCCCTCTCTCCTTGGATAGTCTGATCGGTGCTTAAAATACCCTTTATCATTATTATAGGTTTCTGTGAACGGCCTCCAGACATTATTCAGACGACTGTGGGTTCAGACTCAGCGAGCGGGGAAACCGAGCTTAAACGTGATTGTCTCAAAATGTGAGCGTGATTAGGAGCAAAGTACTGTACGCAGCGGCCATCTGTGTGTTTGTGTGTGTGTGTGTGTGTGTGTGAGAGGAGTAAATGGGAGCTGGTGCTGATGGGAGTGGTCATGTACAGGAAGCAGTGTGGCAGGCTGGGGGAACAGGGGGGAAGGATGAGGAGAAAGGGGGGGGGGGGGGGGGGGAGTCGATGGCGTTCATTACACGCATCGCTGCACACACATAACCTGGCTCAGACTCACAGCCATCACTCACTCTCTCACACACACACACACACTCACCTGCCACACACACACACACACACACACACACACACACACACACATTCACCTGCCACACACACACACACACACACCCCTGCAGGCAGAGGACACACTGATTCACCTTCCTGCATTTCACACGACTCACTCAGACCAACATGAACACACGTACCTGCTCGCCTTTGACGATTCTGCCACATCTCTGTTTTTTATCTTCTTCTTCTCTACCTCCTGCTGCAGCATCAGTCCTGAGCTGAGAGATAAACACAGTCCAAACACACCGAATAATTCATTACTCCTGTTCCGACCCAAATGAAAGAAACTTTTGGAGTGCAATTACGTCTCTCGTTTGCTTTTAGCAGCTTGTAAAATCTCATGAAAGCCTCTAAAACGTCTCTATAACTGCGCGAGTTTATAGAGAGGGATCGGGTAGCTTTGAGTTTCACTTGTAAAAAATCTGAAAAAAAAAAAACAAAGAAGACCAGAGCAGGGAGTAGATTAAAGTGCATGTCTTAAAGGAAGTAAGGAATGCACGACAGATGAATACGATTTGAATTACAAAAAATTAAACCCAGTCAAACTCGTGTGTTTGCTTGTGAAAGATCTCAAATCTTTTGGTTCATCTCATAGAAAGTTAGTTTCGCGTCATCGAATCGTTCTGTATTTTAATGAATCGTCTCTGAATCGGATCGTAGCTCGGATCGACCTTCCTCAAAAATGATTCCCACCACATTACTTTTATCGGGTATTAGCAGGCTTTGTTGTGAAACAAGCGAGTCCTTACATTTCTGGCGACGCATCCTGTTGTCGGCCAGCAGCTCGCCGCCATCTTGAAACTATTGATCGGGGAATGTGGAGGGAATTTTGTTGTTTTCCATCACGGCTCGTCTCCTTCCCACTACAACAGATTCAGGTCAGACGAACTTGACGGATGATGGGCTGCGTCTCCGTGACCCGCCGGGGCCAATCAGCGCGGGATGCAGGGATGAAAATTGCGGGGCAGATAATGTTGCTGGCAGTCTCATCATTAATTACTGCCCTTCTATCAATATCTAATTATACCGGCTGTCTGGCTGAGCGAGGAGGAAGATGGACCTCGTACTGGAAGTCTTTATATTGGCAATACCAGCCACCAAGCCGACGCTCTTAAAGCAGACGTTCCCCGGCCGGGTCGTCACTGCCCACAGCCCTGCCAGGTTTCATTTGAGCTGTTTAATCAGAGGCTATTTTACTCCGGGGATGCAAAGTGAATGCAATTAATTTCCATTAACCACCTGGCAGGAGAGATAAAATAGCAGCAGTGTGAGTGTGTGAAACCACTGCCTTTAACAAAGCCGCTCATTCACACCTTGTTGGTGTCTGCTCTTTATGAAAATCAGCTAAGGTTGGAGGTGTTTTCTTTGGTCAATTTTACAACAGGACAACTTTGAGAAACTGTGGGTGCTTTCACGTCTCTCGTAGTTTTATGGATTTAACAGAAAAATACAGAAATAATCGTGTGTCTATGTCTATGTGTGTGTCTGCGTGTGTGTGTTTCCTGTTCCAAAAAGATGCTGACCATAGTTTGCAGAAAACAAAATCCTGCAACAATCAGGGCTAAAGAAGCTGCTGAATAAGCACCGTAGAGGTTGTCGACAGGATTTCCTACTTTCCTGAGAGAGTCAAATAAATGTGACCTGTCACTTGACCAGACTGTAAATAAAGATATTGGGTATGGTAGCCCATCGATGGCGGAAATGCTGGCCCAATTTACTGTCAGTCAACCACCACATCAGGTCTAAAAGCCTGACCTTACTTTATGATCAGACATTAAGGAAACATGCTATTTTGAAGTGCTGGCTTCTCTGACAACAATGCAGCAGCCAGTATGTCCTCCTTCTAACTTTAGATTCTGGTCCTGAATGCTCTGGATTTGTTTGGACCAGAGAAGGTAGGCGGTTTTAAGGCGACCCCCACACGGCCCGTTTTGGACGCCCCTCGGTTTGCCAGATATGAGAGCAGTTATCAGGTCAAAGCAACAGGTGTTGCAGCGATGGAAGCGGGCAAAAGAAGTGGTTCAGATAGAAGTGATTGTACCCGACCTAAAAAGCCTCTGCATGTTTCTAATAAGCTCCACGAGCAGAAACGTGCTCAAACTAGGATCAATATTGGAGATGCTTTTGAAAAATGGAGAGAGGTTAGAACGCAGAAAGGTTTACAGACCGATGCAGAGCTGGCTAAACACTGAAGCTTCAGTGTCCAGCACATGGCAACCTGTGTGAGCATCGACTCTAGAGAGGAGGGGGGGGGGGGAGACAGCTCTCTACAATGTTTAGAATTTGGGCTGCAGTGCCCAGTTTAAACACTAGGGGTCAGAGTTACATACTGCTCCTTTAATTTGGAAGTGACCTTGGTGTGCTCAGTAAAAGTTTAGAGCACTCAATGTTGTTTTTCTTTTTCTATTGATCCGCTTCTTTCACAAATTTTGACTCTTAAGATTGTAGAAGAATCTCTGTGACTTTAAGAAAAACAAAAAACACTCAGCCGACTCGTTCTGTTTAAAAATCTCCGTCATTTGGAGAAGATGAAAGCTGCTCTCTCAAAACGGCGCCGTGCAGTCTAAGAAGATGCAGTAAAGATTTACTCCAGGTACTTATTTTTTATCAAAAGGAATATTTATAGGGAAAGTAATGCGCCAGAAATAAAACTCTGTGTACATTACATCAATAAAACAGCTGAGACTGAAGGCACATCCAGATAAAAGTTTGGACCTGAAACAAAAGCACCATTATGGTTTCAATCAGCGCGCAGAAGGAAGAGACACAATGCATTAGCTGAGCTCTGTAGTAAGGGAGCGGGCTGGTTATTTTGGCAGTTAGATCATTGTTGCATTAATGCGTTCCCCTCAAGAGGACGATGCAGCTGTCCTTGAGTAAAGCACTTAAATGCTATTGCCTCGGTAAGCACTCGCCGAGCGGTCGAAGATGGAAGAAAAGGCCTGCTGATGTGTCATAGAGGTGAAAGTCGAGCTACAGAACATTGCAGCATTTTAATTTTCTGCAAAACACCTGAGTAATGATCGAACAGATGGAAAACAGATTGAAAATCTAACATCCACTTATCAGGAAGGAAAAAGTCAAGTTTTTAAAATCATGCCTGCAGGACGGCATCAAAGGTCTATGAAGATATTTTGGCCTGAACTTTGCATTAAAGCACCGTAGCCTGAAATTTTAAAAGTTTTTGAGGGGGGCCTTTTTGCCTTCTTTAGTTAAGACAGCTGAAGAGAGACTCGAGACGCTGGGAGGAGGTCGTGGGGGATGACATGCAGCAAAGGGCAGATCCAGCCGCCGACGGGGACAACAACCTCTGCACATGGGGCTTATTACAGTGAACTCTGATTTTAAAATCACACTTGTGCTTATTTTGGTTTTCTTGAGGAGGTGGGGAGGGGGGCAGAGAGAGAGAGAGAGAGAGAGAGAGAGACTGCTGCTTCAGGATGGGTGGTGGATGTTTAAAGTCCATAGTTGGCAGACAGAAGCCTTGCGTACCTGCTGCGGAGGGCTCCGGACTGCCGGAGCCAGTGGAAGCACACACATTGAATAAAGGGAAAACCTATCAGCTCCACTGCCGGAAGGGAGCAGAGACGGACCGAACACGCATCTGGTGGAAGTTGGCCGTAAGGGATCACTAACGTGCTGTGGATAACTTCACTTTACCATCTGACAGCTCCAGCAACAAATGTTTCAGTCTGTATTCAGAGTTTTATGAATGAAAATAAACCTGCAACCATTCATCCTCATCACTCATCACTCACACTGGTGGAAGTGGGCTGTGGTCTTTTTCCTCCGCAGTCAGTCGAAAAAACCAAAAACAGACCACAGTGAAACCCTCTTGAAACGGAGCCTGAGTGAATTTACTTTAATGGTAAGAAATAGTTGTATATCTGGGGAATCAAAGTTTTAAGAAAAATGAAAAAAGATTTTTTATTTTTTTTATTCTACTGGGCTTATACTTTTTTTCCTGAATTTAAATTGGGGGGAGTAGGGGAGGTGGATCATAGGTGCAGCCCAGGTGCAGACAATCTACCCCTCATCATGAAGCAGTAGATCTACTCCGGTCTTTCACCACTCATCACCTGAGTATCCTATATCTCTCTGTGTGATCCTGTGTTACGTGCCTGTTTGCCTGATCGCTAGCCTGCCGGCCTGCTCGTTCACCGGTGCACTCAACGTCTCTCCGAGACTATTAGTTTTGTTGCACTATTAAATAACTGTTTAGTTGGGTCCTTACCTTTTTTTTGCACAAGATTTCTCCCGAAGCCCCCTGTCTCTCACCCACCCCTGAGACCGGGGGCGAGGGAGTATTCTCACTTTCTCACTTTCTCTCAAAAGCCGTAAAAAGAGCAGAAAACAAAAGCAGAAAAAAAACAGCAATTTGTACAAAAGACAAAATTGATGATTTTGTGTGCACATTTTGGCCACAACAATACATAAAAAGGACTAATGTAATCAAATCAACTTTGTTGCTCATCTTTCACATATCCAAGACTCTAATCCCCATTCAACTAATACATACTAAAGCATTTAAAGGGTACAATCCTGAAAATGATTAATGTTTGGTAGTTTTGAGCAAGTCAGAAGTTGTTTAACTTCACAGCAGAAAAATATAGATACATTTGAGGAGGGCATAGGGGTTAATGTTCCAGCAGTGTTGTTGTTTTACCTTGACATACTGTAGAAGAAGCTTGTCACGAGGCAGGATGCTGCTCTCCACTGTGGCGGTGATCAGCTCTGAAGCATTCTTCATGCTGGACTCTTTATCCAGCATGAAGAACGCCACACTCTGTAAACTTCCCTGTCAAAGTCAGTTCAATTAGAATGATTAAAGCCAAAAGCAGCTTAAAATGCAGTCGGAAAAACATCAGTGATAAGCGTATAAGATGGACGAGGCAGAAAAGCATTCTCTCTCCGTCTTAAAATAAAACTTGTAAACAAAAAGTGAAGTGACATTAGTGCCAAATGTCACTTGAACTCAACTTTTTACAGTTTATTTTTGTTTGTTTTAACAGTCCATTTGCTTTATACAGTTAAACATTACACCATGAGTACGTTACTGTTAGAAGTAGATATGAATTATCTCGTAACTCATCATGAGAGTACCTGTAACACAAGTTGTTATTTATATCTATATTTCAGCCCTTGTTTTCTTGCTGTGAATCATAAAAGACACACCTTCTCAAAGACTGAAAGTCTGCAGTTGCATTTCTTTTGCAGGTCCAGGAGCTGACGGAGGTGGGACACCAGGGACTTGAGATTCTCCACCTCTTTGGAATCATAATTATCCTCCTTAAAAAGAACAAAATTAAGACATAGGTCAGGGTAAGCTATAGGGCTGTGCAAGTGTGCAGTTACATTGCTATCCCAATGAAAGGATTTGCAACAATCACATCACTATAGTCAGAATTTATCGCAAGAAAATTATATCTGCGGATATTAGCATATCCAGTGACTATCTGCTCAGAACAGGCTGTTTCTGTGTCTGTACCTTTAAATGTAAATGAACTGTGTCTGACCACGCCCCTCTCTGAAAGAGGATGTTTTTTAGTGTGAGAAGGCACACTCGGAGGGCAGAACAAACACCTAGCTGCAGTAACCCCTGGTCATGATTCACTGTTGGCCCAATCTGGCCGTTCATGACTTTGAACTCACCACAGAGTGCGGCTCTGCCTCCATGGTTAGCGTATGTATCAGTGTTTAAAACATACCACAGCTGTGATTTATACAGAGGAATGGGACTCAAATAATGATGAAATATCTGTTTCACAGCCAAGACAAAAGCCGCATGAAGATGATTACACTGAACCAAACAAGACGACTGTCAGGTATTTGTACAAACGCTTTTAAAGAACGGTGATATGTGATTTTCACAAAGCTGTTTATGATTTTTCAATATATAAATATGATTTCTGCCCTCGATGACTGTTTGTTGCTCTGTGGATGTGTCTTCAGTCTCCTGTCTTGTCCAGACAAAAATAAACATGGTAAACAATCAACACTTATTACAGTGGTAAATGGATCTTGCATGCATTAAATGTAAAGATTTCTGCACATTTAAGTAACATATTTTATTCCTTCTGATTTCGCACACCAAGACGCCATAGTGCCAACATGCTCTTCCTCAGTTGGCTCGAAACATCACTTAATAAATCCTTCAAACGGGAGCTTCTTGTTGTGCAGATCTTGTTTTTACTTTCCTTGCCTGCTCATGAACTACTCAAGAATGTGATAAAAGTTTTAACATATTAGTCTTTGTTTTTCTTTTGTTTTTTTTGTTTCTCAACAATAGTCGAAGAGAGCCGATTTCTTCTGTCGTCGTCAGATGCTTCACAGAGGCTTTGCCCGGGAACAGCTAATTCACTTTATTTGGATGCATTTCTATGTCACTTTCATTTTGTAAAATATTTTTATTATTTTGTGTTCACACTATTATAAAATGCCAATTGTTTCACAAATGCTCATCTTCTCTCTCCATATGCAATCATAAAACATTTAAAACCATCCCCTGCCATCCCCGGGCCGTCTGTGAACACTTCTGCTCCCTGCACTGTTTGATATTGTTTGTTCTGTTATACTAGTTATTTGTATTTATTTATAAGAAATATTAGAGTTATAACCACTTTATTAATATTTGTTTAGAATTATTTTTTATTTTTAAAATAAAGAAATTCTGTTAAATATAAAGCTGTATGCCAGTTTTCTTTAAGTCTATGAATATTGTCTTCAAACTGTCTGCAATATAAGGGACAACCGCTGAAATCTTGCCGAGGGCACCAAAATGGTTAGGGCCAGCTTTCTGCCCTGAAATAAATCTCCTTCAAACATTTCAATTGTATCTGTGTCTGTTTCTGGGCTCCGACCAAACAACAAGCCTTAAAGAGGGCATATTATCCACCTTTTCAAACAGTCCCCTGTGGTCTAAATGAAACATCTGTGCTGTGCTTTGTTCAAAATAAAACATGAAGCAAGCACCAGAGGAGGTTTGTGACCCTGTATAAACCAGCTCTCTCAGAACGCTCCGTTTTGGTGTGTGTGTCTCTTTAAGACATCACTCTACTGTAGAGAGAATAAAAATGGCGGACCTGCGCAAAAGTTTTGCTCTAGTCTGGGGGTGGAGTCCATGGGTGGAGATACCAGGGGAGGGGAGGGGATTTGTTTACCAGAATCCCACTGTGACATCACAAGGAGAGCACATTTGAAACAGAGCATTTTTCTCTGTGTTGTAAGACTTATGCAGACCACAAACAAAGGACTGGATGGGTTTATTTCATATTTTGTGGGTCAGTAGACACTCAGGTTACCCAAATATATGTTCAAAAACACTGTACACATGGATTTTTCTTAATATGTCTCCTTTAACACACAGACTTTTTACCACATGGTCCCAGCTGATTCCTGAGCATGGGAAGATGTATTCACCAGTGAATTCAGACTTTTATGAGTATAACTCGAACCGACTGTTATTCAGCTTTGTTTTCATTTTGGGTAGAGCCAATAAAATCCTCCAGTGTGAAGCAAGTCGTAAACAGAGATCAACACTGATGCAATGCTGAGTTCACTTTTCTCAGCAGCGATGGGGATTTTTGAGTCATGAGTCAGTGTTTTGGTTTTAATTCTGACATAGGAAACCACTAAACAGAAGAAGTGTTTTGATCCAGAGACCCAACCATGCTGAAACAACACTGGGTAAAAAGTCTGGATCTGACTCTGTCCAAAAAAACAAACCAAGAGGAGGGACGAAATGACCGAGTTAGCTAAAAAAGCGCATGGGCTCGCTACAATACGTCAACAGTTCAGCTTTTTTGGCAGTTGTAGGTATAGTCGATCAACAAATGTACTTTAACTGTTATTCTCAGAATCAGAATCAGATTTCGGTGAACTGTGCTCTCATATGTACAGGTACAACATTAAATATCAACAATGAACATAATAAGCAAAGACTGATATGTACAACAATAAATATGAAACAGTGCAGTGGTGAATAGTGCAAAAGATGCTGAAGTAACGTGATAATTAAAAAAAATACAGTTATGTGACAGATGGGTCAATTATCATGTGGAAGTTGTTTGTTTTTACAGTATTTACATAAATAAGTATGCGTAGATTGATCATTTAAATTAAATAATATATATATAAGTATATGTACATACAGTGACGGTATGTTTCAGAGTTATTTCAGAGTTAATCTGTGAACAAAGACGTTAACTTTGATAGCAGTTTATCAGTTAACACCTAATAATTAAGTTAATGTTAACTAGTGTTATGTTTTAAACTGTGACTGTGTTACCTGGTGAATTCAAGCTGTGTCTGTGGTTGTAGTAGCTTTAGACATATATGATTGATCTTTTTATGCTTTTGCTGTCCGTCAAATCACTTTGTTAACCCCTCTTTTCAAAGGTGCTTTAAAAATACAATTATCATTATTAAATTGAGATTAATACTCTGGTTAAAAAGACACAGACAATGGCGTCCCTACTCTCTTTTTCTTCTTCATGTGTTTGTGTGCCGATGTTGAAGCCGTACCCACAGGTGAGATTGATTTGGTGTAATCCTGCTGACTCACGGCTGTTTACTGCTCGAGTTAAAGAAAATTAAAAGTAATCCCTCCTTCACATCAACTTGTTTACAGTCGTGCACAAAGGCTCCTACGAATCAGCATTCAAAGGAATTTCAGACAATCAAAGAGAGAAGACAAAAAAATATAACATCCTGACATGTCAGACTTTAGCTCCCACTATCTCACACTACACATGGAATCAAACAGGCAATCGTCACGCTATTCAGGTCGCCACCTCACACCCGTAGAGACAGGCCACCAACCAGCTGGAGATTAGATCTGGCATTAAAGGTGTGGTGTGACGTCGTGTTGCTATTTCCAGTAGTTCAAGTCGAGTGAAACAGAGATGCAGGATGTATGCATAAAATATATCCAAGTACAGTTGTACATCTCTATATGTCAGCCCTGTGATTGGCTGGCAATCAGTCCAGTCCAGTCCTCTCGCTTAATGGCAGCTGGAATCGGCTCCAGCCCATAGGCACCCTGTATGGGAAAAACGTGGTAAAGATAATGGATAGATGGATGGACGGATGGATTGATGAATGAATGAATGGATGGATGAATAGATGGATGGATGGATGGATGATGGATGGATGAATGGATGGATGGATGAATAGATGGATGGATGGATGGATGGATGATGGATGGATGGATGAATGAAATGATGGCTGGATGAATAGATGGCTGGATGAATAGATGGATGGATGGATGGATGGATGATGGATGGATGAATGGATGGATGGATGAATGAAATGATGGCTGGATGAATAGATGGATGGATGAATAGATGGATGGATGGATGGATGATGGATGGATGAATGGATGGATGGATGAATAGATGGATGGCTGGATGAATAGATGGATGGATGGATGGATGGATGGATGAATGAAATGATGGCTGGATGAATAGATGGATGGATGGATGGATGAATGAATGGATGGCTGGATGAATAGATGGATGGATGGATGGATGATTGAAATGATGGCTGGATGAATAGATGGATGGATGAATGAATGAATGGATGGATGGATGGATGAATAGATGGATGGATGGATGGATGATTGAAATGATGGCTGGATGAATAGATGGATGGATGAATGAATGAATGGATGGATGGATGGATGAATGAATGGATGGATGGATGGATGGATGATGTTAGTTGCTAAAAGTCAAAGATCATTGTCAATCTTAGTTACTAACCACATATTTTCCTTGGAGCTCCTGAGCTCTCATGTTCCTCAGGATTGTTTGTTGGGACGGCCTGCTGCTATGAACCCTTCTGTGTCAGTGTGTTAGAAGCCCAGGAGGTCTTGTCCCAGCGAGGTGATCTAGCACTACTACCTTCTGACGCCCAGCCACCACCATCAGACTGTATCGTCCCCACAACCACCGCCATCCTCATTAAGGCACGGCCTGCTCCGACCTCCAACTCAGCAGCAAGGAAGTGTGGACAACAGGAACGCGAGGATAACAAAGGAGAAATCCTTCCTGCATATTTTCCCATATACCCCTATCCTATTTTTCTTAGTGATGAGTAAGGTCTTTAACCTGCTCTTCTTTGAAGCGTCTCGAAATAACATTTGTTATGAATTGGCGCTATATAGAAAAAAATGATTGATTAACTTCTGATTTTTGTACTCACAACTCTGCACCAAACATCCAACAATCATGACGGCAGAAATCCACCAGAGAAGAAACAGAGGGAGCATTCTGACAGCAGCTTCAATAAAACTTTCAACTTACACCAAAAGATGGAAAAGAAAAGGTTCATTTCTTGGAGCTGCTGATGTACAGGTGGATTAGACAGGTTGAGTAGAAACAGAAATGTGGAAAAAAAGACTATATTTCCGTATCAGTTCTGCCAGAGATTCCCAATGATTTCAGAGTGTCTTGAGGGATGGGGTTGTCCTGCTTCTCCGTATCCAAGATTTGATTTGACTTTAGATTTGAAGGTCCTGATATACCATTTGATTAAACATTCTTCTTTTCAGCGCTGACAGCTGTCAAAGTGTTGGACTGGATCGAGTCCTGATTCATTAAGATGAACAGATCATCCGTTTATGGCCCCACCATCTGTCTTTTACATTTTCAAATTCTTCTTTAGGAAATAGGACATGGTTTTAAGTGTGATATAACAGCCGTGTTTGGGCGTCAAACTGGGGCCATATGGCAAGTGCTTAAATGTGCATCTATTCCAATTTATTTGACTGATAAGATTTCTGACGTTTTTCAAGGTCTGACCTGCCAATTCAGATTTTGGCTGTTTCTGATTTTCTTTCTTTAGGGATCTATAACTTTGTTTTTCTTTAACAATGTCAGGGTAATTGAATATTGGCAAACTGCACCAAGTTAAGCGTCCATGTCTCATTCTGATGTAAAATTAAACAAGCTTCACTCTCTTCAGCTGCATTCTTCATGACTCCTGAAGCAAAATATGAAGAACTTAAGCGGCAACCTCTGGTGTTGAAACATGAAGCCAATGCTGACGTCCTAAAAAAAAACTGCAGTTCCTCAAGTGTCCACTTGAGGCTGACATGATAAGATACAGAATTCCCCCAAAAACATGGAACGAGGTGTGAAAAGCTCATGATATTTAACGGCACACACTGTACGAAGAGGGGTGTTTTTTTAAATATAGCTCATCCATTTTTATTTTAAGGGGCGTGGCTTAAATGACTGACAGACAGGCTTAAGGCCCACCTTAACTCCAGATCATCACCTGTTACTAGGCTGAATGAAAGTTAATTTGAGACTTCAAAATGGCAAAACCAAATCGATGGTCTTTAAAAGTCTTCTTCAGAAAGAATTTGGATGATGACACGTTTTGAACCATCTATTGAAATACACAACAAACAACTACGATCAGTGTGAATTCCATTAGGCTGTTGTTGCAGACTCTTACCTGTTCTGCCTCTCGTTTTCCTGCTGCCTTGGTGAACGGTATTTGTGGTTGCAAAAGTTTTTAATCTTGTTTTACATCGTTATAGATCTCTATTTGTTATAGCCTAGTTTTTTAGTTAGCTTTTGTTTGTTGGTGATTCCGAAAGGGAGTTCATGTGAGAGAGCGAAAGTGTCACCTCTTTCAAGATGGAATGGGTCGAAAACTGACCAAGTCCGGTAGCACAGCTCCTGTAATCCTCTGTGCTGTTTTTACAATCCAGGCCCAGTCCTTTTGGTTTTCAGCTGTGCAGCTAGCATACCACACAGTGACACACTGACAGAGCATGATTTCTATGTTGCTTCTGTAGAAACTCACCCGGACCTGGGAGGTCAGTCCAGTTTTGTTAAGTTTCCTTAGAAAGACAATCCTCTGTTGAGCCTTCTTTACCAGGTGGGAAGTGTTGAGAGACCATGTCAGTTCCTTTGTTATGTGGACTCCTAAAGGAATTTGATGTTACCCAGGATATCCACCTCCTTACCGTTTATATGCAGCGGGGGATCCACAATGCATATGAGACGACTGAAATACTGACCTCAAACTTCAGTGTGTGGGAGTTTTCCAACTTCTTGACAACTGTCCATGCCCCGTCTTGATTTAACTCGTACAGTGTGAGCACATCATTCATGAGCTTTGGTCGAGCCTTGGAGACGATCCACTCGTACTGTGTGAGCTGACATTCCACCATGGTATTTATATGAATGTACAGAGTACGCCCGGCCTCCTACATGCTGCTAAACTGCTGAATTGCACCAGATAAGTGTTCGACTCCTTGGTATCTGGACTCCAGCTGTGTAAAGTCAGCGTGTCAGCGTATGTATCTGCTGGACTTCTGGGAAAGAGACAGACAGCCAGTTGTCATGTCATCAAATCCGTCACCTCACTATTGTTCCACCTCCATTTAAAAAGCAGCACACCTGCAGGTCGATTATCGCCTGTAAGCCTCTGACAAAAGGATTATTTCACAGACGAGTAGTGACGATGATCATCAGGGCTCCGAGCTGTTAGCGGGAGCTTCTTCCAATTATTAAAACAATCACATTTACTGCTCGGGGGTTGTTTGGAAAAGGAAATGTTTGTCATTTCTTGCTTTGTTCAAATGATGTTTGTTAGGCTGCCATATCAAATTATTCTCCGCTCTGCATACAAAAGTCTTCAAATCTCACAGGGAGGCTTAGCGGGAGCATTACTGTGTCAATATTCGTCTGAGCCGGAGATCTCGGCTTTTGTTTTTCCTTCTGCAGACAAGGTCATGTGTTGCTTTTGTAAGGAGACATATTCACAAACAATGTAAAGGTAAGATACACAATAACAGGAGGTACTTAATTGACTCCCGCGGGGGAAACTGGGTCATGGTAGAAGCAAAGAACAGCGAGCTAAAGAAAAAAATGAATGAAAAGGCAATTGAGGGTATAAATATTTATAAGGCTCTGAGATGCATATGAAAGTTTCCCTTATAAAAGAAACCTTATGATGATGGAATCTGACAGACCGCAGTTCTAACATTTACATAAAATGAAACAGCGAAGGCATCGTTATGAGGAAGAGAAATTCACTCGGACTATTTTCATTAAAGAATCTGAGCGGGTTTCTCTTTTGTAAACTTGTTTACTGTGTGATCTCTGCAGTCGTCCTGTTTCAGACTAAAGACGATTAAAGAGACCTCTTCGTATTAAAACTGACTCAGACGTCTTCTGATGCTCTTGTAATTTCATGCTGATTTAAGATTTCTTTACGTATTAATGTTCCCACAAGCTGAAAAAAAGGCCAAACAGAGAAAGGAAAATCCAATGTCAACATCATCTAATTTATTGCTTTCCACATAATCCAGACCCCAAAATAACATCACTCTTCACTCTAGAATTGTGCACACTGCATGTGACAAAGATTAATTAACCATCCAGATGATTTGCCAATCCTTAATATTAAAGGGGACATATTATAAAAAATCCACTTGTACAGTGTTTTTGAACATATATTTGGGTAACCTGAGAGTCTACTGACCCACAAAATGTGAAATAAACCCATCCAGTCCTTTGTGTGTTTGTGTTCTGCATAAGTCTTACAACACAGAGAAAAAAAGCTCCGTTTCAAATGTGCTCTCCTTGTGACATCACAGTGGGATTCTGGTGAAAAAAAATCCCCTCCCCTCTCCTGGTATCTCCACCCCCAGCCTAGAACAAAACTTTTGCGCAGGTCTGCCATTTTTATTCTTGCTACAGAGGAGTGATGTCTACGGAAAAAACTAAGTTGTTTTTTTTCTGTATCCTTGAATGTTCCAGACAGAAAAAAAACGGATAAAAACTGATGTAATGAACAACTGTTAAGGTAAAGTATAGTCCCTGTCCATTCCAGTTGTATTTTCTGTATTTCTTTTAAAAACTCATTCTTTGTCTTGCGTGGCCTTGTGTTGGTGAAACAATAAGCACAGGCAGCTCTGGTATTTCCTGACCTCGATGTTTTCTTCGCTTTGATTTAGGAAATGAATTGTCCGGAAACACAAGGACATAACATTACCCAAGCTATTTCTGCCACACCACACAGCTGCCACATGATGATGCTTACATTGTAAATGAACTATTTAAATTAATGACAATGCAAACAGTTATTGGGATTAGATCTTGTTTTTTTCTCGAAAAGGAATGTTTATGCAGTGATCGGACTTTCCCAGAGTCGGAGCTTTGTCAGAACTCCAGCCAACTACAACCAACATCATTATTAATCTCTCCCATTAAGGGTTCAAAACTAACAGAATTTCAGACTTATTATAGGATGGTGGTGGTCTTATTTTGTTATCCAAAAAAAAACACTGGGATTGAAGTATCAGTAATGAAAGGTTGTATTAATATAAAACCAAACCACAAAGACATCCAAACCCTGGTCTCCTAAGACAATGTTTTACACTTTATAGATCCTTTGTTGATCCTGTTCAGGTCAATGGTGGTAAAGACAGAAGATCCAAAAACTTTTAAGTTTTGTTACATACTGCAAAATCATATAGATCCACCATGATCTTTTTTAATGAGTTTCTAGTTAAAACAGTTTTGAGATCAGTAGTATAAATCAACTTGAAAGAGATGGACCATGGGCATATGTCTGTTTTATTTTCTTACTCAAACATCCAAACGGCTCAATCCAGACAAATTTAAGTCCATGTCTGAAGACGATTAGCTGACCTCACAGCAGGAAAAACCTCGGATAAACAAAATTAGACATGTGAGTGGCGGGGGGCTGTTGAATCTGTGATGTGCAACAGCATGTTTTAATTCCACTCCAATCCTCCCCACATTCACTCTTACAAGTAATCAATGCTGCTGATTATCTCCCTTCAGTTGTCAAAATGTGACGGCGCTAGCTGCTGGCGACACAGCAGAGGATTAGGATTCATTGTGTTCCTCTGGCTGCACAGAGGAAAATGTGAGAAATGAGAAGCAGAAGAGCAGCGTGTCTCCGTCTGCAGGATTATATCAGCCGGCTGTGTTGTGTAAGGCTCTGAGATGTGGTGTTCCTCGTGTTCCCGCAGACTCTTGACCTAAGGAGATACTTGACACCTCAAGTGAACGTCTTTGTCGGCTGTATAGACGATCTGAAAGGAATTAAACTAGTTCCACATGTACAGCATATCTCTGTCGCTGCACATTTAGTGTACTCTCAAGAATAGTTGCTCCAGTGGGCGCAGTGCAAGTTCATGAAAAGAGCACTTCAATTAGTGCGACTGAGACATTAACGCAGTGAGGAGCTAAATGTCTCTGCAGAGACTTTAATGCCTCCAACACGCTGCTGTTCAATTTTTCTCAAATACAGATCCCTTTTACTGAAGGAAAAAGTATCACTGGGGTTTCATGTAGGGAAGGAAATGTACAAAGAAGGGTAAAATGTTTGCCTAGATAATGGAATGATTTCACATAGGGATGAGTAACGTTTGGATAATCAATACTGATGTCGATACAATTCTTAAATTTCACATATGATGCTAAATATACTTCAGCATGTCTTTCTAACTGTAATATGTCTCCCTAGTCTGTCTACAAACCCCCCAATGATGAGAAAAGTCCATCCTCTCCGTCTTTAGCCTGCTCCACTTTTCAGAAAATGTGTGCTCAAACAGGCCGTTTGGAGATTTTCCCTTCATGACCTCACAAAGGGCAGTAACCCCTCCCCCAGGTGGGTGACACTCCCACAGCTAGGTGTTTGTTCTGCCCTCTGAGTCTGCCTTCTCACCGCAAAACAATAGGACATGGAGCGAGAAAGCACCGAGACACCCAAGCCCTTCCAGAGAGGGGGCGTGGTCAGACACAGCTCATTTACATATTTAAAGGTACAGACACAGAAACAGCCTGTTCTGAGCAGGGCTGAAATAGAGGGGTTTATAGACATGATCAAATACAGGATCAGAGTGGATTTAGAACAAGAAACTTCACAGACATGTTTTGAGGAGCTCTGACACTTATTTAGACTTTTTTAAAAGGAGGAGAATATGTGACCTTGTAAAATACAAACATCTGTTCTGCACAATCAGAGAGTTTGTATCTAGATCATTTAGTATCAGTACATTTTAAAGTTAAGAATAAAATGTGATTGAAATGAAACAGTAACTTCTTTAATATGTACAGTTATCAGAACATGATTACTCATTTACTGCCTGTCCACACACTCATTACTTTCCTCTCTGCATCACTTCACAGGTTATTTACAGTCTCTGCAGCGGCTGTTTGTGCGATTATTTATTCCTGTTGCCGAAGAAATGTTGGGTCCACTCAGTCCACTTGACACTCTCTGAATGTAAAGCTGCTCTCGAGGTTTGATGTACAGCGGCGTGCGACGGCCCGCCTGCCAGCAACCTGGACTGTCAATGCCCCGAGTCAAGGCTCCAAGGGCGGAGCGGCGAGACACGCAAAGCCTGGAGCGTTAATTATTCACAGTGGAGAGTGTCGTCTGAGGCAGATTAATGTGTTTTACAATTCTGCTCCTGCTTTGTGTAACAATTTCAGCTGGAGGGACGAATAAAAAGAGTGCAAATGTCAATTAATATTCACTTCAGACTTTCAAAGAAACAAACCTCCCAAACAAACACAGTTTATTTGCACAGGGGAGTGTCTTTTAAAGATGTGTGTATTTTGCATTTTATATTAAACATGTTTAATATCTACGATCCATTCTCCTGCACAGGAAGCACAAAGACTGCAGCAGATCAATTTCTTCAAGCTCACACTGTATGATGTACCGCCAACGTTTACCTTGTCCCCACGTTCTATTTTCATTTAAAAGTCCAAAATCTTTAGCAATGTCCTCCTGCCAGTTGGACGCCATGTTTGTTTACCCTGATGTTGCGTTTGACAACCAGAAATTTCACAAGATTTTCACGAGATTTGAGAATCAGGAATCTGGTTGTTGGTGAATGAATCTGTTTGTGTGTTGTGTGCTGTTTTGGTCATGTTGTTGCTTTCCACACACTACAGGAACAAACCAGTTATAGTGCTTTCACACCTGCAGAAAATTCCTGGAAAAACTCCTCCTGATATTTCCCAGGAGGAGCTGCATGTGTGAACGTAAACAGCTACATTTTTCGCTCTGACTTCCCCCTGAGTTTCTCCGGCCAGACCCCTGGTATTTTTTTCCGCAGCAAGTCCGATTGAGCTGATGTGAGAACGCCGCAGGATATTATCAGGAGAATCCACCTCCAGCCAATAGGAGAGGGGAGTGAGGTTTATATACTGTGTCTGCTGCACGGTGCATAGAGCGTACCCACGCGACCACTACGATCTCTGTGCATGTAATTACATCGCTGCATTATGTTTCCTGTTCTCCAGTGTGTTCTTCTCCACTCTTTAGTTCAGATTGTGATTCTGTTTAACTACACATAGCTCGTTAAAATTCCTGTTATAGCATCATATAGCGGACTCTGTTGTTTTGTCCGCTGTGAGGAGCACATGTGAACACTCAGGTCAGGAGAATCTCCGGAGCAGTCCTCCTGAAATGATCTAGATATATTCAGGAGAGCAGTTGTGTAAACAGCTTTAGTGGTAGGATTGATTTTGCTTATGTTTGGGGTCTCTCATTTTCAACATCTGTTAAGATATTAATAATCTTTAAAGTGTGAGCCACACTTTAATTTGTGCTTTCACTTCAAACTGCTCACGCACACTTCCACAGATTTTTATATCCTCTTTAAAATGTGTTGGTGCACTTATCCCGTCAAAGAAACCAAAATCAAGGCGAGGGTTTTATAAAATATTTCAGAAACAAGTTTTCCCCTGTGACAGCACTAATGTGTAAATTATGTAAGTGTGCTTTTGAATATGTATGCAAGCATGTGTATGCCCCTGAGTGTGTCTGTGTGTGTGTGTGTGTGTGTGTGTGTGTGTGTGTGAGAGTTGCTTCAGCTGCTGCGTGGGCTTGAAGATCTCTGCATCGCTGTGACAAAACGCTCCACCTAAACGCCTCTGCTACTTATCTTCCTCTGGGGATTACAAAGCATTGCAAATAAACGCAGAGCAGCGTAACTGACAACAGTCACATTACTGTGGCACGACTCGCGATAAGGAGCCGTGTGCACCGCGGGGACGTCTGTGTGGTCTTACTGCAGCTATCTGACAGTGAAAACCATACAGAAACACGAGTTTACAGGAGACTCATTGCTGTGTGAAATCTCTGTGATCGGACTCTTACAGACTCACTGTGCAGCAGCTTTGCCAGAATATCACAGGAGAGCCTCAAACAAAACAAAAAGACTTCTCCTGTCCCACCGCTGTGATCTACAAAGTCAATCCAACATAAGCCGGCTCGCTTTGAGTGAGCTGGCTTAATAAGAAGCCCCAGTCAGAGATTTACTCTCTCTCTCTTAATGCGTGCTTTCTGCCTAAACCTACTGAGAGGAGTTCTTAACTACCTCTATATGAGAAGCAAACAAGACCACTCGTTTAATGGAATGCACTGCGACCAGGTCAGTGTCAGACTAAGTGATTCAAAGCAAATAAACTAAATGTATTTATGTTTTGTGCCTTTTTACCGAAGAGATGGGACAGAGGATAGAATCAGAAATCAGGGTGAGAGAGAGAGAGAGCGGGAAACAACATGTGGGAAAGGAGCCACAGGTCGGTTTCGAACCCGGGTCGCCCGCTTGGAGTCTCTTGATAGTCTCTGCAAATGGGGAGTGTGCATCATCAGTGATTGACAAAAGTCGCACGTTATGATTGACAAAAGTAGGCATGATGGGATTCTTCTTCACAAAACATGACATTGTGCAGGAGCGCCAATAGCCTTGCGGTAATGTCGCAAGCCCCACGTACAGAGGCTGTAGTCCTTGTCAGAGCGGCCGTGGGTTCAAATCCGACCTTGGACCTTTGCTGCATGTCTACCCCCGCTCTCTCATCCCAAAATTTCCTGCATCTCTTTAGCTTTCCTAGCCAATAAAGGCAACCCCCCCCCCCCCCCCCCCCCCCCCCCGCAAAAAAAAAAAAAAAAAACGACTTGAGCATGTTCACAACAACATCAGCAAAGTGCTGCAAATGTGATGCTTGGTCCATAGGGGGGCCCAGAATCCTAACAAAAGTTCCTCACATGAGCTTAAAGCAACAATAGTAGGAATTCGGTTTGATCTCTGATTGCACCTTCACTGTGGTAAAACGCACGCCTGCTCCTCATCTGTTTGACGAGCAGAGGTTGGCGCTAAAGAACCATGTCGACTGACGAGGTTTATTCTCTTCGTGGGAGGCTTCCTTTTAAGCTTTTAGCCAAATCTACAACCTCTTCTCTTTGTCCGGAGCACTTTCAAGCCGTATAAAATCACTTTATGAGACAGTCTTTGATTCCAAGACAGCCCAATAAAAGCCCCCTCCAACAGGAGAAGTACTGTATGTGGCCTTTTGGCTTCCTAAAAGGATCCTCAACGGCTCTCCGCTGAACACTGAGCTGCTTTAAGTGACCCTCGTGTCTGCTGAGTTACCTTACACAGCGGCTGCTGATTTTTTTCTGCGGAGAGAGCTAAATAACAGCCAGCTGCTCCAGAGGTGGAGCTGGGCCTCTTCCAGCTGAGAACGTGTGCAATCGCATGAATGTGAAGCTGGAAGACAACTTGCACGCTCAGCAGAAGCCCTGGCCGAGTGAGTTAAGGTTGATGAAACGTCGCCGCTTCCCGGAGCAGAGTCATGGAGGGAAAGCGTGTTCTGTGCTGGAAGGTTTCTACCAATTATATCAGATTATATGCCCTTAAATTCCCCTCCGTAGTGTCGGTAAAATGCCTCAAAGCAATGACAACGGCATCCTTGTTAACTCGATGCAATTTCTAGATGTGATTTGCTTTTGCTTTTCTTTTGTGATTTATTTCAGCCAATGAATTTGTCATAAAAAAAAAAAACGGGCCAAATGCGGACAAAAGGGTTCATGGAGAGGCTAATTTTATTTGTCAGTTTTTTAAACCCGAAGGGAGAAGTCAGCAAATTGTATTGCTCTCCTTCAGCAGACAAATAGAGGGGGGGGGAAACACAGCTGGAGTTTGGTGAGAACAGCAGCAGTCGGGGGTTGAAGTTGCTCCCCTCAGCACTTCAAATCTCACAAGACATTATTGGAATTGCTCTCAACAGTGAAAGAAATGTCCAGCTTTTTTTTGATTGAAATGGATTTTTTTCTGCTGTGTTATTTCCGCACAGATCTGCTGATGGTTTTGTTTTCTTGCGGTGACGCTTGTTCTGACACGAGGGCACAGAGAGACATGAGCTGTAGCAGTGACGGGGCAGAAGTCAACTTTAAAGGAGAACTAATCTGGAAAAGAGCCGATTAAAGTTCTGTTTACAAGACTCTGGAAATGAAGCAAACCTGGAAAAAATCTCATTTGCAAGATGTTCAAATAACGAGGATTTGATTATTCTTATTTGTGCATGTCTGTGTGCTCATTTGAGCATGCATTAGTGTGTGTTTACAATATGCGAGTGCTGCCACCTGCAGGACAAGCACAGCAATGCAGCCCACCCTCACAGTGTCCTCGTTTGTTTTTCTTTCACCCAGCAAAAGTCAACATCATTAAAAATACATGTGGCTGAAATAGAGCAAACATCTTCCGCGTCTGTCATGAGTTATGTTTGCATGGATTTCTCTCCACAAATAACATCCAATGGGTTGTCAATGACAACTCAGCAAAAACCCCGAGCAGCAAATCCCCGCTGGAGAACACTTTAAACAAGGAGTACAGCTTTAGGTCTCGATTAAAAGACATGCAGGGGGGTAGAGGAGAGAGTGCGAGTGATCTATATGACGGGATAAGAAGAAAACAGAGTCAATGTCAAGGTATGGAAAGTGCACCAAGATGGTTGTCGATTTAAAATCAGTAAATCCCTGCGAGGGAACAAGTTGATAAACAAGAAATACAGCTGAAGGACTCGGTTAAAAAAACATGTGCGAGTCAAACAGAGATCCTGATTGGTTAATATGATGGGGAAAGAAGAAAATGCAGTCCATGCAGAAAATGGAAAGAGCATAAAAGTGGTTGTCAATTAAAAATAGGCAAATCCCTGCTGGAGAACAGGTTAGACTGGGAGTACAGATTTAGACCTTGGTTTGAAAACAGGTACGAGGAAAAGAGAGATTTTGATCAGTTTTTATGATGGAATAGGAAGAAAATATAGTCCATGAAGAATCTAATTAAAGGGAATCCAGTTGGTGGTCGATGAAAAATCAGCGAAAAAGCAAGCAAATCCCTGCTGGAGACTATTTAGGCCTTGGTTTTAAAACAAGTGGGAGGAAAATCAGAGATTCCGATTGTTTAATATGATGAGGAAAGACGAAAATATAGTAGAATCTGAAAAGTGCATCCTATTTTTAATAACTGGGGGTTTTTTTTAAGTCTCTGAACTGAATAAAAGTTGTGTTCAGTATTTATACTCACATCAGCTCACTCAGCCTTCATGTGGAAAAATACTTGAGGGGCCAGAAGGAGAAATTCCAGATACAGTCCGAGGAGGTTCCTGGTTTTGAAGCCCCCGTCTGACAGGAGCCTCTCTGTGTGGAGTTTGCATGTTCTCTCCGTGCATGTGTGGGTACTCCGGCTTCCTCCCACAGTCCAAAGACATGCTCGTTAGGTTCACTGGTGACTCTGGCTCTAGCCCCCCCTCGACCTCGAACAGGAAAAGCGGTAAATTCAAGTTTGCTGAATGTCCTTCATCTGATTTGTATTAATGACTGAACAGATCTGCTGCTCCTGCCGCTGATAACACGTCTAAATCCGATGTCCCGATACAAACCTGTTTTTGTTTTTTACTGTGAACTCCAAAGAAACGCCGCTCAGTATGCAAATAACATTTTTTTAATTTGATCAGAATGAAGTCTGCGAGGCGGAAACGCTGAGCAGCTTTGATTGCACCTGATTATATCATAAATTGTTTTATACAAAGTTATATCACAAACTTTATTTTTTTTTATCAGCGTTGAAAACAGAATCTTTCTGCCTGAATATGAAGCAGATAATAAATGAAATCTTTTCATCTTCTGCCTCGGATTAAATGATGTTTTGATGATGAAATAATTCTTTCCTTTTGAAATGTCGACTGATTTCAGATCGCAGGAAGGGAACCTTTCACTCTTTCAAACACACTGATTCAGACGATCAGTCGTTTCATTACACAGATAAGCCAAATAATTAACATGTCAGGCTTCAGCGAGACCTGTTTTTCACTCATCTGTACATCCACTGCCTCCTTTTAACAACTGATACCAATTATGTTTGAGTTCAGAGGGGGATTAACATCGTGTAGTCTGGACTTCAAAGGCTGACGTCAATCTGTCCTCCAGGGATTAATGTGCGAACCCGGCAGCTCTCAGAGAGGGGTAAACAAACATTTCCCACTTTTTCTGCTGCCAAACATCTTGCCTGGCTACAGAAAATAACAGAAAGATGCTGAAACAGCTCTGTGCAGCTGGAAGAAGCCACAGAGGAGCCTGAGAAGGATTTAAACACAGAACAAAATGTTGGGAAGCAACGCCACGGATAAGTTGTTACTGCAAGAATGTTAAATTGCCCCTCAATCCCACCCTTTGTTCAAGAACCACAAATCTGCATGTTGTAAACATTTGTTATTGATCATCTCTTAAACTGCTGCAACAAACCTTTAAAGGTCACAAATCCACTCTGATCCTGCATTTGATCATGTCTATAAACCCCTCTATTTCAGCCCTGCTCAGAACAGGCTGTTTCTGTGTCTGTACCTTTAAATATAAATGAGCTGTGTCTGACCACGCCCCCTCTCTGGAAGGTCTTTATCAACTTTACCATGCCACAAATGTTTTCCTAACATGTGTCTCTAGTCTGTCTACAAACCCCCCAATGATGAGAAAAGTCCATCCTCTCCGTCTTTAGCCTGCTCCACTTTTCAGAAAATGTGTGCTCAAACAGGCCATTTGGAGATTTTCCCTTCATGACATCACAAAGGGCAGTAACCCCTCCCCCAGGTGGGTGACACTCCCACAGCTAGGTGTTTGTTCTGCCCTCTGAGTCTGCCTTCTCACCGTAAACAATAGGACATGGAGCGAGAAAGCCCGAGTACACCCAAGCCCTTCCAGAGAGGGGGCGTGGTCAGACACAGCTCATTTACATATTTAAAGCTACAGACACAGAAACAGCCTGTTCTGAGCAGGGCTGAAATAGAGGGGTTTAGAGACATGATCAAATACAGGATCAGAGCGGATTTAGAACAAGAAACTTCACAGACATGTTTTGAGGAGCTCTGAGACTTGTTTAAAGTTGCTGAAAAAGAGGATGATATGTGACCTTTAATGCGGGGACAGCCGAATGCTGAGGGAGGTTCCTGAAACTTCTCAACCATCCAACAAGCAGCTTCAGCAGTGAACCACTTAAATCACTCGAGCCTTCAACAAACCAACATCACAGTTTGGTTTAGCGATGATAACTCTACGCCCCTGTCCAGAGGTCAGAAGCGAAACACGCTGAGAGAAAAACAAACCGTAAAATGAAACATAAACTTCCTCGCTGTGACCTGGCTTTTTTCCTCTTTCACTCTTCCCAATCTGCACAGCAACTCCCCCTCGAGGATGATCACTCACCCTCCCGCCGCATTTATCTTCCATTATATGTCCCGTATGTATACAGCAGTGTGTAGTTTGGGACAGCACGGAGATGAAGAGCACGCAGGGAATGCAAACAAACCATTAATCTCCTCCAGCCGAGCAGAAAAACAACCCACACCGAGAGCATTTCATAAATACTTTCTCCTCCTTATTTAGACTCCGAGGATGATGCAAACCATAAAGGCTGCAGTGTATTTGCTTAAAAAATGAGCCACAAACAAAACAGTTTATTAATATTTTACTGAGCGAGCAGAGAGAGAGAGAGAGACGGAGAAGATGTTTCTGTCTGGATGTAAAGTGGTTTCAAACCTGTATGTTTGTGTGGCGTCTGAATAAATAACTGGAAATAGCAGCGGTCTGTTTCGCTCTCGCTCTCAATTACAGTCTCAGTTAGAGCTTTTATTATCGGCCTGAAAAAACACCAACACGGCCAAACTTTTAATAGGGACAGAAATATAAATAAATGAAGAAAACGTAAAAATAAGGGCTTTTACAACATCACAGAATGTACATTTTGAGTGAGTCAGGGGGTTAAAATCAGGCTCCCACGCAGCCTTCTGGAAGCTGACCAACACACACATAACGAGCAATCAGATGTGATTGTGTTGGTAATTGGAGAGGAGCTTATTGTGGATCCCGGCACAACATGGTTGATTGTGTTTGAATAGAAGCTGATTGATTGTAGCGCCGTGCGTCCTGAAGGGGGGAAAAAAAAACACACATTCACTTAAAGTTGGCCACTGGGAAAATAAAGAGTTCTACACTTCTTCACTTGTAATACTCTCGAGCTCGACCGCAGCGCTGCAGTGACTCCACTGAAGAGTCCCCGTTGGAAAAACATTCAAAGGCTGGAATTTATTTTTAAAAAGTGAGATGCGTAAGGGAAAGAATCACGCTGTATCAGAAATGGCACTGGAGGTAAACGTGCAATGAAAACCTTAACTCTCTAAAGCCTTGTCACACTTGCAGAAAACCCCTGAAGTTTTCGAGGTTGAGCTTTATGTGTGAACGCAAACGGCAACATTTTTCACTCTGACCTTATCCAGTCCTTCTCCTGCCAGCCCCTGAGTATTTTGAGTCCGAGTAAATTGATTGTTGCAGCGATCATTAAGAACCTTAATTTTCCTTTTGTGACTTTCATTGACAAACGCAGGTTTTCAGAGCAAACACTTAGCAACAGTGAGTGAGTGCTGCCAGATGTGGCACCCTTAGGGAGGATTACTGTCATTGCAAACTTTGCACATTTTTACCCGACCTAAAAAGCCTCTGCATGTTTCTAATAAGCTCCACGAGCAGAAACGTGCTCAAACTAGGATCAATATTGGAGATGCTTTTGAAAACTGGAGAGAGGTTAGAACGCAGAAAGGTTTACAGACCGATGCAGAGCTGGCTAAACACTGAAGCTTCAGAGTCCACCACATGGCAACCTGCGTCAGAATGGACTCTAGAGAGGAGGGGGCGGGGGGAGACAGCTCTCTACAATGCTTTTTGAATTTTACTGCAGTACCAATTTTAAACACTAGGCGTCAGAGTTACATACTGCTCCTTTAAATATTGACAAAAGTGAACCGTTAATAAAGTAAGCTGATCACACTGTTGAAATGAAAAGTACTTAGTTCTTCAGTATTGAAAACCTTCTCTTCAGCAGAGAGTTTTCCATCATTTCAAGCTGAGACACGGGTGTAGTTTTTGGCGGAGAAAGAGGAGACCTCTCTCTCTTTCTCTCTCTCGCTCTCTGCATAACTTAATGGATGTGACCTGAAGTGGGATTTCTGTGGAGCCGAGCGGACAGGACGTTGAGCTGAGTCACATTTTGGGACCGACTGTGAGGAAAACATGCCGCCGAGAAGTGGAGTGTGTCAAGGAAGCAGTTTAATGACAGCTGAGAGCAGTAAAGAGCTGTTTGAAAGTCTGATAGTGACTATTTGATGGTAAAATCAGATGGCTCAGAGCGGTTGGAACTCTAACAGCCTGATCCTTAGATGACAGCACAGGAAATCTGCATAAATACGTTAAGAGCACTCATATGAAAAGTATTCTTTCTGGGGGAACTTTCACTAAGATTTTCAACTTTGACTCATTAGAGGAAAAATCCGATCTTTAAGGCTGGATATAAAACCAAAAATCCAGTGACACGACATGTGTTTTTGATTAACTTGTGGCATTTATGCACAAAACTCCTGAAAGTTGACAAGATTTTTGACGGTCTACATGTTTAAACGCAGCAGGAAATACAGCTGGTCCATTTCATTATTGCAAGGGGGGTGCTGGTGCCTATCCCATCTGTCATTGGGTCATCATAGTTGGGTGTGCAACTTGGACCAGTCGACAGTCAATCACAGGGCTGACATACAGAGGCCAACAACCAGTCAGACTCACATCCAAGCCGACGGACAAATTAGAGCCGACAGAGTAACCAGACGAGCCTGTCTTTGGACTACGGGTGTAAGCCGGAGTACCTACATGCAAGCACGGGGAGAACATGCAAGCTCCATTAAGAAAGGCTCCTGTCCAGGCAGGGGCACCAACGAGGAGGAACCTTATTGCTGTGAGGCGAAATTACTAACCACTGCATCAATGTGCAGAAAGAAATATTCAAGAAATTCAGCACAAAAGCCAGAGGGAGTGATGATGTTTACATCACAGCCCCCTCACCATGCTATCCCAGTGCAGCATTCTGACTTCCCCTCATGCTGGGGAGCTCACAGTTTCAGTCCAGCGTCGAGTAAAAATGAGGTCGCTTTTGTAAAAACAGCATGCACACTCCATAAAACCTCCACTCCACGGATGCATTAAGGTGACGAACCAAAGAAAGCGCATCATTTATTCTGCTAAGTGAGCTGCAGGGAAACGAGGACAAGTTAAAACACACATGTTTAAATCGGGCTAATGGCAACACAACCTCCTTAATACCAATAAAGACAGCGTTTGCTCATTTTTTTTAAAAACTGCTCTGGAACAGCGAACTGGAACGCGTCCAGCTCCACTTGAAATGCGAGTTTCACATGATTGACCCTGAAATAGAACAAGGCGGACATAAAGAGCTCCCCATGCGATGAGGTCTGTTTCACTGGAAAAACACAAATGTCTCCAATTTTAGATGTTTCATTCTGAAGGGAATAATCAACATTGAGGTGCACCTTGGGGCCAAGAAATGTCAGAGTCAAGAATATAAAGTGAAACGGGCAGAAACGACGGTGTGAAAGTTAAGACAAGAGTGCATTTTTTGAACCCCAAGGAAATTAGATCCTTTTTCTCCATTATACACTTTTATGCTCCTTGCTTCAGCCATCACCAGAGAAGTGTATAACCTCTCCTCTCTCTGAGCCAAAAGCCACTTTCATACCAACTCATAGCCGATTTTAAGGCCTCAATGCTATCAAAGAAAAGCTATAAAAGCCCTTTAAGAGCGAATACCTCTCCGTGACATTTCAGCAGGGCGATTACACCTGGTAAAACAATTTGAAGCCTGAAAGGATCATTGAGCATCAAACCATTCTGGGGCAGGAGTTCATTTTTCCACGCTGAAGGGTCTATAAGGGAAGATTTTACGCAGCTCGTCCCTCCCCGTGCTCCGCCACTGAGCCCGTCGCTCTTTGAATAGAAGGATGATGGCTTTGAGTGACCTTGGCGTGTGCTGGTTTGTCTCGTCACAGGCCGGCAGTCCAAATCAATGTCTCCCAGTGCTGCCATCCCTGAGCGGGAGAGGGAAAACAAGACCCACAGGAATCCACACACACACACACACACACACACACACACACACACACACACACACACACACACACACACACACACACACAACCCGGTCACGCCTTCTTCCCTGCAACGCTGGGACATTAAGATGACAGCAACTCTAACACGGTGGAAAACTCTACAGAGAGATCAGAGACATGAGAGGGGAAAAGTGTGATGATAGCACAGGTCTCACAGCCCCACCTAGTGTTCAAAAGAGGGAAGTGACACACACACACACACACACACACACACACACGCAAGTCTCACTTAACACTGTGAATACTCAGCAACAAATCTCAGTCATTCTCAACACTGATAAATGTTCTACATACAGTCTGAGAAGTGTATCTTAAAAGAACAAAAGTAGAGGATCTCTCATCCCTCTTTCTGCCAGTGAAGCAAATTGAATTTAACTTGAGCTGACTTTAAATCGTCACTCTGACACGTTACTGTTCCAAATACTTGACGCTATGTCAGCAGTTTGGCTCTATGAAGGGCATGTTGCTCCCTCCTGAAGAAGCAGAGTCTGGTTTTTCTGGCACAACTTCACCAACCGAGGCGCATGAAGAGTGAAAGAGCTTGAACAATGTTCCAGCAACCCATGTCGTATGACGATCCACTTTATTAGACCACCAATCCGCATCGCTTTGATCAGGATTAAAATATCTCAGAAAGAATTTAATGAAATGTGGCGCAGGCATTCAGGCATTTTTATTTTTGTGATCGCTGCCTGGGCCCGGTTGTTTATCCAACAACATCAAATCTATCGGGTTGAAACTTGATATCGGGTTGTTCAAAAGAGGAAGTACGTAATCAGATAAAATCAGGTAATCCAATCCTGACTTGTATCCAGATTAAACCTCCAGTTTGTGTTGTATAAACTTCTGAGTGTGATCACTTCAATCTAAAAAAATCAGGCTCCTTCTGATCTCTGCAGACGGCTGGAGGAGTCAGACTGGATTACAGAGGGGAAAAAGTAAGAAACCCCTTAACTTAATCAAACAAAACAACATTATCACAAGGCAGCTGAGATTTTAATACATTTTCTTTGATATAGTTTGCACTAGAATGTTGTAGTACTGTAGTAAAAAATTATTTTATCCTGAATTTTTGTCTCCAAATGGCCACATTATCAAACGTTAAACATGTAAATTGACAAGGATTTGAGGATCTTTCAGTTTGTTTGGATTTTAGCGCCCCCCTGTGGACAGAGTTTGAAGTCTTCTTTAAAGCACTGATAATCAAGATTAGTCATTCTCAAAAATTGGGCTGAAATGATAATCCCTATTATTTTATATAAATGTTGAAATCATGATAATTTATCACTATTCATTTTTAATTTTAGTGGATTCATTATCTTAAAAACATCTCCTGCTGGGGCGCTGGATAGTCCAGTGGTTATGTTAAGTGGCTCATGTACATTATCTCAGCTGCCGTGGGTTCAAGTCCTACCTCAACACTTTGCTGCATGTCATCCTCTCCGCTCTCTTCCACTCAACATTTCCTGGTTCCTGTCCCCCTGTCCCCCCCCCTCCGGTCTAAATGTTAAATTTTCTTATTAGTCTTGTTCTCTAACGCCTGCGACTAAAGCAGATCATGTCCTCAGGTTTCAAACGGTCCAATAAACAGTAAACACAGTTTTTACAGATCACACTTAAACACAGTTTTAACGGACGCGCAGAAAAGCAATGAGCTCATGGTGAATCAGCAGAACAGCAGAGCAGATGAATCATTCTTCTGGCATGAAAAACACAACAGTCGGCCAAGCGACGTGGAACAGATTTACTTTTATGTGAGCAGTGAAGATGTATAAAACCTATACAGTGGTTTATTTGCTTTCTACGCTTATTTTTTACGCTTCCTACAGGCATTTAAAATAAAATAAACTCCCCTCAGAGAAGATTTGGGGAGTGGTGATATTCCTGCGCCAGGAGAATTAAGAGCTGGGTGGTTCCCAAAATGTCTCCAACATCCAGTACCACGTGCCACTGGAGGACAGTGTGAGCCTGAAGTTATTCACACTCAAAGGTTTTAGACATTCTCAAATGACATGGTTGATTTCCTGCGTTTTGCTCTATTTTGTGCACAAAGTCGAGTGCGCATGAATCGATCGTTCATGCACGTTATCACAGATGGATTTCATTCTGACTCTCTCCGTTGTACCCCCTGCAACATCTGTGTCAAATCTAACACAATGTCACCCCACTCAAGCATACTTAACACTTATCCATCCAATCTGCAGGCAGGTCTGGCAACAAGGACCTGCCCCATGACTCACAGCACATTGCTTCTGGATTGGAGCGGGGGGGGGGAGGTTTGAGGGGGGCGAGAAGCGAACATGGAGGGCCAGGTTTTAAATTGTTCTAGGGGTTAAACTTTATCCACAGGATTTCCATCACAAAAGCCTCCTCAGCAGCGAGCAGACGTGACCTTGGGGCCTGCCAGCGACAAACTGAGGAAGTGAATTCACTGGAGCGTCCCCCATTCACGTGCAGGCCTTTAAGGTCGCTGTCTATCACACCGAGTACCCGACCCCTCGCCCCACCTCCTCCTCCTCTTACACTGGCCAGAGTCCCTTTATTATGCTGATCTAATGACTGTGGAGGGTAATCCAAAAGACCTTCATTAGAATGAGGGTGGCATGTTACGCACTCGGCGCAGATCTGAGCTGACACTGTGCACCAAACCTGCCAACCAGGGTGAGCTTCAAAGACTGCAGGGAAAGCAGCAGAAGCGTCTTTCCTTTTTAAAAAATGTTTCAATTGATTTATTTTGATCTGACAGTGGAGAAATCCTTGAAACACCTCCACAGACACAAAGAACAATCAATACGCTGCCCACACAGACAGAGAGCGGCGTTTGCACACAGAGATAACATGCAGCTGAAGGCCACTTAGCACGAGAGATCTATTCAGAAGAAAACATGTATAAATAGGAGACAATAAATATCTTTGTGGGAACTGTGTGCGAGCAGTGGTGAGGTTTGAATGGTGGTGCTTTCACACTTGGACAAAGCGTGCATGTGTGAGCGCAAACAGAAGAGTTTTTCACTCAAACTTTACCCAGAGGTTTTTCTGCCAGGCCTCCAAGTAAAATGTCTGCATGAAGTCGGGTTGAGCCGATGTGGGAACACAGCTGGAAAATTCACAGAGAGGAAGCAGGAGGGACGGTGAGGTTTATATCCTGCGACCGACGTACAACCGTGGACTGTATGAGCTCAACTGGTGTGATCTCGGTGCACATAATTAAACTTCATCATCTCCGCTCTTTTGTTGTCGAACTACTCCTATGATTTAAAGGCAACATTGCGCAGTAGTGCAATTGTGCCTTAAAGGCAGGGTTGATAATTTCCTCCAGAAACACTTTTTAAGATTCTGGTTGAAATTAGGTCCTGACAGAAATTAATAACGCATGTGCTCTGAAAAAGGAACGAAGAAAATCCGTCATCTGTAGCAGTTTGTAAGCCTGTAAAAACTTCCACGACTTGTCTGCCACGAGGTACCAATCTGATGAACCAATCACACGCCTCCCTGTCTCCCTGTTGCTCTCTACTCCTTGTGTGCACGAGCCCACACTCAAAGCGATGAGCTGAGGTCCGCCTCTGGAGCAATGGCGCTTGTGTATGTAAGTGAGGGGGCGTGGCTTTTGAGGGAGCACAGAGGGGAGGGGGGTGGGTGTGCAGACGCAGCACTGAGGGAATGCTACTTTCAAAATCATGCTAGTTTTCCAAAATAACCAACCCTGCCTTTAATGTCAGTGGTACTTGTAGTTTGACAGAATCCCAGAGCGGCTGTGGCTCAGTTGGTAGAGTCGGTCGTCTCTCAACCGGAGGGTCAAGGGTTCAATCCCCAGCTCCTACAGCCACATGTCGATGTGTCCTTGGGCAAGACACTTAACCCCAAAATGCTCCTGCTGCTTAGCGGGGTATAAGTATGTATGAATGGGATTAGCAGAACACTGATGGTCACTTTACACACAGCAGCCTCTACCATCAGTGTGTGAATGTGTATGTGTGAACTGCAGTGTAAAAACACTTTGAGTAGTCAGAAGACTATAGTCCATTTACTGTTCAGTACATGCAGTAAGGTCGAACTACGGTGATTATGGATGGATTAGGCCATTTAATTGGACTGCTGTCCTTGTCTCGGAACACAAGCACAGAGGTCAAATCCATTTATTGACCAAAGTCTGTCCGACTCTCCTATTGGACCTCCTCCCATTTGATCTATTGCTTCCACACCTATTGTTTTCTAATTATTAGATGTGTTCCCCTGAGGATGAATCTTAACGACTTTGTTGATATTCTGATTATTCCTGAAGAACTGACGACATGATACAGTCTTGAATTATTCAGCGATAATTGAAAATGGCGTTGTCAGCCCTTGGTCTTTTAGTGGAAAAAGAAAAGAAGAGGCGGAGGCGACAAATAAGGAGAAACCGCACTAATGGGTGAAAGCATGGAGACTACAGCGGCATGCTCAAGGGGTTTTCCTGAACCTGTGACGAGAGCTGGAGAGACATAAAACCTCTGAACATCCAATCAGAGCGATTCCTCTCACCAGCGGCGCCAAAGGCAGACGGGTGCTGATGTGTAGCGCCAGAGCTGGACACACCGCAAAAACTAGGGCGACGATCGCTCACTGTCGGTATAGCCGACGATCTCCTTAGTGTGTCAGGGCCTTTACAGGCTAAACAGATTATGAGCTTGATAATCATTACACCTGATGAAATAAATCTACATGAGTGAGGAGTTAAGCTCGTTATGAAGACGTGTTCTGTGGTGAAAAGTCAGTTAAGCCAATTTAATCTCTTCAAAGTTTTGTTTTCCTAACTCTCTGAAATCTTGTAAGATCTCCACGTGAAGCCGTTTCCAAGTGACGCCTTCAGTCACAAAATAGTTTCTAGTTCAGCATCAAGAGAGCTGAAGTGGAGACAGACCAGCGACGAGCGGAGACTTTAACCAGGCGAGGGTCCACTCCAAACTCCTTCAAAGTTGTGGAGGAGATTCAAGGATTAAAAACTCATCAAGAAACCGTTTGTGTTCCCTTTTCTTTGCCATCACTTCTCTCATCATCCACGCTCCATCATTTCTCTGCTCTCGTATAATCTCTCCCTCCTCTACCAGTCTGACAGACTTTAGATTCATTTGGAACAGCACCCACATTGTTCTGCTTTTATTTTTCTTGCTACTGTAATTCTAATTCTTGTTTTCAACAATGTAGTGAAATAGGGCTGCACAATAAATCTCAGTTTTATTGTCATCGCAATACGAGCAATAAACATTAGAAACATTATTGTCAATGACGAGCAACACTTTTTTACTCAGCATGTGCTCATTTTACAAAGCACCGTTTTCATGCAGACAGATGAAACTCAAGCTTGCTGTCAGCTACCCTCTGCGCTGCACATGCGTCTTGTTTCTATGACAACAGTCTCTTGACAATGTCTGCTGTATGACCGACACTGTTTTGGTTTTTTTAAAGATTTATTTTTGGGCTTTTTGGGCCTTTTAATGGAGCAATAGGACAGTGGATATAGTTATCAGGGAGATAGAGTAGGGAATGACATGCGGGAAAGGGGCCAGAGGCTGGAATCGAACCTGGGCCACCCGCTTGGAGGACTACAGCCTCCATACATGGGGCGCCCCAAGATTGTTGTTTTATCCTTCCATATGAGCATCAAACGGAGGATGTTTGCCCTCCTACTTTGTCTGGATGATGAGCTTAATAAGAATGATTGACCCGGCTCTGATTAGACGCAGAGTAAGGAGGATGTGGGTACACGACAATGATCCATAGGAGACAAAAATACATTTCTACAATGTGATTCGCTGGTTGAAAAGATTGCCGGTGACCTCATCAGCGCCCTTCTGATGAGTCGAAAGATTTTCAAGTGGAAGCGCTCGACAGTGGCGAGATCAGATTCACAGGGGCCCCTCCAACCAGCGTTCATCACCACTCTGTTATAAATACTTTGACAATAACAACAACAAAAAAAGAATAAAGTTCAAATTAGCATTATGGTATAAAAATAAAAAACAGTAAAAACCTTGTAATTTCAAAATATAAATATGCTGAAGGTCAAAGAACAAACATCATCACGTAATACTAGTGGAAGTTGTGACGTTAAGCAGCACAATAGAGTCAGTGCCGACAAATGGGGCCACATAGGGAGGTTACCGACTGTCATTGCAAACTTTGAAAAATTTTAGCCCCTTCTGTGGTTTAAACTTTGTTGTCCCCTACTGGCCTGGGGCCCCAAACAGTTTCCATTCTTGCCTGTTGACAAGCTGGCGCTCGGAGTGGACGCACAAGAAGGCAGAGCGCTTCGAAAAAAAAAGACACTAGACGCTACAGTACGCCTTTTCTCAGAGCAACTGCCTGCTGCTGCAAACGCTCTCTCTATATTAGGAAAAAATTGAATAAGAAGCTGGCAATCAGGAGAAAACACAAGGCGGACACGGTGCCTTGTTGCAATATATATATCGCAGAAAAAAATATATTGTGATGTCACTTTTTTTACAATAAAGTTCAGCCCTATAGTAAAAGTGTTTTATTTTATGCAGCTCATAGCTAGAGATGTAAAAAAAAAAAAAGAATCCCATCTTGTTCAGACAGTACAAGAACCCACATGCCTTCTAAAGCCTCATATAAATGTAAAACCTGTTGTTGCCACACACCGTCAGATGTCCGGGTCTAAGTGTTCCCAGTTTAAATAAACATCCTTGCTCCGTTAATCTCTGTGTAAACAAGACAAGAATAGCAAACTGCAATCTGAGCCTGTATGTGTTTTATTGATCTTTAAACAATCAAACCCACGGGGAGGTCAGACTGGCATATCGAATCATGATAATCTGAAGAAATGTCTCCAAAAATATGAAAAGCTGTCATTAACCACATTTCACACAGAAATTAGATGGATTTGGGTCGGTTATTGAACAATTTATTTCTCCTGCTTTTCTTCCCCTCAGGCATTCAGATCTCAGCCGGCTGACTCTTGAAAAGGCAGGAGAAAAAAAGCACAGCGCTTCAGTGCACCGCTCCCTTTTGACTTTGTGGTTATTAATCCAGACGATAAAGGCCTCAGCACTCAACAGCCCCATGTTTCACTTTTATAGAGAGGAATTTTAGCCGACATGCACGAGGGAGTTACGATGATTGTTTGGAAAATGATTGGCTGTTTTCTTCAGAAGCTGTTTGAGGGATAGGGGTAAACATCGGTGGATTGCTGCCTCTTGTTGGGGTGGGAGTCTCTGTCTCAAGTGAAGGAGTTGAAGTATTTCGGGGTCTTGTTCATGAGTGATGGATGGTAGGTGGATTGGGGGATTGACAGATGGATTGGTGCAGCACCAGCAGTAATGAAGGTGTTGTACCGGACTGTCATGGTGATGAGCGAGCTGAGCTGAAGCTTTTGGTTTACCAGTCTATCTACTCTCCAACTTCCACCTGTGGTCATGACCTTTGGGTAGTGACCAAAAGAATGAGATGGCAGAATTGGCTCGTCTGAAGAGATAGCGAGAGGAGCTGGGACATCGGGCGGGGCTGCTCCTTAGCATCGAAAGGAGCCAGCTGAGGTGGTTCGGTCATATGATAAGCATACCTCCTGGTCACCTGCCTTCAGAGGTTTTTACGACATATCCAATGGGGAGAAGACTTGGGGTAGACCCAGAGATCAGTGGAGGGATGATATATCCCTTCTGGCATGGGAACACTTCAGAATCCCCCAGGTGGAGTTAGAAAACATTTAGTTTGGTTTAGTCTTAAGGCAATTTAATCAAAAACAGAAAAATACCCCAAACTGAGCGCCTATAGAACTTATATTTTTTGTTGTCTCTGTATAGAAAAGTGTATCGATATTGTTTGTTTGCACTAGTATCATATCAAAGTTTATCATTATGGTATGGAGAAACCCCTAACTCAGAGCGGTGGCCTCTGTCAGCATTATTCATCATCATCATTAATTCTAATTTTGTGTTTAATATGCCGATGCATTGATGTAACATTATCACATGAAGTTCAATAAAGTATGCGGTAGTCTTTAGAGCCCGATTAATTTATCAGCCAGCCGAGGATATCGGCCGATATTAGCTTATCCAGTGACTATCGGTATCGGCTTTTTTTTTTTTTTTTTTTGGCAGATATTCGCCGGTATTACTAGATTCATCCTCTAGTCAAATAACATTTCATTTGAGTTTCATTGTGTTACACTAGCAGTTTTCTTTCACCAACAGAGGGCGCTACATGGATTACAACAAGCGTCATCACTCTCCAGAGTGTCAAGCGGTGATGCACGTACACGCTCAGTTATTTTCCAGTTGAGTGACCATCTTGTCCATCGTTATATATATTTTCCACCAGTGTTTGATTTGCATTTGAGCAATCAACCGATAAATGTGTATATCTATTTATCTCTACAGATTTCATAGATCAAAGAAAGATATCGGCCGATATATCGGTATTGTATTTTTTTTCTTCACAAATATCGTATCGGCCCCAAAACTCCCATATTAGCTGCTATCTAAGTAAGTAATTAAGTACAACTTAGATTTTAAGAGTTCTTAATACATATAAGATTTCTACGGACGTCTCCTCCGACGGCTCTAGATCCTTTCTTGTGTTGTTCTTACTCTCTGATGTTTGTCTCTTTGTATAAAAGCGTCTGCTAAATGTATGCTAAATGTATGTAATGCTAAATTGTAGAGTTGTAATAGAATTTCATGATCTCTATAACATTGCTGTGAGTTGCTGGGTTTTCTATTTCCTTTTTACTGTTCATCTTTAAAAAGTCGGAATGCATTTACATGTCCGCGCCTCAGCACAGAGGAGGCCCCCATATACGCTACGAGTAAACGGAAGCGGCGGTCATATGGTAGCACTTATCCTGTTTAAGCTGCTTGTATTTAACATAATGACGGCCATCAAATGCCGGCAAAGTGAAGCCACAGCTTGTAGACCCTCCACTGAGGACTCCTCACATGTGACACGATAACAATTACATGTAAATCAGACCGGCGCTGAAGCTGAAACAAATGCACTCAGTTAGATCGGATGACACTTTCATGACGGCTGTGAAGAATCTGGGTCATTTCAACAGCAGACGTTAGGATCAAAGAAAAGTACAACACAACACAACAGATATACAACATGAGGTCACAAGTCTGCTGTATGTATAAATAAAGACATAGATACAAGAAAATGTGCACTGTATCCTACTACACATAGAAAGAGATAACATCGTCACTTACATGCACTGAATATTCACTCCTGAATCAGAGTCTTATAATCAATTATTCAACGACTATTTTTCAAGGTACTCGTGCTAGGAGAGGTGAGTGTAAGAAATCTTCAAAACTGCAAACATCTTCATCAAACACTCAGTAACTCTTGTGAATTCAAAGTGAAAAAAAGCAGATTATTAAAACAATAAAATGTCCCTGAAGGGGGAATTTGCCTCAGGCAATATGCTGCATATGGCTGCACACAAAACGTGACTAAGAGACAGCCTTGTTTTTAAGTGGTTAAATTATTTTATCAATCCAGCTACATTTGTTAGATTTGTCAATCTGGTTTCAGGAAAAATCCCTGCACAGAGACAGCACTAGTCAAAATTGTGTTTTTAATCAAGTCCAGAGTCAATGCAAGCTGTCCAGCAGGAGATTTTAGAGCACGTCATGCCATCCGTCTGCTGACAAGCTTAATGGAGATGCTGGTTTCCTTTTCCAGCAGGACCTGGCACCAGCCCACAGAGGCAAAATGACGAGTAACTGGTTTGCTGACCGAGGTATTACTGTGCTTGATTGGCCATCTAACTCGCCTGACCAGATCCCCATAGTGAAACCATGGGGTGTAAAGAGGAAGGAGAGAGACACCAGACCCTACACACAGACGAGCTGAAGGCCGCTTTCAAAGCAACCTGGGCTTCCATAACACCTCAGCAGTGCCACAAGCTGATTGCATCTAAGCCACACCACATTGATGCAGTGATTCATGCAAAAGGAGCATTTCTGTATTAAAAACCCTTTATTTGATTGGCCTTATGTAATATTCTAATATTTGAAATCCTGGACTGTGAAGGTAACTCTTCAGAGCTGGCATTGGATTGGATTCAAAGAAATAATGATGGTAATTCACAGGTAACATGATGTGTCAAGGTCTGTTTGAATCACCATTAGGCAGCCGAGTACAGATTTTGTTAAGAGTGTAATAATATGCACATCACTGTTCAGATGTTTCGAGGCTATTAACAGAGAGCTAATGGCAACAGTAATGTCTGCAAACTGGACCCATTCCCAGTTTTGCTGTTACTTGAACATTTGCAGACAATAGAGCTGAAAGTGTGGGCTGAGAAACGGTCTACCTTGTGAGTGCATGACAAATCGTGAATGAGAACTGGTGTTAAGAGATTTCATTACTTTGTTGGTGCTCGCCTGAGCGGATGAACGGGGAGAGTTTACACAGTTTCACAGCAGCGTGTGAGATTTTCTTTAAATATTCCATCAAAGTGCTGCACCAGCACAGTGTTGTTTAAACTAAGAGAATCATTCAACAAAGTATTTAATTTATGCATTTACTTTTTCACTGCAGCTACAAAAGAATCACAGAGCCGCTTCTTGGTTTATGGATGATCAGCGCACTAGTATGTTGATAATCTGGTTCTGCCTGGTGGAGAGCCTCCGGTTCTGTTGACATTGAATCCAGTGGAGGCTCATTTATTTTGTTTCATTCACAGTTATAATTTGATGATGAGGATAAACAGAATTAAAGGCGTCACAAACTTCAGTCAGCCACTGCCAGACATCAATGCGCGTTATTAAAATATGAAGACTAATTGTTACTTCAAAGTGAATTCTGTCTTTGTGAAATATACCTTCTTTGACAACATGAGTCTGAACAGAAGAAACAGCTCCCCTCATCCCACAAAGAAGTAGAAATAAAATGTTTTTTCAGCTCCTGGTTTGAAGGAAAAATTGACACTGTCATCTATAAAACCTGAGGCACACATTTGTATGTTTCCACATGTACACTGTGCTCGCTTTCAAAGCAGCTTTTGTGCAGGCTTTAAATGATTTCACACATATTTTGAGGGAAAATAAGTCTGCCGGAAACATGGCTTTGGGGTGGGTTTTCTAGCTTGTCCTTGCGTCGTTTTAGCTCCTGCTGTTTGTAAAAAAACATGAAATGATCCAATACGTCTTGGCTTTAGCAGAACCAGGGCATAGTGACAGGGGAGCTAAGGGGAGCTGTGTTGTTTGAATGCAGAGTCAGCAGTTTTTCCCTGAAATTTTAAATAAATAAATATAGACTTGCAATGTCGCTCAATCCTCACTTCTGGGCCTGTGTGGTCATAACTGTGTCTGAAGAGACCCTGTCCTCCGTCTGGATTCATTGGTTGTCTCGGGACGTTTCTGGGCAGGGAGTGGATGTGTTTTTTTCTCCCAGCCAATCACAGCGCACAGGTGAGTTCTGGAGTGGATACAATTTTAGCGATTGGAAGCTATTCAAACTGGCGAATATTAGCGGCAAAGAAGATAAAATATTATCACACAGATAAAGCTAGTTCCAAAATGAGGGTACAACAAATGTAATATTCTCTGGTAGCTTGCAGCGTAGGTACAAGCAGTAAACGTTCATGCTAACCCTGCAGTAGGCGTGCGCTTCTGGTGGCAATGAGCCCAGGAGGAGGGGCCCAGTTTTTAATGTTGTGTTTACAAGAGCTAACTGTAGCTAACCAGCAAAACCCAACAAGTGGGTAGCTGTCAGCAGTTGTGGCAACTGTCTATTTATTTATTATTATTATCATTCATTCACTGAACAGCAATTGCTCTGGCCACGTTTTACATACTTCTCTGTCATATCACCACAAATCTATATATTTTTGTTGTTGTTTTTGTAAACACTGCTGTTTAGGATTGCTGCTAACGAAGTTCCGTTGTGTCCTTGTATACAATGATAATAAAGATTCTATCTCTCTATCTATCTAGCTGTCGGCCAACTATGCTTATCCTACACTAACCATGTCGATACAGCTCCTTCAGACAGCCATTGTCCCTATCCTTCCTGTATCCTCTATTTTCCTGGACACAAGTCCTTCAATGAGTTAGCATCCTCAATAGAATTAGCATCCTCTCTAATCCTCACCAACAGTATAATCCACTCTTCTTCCTTCTTATTAATAAAAAAAGGATTGTCCATAATCAGCCCTTTAGCTTTAGAATAATGAATTTCACTGAATGTTTCACGTTGTTAATCCTACAAACAGAGGAAGTTATGAGACAATTACGTGGAGTGCAGATCTAGTTCTCTCTGCACATAAACGAGTCCACTACATGTTAGACTTAGACTTAGACTCAGACTTTCTTTATTGTCACTCAAACTTGTACTTTACAGTGCAGATAAGAACGACATTTCGTTGCATTTGGCTCGTTGTGGTGCAGGATAAAAACAGCAGCAAGTATTTACAGAGAAAAAAATAAGGTGCAGATATAAATAGATATAAAAAGCTATGTGTAAAATGACTATACAGATAAATATATTGCACGTTTGTGATGTATGTTATATTGTATTTTACAGTCCAGTGAGGTAGTCCTGTGTGGGGGTTTGAGGGGGAATGGAGGGATTATTATTTTTTATTTTTTATGTTATAGACAGGGTCAATTTACATGACTGGACCAACAGCATTATCTTTCATTTTCAGAAGCCTATTTGAATGAATTAGACCTCCTGTGGCTACAGACCAAAGTCACTGGACACTTCTCTCACCATTGCAGCTCGCGTGCACGAGCAGTGCCCGCTGACCGGGAGCGCGCGTGGAGGCGGTCCGGGGCTGCCTCAGTTTTCTGTAATCGTTTTTTCTGCTGCTGCTACCTCCAGTTAAATAGCTAGGACACGGGAGCGAGCAGACGGCCGTGTGAGGATATACTTTTTTCGGTACCTTGGGATTACGACGCCGAATTGCAGCATCGACGGCCAGCCGCCAGGTAATATCGACACACGCATTCAAGCCGCGCCTCGTAGATTCACGAAAAGTAAGTAAATGTCCCGTGAAAAGTGTCGTTTTCCAGTGAAGAAGAAGAAGAAGAAGGAGGAGGAGGAGGTGGAGGGAGTGAAGGGGGGAGGTGGATGTGTGGGACGAGCCTCCCTTTGTGCCGAGGCAGGGTCACTGCTCTTCAAACGTACAATGTGGACACTCGGTGAGGATCGGCACATCTCCCCCCACACCCCTCCACCCCGGCGGCTGACCGTCCTCCATCAGCCCCGCCGCCGCCTGCGTCTCTGTCGGACGAGTCCGGGCAGAAACGCCTTCTTCTTCTTCTTCTTCTTCTTCTCCTCCTCTGCGTATTTTCATTGACTTTAAAAGACGCGAGGCCTGGTTTAGTCTTCATTTTTAATTTCTTTTTTTTTATTTTATAAAATACCCCCTAACGTTAACCCCCCCCCCCTCCCCCCCCCTCTTAAAACCGTAATCTACCTCCTGATTATGTTTATGAACGCTTTCGTAGGACGACCCCCGATTCGACCCCTTTTTGTGTTTTTTAACCCCACACATGTTGACTCACACGACCTGACCAATCAATGAAGTTATGTTTAATAACAAAAACGTCTAAACTTGTCTGTAATGTTAATTTGACTGAAACGTCTCCGCACCGACCAACCGGGTTCATTTTAATCATAACCGTGAAACGCCCCCCGCCGCTTCACGTCACCGTGTTGATTAAGTTCTCACACATTATACAGCTTTATCTGTCTTTTCTTTATTAAACAACACATTTTACTGTAGACGTGTTCTTTGTCGCCTGTGAATGTAAATTAATATTGAACGTTTGATCGATGATACGTGTGTTACTTTGCAGACTAAATTAACCTGCATGGCTTTCAAAAGTTATGTTCTATGAGGTCATTTACGGAAGACAAATAGGGCCAGGCATGAGGAAGAAATAATAATTTTTGGAAGAAATTCCCAAATTTCCAGAATGAAGTCAAAATGTTGAGAAAGTCGAATCACAATTTCCAGACTAAAATCCGAAATTTGAATACAAAGTTGAAATGTCAGCATAAAGTTGAAACACGATTTCGAGAAGGAAGCCGAAATCTTGAGGAAAAAAAAGTAAAAACTCTGAGAATACCACAATTTCGCGAATGAGTCCGACTTTTTTTCGCGAAGTGCACATTGAAAAAAAAAAAATTATCCTCCTTCAATATTTATTTCAAGTCTGGATCTGATCTTCTTCTGTAGCTATATCATTGACCTTAACTAACACTTTTTTTTATTTAAAGCGTAATATGTCAATAATGATTTGGTTTTTATAGCACTTTAAGCTAGCAGCACAAACTTATTTAAAAAAAACAGAATAAAAGAAGAAAGAAAAAGCAAATTATTACCCATAAACTCTGATAGTGTACCCTTCTAGTATGTGTTTAAAGAAAAGGGGGGGGGGGGGGTGTAATAAGGTCTGTAGTCTGTTTTTTAAATCATAGCCAGTAAATCGTCTCATATAAAGTCTCCCAAACAAATAGCCTGTCATACATTTAAAACCCTCGTAGATCATAAGGTGAATGGCTCATTATATTCCTTTTAACAAGGGTCCTACTCATAATCTGCAGCACTGTAGGCTCTGACAAATGTCTTTTCATCACTTCACGCACTGCACACCCCTGCTCTGTTTTCACTCTCATCGAAGTCCAGCTGTACATTGATTGAATTAAACCGTCTCACTGTGGCTTCACTGTAATCACCCCATGCGTGCAGAGAAGGCAACGCCAAAGCGATCGGACATTAAATCATCTTTATTTCCCTCAGGAGCTCACATTACTTGTTGTGTTCTTTTGAAATCATTTCCAGGGCCCACGATGTCCAGCGAAGTACAGAGACCGGACGACAGCCCCAGCACCAGCGGGGGAAGCTCGGATATCGAACAAAGGGAATCGGTACCGCCCGAGCAGGAGCGCGAGCAAGCACAGCCCAAAAAGAAGGAGACCAAGATCTCGAGTAAAACCGCTGCTAAACTCTCAACTAGCGCCAAGAGGTAAGGGGGGGGGGGGGGGACACAGCAGCATTTACACAGAGGTATGTTTGTTACACCGAAGGCCTCACCTCCCCTGCGTGCCCCCCCGGGGGGTGTGAAGTTATATAAAAAGAACCACAGTCCCACAGGCACTATCATTTCAAACATCCCTGCTATTCAGTGTGACACTAAACCCACAAAAAGAAGGTAACTCACACAGCTCGTCGCTCGTGTGTCATTGCTGTCATTGAAAGAGAAATTCCCGTTTCAGCCTGTTTGTTTGAACAGATTTGCCTCATGCTCTGCAGCACTCGTGTCTCTCTTACACCACCACCACTTTCCTCCACCAGTCTTAGCACTAACCCCCCCCAAAAAAGACAGGCGCTGACAGAATTATGCAACCGCCTGAGCAAAGGGTTGGCTCAGGCCACTGGATCTTTTTATAACAGCCACTGATGCTATGATCATCTCCCTTTTGTGTGTCTATCCTTCACCGTAAACTACGAGAGCCTTCAGTGGTAACACAGAGAGGATTCACTCGCTGCCGTCTGAAGTAGTGTGTTTATATTAACCTGAGTTTAGCAGCAGCGTTTGCACTCGGGTGCCCTTCACAGGCTGAGTCATCATTTTTGCACATTTATCCGAACAATGAGTCACAGTGCATGATTATTCTCACGCTTCAGGTGGCTTCTTAATGTTCTTAGGGCCAGCACAGACGATTGACTGCAGTGAAAAAGAACAAGTTATTTACAGGGTTGAGTAATTAAATGAGATCTCTGACCATCTATTAGCTTTAGAGGTGGTCCGATACCTGTTGTCTGTCCCTACACAGATTCATAAAAATGCACTTAAACTGACCAATTGTGAATAACACTCAGCTACCAGCGTATTCATCCCAAAATATCTGCTTTTCACCTTGTGTGATTGTGATATGATGCTGTGTCGTACAGCCTGGCACATCTGAAAACCATTTGTAAAAAAAACAAAAACAAACGCAATGCAGAGAGCGAGGGAAGTTAGTTTAGTTCTCTCGTGTGACAGCATGTCATCACTGAAAAAGACTGTTCACAAACTCATCCAGGAATAAATCAGTCATCATCCTTCTCTCTTGTGTCCACCAGAGAACATTTGAAACACACTTTGTTGGCTGTTTTTACAGTTCTTATGAGGCGCTCCATTTGTTTTGGAGGAGAAGAAGAAGATCAACTTTATTAATCCCGCGGGGGGAAATTCAATTTTACACTCTGTTATAGAGACATGTTACACACACACAGGCTGAAATTCAAACACATGCACAAACGGGATCCTGCGGACACGCACTAATGGAGAGATGTCAGAGTGGGGGGGCTGCCCACTGCGAGCCTTCCTGAGAAGGTGGGGGTTTGGTGCCTTGCTCAAGGGAACCTGGGCAGTGCTCAGGAAGTGAAGTGGCACCTCTCCAGCAACCAGACCAACTTCCAGACTTGGTCCACACCAGGACTTGAACAGACAACCCTCAGATTCCCAACCCAAGTCCTGCAGACTGAGCTACTGCCACCCCGCTGACCATTAGTGAATAACTTTCAGCTACCAGCGTAATAGTCCCAAAAATATCCGCCCCAAAAAGGAGACCTCCAGTGATAACTTTCCCCCCTTTAGAAATCAGCGGGGAGAACAGCGCTGTGAGTGTGTGCATGCCTCTGAGTGTGTGTAATGTGGAGCTCTCACTGTTTCTCTACACGTCGCGCTTCCACAACGCTGTAATGCAATGTGGATGTACAGATAGAGAAACCAATATTACACCGTTGTGGAATCAATATGAATGTAGAAAGGCGCTTTGTTACAGCGCTGTTGCGGTATCGTTCCATGAAAAGAAAAGGGCTTTAGTTAGAATCAGCTCAGCTTGTAGCCCCTCCTGATATCCTGTCAAACAAAGGGTGTCCGAAAAACAGTTTTCACTGGTTCTGATCATCAGATACACATGCTTGGAGAGAAGAGGAGACCTCTGCAGGTATTTCCGCACATGCATCAAGAATAATGAACAAACCAGGAGTTTTCAATATAAAACGAGTGGATCTCCTGCAACAGGCTCATATCTGCTGCTGTTCAGCCCACAGTTCCTCTGGATGTGCAGTCATGTATGACATTGAGCTGCATGTTTCAGTGTAGCGCTGACTAATGTTACATTGGCCAAGTATGCACCGGGTTGTTTTTTTTGGGTCGCTTTCAAACTGTTGCTGTCAGTGGTTGCCAGCGTTCAACTAGTTATGCCCAACTTGCTGTCTGAGTTTCTGCTCCACGGCGGTGAAGAAGAATTGCTTTAAATGAAATACTTGTGGCTAGAAAATGACCATATAGAGATCTGTGCATGCTCTGGTGTCAGTCCAGGCGTCATCAAAGGTAATGGTACCGGCAAATGTCAGTGTTAAGTCCTGTGTTTAAACTGCTGCAGAGGCACATGTTTGACAGTAGGATTAGAAGCAGCAACATTTACCTCATCAGCTTATAACACTGACTTCATGCTCCACAGATCGCTCCATTCCTTCCACTTTTATCCTCATGAGATTTGCCCTCTCATCGACATCAAATTAAACCACATAATCTCTTTCTATCTCTTCCAGGATTCAGAAAGAGCTCGCAGAAATAACACTAGACCCTCCTCCCAACTGCAGGTAAGAAGATGTCATCTTTTCAAAGCGTTCCCCTCGCTGACTCACAATCCTGTACGTACAGATGGCTGTAATGGATGTAGACGGCAGAAATGTGCGTCTTTCACATCCGGCTCGTGTCTGTAAAAGGAAAGGCCACGCTGTAACGCGCTCCCTTTTGTCTCTGTTCCCATAATGCTTCTGTTTCTGTGTTTTGTTTGAGATGGTAATCTCAGGTGAATTAGGAGATGCTGTAGCCCGTTCTGGCATTGTGGTTGTTGTTGCTGCATGAAGCACGCTGCAACCTCTGTGGAAAGAGCAGATCACAGTATTATGGTTGCACTGAAATGGTGGAAAATGAGCGGCGGTGTGACTTTAAAACCTGTTTCAATTCTCATGTGGCCCCCCTCCTCCTCCTCCTCCTCGCTCTGCTGGGATTTACCGCAGACAATGGTTATTGTGTGCGGCTGCCGCGGCTCTCACCCCTTTTGAGGAAGAGATACGGTCGCTGGTGAGTGGCACACCACACGTTCATCCGTCTCTCTTGACATAAAGAGAGAGAAGGGATGCCTTTAGGATGCAGCGCAGGAGCCGCATTGTATTAACTGAAATAAAGTGACTCTGATAATGTCTGTGGTTATCGCGGCACAATTATCGCTCTCTGATCCAGCGCTCGGCTGCAAATTAAGACGGAAAAAACGGAAGCCGATTCTTGCAAGATTGAAGACACTTGTGGGAGCTGCTCACGGTTTCTGACCATTTTGGATATTTGTTCACGTGCACCTGCTTATAAATGATTCAGGAAAAACAGCTTTGTATGACTCATCTGGCGATTTGGAATTACTGCGCCCCAGACGGGCTTGTTTATTGCATGAATTAATCACCCCTGCTGGGTCTCATCAGAAGCCCACCAGCATTAACGATAAACATTGAGCTAACCTTTTCATTCCAGCCCACAGCCCGGTTTTTGTTATTGTCCTGGAGGCTAAAAAGAGATGCTGTTTTCCTCGAGGACTCTAATCTATCTCAACCCCCCTCCCCTCCTACCCCCCCCCCCCCCCCCCCCCCCCCCCCCCGCCAAAAAAAAAAAATCTAGGTTGGCTCTCATGCAGGATTTAGCTGGAGGACACGAGTAAGTCATTTGAAAGTAAAATAATCGCTAGCGGAAATTTCACAGTCAACGTCTTAGCGGGGGAACTAGTTGCCTGGGAAACAATTAAGCTTCTTCAAGATAATCCTTTTCTCTGTGTGTGTTCTCTTTCTGTACACGCAAAAACGACACCACACTATCCAATAATGCGTTTCCTGTGATGCACCCAAATAGATTAGCCTTCTGTTTGATAATGAGACAAGGGGGAGAAGAAAGAGGTCAGATGCATCCAACACCAAATCTGTCATGCAAACCATCACGGCACCATTAACATTCCCGCCTCAACGAGTGCACACGGCCGATGCTGGTGTCGTCATTTGTATGCCGCACGCTCCCCCGCTCCCGGCCAGGTTAGCCCCTGAAAGGTTATTCATTTCATTCCCCCGCCCCGCGACAAATGGAGTCACAGACTGTTGGCCCCCTTCAGGAGGCAGACAGAGAGTCGTGTTACACAGATTCACTTCACTACATTCAACAAACGCGACGCGCTGTGGGGGGGCGGTGGGGGGGGCTGCTTGATGTATGTCACCTCATCTGTTTCTCTGCTGAGGAGCCCCTCGGACTCCCTCGCCCACTTTGTCCTGCTCAGGGAGAATTTGCTGTCCTCATCATGTGGTTAAAATCTGCAGTCTCCTTCGTATCACCTACACTCTCTTCAGGGCTGAGGAAGGCTTCACGCTGTGTTTTTTCTCTCTGCAAAATGGAGAGCTCTGCTTCCTCTCTCTCTCTCTCTCTCTCTCTCTCTGTAGATGTGTGCAGAGAGCCAGAATTCCCCGTTTAAAGCCTTGGAAGTGCTGAGGATCTAATTTAGTGGAACATCTGTGGCAGGAGGTGCCCATTTGATAAGTCTAATGAAACGCCCACGCCTTTTCTTCCAGCATCCATCTGAGGCTGCCGTGTTAACCCTCAGCTGCATTTAATATCACTGACTGTTGTTACAATACGCCGTCCGTGTGGATAAATCATCACACACACATTGATTCTAGTGTTTCCTAGCTTTCCACAACTGTGAGCCGCCTGTTATATTAATGCTTAAGTTGTTTCAAAAAAATCAATTTCCAAACAGTATGAAGAAAAACTGTCACACTTTTTACTGCCATGTCACCACTCTGAAAACGATAGCAAGTATTTAAATTGGTCTCCGAGCTTTATCTCACTCTCGGCGCCGTGACAGCTCGCTCGTCACCTTGGCGGTTGTCATGCATCAAACGAACAGGAACACGTTGAAGCCCCGAGAGGATTTGACATGGCAATTATTCTCACTGTCATACACTGAGAGCAGATTGTACAGGCAGCTTGTGCTCTTACATGAACGTTGCAAATGAAGCAGTAGCTGAGCGGAGACATGTTTTCCTGCCTTCAAGTTGCACGAACAATTGCAATCATCTCTCAGGGAAACGTCTCGGATTAGATACTCTTGAAAAGGGAAGTGACAGGCTGAGTGCTGCAGCTGAATTCATCATGTTAAAGAGCTGTGCTGCTCAGCATATAGAGAATACTGTATCTTGTGTGTTTTGTATTACTGGAGGGATTTCATTTTTTTTTTGCTGAGCAAGTTGTCGACAGTTGGGAAACAAACCTGTTGTGTAAATCTCACAAAAATCCCTTGGCTGACTATTCCTGTGTTACGTCTGCTGTGGAAACGCCTCGCTCTATATGCCTGCAGTAGTCAATAAACATGCTGAATATTTCTTTTTGCCACATTTTCCCCGAGGCTAAATTGCCTAAGACTAACATTTGATGCTCTCGTAGGTGGCTAAAGTCTTCCTTTCACGGCTATATTCATACCTGAGTGGATTGGTGTATTGACACTTGCACATAAACTCCTGAAAGCAAACAGCCAAATGTTTCACTCTGACTTCATCTTGAGTTTCTTCTTCCAGCCCTCCAGTACATTTTCCGCATGAAGTCAGGGTGAGCTGATGTGAGTCCGTATCAGTAATTTGGGAAAATTCACCACGAGCGAGTAAGAGGTGTTGATGATGTAACTATCCTGTGACAGGCGCACGACTGCGTTATGTTTTCTGTTCGTTCATAGTACTGACTTGTATACTTGGATATGAATGTGTCGGACTCTGTCGCCGCGTCTTCCACTTCTGCGTTGTTCTTTTGACGTCGTGTCCTGCCTCCTGAGACCCTTCCCTCCTGTCTGACAGGGAGAGTCTCCTGCTGTTGAGATGTGGGGGGGAAAACACTCACAATTCAGGGATGGCCTGTCTGAAAGTTTCTAGAAATTTCAGAGGTGCATATGAGAAAATGACTTTATGTTTTCCAATATGCACCGACATATTAATTTGTAATGCAGATTTACAAATGGTGTCATTGTGTAGTTTTTCCATCAGTTTGTTCTCGTAGTTTTGGTCATATCTTCGGTGCCTACACTGGGTGTCACAGCTGAGGGAATTGTTTGGTAAATAATCGTAATCATTGAAAAATTCCCATTTTATTGGAGCTCACAAATCTATAGTGGCTGCCTTTCACATAATCTGTGAAATTATCTATTTTATGTGTGTCTTAGTGATCTCAAAACTCCCACCTCTCAGATTCTTAACCAGAATCCAAATATGTTTCATTTAAAAATATGTAGAACACAGAAAACACAGAGCGTCCTTTCCTCTGGACCGGCTGAAACGAACGAGTGGCAAGCTTAAATGACTTCACTGGCTCTAGTACCAGTTTGAGCTTCACCTGAAGTGTTCATATGATTGTCTTTCCAAGAGTGTTTGGACAATGTTATAAAATAAATGCAGCAAATTCAGCTTCTTGGATTGTATTTCACGTCCTACCTCATACTTCTGTAATAAAGCGTCTGTATCTGTGTGACTACAGTGCCTTGTTGCTTTTCCGTTCTTGTAGAGTTTATTCACTTCAGCTGGGAATGTCAAAGACACTCCGACTGATTGTAAAAACAGCAGCGCAATAGTGATGCACCTCACAGTTGTGAGCCGCGGTGCTGTGTGATGTGTTTTATCTTCTCGCAGATGGACACACGGATACTTCCCTCGCAGCTACAATGGAGTGATGGCAGCTGCCTGAAACATAATACAGTCAGTGAGTGTCAGATTTTGGAGTCAACCCATCAGGATTCAAATATGCAATTTTTAAAGCTGCTTTTGTGCACTCACATTGAGCAATCAAAAAAGCATTGCAGGAGGCGGAGAGGCCAGATTCTCATGCTGCTCAAATAGATATAATGCAAAACAGAAATAACACATGCTGCGTTTGGAGGAACAGGTTAACCCCCTCCTCTGCTGTCAGGTTATCACAAGTCACTTTGGGGAAGAACAACTTACAGAATAAAAAGTAAATAAGAAGAGTTTATGCACCCAAAGAAGCAGTTTAGCTCCTCTACAATGAACTGAAAATACTTAGTTTCAATACACACCTTCTTCTGGATTCTTCATTTTTAACAATGAGGACTTTGTGACAAACAACAGCAGCATCACATTTCTTGCTGTCGTCCTTCAGTGTTGAAACTGTTTCCAGCCCTTTAACCAGTGCGGATCTGCAACAGCGCCGTAACAAAGTCCCACCGTCATTATGCCTTTGTACTCACACACTGCATGTGAAACATCTTAATATTGGTGTTCCAGTGTGTGTGAATTCACATTTTATCACGGTGTTTTCAGAAGCGCATGTTAGCACACAGCTGCAGCTTTGCATTCACTCACACACAGACACACACACACACACACACACAGACACAGACACAGCTGTGTGTGTTCATGCATGCTGTCCCAGGTAAAAGTGGAACTATGACATAGTGCACTGCATGTGTGGAAGGTGCTAAACTCTTTCCCTTGTGTTGGTGGTTTTGGAGGGCGATGCTCTTATGTCTTAGCCGTTGTAGCTCCTTGCATGCTAACAGGCCTACTCTACGTTTAGGAGCGACACAGTAAGGGGTTTTCACAAACAGTCAGTTCATTTTTTGCATGGATTATCGCTTGATTATAACGTGATCTGACTGCCTCAAATGTCACTCCACATTAAGTGAAGCTGTGATGCACACTGTATGGCTGCTCATTAGAACAGCCGTGCTTGGTCCCCGAATTCTCCTGGTGTGATGTAATGCCTCTGTGATGCCCGAAAACAGAGCTGTCACTCCCTGATGACATCATGCGAGCTGCAGGGAACAGGTCTTTTTTCAAACCACAGCTGTTTACTGCATCACACGCTCGCCGGCTTACAGCTCTGACATGAATATGTATCTCCCATCAGCATCAAGTCCCACCAAGAAATGAGGCTGTCTTTATTGTAGGTTCTGACCTCTAATTCTCTCCTCGCTGATGGGATCATCTTCATGCCTGTGAAAGCTGTGTATTAGTTTTGTGCCATGCCCGTGGGGGATTATGCGCGAGCGACACACCCAGCATCATTTTTCACAGCGTTACCATTAAGCACAGCAGGGGAGGGTTATCAATATTCATGAGGGGGCGGAGGGACGAGGAGTAAAGGGAGGGGGGGGTCATGAGCTGCAGGAAAACCTCCTGTTTGCTCCAGTTGATCACCATATTCTGCACGGCAACATTAAAGAATGATGGTGCATACAGTCTCTGCAATGTGCGAGTAAATAGCAAGTGATTGTGTTAACATGACAGCTACATTTACCTTGAATCTGCCCCAATCAATGTTTTGTTTCCATAATCACCGCCTCTATAAATATTGATGAATTAAAGGGCCCCCATCTGGGTCTGACGGAGGCATGTTCTTGACCTTTCTGCGAAGGTCTTTGTCCATTGACTACTGAATGAAGCAATCCTTCATGAAGCCACGCTTCAGAATCCGAAGCGCTATGTTCACCAAGCAGAATAAATAAAAAAGGTTATTCTGGGAGACAACAAAGACATTAGCATAGACAAAGGCAGGGTCAGAGACTAATGAGGAGGACTGGGCGAAGTCGACCTTTATATTTGATGGGATGTTGCTGAAAGAGCGGGAAGCAAATATGAAGGGGAAGCAAATGTTTAGAGAATTTGCTGTCATTTATTTCTGTTCCGTCGACGTATGCTGCATACTACAGAGATGAAAAAGCAACTAAACACCTGACGACACCAGTGAACGCTCGCTGAATATGTTGTAGTCTCTGCTCAGACTCTCTACCTGTTTTCTCGTCTCGTTGCGTGCATGATGTTTCTGGGAGTCGACCTCTGGCAGTCGTTATGTAGCTACAAGCCAATAACAGCACTCAGGGTGTGAGGACTTAATAAAACGTTAGGTTATCCAGGTGCCAGATAGTCAGCACACACCCAGGAAGAAGCTTCTGTTGTGGTTGAGCTGGGTGGAGCAGCGTGCTTTAAATAATGTGGCTAAAAACCTTAACCTGACAATCGCTGCTCATTCTGCCTCTAAGACTGAAATTTACTTGACGTAGTTAGTATTTGATGCCAAAAAAAAAAGGCTTCAACAAACTATTTCTTGTCTAAAGATGAATCAGTATTTTTACCTGGCGTGATAGCAGCGTGAGAGCTTCATGTCCTGCCATCACTTCTGCAGCAGCATCGTCTGCAGCCTCTGCCCCCTGGAAAGCTGCTGCTACCATTATGAGCACCACCTAAAGGGAAATGTTATCAATAGAATAGTGTTTTTTTTTGTGTGTGAAGTTGAATTTGGGCCTTCAAAAATGTAATTTGAACTCCACATTTGAGGGCTTGCTGGCTCACAGGGCAACGGCTTGCATTGTTGCCATCAAACTATTGAATGGTTGGCTTTTAAGATGCTGCTTAAAAATGTTGTATTGAATCCAAATGAAGGACTCGTCACAATGTTTTTACAACATATATTATTATACTTTGTAAAATTATCTGTGATTTTCTGAACCTTAACTATACGAAAAACAAAATCAAGTTCTTCTAATTAGGGCCTCAAATTATTAACAGGAAATGCCAACATAGGAAATTTTATATACATTCAGTCACTGCTGTGGCTCAGTGGTAGTCGTCGTCAGGGGTTCGATCCCCAGCTCCTGCAGCCACATGTCGATGTGTCCTTGGGCAAGACACTTAATCCAAAACTGCTCGTGCTGCTTCATGAGCGGCATGTGAATGTGTAAGAATGGGATCAGTTAATACCAATGGAAACTCTACATAGCAGCTTCTGCCATCAAATGTGTAGGTGTGACCTGCAGTGTAAATAGGCTTTGAGAAGTCAGAGGACTAAGTCCATTTACCAATCAGGATGATAGTTCACAGAGTAACAACAATTATTCTGCTACATGACTTAATTCAACTAAACACAAAGAAGTTGCCGACAAGATTCTTTAAACCTGAATTCTGCCTCTATAACACTAAAACATAAAAAGATGGATTGGTTGGAAATAAAGAAGTGGGCCGATTAGTTTTCAGGAACAGAATAGACGAACTTCATCTGGTGTTAACAGTAAATGCATCTTTGTGACTCAAGGTGAATTCAAAAAGCGCCATAACCCAGGAGGAAACATGCCATCTGGGAAAACAACAGTGGTGCTTGAACATGAATGAGATGCAGCAGGGCTGCTTCAAGAGCAGAAGGATGTGACAGCATACAGATGGACTGAACCAGACTGCTGATTTGATGTGGCCACCGCACTCTCCACCTATAAAACATCTGCTGAAAATCACCGTCTACCCGAGCAAACCACGCTGCCCTCATCTCTCTTTTTTTCTGCTCCCACAAACTTTCAGAGTGGAAAAGAAATAAATGTGCTCCTATAGAGCGACCGTAACATATGCTCCCACCTCCTCCCTCGCAGACACCGGCCTGAGTTTAATTCATCCTTAATGTTTTCCACTGCGGCACTTGTTTGACAGCAAACACGGCCTGCCTTGATTCATGTGTGTCATTGAATTCTCAATGTCCTCATTTGCGAGGTAGTTTTTCTGGCAAACATTGGTCTCCAGAACGTTATTAATGGGCTTGTTGGGAAGCGGAGCATGCAGAGCGGCTTGTGGATATTTTGCAGGTGGAGTGTTGCCATTTCATCGCCGCTTTCACAGGCACGTTTTATTCCATCGAGAGTGACTGAACGGTAATCTGAGGCTGACAGGAAAGCAAAACAGAAGAATCTTTTTGGCAAGCGAACAAATAAAAGTTACGCTGATGTAAATAAACGCTCTGAGATCCCATTACTCCTGCGACTGGGATCTCAAAACCTCATAGATTTTCCTTTTCCTCCTGCCAAGAAGACTTTAAGTGTCTTAATGAAATATTCGCCGTCTCGGGGGGGGGGGGGGGGGGGGACAAAATGTTAACACTGTTAACGGCTGTTGTAAGTAGTAAAATGAACAACGTCTCAGATGAATGCCCTTTTCTCTGTTCAACCCGCTGCTTTAAACCTCGTCACATTTCTCCACCTGCTAACCTGAGGGCTTATATGGTGTCAAGAGGAATAGGCCATCGCAGTATCAGGCTGCACAGCCGATCTGGCAGCTCAGCTCATCCTGATCACTGACCTTTCGGTAATAAGTCCATTCCCCTCAGCCACAGAGCCAAATGGCTGCCCAGAGTGCTTTCTGGGAGGGAGCAGGCAGGCAGAAGAGACAGTCTCTAATTACGGCTGAATAGAGCTTCAGTGCAGGGCTGTGAAATTAAAAAAAATCAACACAGCACTCTTGACTAATTTAGTTCATAAATTGCAGGAGGCTGCAGTTTTTGTCTTTGAGACGAATGTGTTTTTGAGGCAGTTTCCTTTCCTGAAGCCGCGTTCCTGTGAATCCCCGGCCAGCGGAGCGATTTGCATGTCAGCACAAATTCTAACTTGTTTTATTCAAGGAAAGCAAACGTTTATAATTACCCCTCGACTACACACACACACACACACACACACAACAGCGCGCGCACACACTGAACTTCTATATTCTTTCTGAATTTGAAGTAGCGTCTCCATCGATTCATCGTTATTCACACGGGAGCCAGTCCAATCTGATGTCACACTCGGAGTGGAGAGCTGAAACGCTGTTATGGTGTCTTATTGGTGTTTTCATATTAATAATGCAGAGTCCTTCAGATAATTGTCAGCTTCTCGAACGATCGGTATCTGAAAAGGCGGTACATTTGTAGTTTTTTAATAACCCTGGTGTAAGGGTTTAAATTGACCGTGTTAACTGGCCAAATGTATCTGGGACGCCCTAGGGGGTCTCGACCCCCACTTTGGGAAACACTGAGCTAGACAGTGGTTGAATGCTGAAGTCAGCTGTCGTCCAGTGGGCGCTAACTGGTATCAAAATACTTCGTTTCAACTAAAAATAAGACCACATGGCTGTCAGATTTCTCAATCCAACGTCTTTTCTGTCGCTGGTTCGTAGAGGAGCAGTAAAATAATATTTCCTCAGATTCCCTGGAACACAGCAGTAAGACATTACAGCATTCGACCTCCCTCTGCGTGCATGACGTCAAAGGAGATCATGCGCTGTGTGAATACAGCGAGCTGAGATTAATGTTACAACATGTGCTCTTCAAGTGTTTTTTATGTTCTGGAGAAATTGTGCAACTTTAGCTTTTCTTTGACTGTCAGCTACTGCGTCATCCTTCACCTTGCATGCACAGCAGTACTACTGTTGGCTGAGTGATATTCTTATGACTCATTATGTTTTTGCAGCTTCCTTTTATTCAAAGCTTGTGTATTATGATAATGCTATACGCTGTGCATTATTCATTTTTGGCTGGGGGCAAACATTTGCAGCGCACCAGACGCTGGGTGCTTGTATAGCTGCTCAGATGCAGAGAAGGCATATGCTAGCTTCACCAGGATCTCTGCTTTGCCTCCTTCCGTCCTCTTAATGAAAAGAGGAGGACTGAGGATGACAAAGAGATGCCCCGCTTTATGCTTTATTTACAGCATTGTTAACATGACCCCAGCGAGGACAAACTCCCCGCATGAAAGGCCACTTCTTTCAAAACTCTCTGTTAAAAATATGCTCCTCTCTCCGTTCAATACCAACCGCTGCCGCCTGCATTGATTCAGCCCAGCGTGCGAGCTCGCCCTCCTGTGAGAATAAAATCATGTTATTCCCTTCGACTTGGAAAGCATACAACCACCTACTCAACCATTTCCCCTTGTTTCTGGATAAACCGTCCGGTCAGTAATTGCAGTAGTCATTGTGCAGACGAACAATAAGAGGCTTGATTAAAAAACAAACCATGTCATCTGAGACAATAAAGACAATAGAACAGAGGAAGGAGGTGTCGCCTGGGCCGCCGCGCTGCGCAGTAATTGGTCTTGGGCCTCTTTCACAGTCAGGGAGGGGAATGGAGATTGCTTCATTAAAGTTCCTCTTCTGATAACCACAGCAGCCACACTGATAGAAAAGAAGATCTTAACTGAACGACGGTGCCATTAGGAGAGGGGGAAAAAAAAAAGGCCCCCGGGGAAGAGAATGAGCTGGAATAGCAAATAATGCAGATAATGGTTTTATTTGTGCACGGCGGTATTCACGAGCTGCAAAACACACCGATTCACATTCAATTACTGGTTTACTTTCCCGTTTTATTTATCAGCCCCCTGGTGCAGGTCTCGACTCAGACAGCGATTTACCTGCTGCTGTAAACATCTCTCTGCTTTAGCGACAGGATGCTTCAGGAACACTCTGCTTCTGTGCGCAGACGTTTGGCTGCGTTTACAGTTTTCACTTTGCACATCTATGTGTTCATGATTGCTGATTTTTTTCCCCCTAAGAACATACTCTGTTATGTTCATGTTAAAACCATCCATGTGATCGCCAGATGTTGTCAGCTGGAAACATACCAGTTACAAGAGACTCCTCCAGGGACATTTTATTGATATGTTTTATAATAGAAAACAGGAATTTAAGCCTTCGAGCTCCTTAGTGTTTGGTGGCCCAAATGTAAACTCATGTGGAAACTTATCGCATGTCCAAAGAAATTAAAAATCCCTTTACGTGATTGGCCGCAAGCAAAACCCGACAAGTATTCTTTCTTTTAGATCCTCTTGCCAAAAGGATTGAATGTCATGTCTTCCTACATAGTGCTGTGTAACTTTGATTAAAGCCACCAAGGGGCTACAAAAAAAAGCCCCTGTGGCCACCATAGGTTTGTCACAACGACATAATTTTTAACATTGATCCGATAATAGTACAAATCAAACAATAACTAATGAACTAAGCAGAAGTGAAAGGTATGCAATTTGTTAAAGATAAGACTTCAGTCTTATACTGACTTAAATAAATTGAAGAGTGTATCACTTTCTTCACTCTGTAATGTGGCATAATTTTTTTCTGCTTATATTGTCTTTCCTGTGTTTTAATAAGGCCAGCATTGTGGCCACCAAAAATGTATTTTGGCCACTAAAATTAGGGGCCGTAAAATTTCAAGAACCGTTGCTGGGGCGCCCCATATACAATGTTACAATGTTACAATTCACTTAGCAGACTCTTTTATCCAACGCGACGTACATCAGAGAGTAAGTACAACACTACTCCATTCATACACCGCCACTGAAGCAGCGGGAGCAATGCAGGGTTAAGTGTCTTGCCCAAGGACACATCGGACATGTTGCTCAGCTGGGGATCGAACCCTTGACCTTCCGGTTTTAGAGGCGACAACTCTACCAACTGAGCTACAGCCGCCAATGAGTCCCAGAGAGTCCCTGCGGCTGTACCAGGGCCCTTGACATTTCCTGCATGTCATCATTCCCCCACTCTTTTCTGCCACATTTCTTCCAAATATAGGCTTTAAATATCCCAAAAAGTCCCTCATGGGGGGCTACCATTGCTGCTGCGGTGTTTGAATAAGTGTAAAGAACCGTTTGACTGGTCTTTGGAGAGATTTGTCTTGTTTTTGAATGGATCTCCGTTGCAGCATCAAAAGGTGGAAGTAGCATTTCTTTGAAAGGGTGTGAATGTCTCTTTTTTTCGAAAGAAGGATGTGGAAGGATGTCACTTTACATCTTGTGGCTGCCTTATTGGGTTAGAAATTTCACAGATTACCCAACACCATCCAAAATAGCTGTGTGCCTGAGAGTTACATGACATTTCTATCCAACTGGACAGTGAGTAAAAGATTGAACTCTCTCTGCAGTTTCTTGAATCATGAAGGATGTGAATCGACTGTTCTCAGTGCGTACAGCCTGTCGTCTTTGAAGCTTAACCCGTGGACCTGGTTCTTTAGCGGTGGACGGGCTCTTCTGTATTGTTTGAAAAAGGTGCTTTGTTTCTCCAGCAAACATTCATTTTATGTATATATGACTGTTTGTTTCCTGCACAGTGGTGCGGTGGTTAGCTGCAGTGAGAAGGTTCCTGGTTCAATCCCCGTCTGACAGGAGCCTCTCTGTACGTCGTTAGCATGTTTTCCCCCGTGCATGCGTTGGTTCTCTTCGGGTACTCCGGCTTCCTCCCACAGTCCAAAGACATGCTCGTTAGGTAAACTGGTGACTCTAAAATTGCTCTACTGCGAGTGTGGCTGGTTGTCTGTCTCTGTATGTCAGCCCTGTGATTGGCTGGTGAACAGTTTTTGCCCAATAACAGCTGGGATCGGCTCAAGCAACCCCCAATGGGAAAAGCGCTAACGATAATGGATGGATGTTTCCTGCGGTTTCTCCCGTTACTGTGGTTGTCGGGGTTGCTTTTAGTTTAGTCTCTCTGGTATCAATATTTTTTCCGCTCCCGTAACTCCAAAATCTAAATGTTTGGATGTCCGAGACATTGCTGAACACTTTCCTCTTAAAGAAATCTTCTTTTCCTCCTGTGTGAATATGATCAAGGTAGTGGGTGGCACAGCCCTATCTCGTACATCGCTTTCCTCATCCTAACCTGAGAGTGTCTGTGGGAATTGGCTCTGGGTGACAGGAAGGGTTGGTGATTTCTGCTGTGAGATTAGCCCAGCTCTCGTGCTGCAAGATAAAGGTTATCTTCGAGCATTGGCACCGATCTGCAGATCGCCCAGTTTATGAAATAAAGCAATGTGGATGATTAGATGGACACTGTATCATTGGGAGGAAAGGTCATTCAATATATATGGAAATGATAACTGCTGTCTTTGATTACGGCCTGGAGTAGGTCTGTGTGGAGAAGAGTTCCTTCATCGTCTACGAGGGAACCTTTATATTCATTCTCAGTCTCTAAAATGATGATGAGCATATTGATATTACTTTCAAATAGTTTGATAATGCCGGTTAGAAGAATATCCTGATCATGACGGTGAAGCAGAGCCGAGGGGGAGAATCCCTCTAGAGTGAAGATATTAAAAAACACTGAAGTTTATCTGCGCTCTTTAGCAGACAGGATGTTAGGGGAAGATAGAGGGATTCCTCAAGTGTTCACAAGGTTTGTACCAGGAGCTGAATGATCCACAGAGGTTTCCTCCTCTCCTAAACAAACAGAACTAATTATTTAAACAATAATACAGTATCATGCATACAGCATCTCTAAAGCTCTGAGGTAAACATGGTGTCAGGAGAGGCTGCGGGCTGAGACACTTCCAAAGACAGGAGCTTGAAGGTTGAAAAGGTTGACGTGATAACGAGATGAATCAGGTGCTCTTCAAGAATAGGGTTCAGAGGTCAAGTATCTAATAAATAAATGACCGTCCTGATATACCAAACAAGTTCATTGTGAAGAAAAGGCAGTTTAAACTGACAGTTGGAGAAACTCATTACATCCCTGTACAAACATCCCTGTTTAATAATGTTTTTTTATTGTGTTTCTGAGTGCCTCAGACTTTGTTTTTAACTTGGCTTGTAATCCGGACAGTCATTTATTTATTAGCTATTTGAGCTAAATTTTTAAGTTGCGATTCTTTGTCCTGTTAACAGGAGCTGATTGTCTTGACATGTCTCCTTCTATCCAAAATAAACAGTCCTAATCTATAAATGAATCGGTTTGATGTTAAAAAATAAAGTTTTACTGACCTCTCTTTAGCAGAAAGGATGTCAGAAGGGGCTGCGGGCCGAGCCGTTGCTAACCACATTAGCTTCGTTTTTTCTCTTGTTGCCTTTAGGACAGATGAAGAGAGACAGGAGATGTTGGGAGGAGAGAGTGGGGGGGATGACATGCAGCAAAGGGCCGAGGTCGGATTCAAACCCATGGCCCGCTGCTATGTGGACTATAGTCTCCGCCTATGGTGCGCGCAACTTAACCGCTAGGCTTTGCGGCACCCCAAAGGTGTCCGCTCTAAAAAAACTGAAAACAACCAAACCACTAAAAAAAAAAAAACAGTCTAAGGTTAGAAATGTTTTGTATGAAGAGTATTCCTGCCATGCTTGTGTAAGCTGAGCAGCTCAGCTTGTTCCTCTTCTACCTTCCAGACATTATTTTAAACAACTAACATCTGAAAAGTGAAAGTGACGTCTTGCACAAGTGAAAGTAGTGTGCAAGAACTGCCGGCCTTCTGTTTTCTAGTTTTTCTTTTCTGCTGTATGAAAAGCAGGACGATCCATATCCAATCCATATCAAGTAAACAAACGTTTATTGTTGTTGGTGATGTAAATGTTGTCACTTAATACAACTACTCACTTCCTCACCTTCACATGACTTACTCACCACGATACGAGCTTCTGATTCCGCCTCGTTTATTCAGTAATCTTAACAGTTTCAAATGAGAATAATGAGATAAATGTGAACTGTAAAGGAAAGAGGAGGAACCTCAAAGGCAGCGAGCAGTGTGGCTGTACGCTTTCAGTTCTCTGTTGTGGAGGAAGCGGCCCAGCTGTCACACTGAGTTCCCACATGAGTGTAATCTCTGAGGACAGGGCAGCGGCGAGACTCTCACGGACACCCGCGCCCTAATGCGTCCCAGACCCTTGAAAACAAATGACCCAAATAGTCAGTGAATCAAGCCATTTGGCTGACGGTGCACTGCAGATGTAGTGTTACTTACACAGAGGTTATTATTACAGCGGCCGACAACAAAAGAAGCCCCCGTTGGAGCGGCTAACGTCATGTGTTTGTGCAGAGCGGAGCGATCTGCTTCATGAGAAGAAAGGAAAAACAAAAAAAGGGAGAGACTTAATATTTGTCAGACTGTCGCTCTCAGGTCTCTGTGTTTGGTTCGTTGTGTGTTTGTTCCTCTTAACGCCTTCATTGACTTCACATTGATCTGATCATTTTTCAAAGCGCCAGCGAGTGAGCAGTTTGCAGCTCCGCGTGCACGGCCCCACCGACGTATGAAGGAATGAGCCTGCTGGGTGAAGGTTGCACTTGCAGGATTGAAATGTATATAATATATGCCTTGATTAGCCAATCATTATTGTGCAGCGAGGATGTCATTTGAAGAGCATAATACTCTGAAAAGCTATTAACCCAGGTCAAGGAGTCGACAGCCATTTAACTCCCGACATTAACTGAGCATTAATTAAAGCCTGCTGAATTGGATCTCATGCAAAGACTTGATAATGACGTGAATCTGAACATCGCCTTGTATGTCTCTGGTCTTATTTAAAAGCTTGGACCCACACTTATAAGATATATCAGAGACCCCACATGACCGCTGATAATCACTGATTAAACAGTTTTGTTCCCACAGTGTGGAGAGGAAGGATATGACCAAAGCGGCACATCGCACACCAACAGGTTCCATCATCCAGAGTCCTCACAGATCTGTAAAATTCCCAGCATCTCTCGCTCATGAACGCGACTTTTCTAACACACAAAAATGGCGGACATTAGGTAGGAAGAATTTGTGGTTGTTTTTGGACTATGACGCACAAAGAGAAGGGTGACACTGTTGATCAAGAAGTTAAGACGGCGTGGATACATGAGTGCATGTTAGAAGCTGGGGGTCGTTGTACTTTCTTCATCAGTCAGCTCGCCGCTCAATTGGCTATGGTTTGTTTCCCGTGATAATCCACACACACACACACACACACACAGCAGGAGATACAAATGTAACATTTTGATATTTACAATTTGAAATCAGGGCGGCTCTGACGTCCCTCTGATCACATCGGACCACTCCTCACACCACAGAAAAACACGACAGATCATCTTAAGAACCGTCAGAAAATGAAGAAACCTGAAGAACTAAAGCTGTGTAGAGGAGAGATGTTTTTGTTTTCACAGCACTTAAAAAAAAAGAGATTTACTAGGTATCTGTGGTGGCATTGGTAAGGACTCAGATGGCTAGGAAGTGCGGGAAATGGTTTCAGTATTAATAAACATTAACATCCTAAGGTAGGTTACTTAAGAATACATTAAACACATTTGACAACAACAGGACGCCTCACAGGTCAGTCTACATTTGGTCTATCCAGTATACAGCTTCTTAAAGTATTTCTAAGGTAATGTAACTGAACTGGAGCTTCTTGTGATGGAGACGCCGCTCACTCCTCCCAACGCTAACGACCATGTGAGAGACTGTCAGATGCTGAAAGAGCTGGCCCTCAACCAGCTGCAACAAAGCACCACATGAACAGTGTGACGGCGGGGGGAGGAGGTCTCCGAGCAACAGCCAGCGGTGGCATGCTCATTCAGCTATTGACTTAGCCTTTATCCACAGCCTGTTGTGTGTCTGTCGGATCCCCTACAGCAATCTCTCTGCTGAGCGAGGACCTCTGCCATGCCCGCTCGTCTCTATCTCTCCATCACGTCTGAGTTATTATCACGGCTGCAGACTCATCAGCCTCACAGGGAGAGAGAATCTGCTTCTGTTTGGAGGTGATTGGAAAAGGAGTAGTTGGCGGTGTGTTTCAGCGTGGTGTCAGGAAGCCTTTGTGAGCACAGAGCGGTAATGGAAGTGTTACCGCGAGGTGTGTGTAGCACACAAATGTTAGCAATAAGAAGAGGAGAGAAGATTGCCCGGAGCGAGAAAAAATAAGCTTCCTGTGTGGAAAAGCAGGAAATGTGGAAAGTAATATTTGAAGAGTGGTCACAAAAGTTCAGTCATCAGCTGTGTTTGAAAGTATCATTCAGTGAACCCCTCAAAGGTTTACACTGACTAATTACAACCCAAACAGGTCTTGGTATGAAAAGCCACAGACTCAGAATCAAAGGAGGGAGTCTGCCTGAGTGCTTTGAGGGGTTTGAACAGTAAAACTCAAAGACAGAGTTTAATGCAGGCCGTCAAGGAAAGAGGCGAGATAGAAAGCTCAGTCATGTATCCTGATACAGGTACAAAGTCTAACACTGTATATCCCCGCTTTCCTGGTTCCTGATTGGAATCCCCGTCCGACAGGAGCCTCTCTGTGTGGAGTTTGCATGTTCCCCCCATGTGCATGTGTGGGTTCTCTCCGAGTACTCCGGCTTCCTCCCACAGTCTAAAGACATGCTCGTTAGGTTAACTGGCGACTCTAAATTGCCCGTAGGTGTGAATGTGAGTGTGGCTGGTTGTCTGTCTCTATACGTCAGCCCTGCGATTGACTGGCGTCCAGGGTGTAACCCCGCCTCTCGCCCAATGACAGCTGGGATCTGCTCCAACATGTTTCCTTAATGTCTGATCATATAGTAAGGTCACTTTATCATTTCATTCAGTAGATATCTTACAGATTGGACCTTTAAACTGTGAGTTCAGGTTGTTGTTTAAAAAAAAAAAAAAAACACTATTTACTGAGTTGTCATGTCAGTTTCTCTCTGGAAAGAGATCAAGTCTGATGTTAAATCCATGCTCTCCTGTTATATCTGCTCTCATGTGAAAAGTCTGCTGTTGTGTGGAGGCAGTTATTTACTTGAGACGGAAAAACTTGAAATGATTCCCTCCTCCCCTGTGGACATGTGACAAACTAAAGATGTTTGTTAAAAAAAAGAAAAGAAAAAACAATAATTTTGAAGGCATTAAAAGAAAAATGAATAAAGCCATCTTCTTCAAAATGATGAATATTACAGACATTAAGCTGCCTGTGGCCTAGTGGTTAGTGTGAAGGCCCCATGTGCGGAGGCTGTGGTCCTCCGGGACGGGTGGCCTGGGTTCGGGTCTGACCTGTTGCTCCTTTCCCTCTTGTCGTTCCACACTCTCTCTCTCTTTCCCCCGATGTCTGTCTCTAGAATAAAGGCATAAAAAGCCCCCAAAATAAACCTGAAGGGTTAGAGGGCACCTGTGATGAGAGGTCAAAGGTGGCTCCTTATGAAGGTTTTTTTTTTGGAAGGCAGCGAGCAGCGTTGAACTGCTAGTCTAACAACGATGATTTTAAATGTATTTTAAATATGTAAAATAAATCCCAAGATATTTTGGGGGCCTTTATTAGATAGAACAGCTGCTGGGAGATAGGAAATGTTGGGAGGAGAGAGTGGGGGACGACATGATGAAAGGGCAGAGGTCAGATTCTAACCCAGGGTCGTAACCGCTAGGCTAGGCGCCCCTTGAAGGTCATTTTTTGAGCAGAGTTTTGGCATCGTGGCGTCGTCTGTGCATTCCTCCGCTCCCATTTAACATGTTTAATAACACGACAGAAGACTGTAGAAGCAGCTGAATGTGACCACCGTCTCTGACTGTGGTTTCCCTTTTACTTTACACTGTTATGACAGGCTTTCCAAGCACAAGTAACTGCTGGCTATCACGTATCAACATCTGTCTCTGTGTGCGTATAAATCTCTGTATATTTAGGTCATTTCCTGGAGTGGGTTCTGATATTGCTCCCTGTTGGACAGAGTTTGTTTAGAGGACTTAAAAACCTGCAATTTCATGTCATTTGGTGCCATTTGATCGCGGAGCAGTCGCACCTCTTGTGCCTGCAGAAACAACAAAACCATTAGAGTTAATCTTTTGTAAATAAACCTCTGGGGAAAAAAGAGTCACATCTGGATTTGAGCTGCGTTCTTAGTGCCGTCTCCGCTCTGAACGTGTGTGGTGGACGTTATCACTTACAGCTAAGTATCAGATTTAGAAAGACAAATATATTCAATAATCACATGATGTATGATTCTCGTTTCATTCTTTTGTCATTTAATGTCCGCACTTGCTCAAAGAATCCAAAGATTTTCTTTGTGTCTGAAACAACACGAGTCCACATCGGCGGGGTCCTTATCGCCGCAGCATTTTGAAGTAATTCCCCCGGGAAGAAGTAATCATAATTAGCTAATTAAAGCAGGCTTAAGCAAGGGGCAGAGTGAGAGAGGGGAAAGTAGATTAGCAGAAATTTGCATGTGTTGACACTGACGGAGGAAGGAAACGTCTACTGTCTATTTATGGGAGAGTGATCTATTTTCAAGGGCACCCTTAGAGCCATGTGCTGCTCTTAACAGTGGGGTTGTTTTGAGGTTATAACACTGTCAGGAGGACGTCTGTGTCTCAGATTATTGCTTTCTGTCTGTATGAAAAGTGGTCCAGAGTCGCAGCAGTGAAAACAAAACCACACACACACGTCTGTAACTTGCTCATCTGCCAGCAGCTCAGTCGCTGGAAATTACATGAAGTCGGAGGGATTGTTCATTGTCCCGCTCTTTGCGATCTGGACATTGTCCCGGTCTCCCTCCTGGCTCAGGTCCAGCTCATGGTCTTACCACAAACAGCAGCAGGGGAGGGGACAGGGGATGGGGGATGGGGGACGGGGGGACGGGGGCGAGGGGACCTTAATATGGAAATGGCATTAATTACGGGGCCTATACAACAGATGTGACCTTCAGTCTCCACTCAGCGTAAATACTCGGCTCATGGAATAAACTGGATCAAATGTGGGATCATTTTTGATCTGTTATTAATATCTGTTTTTGTTCAGCTCCTCTTTGAATAACAACCGGAGCGACTGTGATTGTCTTTCTGACTGCTGTAAAGCGTCTTTCAGCGTCAAGCTTTGTTGAAACCCATCGATGAAGAGGACACTGACTCTCCTCGATGTGTGTTTATTTAAAGGCTTTAACCCCGATTGTGTCACGGCACTTCAGTACTATTAATCTCTTGGTAAAAACTGTGTGGACAACAAAATGGTTAACTGAGACTGTGTGTATCATACAACAGCTGATTGAAGTGCACGGTGAGCTTTTTGTGAAGTGAGATGAGATTTTTCATGAATTGGCACGTTGAAATAATGATTGATTGAAAAGCGAGAGGAGTATTTAAGGAAGAATGTGCGACATGTTACACATTAATATATCAGAATTCAAGTCTATCCTATGTAAATGTCTCTCTGAGTCATGCAGTCTACAATGAGGGAGAAGCTTGAGTCCCGCTGGCACAGTATATAGAGACAGGAAATAAGAATAGACAAAGAAATAGAGCAATAAGTATTAAATATGAGATACAGATATTTTAGTACAAGATAAAATGCTGAGGAATGGGATGAGTAAGGTCATTAAATGTCAAAATAAAACTGTTCTGTGTCCAGAAAAAAGGCAGCACCCAGCATTTTTTTTCCCCCGGGCACTCCGCCTTTTTCATGCAGCCTCTCCGAGCGCTTCGAGTTGAAAATCTTCTCAGAAAGGCGCTGTTGACGTCACCGGCGCTCTTTTTCCAAATGTATGATATTCCCTGTAGTTTTGTCTCCTACAGAACGAATCTTGTACCCACATCCTCCTCCTCCTCCTCCTCCTCCTCCTCACTCCGTGTCTGATCACATTTCTCCAGGTTCTGTGATCGTTGACTAACACACCACAGATCCATTCATTCTTCTGTTTACACTTTACATTCATGATGTAAACTATGTGTGAACAGTCAGAGGGAAAGCTGTGGGTAGTTTAAGTGTAAAAGAATCTCTTATATTCTTTGGTTTTCCTGCACGCTCTCACTTACAACTTAAACATTTTACACTGCAAAGCATCCGAAATGTGGACGATAATCTAAATCCTTCTCGCACTAAAACCCCTGAAACCTCCGAAGCTTCAGAATTCCCCAAATCTCCGTCATTAACATGTCAGAGACCGGCGTTTACCGCCCTGAGCTGCCCCGACCCCCAGAATCTCTCTCTTTGATCACCATGCTGTCTGTCCTGGCGCGCTGCGCTGATTAACATATTAACACGTCTTTTGTTTCAATCTTCCAGCGCTGGCCCAAAAGGAGACAACATCTACGAGTGGAGGTCGACCATCCTGGGACCCCCGGGCTCCGTGTACGAGGGAGGAGTCTTCTTCCTGGACATCGCCTTCACGCCAGACTACCCCTTCAAACCCCCCAAGGTCAGCAGCTACAAAGCGTTTGGTTGTCTCAGGCTCTGGAAGAGTTTGGGAAATAATCTGGAATCTTTAGGAATCGGACAGAATATGAGGACAGTTTTTTTGCTGTGTCCTTAAACACACTTTACAACCACAGATTTTCTTGGATCTCCCTTTATTCTCGTGTTCCTGGGCAGATATATATGCAGTTACATCTGACCATCTGTCACAACCAGCACAGCTCCATTAGTATTCACTCAGGTCTCTGTCTACCTCGTGCATTACCCCAATCTCTCCAAACTCTCCTTCGACTTCCTGAGAAAAATATTTGGCTCTTTAGCTTCTTAATGCTCCGCTGTGTTCACCAGCTGCACACTATTTATGTCTGCTGCTGTCTCCGTGCTGAACGGGCGGCGCACGCTCAGTTTTTAGACCTTTCCCACTGAAAACAGCTGTGGACGAAAACGAGCCTGATGAGAGCAAGTGAAATGAAACAGTTTAATGAAGGCCGGAAAATCAAGACAACGAGCAGAAACACGCTGAAATGTCCGACAGAGCTGCTCTGTGTGTCTACAGTCAGTTATGATCCACTCCTTTGAATAGAAACACAGATTATAGTTATTCACACTTTTGTTATCTGCTGTTTTTAGGATTAATTGCAGAGGGATCATTGGAAAGACAAAAGGAGAGTCCTTTTCCAGATGTGCAGTCTTAGTCTGACTCTCATTATCAGGGTCTGGTTTCTCTAATAACGCCTAACAGACGGTTTATTCTACCCTTTGCCCCCTGTATGAGGCTCCACACATCCTGTACTGATTGTTTACATTTACATGTGCATGTGGACATAAGTGGTCAGGATGCTGCGAGGGTGATTGTGATCTTCCTAGCCGAACTGGTTTGCATAGTGTGGCAAACGTTAGCAGAGCTACCACCAGCATTCAGTCCTTCCCTGTTGGTTATACATTGCTCCGGGGCGATATCTCAGTTTAACATGACACACCCGATTTACTTTTTTCAATCTGAATGTCACAGAGGCATATTGTGGAAACAATGTGATCCCTCCCTCTGTACCTTCTCTGAGGTAGTAACAGAGGCGTTACAGGGGCGCATGTCTGACTATGTGGCGCTCCTGCTGTGCCGTGCTCTCGAGTAGAATCACAGACAGGCGGACGATGATGGGGTACTAGTTTCCTCTCGTCTTGATGACCTACTCTGGTGCAAAGTTCAAGGTAAACCCCAGAAAATAGCCCGTAATAGTGAATCAAGTTATCCGATCTTTGTTTGTCTGTTTGTACAAAATCTTATCGCAGCTCTGTACAAAATGTTTCACAGGTACAAGAACGAGTTTTCTAGCGTTGTTTGGCTGCTGCATGTTGACGACAGCGTCATGCAATAAAGAATAAGTACTAGCTCAAGGGAGCTGATACCGAGCTGGCAGGGCATGTTGTGTGGTAACGTCTTTTGTGGTACGAGTCAAGCTTTTTGACAGCTCTCTTTTCAGCTTGGTTTGCACTTTTCCACTCTTCTGTTTCTGAAGAATCGTTGAGTTTTGGCCCTTTCAGATCACCGTGTCTGAAGATTCCTCTCTTTGTTTCATACTGTGTCGTCTGCAGAGGACTCTGAGGACGTCGAGTGGATTTAATCATTGAATACACAGACCGTCAGAGCCCGTCTCCCTTCACTTTGCTGTGCACCCCATTACCCTTTCACATGGCCTTCATTTTCTCCCCCTCTTGCTCGCTCTCTCTCTCTCTCTCTCTCGCTCTCTCTCTCTCTCTGTTATGCACACCCCTCCTCAATCTGGCTCGCCCTCTTCTCCCCTTCTTCCTCGCTCTTTGTGCCGTGTAACCACCAGCTCTGTGTTTGACAGCAGACTCAAACAAATCCACAGGCCCCGGCCCAGCCTTCTGTAGCTAGAGGGACTTGAGTGTTTCCTCCCCCTCCGATACTTCCCTACCCCTCTGACACACTGTGATCCTCAGCCAAACCCCCCCCCCCCCCGCTCACACACCAACACACAAAACCCTTTGGCTTGTAGCTGCCACAAACCCCCCCCCCTCTCTATAGTAACGCTTCAGTGCAGCTCAGACCTCAGGCTTGGGATTTTTGGACCCAGAACCTGACTCGCTTTCAAGACTCTAAGGGAGAAACAAGAGTCGACAAGTTCACCAGGTGGATGTGTTTCTATCTTCCGATCTGTGTGTCTGCAGAGGCAGGCAGGTTATTTATAACGTCCTGCCCTGTGTGATTTTTGGGAATGCCAAGGCTCATTAGAGTTTTCCTCTGAGGGGTCGGGGTCAGGAGGGCCAGATGTTGCTGATTGGTCCTGACAATGACACCAGTGTTTTGCCCCGCTGCTCCAAACAGATGTCAAGCTCACAGCCAAGCGGAAACAGACCACAGCAGCAGGGATACGCTGGTTGTTTGCATGTTCAAGGTGCTTTAGATCAGAGAGGTTTTAGTCAGGGTTATGTGTTCTGGGTCATGCTTACTGTGCTACGTAAAGGAATCAATTTACCAACAGAAGAAAATGACCCAGTGCACACAGTAGTGAGGTGGTAAATGCACGTTACTCATGAAGGAGGGTTGAAAATGAAATCTCGATAGGAATCACTCATAAAGCTGGCTACTCACTAGACGATTTTTAAATCTTAACTGATTTTAAGAATGTGGCAGACCAGAAACATGAGGACATGGTGTTAAGATTTCACAAACATGAGATCTCACAGATCAAATGTCACTTCACAAGAACAACAAATACTGTATGGCGGAAGATTGACGTCGTCAGCCGGCGGTACTGCTGTGTCTTCTGTTTTGCTGCGAAAAAATCAGATCTCCAAAGGCAGATGCCAACATGACTTCTGCTCTGCTATTTATTTAGGCTGTTTGACTTCTGGGTCAAAGCCCGGCACAAGAACTGTGGGGGTCAGATTGCTTAAGTCAATCGACCCCCAACCGAATCATCTCTGTGTTACTTCCACCTTGAGACATTCAGCGTAGTACAAATCTCAAGCGTTTTAAAAGTCCAGTTTTAGTCGGACTTGCACAATAATTCCACTTTTTCTAACTGCATGTAAACGTCCTGACAGAATCAGCAGTGAAAATAACTCTATCCTATCTATCTCTAAAATACGCTATCCCACAATGATGAGCAAGGCTGGAAATGAGACATCATGGTCTGAGCAAAGCACTCAAAGCATTTCATATTGTTATTAGGAAATGATCTATCTGGAATACTGTGGTAAAAACTGTGTGGAAAAAAAAAAAGGGTTAACTGAGACTGTGTCATACAACAGCTGAGAGAAATGATTGAAGTGCACGGTGAGCTTTTTGTGCAGTGAGATGAGATTTTTCATTAATTGGCACGTTGAAACAATGATTGATTGAAAAGCGAGAGGAGTATTAAAGGAAAAGTGTGCAACATGTTACAAATAAATAAATCAGAATTCAAGTCTATCCTGTGTAAATGTCTCTCTGAGTCATGACTGTCTACAATGAGGGAGAAGCTCGAGTCCGCCGGCTGTACATGTGTGAAATATGTTCAATAATCCAAAAATACACCATGATGAGGAAATGGTTGAAATTACATCGGCAAGCAACGCTGGAAATGAGACATCATGGTCTGAGCAAAGCACTAAAAGCGTTTCATATTTTTATTAGGAAATTATCTATCTGGAATACCGTGCAATACCCCCACCATCAAAGGGTCGTATTATCACATTTAAAGACCCAATAACTCTCTCTGAGGGGCGGCTCATGTCCGGCTCCCTCCACTTTAAAAACACTTCTGTTTCCATGGTAACGATTCTTCAAAATGCTGTGCCAGAGGGTCATATATTAACACTTGTTTCCTGGAGTCCAATACTCAAAGTGTGAACCAAACTGTGATTGTTTGTTGTGATGTTTTGTTTCTACACTATACTGCCCCCTGCTGGCCAGACGGATGCACATAAATATCCTGAGAATAAACTGTACAGGGTGGTTTACTGACTAGACGGAGTACAAACTAAATAATAAATATATGGTTCCCTGACTGCAGTAAAGTCCTGTACTTTGAGATGTGCTGTGTGTTCTCCCACTCACATCCAGCAGCGGTGACAAATGCTGTTAAATGTCCCTCAGTGGAGCAGTAAAGAGAGAGCCCATTACACTGCTGCTGATGCTGATCAATCAGCTTTAATGTGAATCAAAGAGAAAACGTAGGTGAACTTCCCTCAGCAGCTTTTTACTGTCCTCCATGTTTCACCTTTTATCACTCCTGGTTATAAAACAAGCTCCTTTACGTGACATATTATAACCAGTCATGGAAAGGTTTTCAACTCGTCTCTTGCACACACCTCACATCTTAGGCCTTGTGTCCACCTAGCGTTTTTTTCTGAGCGCCAGCGTCTTTTTTCAATTGTTTTCCATGAGCAGAGAGCGTTCGCAGCAGAAAGCGGCCGCCTGGAGAAAAACTGAGCGCCCTGGGTCTTTTTTCCGCTCGCTCCACCTTTTTGAGCGGCTGCTCCGAGCGCTCAAGTTGAAAATGTTTTAACTTTTCAGAAAGGCGCTGTTGGCGTCACAGGCGCTCTTTTTCAAAATGTGTGATATTCTCTGTAGTTTTGCTGCATACAGATCATGTCTTGTACCCACATCCTCTTTGCTCCGTGTCTGATCGGGGTCAAACAATCTCAAATAAAAAACATGCAGTAAAAAGCAACGCAACAGTGTCGGTCATACAGCGGCCATAGTCAACAGACTGTTGTCATAGAGACAGGACGGACATGCAGCTCTTTTCTTTTCAGCACACAAACGCTTCAAGCAAGCTCTCCCGAGAGGTTGTGGTCCTCGGGGCGGACGACCCGGGTTACGGTTCGGCCTGTTGCTACTTTCCTGCATGTCATTCCCTACTGTCTCTCTCTCTCTCTCCCTGATTTCCTTCTCTGTCCACTGTCCTGTCCCTCCAATGGAGGCAAAACAAACTCCTGCACGCTTTTTCTCGAGGCGGCCGCTTTCTGCTGCGAACGCTCTCTCCACATTGAAAACAACTGAAAAAAGACGCTTGCGTTTATAAAAAAGGTGGACACGGCGGCCTTACAAACCAAAACAGAAATATAGCAACAAAAATGAAAAAAAGGTGAAAAACTGATTCTGATCTGCTGTGTTTGTGCGTCTGCAGGTCACCTTTCGAACGAGGATCTATCACTGCAACATCAACAGTCAGGGGGTGATCTGTCTGGACATCCTGAAGGACAACTGGAGCCCCGCCCTCACCATCTCCAAGGTGCTGCTGTCCATCTGCTCCCTGCTCACAGACTGCAACCCAGGTAAGACCCGCACCTGAGTGCATGACCATTTCACGCTGGTTGAACAGTAGGGAGTGCGAGGTGTGTGGGCGCTGGAGAGGCCGGGAGAGCGCTCTATCGTCATTCTTAACCGGGTCTCGTCGTTCTTCTTTCCATTCTTTGATCGTTTTTTTTCTACTCAAGGCCGAAATTTAAGCCGACACGCAGTCATAAAGAACGTCTCGAGACTATTTACGGTGTATTAAGTAAGCCCTGACCAATTCAAACCTCCATTGTTTCTCAAGGCCGCCTAACGCTGACACATTTTGGCACAGTCGGAGGCCAGGCTGTAAATAATAAAAAACACATTTTCACAGCAGAGAGGAGCAACTGAGCCGCTTGTAGATGAGACACACGGCGGGTGTTCTGTGAAAAATGGATTTATCATGAACGACGCTACAGGAAGGAAACAAGACAGGATCTGTGCGCGTTCTTTTAAAGCAAAGTTCGGTGAACTAAAGATAATCACAGGAGGAGGAATCAGGTCAGGGGTCCACATGTGACGATGTGGAAAAGCTGTTTTGTGCTTTCTCACATGTAGTCATTTTAAATTTAAGATTATAGAGCATCATGAAAACCAGCACTGTGGTGGCTTTAACACTTTTAACAACTTCTGTGCCACCTCTGCTCTGTGCTCACAGCGACATGGTCCCTGGTTCAACAGGAGCCTCTCTGTGTGGAGTTTGCATGTTCTCCCTGTGTATGCGTGGTTTCTCTCCGAGTACTCCAGCTTCTTCTTCCACAGTCCAAAGACATGCTCGTTAGGTTAGTTAGAGATGGGACAAATCCGATCTAATATCGGTACCGGGTCCGATATTGACGTAATTTTCATATCGGCGATCCTACTGACGGCGCAGGTCTAGAAAGGTGGTTGGGCGCTTTAAAACATTCTCAACTCGCACAGTCTCCCTTTCAGACCGAACTGCAAGAAGTGCCCACAAATCGTCTCCATGACGACGGTCAGATGAGATGGAACAGCTCCTTCTATACGATCAAAAGTTGAAATCTTACACTTCAGTTTCAAAGATTTAATCTGAAAAACCTGACAGTTGTTGCTGCTTCCTGTTTGTATGTGAAGCCAGCATAACGCATGGTGTACTACAGCTTTGAGTAGCCTCACACAACAACAACAACAATAACAATATCGGTGTCTTTACATATTCATCGGAATCGGATCAGAACTGAAAAAAAGTGGATCAGTGCATCTCTTAGGTTAACTGGGGACTCTAAATTGTCCGTAGGTGTGAATGTGAGCGTGGCTGGTTGTCTGTCTCTATATGTCGGCTCTGTGATTAACTGGCTAACAGTCCAGGGTGTAACCCCGCCTCTCGCCCAATGACAGCTGGGATCAGCTCCAGGCCCCCACGACCCAGAAAGGGACAAGCGGTATAGAAAATGGATGGATGTTTGTATTATAACAGCTGAAGAAAGCTTCATATTTGTAATCATACCTGTCCTCTTAAGAGTGTCCGACAGTTTGTAACATTTTGTCGCTGAGAATAAATGTCATGTGTTCCAAATTTTTACATAATCATGGCAGGACACATGCAATCTTTCCATGAGTCTCTGTTTTTGCACAGTTTGAGTGATTTCACGCGTCTTCTCACATGTTTCCCCTCCTGTCTTTGTTCTCTTTCAGCCGACCCTCTGGTGGGAAGCATCGCCACACAGTACCTGACCAACAGAACAGAGCATGACAGAATAGCCAAACAATGGACGAAGAGATACGCCACATAGACTCCCCCCCTCCTTTACCTCCCTCCTCCTCCTCGTCCTCCTCACTGCACCTCTCTCTACCTCTCGCTCTCACCCTTATTAGTCTGTCAAAGCACACTCACTAAGTGCAACGGTAAACCCGCCCTCCTCTCCTCCTCAGACTCCTCCCTCTCTCCCACATTTTATCTACCTTTTCTGTGTTAAAAAAAAACAACAACCTTAAACTAAAAAAAAAAAAAAAAAAAAAAGTCCTTTGTTCCTTGTTGACTTGAAAGCTTCTTTTTTATACAAAGAGTAGATTGGGATTTTTATTTTCCAATATCTGAATGTTGGAAGTATTGTATTGGAGAAAAAAACACAGAATATAATAACGATCGTACGCATCGTCCTCTGGCTACACAGTATGTATTCTTCATTTTCTTAGCAGCACCTGGAACAAACATGCAGATGATTTGCTTTAGTTTTGCTCTTTGTTTTTTTTATCTTGTATTTGTCATCGACATGTTATCTGCATGTAACGGGAAGGTTTGCGTCAATGGATCCTTCATGCTTTTTTCACCTCCTCTGATTTTGTTTGTACTGTATGTATTTTTTCAAAGGCTTTTGAGGCAGACCACAAAAGTATAGGTCTGCCTGTGAAAGAGGCAGGACTTGTATATTTACTGGCTACCCGCCACCTCTGCAATTGCAGAGTGGTTTGTTGTGCACTTGTATTACTGAAGCACCCAATAAAAACACACTGTGGTCGGCTTGTGAGAAAAAAAAAAAAAAAAACACTCGGCTCTGTCTGGGATTTTTGTGTCCGACTGCACTCTCACAAATATTCACAACATCCACACAAATATTTACACCCATTCAGTGATCCTGCGTTATCACTCCAGCTCTCACCGGCTCTCATGTCTCACACTCGTTCATGATCACAAAGCTGTACAGCCGCTTATTTCAGCTCAATTAAAATAATAACCTGCTTTATTTCAGTGAGTCTCCTGTTGTGACTTGAAGCTTTTATTATGACCTCTTGAGGGTGTGAGGTGTGCAGGATATGACGGGAGGAGTTGGGTAGCTGGACAGCCCCGGAGACAAAGGTTGCTCTTCTCCTTTGTGTCCTGCAGCCGGATCAGCGAGGTCAGCATCCTGTGGGGAGTCACTCAAACGCTGGGAGGAGAGCATGTGAGGGGTCCTGAATAATCTCGGCCTGCTAACCTGAGTGTTTGATTCTCGCAGATAGTTGACAGAGTTTTTACAGGTAGTCCAATAATGGCAGAGCAAACTGTGACGGTGCTTTACAAGAGGCGACTAATTGCGGGTAATGAGTTTAGGTAGATAGTTGCTAATGGAGCAAGAAACAAAAATAAAAGTTTCTTGTAGAAAAACCAAAACCTGATTTTATGAAAGCTAAGTCAACAAAAAAATGCAGGCCTTATTTTTTCCATGTAATATCTTAACTTTAAGATTTGTGTCTTAGGACTTGTTTCTTGAATGTGTCTTAAATTCAGGTGCCTGAATGCCCTTGAGCAAGGTGCCTTACTCAAGCGCACCTCGGCAGTGCTTAGAAAGTGAACTGGCCCCTCTCCAGCTACCAGACCAACCTCCAGATTTGGTCCGCACCAGGACTTAAACCGGTTCCCAACTCAAGTCCCTACAGACTGATCAACTGACGCCCTGATAACGAGAGGAAGAAGAAGATCCTGATAATACATAAAGATAAATATATATGTAAATTATTTACATCTACTATTGTTTTGTTCCACATTATTTACACCTAAAAAATATCTCCCAACTCACACATGCCACATCAGCTTTACTTTGTGGTTTTCTTCCAAACCGGTTCAAGTCAGTGTTGACTGAATCAGCACTCTGGAAATGCGTTCATATCTTTAGAGAGAATCGAGGATTTTCAGTGCTTCATAAGTCCTTGAAGAAGAATTTAGGTTTGAGTACAGAGAAGGTGATCTTTGTTAATGCGATATCAAAAGTATTCAGAACAGAGATAATGGAGCTGCTTTTAAAAAGCTCTGGTTGTTACACTGATTCATACTCAAATCAATGCACACGACATGTAGTAGCAGTGTGTGATTTTGGCTTCATAAATTAGTCATTCAGCGATAGCTTTTAAGGAGAGCACCGAGTCGGCTCTTCAATCAGACCTCTCTGCTCTCGCTCTCTCTCTCTCTTCTATTTTTACAGATTTTACCTTCCAGTTTGGACCCGAGAAGAAAAAGAAAAACACAAAGCTGTTATAATGTAAGTTTTGATAGGTTGTTGTTGTGCATGGATAAAAAAGGATGGCAGTTATATCCTGCAAAACAGAAGTCTACAGGCTGCACGGGAAGGTGACTAAAAAGCCTCCATACCTGAATCAGTGTGCGCTGAAATAACAAAATGTAAGGATTAATCTATTAACACTAACTGTGCCCTGACATCTTGTTTGAAAATCAGGGCTGTCAGTGTTAGCTAGTTAATCAAGATGAATTAGGGTCTGAAATTAATGCTTACATTTTTTTTAATTGCAGGCTATTTTGTCCCTTTAGGCTCACCATAGATAGTCGTCCTCAGTGTCTCCATGTAGTCTCAGTGATGTAAAAGAAGGACACTGCTGCATCTCTAAATGTCTCATTTCACTTTAACAAACTCTCAGACAGCTCAGCTGACGAGTCCAAAAGTAATATCCACCTTATGACATCACACATTTACCTTTGTTACCGTACCTTTGAGCTGTTTGATGTCAGTTTGGGATCCCTAACCACTTCCTGTTCCTGTAGTTAAATCTACCAGACACTCCTTACTGTATTTCAAAATAAAAGCGGGGGTGGAATTCAAACAGCGAGTTAAATACTCTCAGCTTAAGACAAATAAAAGCCAAACCATTTTTATTTTTTAATGCGAAATAATGGAATTTCAAACGTGCGATTAAAAATATGATTAATCCATAGACTGTAAATATTAATGGACGAAGCCTGAATGACGTCAGCCATTTGTCAGCAGGGGGCTCATCAGCAGCAGCCGCCGTGCTGGAAATGCTGTCTCAGCCTAATTTTCAGTCAACCTAACGACAGGCTGAGAGCTGGAGCTGAGACGGGTTTTAAGCCTCCTGACAAACCGTTACATCACTCCCACCTGTCAATCATGTAGGTTACAAGTATGGATAACACGTATTATTATTAAAATCAAAATGGAGCCATTTTTAAAATATTCACCCTCCGTACAGTGTGTAGCAGTGATGACAATAACTAATCAGACCTATTTAGTTTTTTGTACCAGGCTGTAAACATTTGTATTTATGCTGTAAAAACAGCTTGGTTGGCTGTGGTGTGTATGCGACGACCGGTGTTCCTGGAGCCAGCCTCTAGTGGACACTTGATGAACTGCAGGATTTGTCACTTCCGCATTGGCTTAATTTTTGAAGAGCGGAGGTTGCTGCTTGGATTAATCACGATTAAAAGCTGGAATTGCTTGACAGCCCTAGTTTAAATGTATGACTCACTCAGTCACTGGATTTTTTTATGTATAAAGCAGGACTTAAAAGGGGTCAAAGGTGAGCACGTTACTGTTAAAATATTGACACAGCAGTGTTCACAATGTGACAAGATTACCCAATTAACCTTTCAAACACTCACACATCCTCCACCAGGTGAAGCTACATAGTGTACTTCACAGCTCATTGACCTGCAGGAAGGCACTATCTCCACCTACAAATGTGTCATTTATTAGTCATTGCACTGGAAACAGTCCAAAAAAGAAGATTGTAACTACACACGATGGGTGTCCTTTAAATAACACCAACATCCACACTAGGCCCTTTTAAACTCTGAAAATATGCTGCATGTAATTCATTTTTTCCCACTGGCTCAACCTTTGATAATATCAGTCATAATATTCTTGGATGTGAACACAGATGTGATTCATTTGAGTTGTTTTTCAGTTTCTGTGGCGAGTGACACGGCAGTTTAGTCATTGCCGAAGTAAGCATTAGAGTGATGACCTCCTGAATAAAGTAAACAGCACGTCACACTTCATAAATTATCTTCTTTGAGAGCATTTGTGGCATGATTTAGATCAGCACTTCATATATTATTGAAGTTTATGGTTGTTTGTCAAATGTAGAGCCTCACCTAGAAAACTGTCCGGATCATGTAACACAGATAAATATCTCTGCTGCCTATATGATGGACAGACGGATGGATGGATGGATGGATGGGTGGGTGGACGAACTGACTGACTGATGGATGGATGGGTGATGGATGGATGGATAGACGGATGGACAGACGGATGGATGGATGGATGGATGGATGGATGGGTGGGTGGGTGGACGGACTGACTGACTGACGAATGGATGGGTGATGGATGGATAGAAGGCCGGATGGATTGATGGATAGATGGACAGATGGACAGATGGATGGATAGACGGATGGATGGAACGTCGGATGGATGGATAGACAGACGGATGGATGGATGGACAGAAGGTCGGGTGGATGGATAAACAGACGGACGGACGGATGGATGGATACTTAATTGAAATTCAAAACATCCAGTAGCGGCTTAAAAACACACAAACATGATATGAACTTAATAAATAAAGCCATCTGTTTATGTCACTGATGTCATTGATTGACCCACTTCACATCTGTAGTTTCTTCAGATGTTTACTTTACTGTAATAAATGCATATTGTGATTAATCCGTCCTTTCTTTGTCAGTCTTTGATCCAAGTTATGATTTAATTAATAAAGTTATATTTGGGAGAAATGTCTGAGTGCACATGTGTATACAGAGGTCTGTGAACAGGTCTAATTTTAACATGTGATTTAAATTCTATATATATATATATAAATTTGTTCTTACTCCTGCACAGATGATTCACATTGTCTTGGTCTATGTGTCTAATTTTTAATCATGCAGGTTTAATTTAATTTTAATTTTAGGGTTTCATTTATCTCTGTGGGGTTTCTTTTACATTTTAATGCAGAGGGGTGCAGCAGATGTTGTTAAATGTAATAAATGTTTAATGTCATGTTTGTGTTTTGTAAACTGCTTCTGGATGCTTTGAATTTGAATAAAGTATCTATCTACCTATCTATCTATCTATCTATCTATCTATCTATCTACGTTGTTAAAACCAAGTACAGCTTTTTCGTAAGCATTTAATCAAGTTAATTATCAGATGAAATACTAAAGGAACTCTCATGATTCAAAGTTCATTAGTAGATCTTGTTAAGTCAAGAATCGCATTTTTACGAACAATACGACGTTGAATTACAAGTGGTGATGATAAACGACTCAAAATAAATAGACATTTGGTAACTTTGTGTCTGTTAAACTCACTTGATGTAGGCAGTCGTGTTTCCAGAGTAGGACCGGTGCCGCACAGCCCACTGCAGCCGCGGTAGGCTACTTCCGTTCCGCAGAGGGCGACAGGCAGCAGCCAGCCAAGACTGTGGCGGAGGTCCAGACACAATAGACTGGGTAAGTTTAATTACTGACCTAAATGGGTTATTTAACGCCGATATTTCCCCGAGTGGTGTGAGTATACGAGTAGGTCAGATGCCTGTGTGTGTTTCCAGATGAAGTTAAAGGTCTGTTTTGTCGCTTCACACGCAGAAAAGACAAACAAACAACACGGTTCGTGGTTAGTAGGTCGCACGAAAAATGGGCTCCGGCTACGTGCTGGATCGGAGTGGTTATTGACTGCTTGTCTTTTAAACGAATCGATGTCACATTTAGTGTTAAAAAACACGTCTTTGAACGCTCTGTTTTAATCTAACATAGTCGTGAGGTTGTGTACAACGACCACGACTAAGGATGTTTGTTCTGTTAGTTACGGTGACTGGCTTTTCGGGTTTCACTTATAAAGGATGCTTAGCAAGCAGCTTCACCTCACGCCGGTCCAGGAATTAGTCTGATCCCTGAAGTCTTCGGGCCTGGGTGTCGGTGCCAGTTGGAGTTGAGGAGGAGGTGTGGTGGTGGTGGTGTTGGTGGTGGTGGTCGCAGGTAGCTCTATCTTTACATATTAAAGGGCGGAGGTCACCATTAATAACTACACTAACAGCTTCATTTATTATCACTTAATGACGACGTAAGATGCTAGCTTCAGTTTACAGTTGATGAACGGTTAACTTCATTACGTTTCCGTGGGAACTCAGCTAGCTCGTGCGCTAAAGACAGTGCGTCAACCGTCACGTAAACGTTAAAAAAAAAAAAAAACGTATCGCAGAAAATTTCGACTTTTCCTGCGCTAACTGCGCTCACACGATCAGTTGAACATATTACCACAATTTGTGATTATTTCTTACCTGTTTTTTTTTGTTTTTTTTAAAATATAAACTGTTATAGAAGTCTCCATCCGCAGGTAAAAGGGGAAAAACATAAAAAAAAAAAAAAAATCACAATTTAAGACTTATTTATGGTTTAAAGAGTAATTTTTCAGATAATTATGAAGTAAAAAGAAGAGATTATGAGTAGGCGAAGTCCTAATGATGAGATATAAAGTAGAGCTGGGCGATATGGACCAGAAATTATATCTTGTTTTTTTTTTTTTTGTACAGAAATAACAAGAAACAAAGTCAGTTATGTCAAATCCACATGTCACACAGGCACTTTTATGAACAGCTGCACGATGTCAACATGCATATGAAAAATTACAAAAACTACCTGTTTGTGAATTAAAAAATAACATAAAATTGAAATCACAATTTCTAAACTTAATCGCGTAATTTACACTGTTCTACTTACAATAAGAACTCTTATCTCATTTGACAAACCGGTAATTCATTTATAACTTTAAACCTCATACTTAGCATAAAATGTTATGTTTCTTTTACTCTTTAATAGGTTCTGTTTGCTTGTACACCACAATGTTTAACTACTTCTTAGATGTTTATCAAAATAATAATTCAGGTTTAATATCTAAGTAGGAAGTTTGCCATTGTGTTTCAGTGGTAGGTCAATGATTGTTTATAAATAGTGAAAGGTTGTTTAGGAATTATGACACCTATCAGCTTTGGCGGTCACTTGGAGGCCGAGTTGGCGTCTGTTAGGAATGATTCCCAAACAGTCCCGCCTCTCAGCTGTGGTGTGACTCTTTGCTTTCCGCCTCAGGTCCCGGCTCTTCTCCAATCCAAACCGGTATGTCGGATGAGGATTCGCGTGCCAGCACCAGCTCTTCCTCATCGCCGCCTTCCTCCAGCCAAGCCAGACAGAGGGACTCTCTTTGCAAGAAGAAACGGGAGAGCAAAGTCAGCATGAGCAAGACCTCCAAGCTGCTTTCTACCAGCGCCAAAAGGTGAAACTAAAACCGCAGACTGTTCACTGAATAATCAGCCCTGATATACCCAAGGATATATCTTACAGTAATTTATTCAGATAGTACAGTTGATAGAGTAGGAATGAGAGTGAGGAATGACGTGCAGGAAATGAGCAGTGGGTCGGACTTGAACCTGGGCCGCCCACTTGGAGGACTACAGTCTCTGTACTTGGGGGCGCAACCTAACCGCTAGGCCATCAGCGCCCCATCGCTGTTTGTCTATTAACGGCAGTAGAGACAATAAGACACGAGAGGCAATGTTTTTCAATGATTGGCCGCAGGCGGTGAAAACGTAATTTGTGAGATATTTAAGTTCGTTAGGACGTTTCGCTCTACAAGTTAAGAAGAACCTAACATCTCTCAGCAGCCAAACAGTGACACATCCTAGGCAACCCCAAGCCCGTTTGACCCCCAGAGTCCAGTTTGTTTGACTTGTGTAAGCGCTCCGTACCGTGCTCAACCCTGGTACACTTTGTTGGCCCTGGCAGGGATGGAATAGGTTAACTTATACATAGCTGCTGCAACAGGCCCCCTGATTTCTTTCATATTGACAAGATCCAGAACTCTGATGCTCGTTTTCTCACACACTCCCCGACCCGTGGCCACATCACCCCCGTCCTTCATTACCTCCACTGGCTCCTCATCCTCTAGTGTATCCACTTCAAACTCCTCATCATCATCATCATCACCTATAAAGCCCTCCATAACCTGGCTCCTCCCCTCTACCTGTCTGAGCTCCTCCACCTGCACTCTCAGGTGTGCTGACACTAACCTCCTGTCCCGCCCCTGTAGGACCTCTGGGGACAGAGCCTTCTCCAATGCCGCTCCCACCCTCTGGTACTCACTCCCAAAAAACATCAGAGACTCCACTCCTCTGCTGTGTTCTCAAAGAGGAACTCATGTTAACTTCTCTTCAGACGGTAGCTTCAACTGACCAAAACATACACAGTCACAAGATCCTCTCCAAGCTTCCTCTTTCTCCCCTGAAGACAAAACAAAACTTTTCACTCTCTTTGTATTAATTAAAGAGAATAAAATTGTTACATCCGTTTCTCTCTAAGTGATAAAAGTGAGGAGACGAGGGCAGCTATTCATTTTCCTTTGACCTGTGTTTGATGCCTTCGCCCCCTGAGGCAGATGTAGTAGACGTTTTAATTCGCTGTGTTGCACCGATGCTGTGCTGCACCGAATGTTGTTGTTTTTTTGTGGTTTGACACAGACAGCAGAAGCTAACACGCTCAGCTGATTCAGAGAAGAAGTTGAAATTCAGCGTGTCGAAAGTGGACAACAGGTGCCATGAAAACGTTTCTTTTCTTATTTTATGAATGATCGTGACAAATAATGTAACACCAGAAGTTACTATAATAAAGAAATCTAATAAAGAAGGTTATTTTAGGCTTTTTAAGGACTGAAAGATGATGGTACTGATGTAGAAATAAAGTAAGGACCTTCTGGTAGATCAAAGGTGTGACTTAAGTACAGAAACAGGAAGAGGTGAGGGATCCCAAAATAAAGTCAAACAGCTCGAAGGAACGGTAACAAAGGTCAATGTGTGATGTCATGAGGTCAATGTGTGATGTCATAAAGTGGATATTACTTTTGGACTCGTCAGCAGAGCGGTCTGAGAGTTTGTTGAAGTGAAATGAGACATTCAAAGATGCAGCAGTGTCCTTCTTCTACATGGAGACACTGAGGACGACTATCTACGGTGAGCCTGAAGGGTCAAAATAGTGTGTGGTTCATTGCGATTGAAGAAACTAGTTAACTAGTGAATGCTGACAGCCCTGGTTTAAATATGACTTACATTACATTAAAATACAAAAAAGTTTAGAAACAGATGACAGTAAGGTCGTCCTTTTTTAAAGTTTTTGAATTTTCCAATGGTTGAATAGTTTTTTTTAACATATTGCCCAATTAACCTTTTTTTTTTTTTCCTTTTTGTGTGCAGGATTCAGAAAGAGCTGGCTGATATCACACTGGACCCTCCGCCAAACTGCAGGTACGTTTGTTTCTTTTGCTCAAAGTCTGTCAGTCCGCTGTCCAAAAGATAAGCTCATAACGAATACTCCCACCTGACAGTTTCTCTCCTGACACTTATTGTAGTGGGTGAATTTATGTGAAGAGAACATTTCAACAACGAGGCCATTCAAAGTGTTTCACACAAGACATCAAAAGCATCAAGACGAAGGGAAACATTTAGAGAGAGGGCATTAAAACGTTTTATTTAAACGTAAAACTTGATGGAGCATCAGATTGCTTCACGGTCAGTTAAAGAATCTTAACTGACTTTTAAATTAAAACTTTTTCTGACAGAGCTCGCTGATCTGAGCTCGCCTTGAACGGATCTCAAGACAGATGTTCACATTTCAAAGGAAATGCTCATTAATTAATAAAACGATTCAGTCGATAGTGGCGTTGATATGTCAAAAAATGTTGTAGTTTTCCTATTTAAAGGAAGAATGTGCAACGTTTTGATCCAGTAGATGTCACCGTTGAGCATCAGCATGAAACCAAAACAAACTTCTGTTTGGCCACACCTCCTCCATTCTGAAGCCTCCGCTCTCCTCCAGAGACACACCTCCAACCCCCCTCCCCGCATGTTCACTTGGAGGAGTTTAGCGCAAGCGGCGGACAAAACTGTCCTTGACACAAGCTGCAATCACCTGTGCCCTGCATTGTTGTGTCAGCAGGCTAATGTTAGCGCTCTTTAGTTAGCTCGTAGCGTCACATTGCATGTAAATTTACAAAGAAGGGCAGTGATCTAAAAACACATATAATCAGTGAGTATGTTCTTCTTCTTGTCTCTAGTCCTTGACTAAAACAGCTTTTATACACAAGGCCTCAGAGTCTCAAATGAGTTGATTTGGCAGCTTTTAACAAATAACAACATGTTTTATTGACAGATGAAAATAATAATCAGATAAAATGGTCATGAAAACGATCATGTGTTGCTGCCCTGTTGCTTTGTGTTGTATTCACCATGAGGACTTGAGTATGACGGATCTTCTGCAGCTCTGTTTGCTGTAGCGTTGGGATTTGATAGATTATCTTTAAAAACTGGACGGTTTGGATCCCTGCTCCCGTCATAGCGCGGTGTGTCCTCCCTCCCCTCCTGCGGTGTCCTGAGGCGAATCACTGAATCTCTCCCCCCGCTGCTGTGCGGCAGCTGAGCCTGATCTTTGACCCCGCGGTGAAAAGAGAAAAGAAAAAAAACAGTAGACTGACTCGGTAGATCAAAGGAGCTACCTCAGGCCACAGACCGGCTTGAAAATCAACACCGTCTGGATATTTGCTGCTTACTGAAAGAAAACCTATTTATTCTGAGCTGCAAAAAAAAAAAAAAATCTGCTTCAAGTTTTTTGTTGTTGCTGCTGACATTTTTCTCCAGACTCCGTCTCATGTATAAAACATCAGCTTCTCTTTACCTGCCACCTTCCAGCCTGCAGTCTGTCTGTCAATCTGTTTACAGAGAGCAAGCTGTTTGTTCGCTGCAGGCGTATGTCATGCACCGATGTTTTACTCAGCCGCACAATAAGGTTGTTGTGATAACAGAAGTTAAAAGTAACGTACTTCACCAGTAAAATACAAACAATATTGATACCACAGCAACAAAAATAGAAGTGGTCTCCAATGCTCGGTCATTTCATGTTTTTAAGTGACAGAAACTGCAAGCAAACTCCCGCACACTTCTGCAATTGGCTGAGTGTTGGTATAGAAATGTTGCCAATGTATTTGTTCAATTTAGGATTGCTTTCTCTCTCTCTTTCTTTCTCTCTCTCTCTTTCTCGCTGCATCTTTGGCTTTAAATATGACTGTGGATCTCTAGGTGTTGTTTTTTTAAGCGTTGTAACTTTTCAATGCTATTGATCATTAAAATAAGTAACACATTTTGCATCGTTGTGAAACACGTGGCTTCAAAGAATTATTTTTTTTTGCACAAAAAGGGTTTATTTCAGCTACTAAATGTTAAAGGAAGAATGTGCAACATTTTGATCCAGTAGATGTCACCCTTGAGCATCAGTGTGAAAACCAAAACAAACTGCTGTTTGGCCACACCTCCTCCATACTGAAGCCGCCGCTCTACCCCAGCGACATATCTCGAAACCCCCCTACCCTCGCATTTGCACGAAGGAGTCAAGCACAAGCGGCGGATGAAATTGTCCTTGTCTTGAGCTGCATTGTCGTGTTAGCATGCTAATGTTAGCGCTCTTTAGTTAGCTCGTAGCTTCATATTATTGACACAGAATGAGTATGTTCTTCTTCTTCTTCTCTCTAGTCCTTGACTAAAACAGCTTTTATACACAAGGGGAGGAGCCGGCCGTCCCGTCCATGTAAACACGGCTCTGACAACAACACAGCCAGCGGGACTCGAGCTTCTCACTCATTGTAGACAGTCATGACTCAGACACATTTACTGTACACAGGATAGACTTGATTTATGATTTATTTATCTGTAACATGTCGCACATTCTGCCTTCAACAGAAAAGGGTTGAATGTTTCCCAATGATGAGTTAGCCTGGTTTCAACCTCTCTAAATTTCCCAAAATGACCTTGAGACTTTTCAGTGACGCTTTGAACAACAATCACGAGATGATGAGTGCGTCTGTCTGTGTCATGACTGCAGTGAGTTGATGTTGTTCTCTGTTACATTAACAGCTTAATCTGTGCATTAGAGATGGATGACAGCAGCGAGAAGGTTTTACAGTAAAGAACAGAAGTAGCAGCTGCGGCAGGTTTAAGAAACAGGCTTTTACCTTTTTATTCATAATGGAGCGCCTAATTACAACAGTGAAGTGTGACAGCTTAAAGTACCGCCTGCCCGCTACGTGATGGATTAAACGCCATGTTTAATGGAGTTCCTTGTAGTATGTGATAATGTCTTTTATTATTACAAAGATGTTAATGCACTGGAGCTTGACTTGTTACGGAAGGAGACGTAATGACGGTTATATTAATGAAACAGACAAGATGGTTCCACCGCTCTCTCCCGTTTAGCATCATGTACTTGTGACGTGGTTATTGGTCGTTAGTAAAAGGATCTTCCTCATGACTTTTTTCTGCAAATCCTAGTTAATGATCTCCGTGCCCTGTGTCCACCTAGCATTTTTTTTTTTCTGAGCGCCAGTGTCTTTTCTTCGGATGTTTTCAGTAAGTAGAGAGCGTTTGCATCAGCAGGCGGTCACCCAGAGAAAAAGTGCAGCACCCAGCGTCGACTAATGCACTACCCCGCATCCTAAAGTCCTTGAGAGTGTGCGGTGCGTGTTCCCAATGTCCCGCATGTCGTTCCCAACTCTCTCTCTCTGATTTCTGACTCTTATCCACTGTCCTAAATAATGCTGCAGAACAGCTGCATCGCTCTTGACAGTTCAATGTTTTTTTTGTTGTGTGCCTGATTTCATCAGTGTGTGTTTTGGGTCAAATTAAATCTGTATAAAATATAATTAACTGATCTGATGTCAGACTCCTTCATCCCTTAATGGGCTGTCGTAAGAGTCTATTGGTGTTTGGAGGAATGTGTTCAAATCATTAAAAATCAAACGCTGTGAAATCAAATCTTCTGAAGTGGTGGTTAATTATCCCAAACTGCTCCTTCTGGATCGATTGTCTGCTCTTTGTCGTAGCTGGAGCTGAAACTCTGCCAAACGCCCCGTGTTAACGCCGATCAAAAAGCACAGCAGAGCACAACATCTGCCTCCCACCCCCCGGATCAATACCATTATGTCTCGTATTCATGACCCAGAGGGGTTCAAGACCACATGTTCTGCATGTATGAGGCTGCTCTGCTTTGAGGGAAAATCAATACAGATTACAGGTCATGGCGCATGGACACATCACGGGGGATTTGCTCTGAACTGAACAATGCACGAGGGGAAATAAACGTTCTTAGCTTCACATTCAAAAGGAAAAATATTAATATTGTACAGAAATGTTTTTTTCTTTATCAGGATATGCTCCTTGAGGGGTATCACCTCGAGTACAACACATAAATACAAACGAGAAAACAACAGAACACACTCGAGACAAAACATGCAGAAAAACAAGCGGACGACAGCCTAAAGATGAAGATGCAACAATAAAACAAGAATGACAACAACTAGAGACGATAAAAGAAAAGGGATCAGACCATACGTAGAGGAAATAAAACAGTGCTGGCATTAGAAGATATACTATATAAATCCCAAAGACAAACACACACAGAGATGTCAGAGGGGCTGCCTCAGATTTTTACTTAAAACAACGTTTAAAAATGTGTTATCCCGACGGCCCTATTGTGGATAAGTCAGCAGAAAACATCAGTCCTGTATGCATGTGCTCTCACTCGATGCTTCACTTTGTGTTCTTTGAATTGAATATGCTGATGTGAGCTCAATGTCTCCGCCTGCAGTGCTGGCCCAAAAGGAGACAACATCTATGAGTGGAGGTCGACCATCCTGGGACCCCCGGGCTCCGTGTACGAGGGAGGAGTCTTCTTCCTGGACATCGCCTTCACGCCCGACTACCCCTTCAAACCCCCCAAGGTACTGATCTCAGCTCTCCTGTCTGTTTTATGGGTACTGACCAGAGCTTTCCTGATTTGATGCCACTTCTCATCGCGTTCTTTTACCGGTATTTGTTGAAGAGAGCCGCCCTGAGTGGGCTGCCTCCTATAGACCAGTGCAACCAATATACCAGTATAAACTACTGAGGCATGCAGCATCAAGACCGCAAGTGCGTCCGCCATCATCACACACTGCACATGACCTTCGCACATGACCCCAGAAAACTGCAGGATAAAGCGATTCACTAAAGGAGCAGGATTTTTTTATTGAAATTTTAAAAAAAAAGTTATCCTTTTACATGAGAGAAATCATCGTATCCTAACAACAGCAGAGCAGCGGAGAGTGTCAAGAGATGCTCTTCAAAGGGATTCTCCTCCGTGAGAAAGTAGGAAAGCGAGCTAATTAGCTGATTCAGTTTTATGAGGAGATACTTAAAAACATGAGCTGCCATTCACAGAAAGTTAATTTGATCCAGTGAACCGCGGGATCATTGGAAAAAATGCAAAATGTTGCGAGTCCGTACTAAACTAAATGACTAAAATGTGATTTTAACGAATAGGCATTTTTGTCCTAAGACCAAGACAGCGGCCTAAATCATCGCTGCCTCCGAGCACCAGATCTTGCAGTCTTTCAGGTTTTAAGGTTTCAGTCAGGATGCCCCTTCCCCACTCTGTGTTTACAACTTCCTTCTCTTCCTCCATGTCAGCACCAACGACGCTGCTATGCAAAGCTCAGCTCACAATATCATGTGAGAATCCAGCCCTGCTTTGCGACACAGCCTGCCTCAAATAGTTCACATGGTGGCACAGTACGTACTGACGTGTTGCCCAACCCTAACCTCGATAATACAAGATATTCTGGAAAACTCTCCCTCTGCAGTCTGCGCGCAGATTTACATTCCTGAACGGGATCCTAACTATATGAACCAGGAAACAAAAAGGAGTAGTGCCTTAATTATTTGTTCTCTCGGAAATAACCAGAGATCACTTTGTAAGGACTCCGCTCCACGTTTACCCCGCAGCAGCCGATCAACAAGGAAGAGGAGAAACCATAAAAACTATTCAGACAGGAAACATTTACAAAAGCAACAACCTGGAGCAAAACAAAACTACACCACAAAAGCGCCCAAACCTCCAAACGGAGTGTGGTGTCGGAGGAAAACGCCACGGAGTGAAGACGATGGGTCCTCCCAACTTCAGGAGGAACTTTATAACTTCCATTTCTGATGTCTGCTGTTGTGACAGGCGTGAAGAAGATGCTTTGAAGTAGACACTTACACTCATCTACACACGTGTAAAAACAGGATCCTGTGGACATGCACTAATGGAGAGATGTCAGAGTGAGGGAGCTGCACATGAAAGAGCGCCCGAGCAGATAGGGTTGGCGCCTCGGCAGTACTCGGCAAGTGACCTGGCTCCTCTCCAGCTATCAGACCAATTTCCAGACATGGTCAGTACCTGGATTTGAACCGGCGACCCTCCAGTTCCCAACCCCAATCCCTACAGACTGAGCTACTATCGCCCGTCCATTCAGTACGTTGAGTTAACATTTTCAGAGCACATTGCTGAGTTTGACAGTTTTTAAACCAATTGATGGTTCACGTCTTTGTCCCTGCAGGATCATTTGTTCTAATTAAGCTACTTTATGTATCAAACACACTCACGATGTTGGCAGTAAAAGCGCCAGTCCCAGAGGTAAAAACAGTGTTTTCAGTGAAGCTCATTTTATTTGTTTATTTTGACAGGGACCGTGTGCAGCCAATTAGCTGTTAGCTATGAGCTAGTTTACATCTGTAGTCCCCGGGCAGGAGACAGAAACATCTTCTGTTTTAGACATCAAACTGTCACATTGAAAAGATGAAATCACAACGTTTCTGTCCCTCTGAAGTTTTGGTCAGGTGTGTTCAGAGGGGCCGAAACGTAAACATATTGGTGAGGCCGAGCAAGAGTAGTGTGCAGGATTTTATTCTTTTCAACGAGCTGCATCAGGAAACACAAACTCTCTTAAGGGTGAACATGTGTTGTACAGTGAGGAAGTATCGAGTTTGCAAACTAACACACACACCTCAAACATATGCAGACGCCTGTTTGCTCTCTTGTCTGTCGTGGATGGAAAATGTGGTCAACGGTGTAAACATGAGCAGGAAACGGTGTTGTGAAGGGCAAAGGTCAAAGGTCAACCAAAGACACTCCTCACTGACAGTGTGTGATGTCTTAACAGGCTTCTGTGGGACATGGCCAATGCCAAAACTAGAAACCTATAGAGTCTCTGTCTGTCCGTCATCCTGGCCTCTCCTCTGTCCACAATAAGAAACTCCAAAAAGCCTAAATGTGCTCTGAAATTGATGTTTACGTGCAACACAGTAGAGAAAATATGACATGACAAAATATGACAAAATAAATTAATTTGATGTTTTTGTTGTCTGGGGTCACCAGAGGTTGGGGAAGTCAAAGTGGTCACGAGCCATAAAAAGGTCAGAAACCACTGGCATAGAAGGTTGCAATGTTTAAGTCGTGTCATGCGGAAGTACCTAATTTCAACCACAAGAGGGCGACCATCCCATGCTGCTCACAAAGCAGTGTTTGGTAAAGCATTGACTGCTGTTTAAAGACCAGATCGTGTCAGAGAAGTTTAGAGTTTCTGTGTGATGTCGACTTATTTTAAGAGTGAGCTCGGGTGAAGAGGAAACTTCACAAGTTTGAAAAGCCTTTTTTGTTTTTTGTTTTTTAAAACTGATGTTTGTGTGTGATCACTGAAAAGCTTATTTGAATGACAGCCTTTTTAACAGTCAGAAATTAAAATATGTAATGTATCTCTTGGGGTGCCTGAGGCCGCGTGGTTAGGGCAGGCTCCCCATGTACAGAGGCTGTAGTCCTTGAAGCGGGCGGTCGGGTTCAAATCCGACATGAGGCTCCTTTCCTGCATGTCATTCTCCACTCTGTCTCTCTCCCTGATTACTGACTCTATCCACCGTCCTATCTCTACAATGAAGGCATCGTTGTCTGAAAATCTGCTACCTGTGCTGCTGCTTCTCTTGGCCAGGACACTCAGTGGGTTTTTTTCCTGGTTAAATAAATAAATAAAAGGCAATCTGCACAATTTATCCTCATGTTCTCAAAAGTGCATGACAGGAAAGGTTAAAAAATTCAAAATGCAGGAGCTACCCTCTTGACAACCCACTTGTTGTCAAGACCAGACTAACCAAGACCAAGACGTACCGGAGACTTTAACAAGACCAAGACATTTAGGGATTGAGACAAAGACGAGACCAAAACCAAGGCAGGGAGCGAGACCAAGACGAGACCAAGACATCGAGGGGTCGAGACCAAGTCCAGACCAAGACCAAGGCAGGGCGAGACCTAAAACCATAAATATCACTGAAAAAACTTCATCTTGTGTGTCGGTGGCGTGTCACTCACTTAGACCGTAACACCGGGAAGGTTGCAGCTGTAACCCGGGGATACAAATCAAACTACAAATACATTGAAGTTATTTGTTTTTTTAGAAAGAGGCGTTTTCCTTCTGATCGCAGTAATGAGGTGGACAAACAGCCGGTCAGTGGTGGTCTTGATTTGAAATCTGGAGTCCGCCCAGTCTGAGACCGAGACAAGACTGAGTAAAAATCCTTTCTATTCAGAGACGAGACCTTCAAAAAGTGGCCAAAAACGATTGGGTACTACTACATTTTATGGTTAGGTACTTCTGCATCTTGACAGTTATGTGTTTGTATGTCTGCAGGTCACGTTTCGTACGAGGATCTATCACTGCAACATCAACAGTCAGGGGGTGATCTGTCTGGACATCCTGAAGGACAACTGGAGCCCCGCCCTCACCATCTCCAAGGTGCTGCTGTCCATCTGCTCCCTGCTCACAGACTGCAACCCAGGTAAGACCTGAGGTGGATCAGCGGTGTTGTATCAACAGCAGGATGATAAGTTGAGTCGGAGGTGGGACTATAACATTCGATCCTGATTATTTAAATGCACCGCTCGTTTGCAGCAGCAGATGGAGGCCGAAGATCTCATTAAACTTAATGTGAGCCACATTCACCTCACGAGTCCGGATAAAGGTCTGATCTCATGATATAAAAAGACTAGTCTTAAATAGCTTGTATGTAAAAATGTCAGCCGTGTGGTCAGCAAAATGTACCGTCAAATCCGGTGTTCAGGACGCACTTTTAATATCTATTTCTTCATCTAAAAAATGCCTGCGGCCTATATCCCGGTATAAAATGCTGACAAACACGCTGTCATCAGTGACAGTGCAGCCCGCCACCTGAGATGTTTTAAAAATGACCTCCAGTCCTTGTGTCATGGAAGCTGCGGGGTCACACAGCGAAACAGACCAGTCCGGGGGCGCCACTTTCTAACATCATTAGGTCAAAATCCTGCATTTAATGAAAACAGTGGTATACTGTTCAGTAAATAAATCTTGTTGAGTGCTGGACTGATTTAAAGACTCCTCAATTAAAAGCAACGTTTGACCAGCGGAGGTGAGTGTCCGTACTAAAGAACGTCCACTGTAGACGGAGAGCTCCTCTACCATACTGTAGCTGGTAGAAGTGCAAATGCCACGAAGCGAAAACTGATGGTACTAAAAGAGCAACACCGCTGCATGGACATTGTAGAGGAAAATAGAATCGGGGCCTCGAGGTAAAAACAGCATGCAGCGTCGCACTGCGTCGCTCAGGGCAGTCAGGACGCTCTGATAGGAAACAAAAGAATCAGGCTGATTTAGTCGCTCACGCCGTGTGCTGTTAGGACAGGATGTTACTGAATGTCCATGTCAAATAAACAAATAAAAATAAACAGAGTAATGATATTTGTTTAAAGTAAAAGTACCTAAATAATAAACAATAAATATTGTAAAATAAATGCAGAGAAGCCAGAGGAGGTAAAGGAGTTTCACCTACTTTTTACAGTCTGACAATATGGCGAGTCAGGAAACAGGTCTTCAGAGCCGACCTTTGTACGACTTTTAAACCTCGCTAAACGGCTCCTCTGTGGTTTTTATGAAACAATAGAAACCTGAAACTTAAATGGAACTGCTGGTAAATTTGGTCGCTGCTGCCACCCTGACAGGAAATCCAGCGTCATGTGGGCATTATGTTCTTCTGTGTAAACGTACTCTGCTTCAGAGAGTGAAAGCAGACATTGTTTTGGGTTCAACATCGAACTGCAGCTCTCTAAAAGTTTGAGTCAACTTTCTGATTCAGCTTAAGTCCCCTTTTAAGACGAGGGATGTCCCTAATGACTCATTTACAGGTAATTAAAGGGAAATTTCAATTCAGACGAGTCTGAAAACAGTTAAAACTGAGCATAATTTATTTAACTTCATGGGAAGATTACTGTGATTTTCAAATCCTGCTCTTGGACAGCAGCTGCGGATCTATACTCAACAACTTTCACCAAAGGCGGATCACCAATTCCCTCATAGTCTATGCACGCCGTGCTCCGTCAGCGCCACGGTTTTGCTCAGAACAGGCTGTTTCTGTGTCTGTACCTTTAAATGTAAATGAGCTGTGTCTGACCACGCCCCCTCTCTGGAAGGGCTCGGGTGTACTCGGGCTTTCTCGCTCCATGTCCTATTGTTTACGGTGAGAAGGCAGACTCAGAGGGCAGAACAAACACCTAGCTGTGGGAGTGTCACCCACCTGGGGGAGGGGTTACTGCCCTTTGTGAGGTCATGAAGGGAAAATCTCCAAACGGCCTGTTTGAGCACATATTTTCTGAAAAGTGGAGCAGGTAAAAGACGGAGAGGATGGACTTTTCTCATCATTGGCGGGTTTGTAGACAGACTAGAGACATATTAGTGTAATGGTGAAGCTGCATAATATGTGACCTTTAGTGCTAGCGAGGGTGAGGGTGTCACGCTCAGCCCTAACTAGAATTTTACAATCAATGGAAGGATTTTTAGAAGAATAATTTGAAGCAGGAAGAGTCGAACTTGTTCAATAAACTTCCAGAGCCAACGAAACTTAATCTTTACGTTGCTGCTTCACTCATTTTGTGTGTGTAAAAAATAATAATAATAATAATTCTACGTGTAGATAAACTGACCTGTAAACTTTTTTCCCCCTCAGCCGATCCCCTGGTGGGAAGCATCGCCACCCAGTACACGACTAACAGAGCGGAACATGACCGAACAGCCAAACAGTGGACGAAGAGATACGCCACATAAATCCACGGAGGACTATCACAGGAGGGCGAGGAGGAGGGGAAGGGGGTGGGGGGGGACTCAGGGTGGTTTGTGTCAGGGGGTTATTTGTATCTCAGATTTTTAGTACTTTATTGTCTGGTATATTTTTTGCTTCCTGATTAAGTTATCTCTGCAAATATGGTAATAAAGGAACACAATGGACGAAAGTCTGGCCCCGCCTCTGCTTTACTTTCCCGTTGTTGAATGGACGATGGCTGGAACAAAACCCGACTGGACAAATGACCCGTAACGGTAACCCAATAATGTCTTAGACGAGCCGCTGAGAGAGGACTAGGAACTACCTCCTGACGCGTATTCATGGTTTTCAGTCACGAGTCCGGCGCGGCGGATTGGGGGGCAAAAAGTGCTTAGGAAAGTGGCGTCCACCTTTGAACACTCTGGAACTGCAGCAGGGGCGTTTTAATTTCTATCCCTTCAAAACGCTGCATGTTCAAGTCACATGACAACCTCAGACAAAAAGAGATATGAAGATGAACTGCAAGTTTAGGACGCTTGTGACCCTCATACAGCCCACGGGACACAACTTCAATCACTTAAAAAAACAGCCAAGTCCTCGCCACGACTTCACTTCATGTAAGGATTCAATAATCACCCGCAAACAGTTCTTCAGTAAAAACATACAAAAACACAACCAAGAACAAAACACTGGCAGTTTTTTTCACACGTTCTGCAGCCCCGGTAGGATCTCCTTCATTCTAACAAAGAGAAGACGAGAGGGTTTTTAAGATTTATTTTTGTGCCTTTTTAATGGAGAGATAGGACAGTGGGTAGAGTCGGAAATCAGGGCGAGAGAGAGAGTAGGGAACGACATGCTGGACAGGAGCCACAGGTGAGATTCGAACCCGGGCCGCCCGCCTGGAGGACCACAGCCTCCATACATGGGGTGAGCACACTAACCACTGCGCCACCAGCGCCCTAGACAAAGACTTTTTTTTTATTTGTTTTTTTTCGCAGAGAAACTTCTGTGTCCTTCATGCTGCTCCGTATGCATCTGCTGACATTTCAGAGAGAATAACAACGCAGCTGGGAGGAATTTCTTTTCCTTTTGCGACGATCTTGGCAACCGCTGTGGAAAAGCAGAATGTCTCATCTCTTCAGTGAGCCCGTCCTGAACACGCACGAGTTTAAGTAACTCAAAAAATTCCTCCTGACCGAAACTTTAACGAGACGTTTTTCATGACGACTTTAGAAAACATGTCAAAGACTTGTTATAGCTCTGAATAAATCTAAGATCTTGTTTGATAATTTGGTGCAGTCGTTGTAAACTCGAGTGATTATTATTTTATCTGCTAAAACTTTAAACATCCTGCTGTGGTGGGACATGAAAACAGATCATTAACAAACATAATAAGCTTGGGTTGAACTTTAAAACTGAGCCTCGCTGGTCAGCTCTTAAAATAGTTTGGGAGGATGCGACGTCCTGTCCTGTCCTGCCGAGAGTGAGAGAGAACTGTTCCACTGAGGCCTGAACTCTGTTTACACATCCCAGAGTTCTCACTCTCCTCTGAAGACGACAAGAAAAGTTCAATTTCATTTAATTTGTGTTGCACGTTTTTATCCATGTGCATACATGTGCGACTCACTGAAAATGGCTGCACGACCCACCTTTGGGTCCCGATCCACCAGTAGCCGTTTTCACATTAAGTCAAATCGAGCGTAGTATATAAATCAGAACATACCTATTATAGATCATTTAAACATATATTTTCCAAGTTTTAATCCTTAGTGTTAATCTTTGGATGCTGTATATCATGGTGGGTTGTCTATTGGCATGTCCTTATTTATATGTCATGTCCTTGTTATCATTTTTGAAAGCTAGCATGATTTTGAAAGTAGCATTCCCTCAGTGCTCCGTCTGCACCCGACTGTAAATATTAATGGACGAAGCCTTGAGTGACGTCAGCCATCTGTTCCTGTACCAGGCTGCAAACATGTTTATTTATGCTGTAAAAACTGCTTTTTCGCCTGTCGTGTATGTGACTTCCTGTGTTCCTGGAGCACAGCCTCAAGCGGAAACTCGACGAACTGCAGGATTTTGCACTTCCGCGTTGGCTTCATTTTTAAAGACCGGAGGGTGCCGCTTGGGAACAGCACACATTCCTGCCCTTCCTGTGCATACAAGGAATGCCTAAGACAGCGAGAGAAGCAGCAAAACCCCCAAACAAAGCATCAATGACAACAGCATGACATAGATAAAGTCCGAACAGCATAAAAGGAGGCGCTGGGGTGGAGGAGGGTTGCAGCTGTGGCTTGCAGACGGAGCAGCAAAGAGTAGTTGAGCAGTTTAAATAAGGCGGCATGACTACTACTTGACCAATAGGATGCTTTGAAGCAAATCAGCTGATGAGGGCTTGCATGAGATCAGCTGTTACCAAAAACTCTGGCATGATAGTAGAGCGTGAAACTGCGGCCTGCCTGAGCAAACGCTACGTTCAGTTTTTGTTATCTGTCCCCAAAGTGCGTTTTGAAACGGGGAAAAGGAGCTTCAGGTACGCTTGCCTGCGGCCTGGACGTCCTGCAGGATGAGCTGTGTCCGGGGGTCCTTGTCTCTTTAAATCTTTTTAAAAGTCGATTGAAGGTGTTGGCAGGTTGCAGATGCTTTGAATAATTACTTTTACTGCTCTGTGACTCAGGAAATGTTGATCTGTGTTTTTATGTCTGCCGCGCCTCTCTGCCGGGACACTCTGGTAAACGAGGTTCTCCTGGTTACAAAAATGTCTAAAGGCTCTGAGTCGAGCGCAGCACATATCTCAAAGTACCTGATGTGACCTTTGATATAAAGAACAAAGTGTTCTTATCACATATATTATTAAAATATATCCATTTGAGTGCAGACACTGTGTTCAGGTTTGTTCTCGATAGAGTACACGTTGCTTTTCTCACTGTGACGTATAAATATCTTTACAGACAATTAAATAAAATGTTGACATGACCCTTACAGGTTTTGGGAACCGTCATCCCTAGAAATCCAATCGTTTTATCTCGTGTAGTGTTTCAAAGTGAGCGCCAGTCAAGGCCACACATGGGACGCCTCACAACCTTTCGACAGAAATGACGTGTGCTGTCATCTCAGGGTCACTGACCAATGAGAGCACAGAGCGCTCTGCACGTGCAAAAGTCACAAACATAATGGTGAAGCAAAAGGAGAACGATGACGTTGGAGCTGTGAGATGGAACTATGAGACAGAGGAAAAGTTTGTGGAGCTCTGGCAAAAACGTTTGCTGACAGTCTTCTTGTCTGGGTGTCGTCTAGCTCCGCCCCTCTTCATTCCAAGCTCGTGATGTCGGTCGTAATGATTTGTTGGGTACCACCGTGTAGTCTGTCATGTCTGTGGGTCAAGTCTGGCTCTGACTCAGTGACCGCGACAAAAAGACGTGAAGAAGTGCCGTTTCACCTCCACATTTAAACCATCCAGTTTGTGTGTTGTCATGATTTGAGTTAAAATCTCAGAGCAGACAATGCCTTGCACCCCCCCTTTGAGGTCTTTGGTGACCCCTGGGGGGGGGGCCCGGACCCTAGGTTGGGAACCAATACTTTGGGGCTACATACATTAATCTGTGAATGTTCAACAAATACTAGATTTTGTAAGATATTAATTTCTTCTGATCACAACTGAATACACCTTTAGCTCGGGTTTTAGGGTCAAAGAAAATCTTGGACTCAGTGTACCATGATGCATTGCGGTAACTCTCTGGTTTGAGTTTTCATACACGTCATTGTGTCTTGTGTGAGAGCGTAGGTTTGTCTTCCTTGTGCATCTGAAGGACGGAGCAAAGATAAAGTGTTCCTTTAGAAGGCCGTACTACGTCTTCCTTCTGTTCTCTGCTGAGTCCTTAACGCAGCCCGCAGCTGTAGCCTTCGATCTGATGGACTCGTCATGTACACGTATTCTGGCTGTTTTCAACAAGCTAATGGTCGTTTCTTTCAATTCTACATAAATGGGTGTCTTTGCTCTTTCCATAAAAATGTCCAGTGTGGAGAGAAAGGGTTAAAAAAGTAATAATAATTTGCATGCATGTGCCCACAAACATCATGCCACCCCCCCCCCCCCCCCCCCAAACCCCAGATTTAAAAAAGATTGGACACGCCCCTTCTAAATGTGATAATAAACTAATAAACTGTCTGTCCTGCATGGTTCATGTATTCTACACACTAGTTGTTCACACAATTTCTGGGGGGGGGGGGGGTTGAAAATTAAAAATAAAGAGAATCGAAAAAAGACCAAGTAGTTTGAGTTGTATCTTTCCTCACTAGAAGTTCATTGATTTAGACAAGTCATTGTTCCTTGTTTTATTTTTGGGGAGCCTAGTCCTTTATCCGGCCAAAGACTGCAGATGGAAACATGAGCGTGTCTATTTTCCCTCACTATGCAGCAAGGAAAACAAGGACACATATCCAAAACATAAAATAAGAGGGGGAGGGGGGGTGGGTGTGTGCAACAGCACATTATGTGCTTTATAGAATTGGCCAGCCTTGATGCTTAGGGAATGTAGGCTTGAAGGAAAAAAAGGGATGAGGGAACACTTAGGACTAAAAATACATAAGGAATATTTCCAAAGGATCCTGTTTGTGCATGAGTGTGTATTTCAGCCTATGTGGGTGTAAATGTAAATGTGTTTCCACTCATGGCATTAATAAAGTATTCCTGATCCTGATTCTGATTAAAATACAGAATAAAAATAAACAAAATGTGCAGCCCCATCACGCTGACATCTCTCAGTTAGTGCATGTCCATCCATGTGAGGGCAAAAGTAATTTCCCCTCATGAGATGAATAAAGTACCTGCTTCTACTTCTTATTGTTATTATTATTAATGTACAGTATGTTTAACTGTATACACTCGAACTCAATGTGCACTTTTAATTTGACTTTATTGTGCTGCAGCTTCTTATCTGATTATGGGAAAAAATGAATAAATAAATAAATAAAAAACATGCTGTTGATGTCTGCTGTCGGGACATGAGCGCACGCGGCACTGCCATACCTTCCTGTTCAGGCTGCAGCCCACAGTTGTGCTGTGCAACGTGACCGCTGTGTTACCATTCCGCTGTTACGTCGACAAAACGCGTTTAGCTCCGCCCCCTCCGGTGTCCTAAAAGTGTGTCACTGGGTTAAAGTGGCCCGGGCTGAGGGAGGCAGCGGAGGGGCGTGGCCGACAGCCCACTATTGAGAACATTTAGTCCTCCTGACTCACCCGCAGTCACACACAACCGAGGGGGACTTCCTTGCACACAGACGTATACGTACTTGTTCTCTCGGAGGCTGTACATTATTTCCTGAATCGCAATCTTTTTAATATGAGCTTCAGCACCGTCTGTACACTCTTTGGACTAGCTCACAGTTAGTCGTTTTCCGTGACAGTGGAAGAAGTCGTGACTCACTGTTGAGTTTAGTTAAAACATCAGTTTGGACATTTTGTTTTCCTTTTCCTCGGAAAAAAAAGAGAAGGAGACATGCCTGAGGACGCTGGGACAGCCAAGCCTGGTAAGATGACAACTCTCTTTTTTTTTAATAAATTATACTAAGCATGCTATCTGCAGACACTTTGTTGCATTGACCCTTTTGAACATCTAGTGAGTAACACAAATGCTTAACTAACACATAAAGCAACCTTATACCAAGTGGTATTTTGTCTGAAATGGCCATTGTCTTTTTTATTATACCAAAATCATTATCATACAAGCTGTTTTTAAAAGCATGCATTGACCTTTTTGGACATTTAGTGATTAATTTGTCCAACACAAATGCTTATCGAACACATAAAGCAACCTTATAATAAAATTAATAATTATACCAACTATAATTGGTACATGTGAAGTGCAGACAAACTACAGCATTTGTTGTAAAGAGTTGTTAAAATTGTATGAAAACATAATGTATAAGCGTATATTGAATGATTGTATCACAACTAGTATTAAGTATAAGATCCAGGTATTAATTAAGTCTCTAAGGAGGGCACCACAGCAATGAATGGCGACCTAGAATTTGAGTCTACTTTTCTATTTGTTGCTGGAAATCAGCATCACATTCGTGTTTTTAGTGTCTTAATTTTGTCTGAACATGTCCAGGAGGGCGCTAGTTGTGATTTGGAGTTGCGTGCACCGTGATAAAGTCGCTGTTCGCCTCGTGTTTCCGTGCTTTAAATCGGGGTTAGGAGTGCCAGAGCTGCCTGTACATTTGACACAACAGCCAGTGTTTATCTTCCCCGGCCCCTCTCACATGGACAGCGTAGCTAGCCATGTGCCTGTGTGTGTGTACACGAGTTCTAGAACACGGCTCTGATTGGTCGAGGGGGCGTTCCTCTTCTGGCGCACGCTTCAATTGGAACTCTTCTCCGATTGGCCGATGAGGAGCCCGTGACGCGGCGCATTGCATAATTCACTGTACACTCTGCGCTGCCGACGCGAGGCTGGCCTGCTAAAGTACACGTGAGACGGGGTGAGACAACAGCCGCTGACCTAGTTTTTTTTTTTTTTTTTTCCTCCTCCTCCTCCTCGCGCCTCGCTTTCACAGAAATTCATGACAGGTCCACGTGTGGGTGGGCCGTGAAACGGTACAGTCATGGTCTGGGTTAGGTAATCGCTCACTGGAGCCTCTACATGTTTTCTAGACTTTATTGAGAAAAAAAAAAAACGCTTTTTGAATCGGCACAAATATGTAAATAAAGGCGCACAGAGCAGCACTTCTTCGTCGTGTTCTTTTAATTTTAAATGGAAAGTCTTTGAGCATGCTCGGGTTTTAAAAGCGCACTGCCCTACTTTAGTTCACATATTTAGACACGGGGTCACGCCGACACTGGAGAGCACTTTGCGGTTGCGTTAAAGTGCCTTGCTCAAGGGCATTTAATCCCAAATATTTACATTCAAAAAAGTTAAATAAACCAAAATTCTTGGTTATAAACACGACTTGTCGAATGCACAATAAAAATAAAAAAACATACACATTTCTTAAGTTTCATAACAAGGATGCGGGCTCTTGACCAAACTTTTAATTAAAGTTTTAATTTGAAGAAAAAGTCCCCGGAAGTGTTCTCCTGCCAAACATGTTATTCCACAAGCGGCCGCTGGATGTTTTCCCTTTCACATTCTTTTGTTCCTACGACTGTTGTGTTGTGTTGCTCAAGTGCTTCAGTGACCCTGTCTGGTCGTCAGTCAGCGAAGCACACTCCCCATAGAGTCCCAGTCGTGTTATGTAACATGTTATCCAATCAGCAGGCACTGGGGGTGATAAAGCAGGTCAATGTCAACACACACACACACACACACACACACACACAGAGGCGTGTCAGAGGCACTTGTTCCTACTGTACAGAAAGGAGTGTTTATTTAGCGAACCGAGCTTTTTTTAACCTCGCTGTTCTCTTTACACACTCTGTTATCTCTGCCTACGCTGCACTTTGCCAAGGTTGTTGTGATAGATCAAGTTGGTTTTCTGTGTCTTTCTGTCAATCATAAACTGACTTTTTGCTTGATGCATGATTTAACATGCCACCATCTTTCTCTCTCAACAGGAGGCGTCATCGCCTATATTTCCTCTGGCTCCGCCTCCAGCCCAGAGTCCTGTATGAGCACCAGCAGCAGCAGCAGCAGCTACCTGTCGACATCGCCCACGCCGCCCCGCCCCTCGTTGCCCAGCAGGGCCGTGGGCATGGTGGTGGATATCTGTCCGCCGTCCAAGAGCGGCCAGCGCGGACACGGCGTGGAGAAGGCAGGTCGCTCCTCCACGTCCGCCAAGAGCAGCATCACAAGTAAGCACAACATCAGGGTCATGTGGCCGTTAACATTTTATCCAATTGATCATTAAAATGTCTGTTCTTGTGCTCATGAGTCACGTCTTATCTCTGATTTTTTTTTTTTTTTTTTGCAGAAATCAACGGCATGGTGTTGTTGTGTAAGGTGTGCGGGGACGTGGCCTCGGGCTTCCACTATGGCGTCCATGCTTGCGAGGGCTGCAAGGTGAGACAAGTTCCTGCAGAGAAACATCCTCTTGCGTCAAGTCGGCTTGATCTCCTCTCGCCAGTGTTTCAGAATAACATGACTAATGCTTCTCTTGTCGTTCTTCAGGGCTTCTTCAGGAGAAGCATCCAGCAGAACATCCAGTACAAGAAGTGTCTTAAGATGGAGAACTGCACCATCATGAGGATCAACAGGAACCGCTGCCAGCAGTGTCGCTTCAAGAAGTGTTTGGCTGTCGGCATGTCCAGAGACGGTGAGCAGGACAATTAGTTTAGTCTCGGCCAAGCATTCTGTCTACTTTATTTATATATACGGCTAAATAAAATGCATTTTACTAATCGTGATTTTTATTTAACTTTAGCGGTCAGATTTGGACGTATCCCAAAACGGGAGAAGCAGAGGATGCTGCTTGAGATGCAGAACGCGATGAACAACATGATGAGTAACAACAGCCAGCTGCACAGCATGCTGCATGGTCACCAGAGCCCCTCGCTGCCCATGGAGGCCATGACCAGAGACTCCAGCTCCTCCAGCTCCTCTTCCTCCTGCTCTGCTTCCGATTCCCCCTCAAGCTCAAGCCCCTCCTCCCCTCAGTGCCCCCAGGACTCAGAATCTGTCGTTTCCATGGACACCAACTCCAGCTCTGCCTCGTCCTGCGGGTCAGACAGCGGTGAGGATGAATCGGTTGTCACGGTGAACAGGCGGCACCAGAATGCCTTTGCGTTTAACCAGGAGAGGTCACTGAGGCAGGACCAGGCCTCACCGTCGCCAGTCGCCCTGGAGACGGGATGCGAGAGCCGCATGGAGGAGCAGCAGGAGATCTGGAACAGCTGGAACAACAGTGCGGCCGGCAGAGGTTTCCAGCATTGCTCATACAGCAATAGCCAACACGTCACCAACTCTGTTTACAGGGAGGAGAGGGAAGTCTACCAGCAGCAGCCTCAGCAGCAGCTCAACAGCACCCCTAGCTGTGAGCCATCAGAAGACAGCCAATTTAACACACAAACTGCCTCCAGTGGTTACAATGGACCAACGCACTGTGTCAACAACAGGGCACACTTGGTGAGTTTATTTATCTTACTTACTTCTTAAAATTCACATCATTTTAAAAAACTATTCGGAGCGACATTTTGGATCCCCCTCCCTTATTTGACCTCCTGTCTTGATGTTTTCCAGGTCTGTCCCATGAACACATCCCCCTACGTGGACCCCACCAAGCCGAGCCAGGAGATCTGGGAGGAGTTCTCCATGAGCTTCACCCCCGCTGTGCGGGAGGTCGTCGACTTCGCCAAGAGGATCCCGGGCTTCCGTGACCTCTCAGAGCACGACCAAGTCAGCCTGCTGAAAGCTGGAACCTTCGAGGTTAGAGGGCAAACAAGCGAAAACATAAACACAGCGTGTTATTTTGTGCTGGCTCCGAAGTCAAACATGGTGGCCTATTCAAACACTGAGGCTTTCTTAAACAAAGCAGACAGTCCTCTCTCTGTGTTTGCTGACTAATAATTGCTCTGATAAAAGTTGGAAATGAAAATTTAAAAAGACTTACATAAATTATAAATGCGATTGAGACTGTTCAATGTTAGTTTCTTCTGGGAAAAGCTAAAGTACACACAGTGTAGCTGGTTGGATTTAGAATATTCTCCACATTTAGCTTCAACACAGATTTATCCAAGAATTAAAACTCATAAGCTAACAAACCATTTTCTTGTTTTTATTTTCCAGGTGCTGATGGTCCGATTCGCCTCTCTGTTCAACATGGTCGAGCGGACGGTGACCTTCCTTAGTGGCAAACGTTACAACCTCGACACGCTACGGTCGCTGGGTGCTGGCGAGCTGCTCAACTCCATGTGCGAGTTCAGCGAGAAACTGGCTGGGCTGCGTCTCGACTCGGACGAAATGAGCCTCTTCACGGCCGTGGTGCTCGTCTCAGCCGGTAAGAGGACTTCAGTGGGAATATTTGCTGATGTTAGGCTAAAAATGAAACAGTTGAGCACAAGGTATCGGATCCAAGTACTTAAAAAAAAAAATGTTAGAGCTGATAGGAAAGTGTCTTTCAGGAATTTGAAAGCCTTGTTCTGTCTTCAAAAATGAACCCTTTCTCTTCCCTTGTCTTGGCTCAGACCGCTCAGGTATCCAGGACTTGAACTCAGTGGAGGCCCTGCAGGACAAACTGATCCGCGGCCTGCGAAACCTTGTGATGCAGAACCACGGCGAGGAGTCGGCCACCACTTTCACCAAGCTGCTGCTCAAGCTGCCCGAGCTGCGTTCACTCAACAACATGCACTCAGAGGAACTGCTCTCCTTCAAGGTTCACCCATGAAAGCTTCCTGAGGGGAGGAACCATCGCTGCCCTCCACCCTGATCCACAAACCTCCACCAGGACCTGCCTCTTACTTACCCCCTCGTTATTCGACCAACCCCTTACTTGTGTCTCATTTTTTTTTTTAGAATGTATTAAAAGTTGTTTTTTTATCTATTTTTGTTAAGTTGACCACGTGGAGTCTGAGAGGTGAAGAATATAAAACGTACTGTATTTATAGAAGAGATAGCTTAAGCTTGTTGCACACAAACACATGCTAGTGCGCGTGTCTGAGAGTCTCTGAAGTCTAGCTATGTTCAAGGTGCGTTTCTGTTCGCGAGTGAAACAAGAGTACTTAACTGGCTTCAGGAAAACTTAAAGTGGAAACTAAGTAGAGGATCCATTTAATTCCAAAGTGTGTTCTCTGCTGAGCGGGTGAATGTGAGAGACGATACAGAACGTACACACCACATGTCCGTTTGGTCCAATATTCTGACAGAGAAATGGCTATCAGAAAACGTCTCTCTGAATGTGTGACGGTCGCTGCTAATGCATGGCTGTACTCGATGCGAATATCTTTTACTTGGATCTTCTCCCCTTGCCTCAGAAAGCATCAGTTCATTGTTTTTTTTTTTTAGCGTGTACAAAGTGTTGTATCTTTTCTTTTTATTTAATACATTTGTTGTTTGTTTGTTTTTTTGAACATGTAAACTGCCTGCACACTGTCTGGTGATTTCTGGGGGAGTCGATGACGCCATTTTTCAGCAACACTACATTTGCACATGTTCTGGAGCGGGAAAAAACCAAGTAACACAAAATCTCAAACGTGCAACGCCGCATCATGTAAAGGCTACATGTTATCTTAGTCACGCCGCAGTGTTTGCCCACTTTCCACTTTCTATGACTTTGATTTTGTTATTTTTTATTTTTATGAAACTTTGAGTGATGTCGGCATAGCACTGAATTTGAAACTTGTTTTTTTTTTGTTATCAAATTTGTTGAAAAACTTGTTTCTTTGACTGGCAACACTGCCACATGTAAATAACTATAAATATATATAAATATCTGATGGACATAGAATATATATATATAGTATGAATAAATACAAATTAAGCATACTCATTGTGGTTTGTGTTTTTATTATCTGTAAACTATGAATCAATCAGATCATGACACATGGATGAGTGATGCAGTGATTGTTTTCTACCACTAGGTGGAGCTATTTACAACAGTTTGATATGAAGCTCTGCTGTTTGTCCTGCAAGTTGTTGAACATCAGAGGAAAGGCCAGTGGTCCAAAGAGCAAATATACTTTTTTCTTTTATGCATTTCAATTCAACTTAAAGTTCAGATTAGATCGATAGATGGGGGTGGCTGTGGCTCAGTTGGTAGAGTTGGTCATCTCTCAACCGGTGGGTGAGGGTTCAATCCCCAACTCCTGCAGCTTCATGTCCGATGTTTCCTTGGGTCAAGACACTTAACCCCAAGTTGCTCCCGCTGCTTCATCGGCGGAGTATGAATGTGTATGAATGGGATTAGTTCTGATGGTCACTGTACACAGCAGCCTCTACCATCAGTGTCTGAATGTGTAGGTGTGACCTGCGGTGTAAAAAGAGCTCTGAGTAGAAAAGCGCTATATAAGCTCAAGTCCATTTACCATTTGCCATAGCTAGACAGCCTTTTTTGTACCAAATGGTAAATGGACTTGAGCTTGTATAGTTCTTTTCTAGTATTCTGACTACTCAAAGGACACATCGGACACGTGGCTGCAGGATCTGGGGATCAAACCCCCGACCTTTGTTGAGAGACGACTGACTCTAGTTGCCCCTTCGAAATCTGAATATTCACAGACTCAGATTTTTTTCCACTGTGACAAATAACATAACAGCACAACATGTGAACTGGACCAAGTGCACTGGAACCTCTCCAGGACCTGAACCGGTGACCCTCCGATGCCCAACCCAAGTCCCTTCAAACTGAACTGAGGAGGCTTTGCAGAGCTCACATATTACCTCTCCATTTACATCTCTCCTCCGCATGACTTCAATGTTTTTAAAGAACAGATTGTCTCTGTATTCAAAGCGCTCTCCACATGTAAATCTTTGAACGAGTTCTGTGTCCAATGATCCATGAGGAGGCTGCGCAATGACTTTCTTAGGTCAACTCTTCAAAACATCCATCCATTATCTATACCACTTTTCCTGTTCTGACACACAGCTTTATGTTTTACAGATTTTCAGTTTTTTAAACCTCATATTTATCGGTACGGTCAGTGTCAATCACTTCTGATAACTCGTCCGCCGTCCTCCCCCACGTTGGGACGATCAGGTCGAGCAGGAAGCAAGAAAGAAGGGCCTTTTTGAATAGGTGATGTAGTTGTGTGTTCTTGGCTTCTATTGTTATATTACTGCATGGAAATTGCAATCGATAAAATGACATTTAGTGATAGTTTAACACATTTTCCCACCTTCTTCTTGTCTACAACTTTTCTTCCTTACTCATTTCACGACCTATGGACGGCCGGCGCCCCTAGCTTTGCCTATACGGCCTATGCCATGGGCCGGCCCTGGCCTAACTAACAATAAAGGTACCAGTATATAAAATTATATATACCCCTATTTAACCCTTGTGTAGCTAAAGCATTAGCCGTTTAATTGAATGCATTAATGATTGTATGACATAGTAAATGACGAAGAAGAAACAGCTCTCAGGCTCCGTCCAAATGAAGCCACGATAGCTGAGTATGTTTGGTGAAATTAATTGTGGGAGAGTTGTGCTCACGCGTTATTAGCATCAGCATAGATTACTCCCAGAGGTGGGTAGTAACGCGCTACATTTACTCCGTTACAAATACTTGAGTAACTTTTTGGATAAATTGTCCCTGCGGGACGTCTTCAGCCAACATTTCTATAACGTGACTATTTAATAAGGTCCCATATTATGCCTTTTCTGGTTTTATATGCTCTTTAGTGTGTTTTCCAAGTGTCCTGTGCATGTTTAGGCACATCCATGTGCAAAAATTCAAAGTCCGCGGAAACGCGGCTTCTCCTATGTCCTCCTGTTAGCTGTAGCATTAGCCGCATGTAACGCTCGGTTCTAGCCCCCCTCGATAAAAATTTGTCAGTCCGACGTCATTGTCAGTGTGAGATCACTGATCTAAGCCCATTGGGTCGTTGTGTCAAGCCCAGCAGCTCATGTTGCACGCCCGTTAACTTCTGTAGCACGCCCACGATATGTCGTAGCCTGCGGTAGCACAGTAGTGCTAAGGTGCTAATGTTTATGCTGCCCTCGGACGGAGCCAGTGGCTGCATTCCCAATATGGTAAAAGAGGCGGGACATTTCCGAGAACCGTGCTGAGCAACTGACCAATAACGACAGAGCGGATCGGCAGACCAATCAGAGCAGACTTGGCCCACGTGGGGTCTAACAGTGTGGGCTCAGCAGAGCGTAGCTGACAGACTCAGAGCGTAGAGGGAGCAAGGAGGAGCAGTACATGAAAACAGACACTTTTTACGGACTTTATCTATTGTGAACGTACAAAAGTAGGAACATAGATTAAATATACGAACCCCAAAAAGGGCATAATATGGGCTCTTTAACCAATAAAAACATAACGTTGGCTTTGGCTGACAAAATCTTGCCAATCAAATGCAGCCAGTTGAGTCACATGACAAGTGTTGTCATGTTGTCATTGACAACACAAAAAACCCTCCGCGCCGATGTTGTGTCCGTGGCCGTGCACGCAGATTTTACAGACTATCTGGGTGAGTCGACAAAATGGAAGAAACCGCTGATTCTGAGGAGCAACAACCACACCCCTGGCCTCACATACAAAGTATGTTTGACTTTAAAACTTACAAAGAAAACAGCTACACAAGTGGATATTTCAGCCTACAAGAACTCGACGTCAAACCTGAGAAAGCATGTTGCGGTAAGTTATCCCCTTCACTCACTCACACACACACACACGCACACACGAGTTTAAACATTAGTTTTGGCGGTTGATAGCTAACGTTAACTTAGCACTGTTACATGCCCCACAGTATTTCCATATATAAAGTTTCTGTTTGAATTTGTTGTCATACTGTGTCTATTTTAATGGATAAATCTCTCATTGCCTCGTTGGTATCTTTTTCTGTCCACAGAGGGTTCACCCTAACAAACTGACCACGTACACAAACCTAATCAAGTCGAATAAAAAGCGAAAATCCTCCTCTTCTCATGAACCTGTGAAGAAGGCCAATATCACAAATTCCTTCACTAGCCCACGGCGGGTAACACAAGCAGCGTTAGACAAGCTATTGGTTAATTTTATATGTTAGAGTATGATAGAAACTTTGCAACCTCAGTGTACAGTAATGACAAGGAAAACGTTATGTTCCAGAATACAGGAAGATGCAAATAACATGAAGAGCATAATCATTAAAAAGCTGAGTGCTGTGAACCATGTAGCTACTACAACAGACTGCTGGTCTGCCAGACAACGTAGTTATTTGTCACCTGTCACTGGATAGACCAAACATCACAGGAGAGGCAATCTGCTGCATTAGCTTGTAAACGTTTCAGAGGCTCGCACACATTCGACGTTCTTGCTTCTGCATTAGAGGAAATACATTCTGAGTACAACATCAGGGAAAAAGTGACTAGGACGACAACGGCCAGTGGCTCAAACTTTCTGAAGGCCTTTCGGGTGTATGGGGAGGAGAGAGAAGATGTTACTGAAGTACAGGAGGAGACAGACTCCATCACTGATGATGCATCAGAAGATGAAAGTGAAGAGGTGGAATATCAAGATGTGTCTGCTATTTTAGGTGACGACACCGGCCTGGAGTACCAACTCCCAGTGCATCAAAAGTGTGCATGCCATCTCCTCAATCTTATATCAACAGTTGATACCACAGCTGCAGAAGCTGCCAGCGAAACGTACAAGAGGCTATCGCTATGTCATGCTCTGTGGAATAAGACCAGCAGGTCAACCATGGCTTTTGAAACAGTGCAACGTGAGTGCAAATTGCAGTTCCTTCGACCCAACCAGACACGCTGGAGCTCCCTGTTCTTCGCTGTAGAAAGGGTTGTCCGCATCCAGAAGGAACAAGGAGAAACAGCAATTCGAAATGTATCCACAGCATTGAAGATAAAGATGTAAGTTGGCAAATCCCACATTGTTTGTTAAACAGTTTTTAAAAAGGTCTAGTTAGCTATTTTACTTAATTTTTTTAATTATGTATTTAACATGGACAGTACACAATACATACATTGCAATAATTCAAATGGCTGTCAGCTAATTTTGATTTTTTGGCTGCTGCAGAGCTAGATTTAGAAATTGAGGATGCACCACCGTCTTTTAAATCGGAGGTGTGGAAGCATTTTGGCTTCCCCAAGACAGAAAATGAAAGAGGTGAGGAGATAACAGACGAGACAAAAACTGTGTGCAAATATTGAAAGAAGACAGAGAACTACACAAACAGCACAACCAACATGATGCAGCATTTAATCCACACCACAATGAGAAGCTCCAATCACCTCCCCTTGTAGAGAGAAAAAAAACCATTAAAAGGCCAAACCACACTGACAAGTGGGTTAGCAGCCCTGAAGGAATCTTTTTCAGTCATCATTTGTCTGCAGTCTCATTTTGTCGTATTTTGTAAATTGTACTTTGTCTCTCTTTGTGTCTCTGTCTGTAACTTTGTGTTCTTTTGCTGCTGCCTGTCTTGGCCAATAAAATACAAAATAAAAATGATTGTAAAATAAATCGTGAATCGTATCATATCGTGAGTCTAGTGAATCGTTACATCTCTACTGGATGGTAATGCTTCCTGGTATGCTCACACTCATTGAATATTGTGGATATCGGTTGGAGCCTCCCCTATCTGGAATCGTAAATATCAAACTATTTACGATTCCAGATTGGTGAAGCTCCGTCATGATCATAAGCAGTAAAATAACCGCATTAACGTCACACTTGAGGATTATTTGGACAAATTATCGGTTGATACAAGCCTTGAATCGTGCCACGCCCCATGATACCTGGGTGGGTGTGGCACTGGAACACTAAAAGATGAATTTCTATACCTCCATTGGGCGGGATAACGCCATCTGCTGGATGTTTTGTGTCTACACACCCTCTGCAGGCCACAATACAATGCTCGAGTAGAGGCTTCCTGTTGGTTGAGTACTGTCTGTCTGTTTGACTTCCTGATGAATGCTTGATGCCAAAACAAGTAAAAAAAAACCTCACAATATATTTTTTAAAATAATTCGTCCCAACTGCAATTCAAATTTTTAAATTTATAAAGTTACAAAAACATAAGCCAGTGTCGTCTGTGATGTTGTAGAGGACTCAGCATGAGGCACAAAAGCGTTTCCTCATTAAAGGCTTTATATGCGATTTTTCACACTTAAATATAATAGAAATCAAGTATATCCTCTAAAAATAACTCTGTGAGTAATGACTGTCTACAATGGGTTTAACACCCGAATCCCACTGTCTGTGATGTTTTCAGAGTTTTTTTTCTGTTTGTTGACATAGCCGGCCCGACGGCTGACTCCTCCCCTCGTGAATAAAAGTTGTTTAATTGAGGGACTAGAGAAAAGAAGAATAACATACTGTACTCACTGCTTAACTGTGTTTCTAGATCACGCTTAAATTTACATGCAGTGTGAAGACACGAGCATAATAAAGATCGCTAGCATTAGCATGCTAACCCGCAATGCACCGCGAGTTGTTTTGGTTTCATTCTGGTGCTCAGGAGACGACATCTGCTGGATCAAAAAATCGCATATAAAGCCTTTAATGATTACAATCTCCAGACACGCCGGAGACGCGCAGACATTCTCTAATGTGTGCGTAATATACACTGGACGGTAGGCTATGTATTAATACTTGTATTCATACGATTTATGATAAATCCAACTCTCTGTTGCAAGAGTGCGTTTGAGTGTGTGTGCTTCTGCATGTGTTTCTGTGTGTATCACAGAACGCGCACGGAGGAGTGTTGTAACCCTAACCCGTAAACAGAGACAAAAGCTTTTCGTCTCTCAGCCCTCTACCATATTAAAACACAATTTAATTGTATCAGCAAATGCACTGATATTAAACTGTGGAGTATGTACGCTGTGAAGTATGCTACTCTCAATATGAGGAACAGCCTACTGCACCATAGACTTCATTTATAAAGTTACAAAAACATAAGCCTGTGTCGTCTGTGATGTTGTAGAAGACTCAGAGCGCTCTATAATCTCCATCTGTAAATACTGTCGTGTTTGTCATCATGATTTTCTTCTTGAGAGGCCAAGACAATTCTCCACATTGGTGACAAATAAAGTTCAATTCTTCAACTTTTTAATTGTTTAAAGAGAGTCCCTTGAAGTTTTTGGTCTTGTCTTTAATAATACCTCATTGTATCCCTCTTATGTGTTTAAACAACAAAAGATTTCCCAAACTATGAGAGCAAGAATCGATATTTTACAAGTTAAGGTCCTGTGGTGTTTAAACAAAGTCAGTAAAGTTGCTGTCATGTTCTCTGTGACTCAACAGCGCATCTCTTTTATCATTATCTGTCATCTGTCTTGTAAACTAAGCATTTCTTCCTTATTACATAGAGCCATGGTTGTGTATTATGAAGGTATGTACAAGAGGTAACCGTGCTCAGGCCCGGTTTGTCCTGGAGCGGTGTGAGTGCAGGCCAGCGGGGGAATGGGGAGGGGGCACAATAATGCTTAAGCAAGGTCCGGGAAAAACTTTGCCTAGTGAGAGTGCGCCCTTACTCATGTGGAACCTGACCTCAGGAAAGGCGGTCAGACATGTTACAATCTTCAGCTGATTTGCATTCAGTCCTTTAATGATTCATTCAAATCTCAAGGACCATAACATGTCAACAGGCCATGTACTCAGGCACTCAGGCCTGAGTGACGATGTAAATGTGCCCATGAAAGAGAGAGGCAAGGGTAAACAAAGATTCCTAGTCAAATATTTTGTCATGAATAATATTTTATTTTCTACAGATGTCTGGGATAAATACAGTTTGATTGGTGATACTGCTGCAGCTTGTTATATTTTTGAATATTTAAGCTTCTTTTTTGCAGGGGGGGGGGGGGGGGGGGGGGGACAATTACAATGGCTGGTAAGTTTTTTCCCACCATTTAAACCTAAGATTAAGACACCTTTGAGACGTATGCGTACCATAAAATTAGACAAACGAAATTGCAAAATTGAATTTGATTGGGGAACTAATTGGGAGTCACTGGAGGCGGATGACATTTGGGGTGATGTGCTGCCAGGGCTTGGTGTGGGTGAGGACTGGATTTTACCCAGGGAGGGCGTGTTATGTTTTCTCAGTTTATCTTATTCAAAGTGGTCATTCGACCGAGGATCATACTGTCCTGATTTGAATCATCCTTTAAAAACATCCTCACACACAACATGAGCAGTCAGACACTGCAGAAGATGACACCGCTGTGTGTGTCGTTTGACTGAAGAAAAGCAAAGACAGGTAAGTGGATTTATTGAAAAACAAGTACTCTTGTGTCTTGTGGAGATTTTTTAGGTTTTAGTTTTTATCTTTCATTGCAAATGAATGTTATTCTCCCTTTTCCTTACATCAGAGCAATATGATATGATACTGTAAATGCAATGCTAACTACCATTTAAACAGCGCAAGAGCAGCTTCGGAGTGCCAATAGCCTAGGGGTTTGTCTGGTGGCCCATGTGCAGAGGCTATAGTCCTCCAGGCGGGCGGCCCGGGTTCAGGTTCTGTTGGGGCTCCTTTCCTGCATGTAATTTTCCACTCTCTCTCTCTCACTCTCTGTCCCTGATATCTGACTCTTTCCACTGTCCTATCTCTAAAGTAAAGGCATAAAAAGCCCAAAAATAAAGATAATACAGGATACAACATATTCTTCTGTGAGCTGAAGGCAAAAATATTAAGGTAGAAGGAAACTTTTTGCATCAGCTGCTCCACAAGTAGAGGTCGGTGATCTCAGAGAAAGACCTAGACGTTCAAATTATAAGTCAGTGGACTCCTCTCAGGGAGAATCCAAAGAGAGTACACTGGAGCACACAAATCACTTAGGGCAAAGTCATTTTGGTGCAAACAAAGTTGCGAAACAATGTTTTGACGCACTGCATCGAACCTCAGAGTCGGACTTGGAGGACGATGCAATGCGTCAAAATGCAAAAACATTAAAATCTAAATTTGTCATACTTGTGTGCAGATTGCTTCATAGTAAATGATCGGATAAAAAGTAACAGAAAAAATAAAAAATAAACCATCAAATTTAATTTAATTTCAAACCTTTATTTAAGCCTAAAAATTAATCTATGTTTCCCTCATTTACGATGTCGTAGAGCTACAAAAAAAGTGCTCAAACTAAACGACAAAGAGAGTCAGTCACACACTGCAGTGAGGTGCTTTCACATCATTGTCTTAGGGCGCGGTCACACTGGCCATCTGTACCGTGCCGTACTCAAGCACGATTGGCCCCCCCGCTGCGCCATTCCCATGCTGGCCGGCACGGCCCGCGGTCACACTGGCCAGGACTTACCGTGCCTAAAAGCACGATTACCTCTTGTACATAACGTCGTAATACAACACATGCACGCTTTATGTTATTATGAAGCGAGAGAGAGAGAGACAGAAAAAGAGACGTGCAGTCGAGTCCGCGTCTGCACATCAGAGAAAAACACAGAGAGCATGACAGCCACTTTACTGACTTTTCAGCTTATTTTAAGCAATTTTAATCAGACACAGCAATAAATAAATAAATAAATAAAATAGATGCGCGGCCAAGTCCGTGGGCAAGTCCGCGCCCGCACATCGGAGAACAACACAGAGAACATGACAGCTACTTTGTGTCTTATATTGTGTCATTTTAGTCAGATACAGACCTGAAACTCTGGATTTCTCCTTAATGAAGGCTGTCAGCGTTGTGTACCCGCATGCTTGTGCTCGTGCATGAAGTGTACCGTGATGAAGCACACCTCTCTGAAGTGTGCCAAAGTCGAGGCAGTGTACCGTGCCTGAGCACGATACGGAGCGGTCACACTGGTCAAACGAACTGGACTTTAGCGTTGACGCGTGCTTGGGCACGGTACGGATGGCCAGTGTGACCGCGCCCTTAATTTGTCCAAGAGAAACAAGAGCGTCAAACTTAGAGAGTGTGCTGAACAAGTAAGACGGGAAGTTAGACACCAATACTACATTAAAACATCCGGTTAATTAAAAAAAACAACAACACTCCGTTTTAACGGTTCAGAGAAATTACCGTTTGTGTGTTTGTTTATGTGTTTATAAGGTTTATATAGAGTTTTACACCACATACATCGTATTATCTCGCACTGTCGCCAGTTAGTTTGTTTGCAGCTGACGGCTGTGCTCTGCGTGCTGCGGACGGAGAAGGCAGCCGGTGGGTGTTGACGCGGGTGCACGCAGCCGAAACGGACTGGACACGCAATGCACACATATCTGGTCGAAGTTCGGTGTTAGTCTGACAGTTTTGAAATATGCTGCATCCATGTGCTCCTGGTCCCGGTTTCCAAGTTTTTTCCGACTTCAATGCGTTCACCTGATTTCAGTTTTGGAAGTCTGAATGTGGATGCTACGAAGAAGATGTGAGGAATCTCTCTGTTACAAGTTATATTTGAGCAAAAAGTTATTGTGCACTACGTGAATTAATCATAAGTATATTATCATTCACAAAACATGTTTCGTCCCCAAATGTGATGACAAATGTGACGGAAAGTCGAGGGCCAATTGGTCTATTCGTGAGGTGTCGGACACATTGGAAAAACGAGTTTCTGAGTTATAAAAAGGTACATAAACTCCCCGCTCAAGTCGGAGAAACACCTCGGAAACTAGAACAAAATTAGGCGCCTGACTTGCCGACTTGACGTCATCACATGGGGGGCAATTGGGTGGCGTTCATGTAGTCTGTACGTATCGGATCACGGATCTTAAAAAAACACATCCGGGAAAAGCTGTGCAAAGGCCTTTAGCCTGTTAAAGAATAAACTCTGTTTAGCTGCTAGATGCATAAATATCAGACTTACAAAAGGATTAGGATACAAACAAATAAAAAATCAACAGAAGATTCACTAAGTGACATCTCATCAATAAATCACATATCTATCTTTTTTTAACCATGTGTTATTGTAATTTATCATTTGTATTTGATTTGATTTTATCCACAGTTACTTAAAATCAAAATGGACAACAGCAAGTTTGTGGTTCTCCTGATAGCAGGTGAGATGACCGACTGAATATAAATCTTTTTTTATAAAGTTCAATTCAACACACACATCCTCATACTCACTCAGACACACCCAGCAAACTTTTTGTCTTCATCCCGAGTACCAAAAAAAGAAAACAGCAGATGTGCCTTTAAATGTAAAGCTCCTTCTGACAGGAATCATTTGCCAGATAACAGAAGAACAACTACCCCTTTTCTTACCTTTGAAAACACATTATAGAGCTTAACAGTCACCACCTACTTTTTCTGCTGCTCTGGGTCTGTAAGTACATTTCCCGATTCAAATCCTCCATTGACATTTCATAAGAGCCTTACTTTATTATTATTATTATTATTATTATTATTATTATTACTTACTATTATGACTTCTTAAATCGCCATGACAACAGTGATGTCTTCCTGCCCCCTTAATTATGAGGCTTCTGCTTGTAACCTTTGTTATTATCATCAGTAGTACCACTACTGTCGATACAATCAATGTTATTAGTGTAATATGTGATGTGAAATCTAGTTCTTCTCACTACATTGTGTGGGTGTAGTGGCGATACGGGAATAATGGTGGGTTGGTGCATGAGAACCGTTGTTTGTGTTGCTGAATGTGTCTGTGCCACTTGTGTTGTATGTTCTGTGTTGGCCCCCCCCCCCCAGCAAACAAGATGATTCATCATTTTGAAAATATTCCCTTTCTCCCCAGGTTTCTGCGTTCCCTCAACATCTCTACAAAACGCCTTCTTCTTCATCTCAGAGGCGATGACGTGGGATGATGCATTTCTGTACTGTGTCTCTCACTACATCAATCTTGCTCAAATACTGAGCCTAGACAACGTGACCACAATGATGGCGACTCCAACAAATGGATACACAGGAGAGGCCTGGATTGGTCTGTACAATAAATTTTCTGAATGGACCTGGCTGAATGGACAACCACTGACATATCATAACTGGAGAGATAGTCAGCAAGGGAATCTCAACGGAAATGAGTTATGTGCGGCCATAGAAAAACAAGGTCTCTGGGACGCTAACACCTGCTCTCTTTTGAAATATCCAATTTGTTCTGATGGTGAGTATGAGCCTTATTATTATAGTTACTTGGAGTTTTCGAGGATCAAGAACAGACGAGGTGTCCATTATCAGGAATTAATGGATGACGTAGAGGTCCATTAAAGGAAGAATATGCAATTTTTTGATCCAGCAGATGTCGCCCTTGAGCACCAGCATGGTGCCATAGTCTAATTTGCCCCGCTAGCGTCAGGGAATTATTATCAACTAGGCTATAAGAACATTTAAAGTTTTTTTTTTTCTTTTCTAAGTACATTTAAAGTACAGTTTACCCAGTTAAATGTGATGTGTGGGTGCAGTAGCCTACACCGGAATGTGTGATTGTTTGTCCGTTCCCTAAAACGGACCGTACCTTGTTTACCTCCTGCAGAGTGTTACAATTCACAGCCGTTCAGAGCCTTTCAATCGCTGCACAGGTTTCGGAGGTTTTAAACACAATCAAAGACGTTTGATCACCCTGTCAGACAAAGCAGCATAACTAGTTGTAAACCTAAATATCGAGATTCTAGTTGAATATTCTTCTAGAACCTGCAAAACAAATGAAAGAGCGGAACAAATCCATTTTGCCTAAAGACGCCGCGCAGCTCCGCTGCTCACCTGTTGTCTTGGAAAACTGCACTCAAAGTTTACTTTTAAGTCTAAACATTAAATCAGACCTTTTTTTTAAGAGTTACTCTTCCTCATAATGTCAAAAACGTGCATTTAAAGATAAAGGTTGGTCCGCAGACCGCACTTGAGAGGGAGAGAGAGAGCGCTATACGGGCGAGCGAGAGTCCGGGAATGTGCCATTGCGCATGTAAGTGGACAAACAAAAAGTTAAATTGATCATTGCTCAATGTTAACCACATGGCAGACTGCAGTTTCTGTTAACAGACTGATGGCGTCCAAACTGCTCAATGTGTGCTGAGCGGTCGTCTGTCTCTGCGTCTGCACGTCACCCTCCCTCCTTATTAAAAACTATAAAAACTGGTCATAAACCGTTTGAACGTTTTGATTTTGAAATGTCGTTTGAGCTGCTGTTAATACTCTCAATATTTATAATACTGAACATTACAATTAATTAATAAAATATGCTTTTGCGCAGCAAATTGTATGACGTCATCAAATAGAAGCATGTTGTGAAGGAATGATCCAAAAGTGGACAAGAGGCTGGAGAGGAGCGACAATCATAACTGAAAGAGGAGTAGGAACAGTATGCCTTCTTGAGGGTCTCAATGGGCCAAGCCTAAAGCCTTTAACTTCCATGGGCATTGGATTTTATGTTTTGACAATTTGTGCACTACAAGAGCACAAAATTGTTAGAAGAGAACAAAGTTTTTCATACATTTAGCCTCTTAATTTTGCACAAAATTGATGCATCTAACTTGTAATGTAAAAATATTTCTGATAATCCACCGTATGTATAACTATGTCTTTCACCTTTTCATTGTCTTCATCTAAACAGGACTGGATTACCAAATTGGTCCCAGCAAAATGAGTTGGAACAAGTCTGAAGCTTACTGTAACTCACAAAATTCAACTCTGGCCTACGTCCCCAATGAAGCTGGGGATTCACGTATCCATCATCTGATGCCAAAAGAGTCAGTAGGGTGGATTGGCCTCTACCAGCCTGAAGTCTGGGCTTGGTCCGAACCAGGAGGAAACTTCTCATTCCAAAACTGGAGGATCGGTCAACCTGACAACCGGGCTGTAGATAGTTGTGTAGCTGCACAGGTGTCAGATGGAACCTGGTTTGACGAGGGGTGCACAGAAAAACAATTACCTTTCTTCTGCTACGGAGGTATGAATCACCAAAGCATTTCTCGTGTTACTTTTGAAACATGCTGGAGTTGTCTGTTGCAGAACTTCTTTCTTTGAACACAGCACTGATGATATATTGGTCAGGTTTAATGTTGAGTTACCATTAGCATTATTTTCCCGATGACACGCTTCAGTTCAACATGTAGGTTTAACAGTGGAGTCAGTCCTATAGGGTGTGCATTTTCTCAAACCTGCAAATCGGGGCACAAAACCATGTGTACACTGGGCCTGTCGGGATTGAGTCCAGGGTTTGTTTTTTTTAATCGGGGGTGACAACAGCAAGTTTGAGGGAAAGTGGAACAGAGCCAGTAGATAGGGAGGAGTTTACTGTTGAGATAATGAGTGTGGATAGGGTGAGAAGGCAGGCCTTGACAAGACTGGAGGGGTTGGAGTCCAGGTCTGTAGTGGAGACAGGGGAAGAACTGAGACAGGACGATGGATCCACGGATCGGCGACCTGCTCTGGTCACACAAGGTGGTAGGTAAAGGTTTTCTCCTGAGCAGCTGGTTTAAGTTGGTTATTGCCGTCGTTTGCCTCACTGAAGTGGGTCTTCACAGTGCAACTTCCAGCCTGTACACACCGTTTGTGTTTGCTCGCTTTAATATGCCTTTTTATCTCTGCATTTCCACTGTGGGCAACTGAAAATTGACATTTGCAGTGTGTGCAAAATGCAGCATATTCATAGCCTGGTACTTTTCAAAGGAAGCAGTTACTCTCCTGGAGCTCTTTGGAAAACGCTGACTTCCTGTTCAGTATGACAGCTCGCCTATCTGTCGTTACGCAGCAGGTCCTGTTAGCAAGATAAACTAAGCTAGCTTAGCAACAGCTGCAACCCTGAGATTGATTGATACATGCACAGACAAATCAGTATGGAACTTTACCTGGTCTTACATTAGTGATGTTTTTCTATTGCTTTAAACAGCAACAGCCTTGGCAATGACATTGATTGACTTGAAAACAGACAAATCAGAGTTGTTAGCACAGTGTATTATTTTGGTTGATTACAACTGGGATAGGGACTGTTCCAAATCGGGACATATTATAGTAAAATAGATATTTGTGGGGACTCCGGAGTCAGTAGCTTGAAAATGGGACAGTCGAATTGGGAAGTATGGTCAACCTAGCTAACTACTTAATCAATAAATGCTGCCACTGGCCTTAACTAGGGCTGCAACAAAGGATTAATCTGTTATTAGATTCCCGATCATCCTATAAATAAACTGATTAAGCATTCGTCTTGGAAATGACTGATCAACCAACAGTCCAAAAACTGAAGATGCAAATCCACACAAAGATGGAACTTTTGGAATAAATTAACATTTAATTATAACATTTAATGTGTATGTCTGTCTGTTGATTGTGATCAGATGCAGCTAACAAGACCCGCAAAATTACAGTGAAGATGAAGATCAAGTCCAGCGCAGACCTGGAAGATCCAGCTGTCAGTGCAGAGCTGGTGCAACAGGTATAGTTTGTTTTAAAGATGAGTAAAAACTGAGTTGCTGCAGTCCAAGGGGCAAGGTTGTCTTTCTTATCCCTGTGAGAGGGCAATTTGTGTGGCAGTCAGCAGTAAAAACACACATACATCCAATCAATAATCAACATACAACATAAGAACGATAAGGGAAGTAAAAGTCCAATGGACATCAAATACAATAGAGAAAAACAGGTAAAAAAGCAACACAGTTACTCGTTTAAAAAGACGATGGCAGCCAGGACAACTTAATTCCATAGTCTCTTAGTCCTGAATGCTGGCATGCTGAATCTTAAAACACACGCTTTGGGATGACATGTAAGCATTTCAGATCACAGTCATTCTGTCTAAATTTGCATGCAATCTGAAGCTATGAGCAAACTAAAGAGTGCTAGCATTAGCCTGTTAACACAACACTGCAGGGCACAGGTACTTGCCGCTTGAGCCAAGCACACTTTTGTCCGCCGCTTGAGCTAAACCCCTTTGTGCTGACGCGAGTGGAGGGACTTTGGCGGTGTGTCGCTGGAGGAGAGCGGAGGCTTCAGTATGGAGGAGGGGTGGCCAAACAGAAGTTTGTTTTATTTTCATGCTGGCGCTCAAGTGTGACATCTACTGGATCAAAAAGTCCCACATTCCTTTAATTGAATAATTTGAACCAAACCATCATCCTTTCCTGTGAAGAATGACCACTGAGCAGCTGGATAGTAGTGACGAAGGAAGAGGCAAAGTATGGTACAAATCAACTGCTATAATTTATTTTGCATAACAGCGTCAGAAACACATGATTTGCTGTGGAGCAAAGCAGCAACCCCACATAAAGCATCACACAGCCTTTTTAAATCTTTCCACTAATTGGAGCAAACCACTTTTCCACCACAGGGATGTTTGCATTTTATTAACTGGTCAAACAACATGCCACCTTTTTATAAATATTTTTTTAAATATATAATAAAACTATTTGCCGAATACCTAAAATAAATATTCAATTTACAATAAGATAATACAATCTTAACACCAAACTAAACACCCAACTCCGAAGCACACTACCCCCTACACTATCAGCTCCTGTAGTCTCTTTCCTGGAACCTTTGAATAGGTGTTCAGACCCCGGGGACGCATTTGCCCAAACACCCTGTAGAGCAGGGATGTCAAAGTCCTATTGTTCAAATGAGACCTCAAGTGGGCCGGACTAATTTTGCCAACATCACTATAACTCAACACATGGATATATAGGCTAATGTATGATTGTATAGAAGACTTTAACATTAACATTAAGCAGAGGGGTTAACTGTCATTGCAAACTGCATGCTAGCACATAGAAATATTTAAATGTACCACATTACAGAAATAATTATGTTTTGTTTGAGATTATTATATTATGTTTAAATATTGCTGTTCAAGGTTATAGAAACTTTGACACAGGTTATTCTACCTGCCCTGGGATCAGTGCATTACTAGAGAGAGAGAGAGAGAGACTTTAGATCTGTGTGTCAGGCCACAGCACAGTTTGCACTCAGGTTCATTACAGATAAAACCTGCTCACATGAATAAGTTATCACAAACAAACAGAGTGTCTTTGATGCATCTTCGGGTATTTTAGTGTTAGGCATTATAAAATGATAACATGTTTCCAAACCAACAGACTTGAATTGATCCTTCAGCGTTGATCACTGCAGTCTGATCAGCTCCGTGTGGAGTGCACGTTCTTCAACTAAGTAAACTCCTTTAAACAACTTTTGATACGAGTCTGGCAGTCCGTTCTTCTACGTGTCCGCACTATCGTAATCTAACTCTGTCACTGACTTTTTATGCTCCATGAATCTGTGCCATCTCCGTGCGCAATTCGAGGAAGCATTTTAGCGCTGCTCCACGGTTAAACCAGCGGACCTCTGTATGATCAGGCAGCCTGTGCGTGATATCGTTTTGCCTGCCCCGCAGAGCACTGTTTTTACTTCCTTCCATTTGCCATACACCTTAACTGCCTCTGCTTTATCTGGTCTCATATATTAGTTCTCTTGTTCCATTATTCACCATGCACCTTATTAACTTATCATTTAGTATTTAGCCTACCTGCACATAGCTCTGTATATATACAGTGGAGGAAATAATTATTTGATCCCCTGCTGATTTTGTAAGTTTGACCAATTACAAAGAAGTGAGCAGTCTATAAATGTTATGGTACCTTTGTTTTAACAAACAGAGATAGAATATTAAAAAAAAAAGTCCAGAAAAAAAATATTGTATAAAGTTACAAATTCATCTGCATTTGATTGAAGGAAATAAGTATTTGATCCCCTACAAACCAACATGAATTCTGGCTCCCACAGACCGGTTATTTGCCCGGGTGGCACTCAGATTAGTCCTGTCACTTTAAGAAAGTACTCCCAATCACTGCTCGTTATGGGTGTAAAAGACACATGTCAACAGAATCAATCTCTTCCTTTCCAACCACTCCACCACCATGGGCAAGACCAAAGAAATTTCAAAGGACATCAGGGACAAGATTGTAGACCTGCACAAGGCTGGACTGGGCTACAAGACCATCAGCAAGAAGCTTGGTGAGAAGGAGAAACTGCAATTATAATAAAATGGAAGAAATTTAAAATAACCATCAATCACCCTCTGTCTGGAGCTCCATGCAAGATCTCGCGTCGTGGGGTAAGGATGATCATGAGAAGGGTGAGGGATCAGCCCAGAACTACACGGGAGGAGGTTTGTAATGATCTCAAGGCAGCTAGGACCACAGTCAGCAAGAAAACCATTGGAAACACACTGCACCCTAATGGATTTAAATCCTGCAGTGTCCGCAAGGTCCCCATGCTCAGGATGGCCCGTCTGAAGTTTGCCAATGAACACCTAAATGATTCAGAGAAGGCTTGGGAGAAGGTGATGTGGTCAGATGAGACCAAATTGAACTCTTTGGCAAAAACTGGAGTTGTTGTGTCTGGAGGGAGAGAAATGCTGAATACCAACCCAAGAACAACATCCCTCACCGTCAAGCATGGAGGAGGAAACATTATGCCTTTGGGCTGTTTCTCTGCTAAGGGTACAGGACAACTTCACCGCATCAAGTACTTATTTCCTTTGATCAAATGCAAATTAATTTATAACTTAATGTAATGTTTTTTTTCTGGACTTTTTAAAAAATATTTTGTCTCTGTTTTTCATAATAAAAGTACCATAAAAATTATAGACCTCTCACTTCTTTGAAATCGGGCAAACTTACAAAATCAGCAGGGGATCAAATAATTATTTCCTCCACTTTATATTTATTTCTCGTTTACTGCACATAGTTCTGTTTACATCTGGTCACTACTGCACATAGTTATGGTTACATCTGTTTACATCTGTTAGTCCGATCACTGTCCACTCATATCTACTCCTTATATTTTGTATTTTTAAGTGAAGTTTAAGCTTTAAATTGTATTTAAATTGACACTTTATATTTAGGTTAACATGTTTCGTCTACTTGCACTGTTGTTAATTTACTGCTCTGTGTGCCTTTGAATTGCCCACCGGGGACAAATAAAGTTTTTTGAATTGAATTGATTTGAATTGAATTGAAGTCCAGTGACTCACTTATCCCCAGGATGTCCAGGTGGTCCTCTCACTGAGGACTTGTGCTGTCTTGGTGGTCTCAAACATGGTTCGGACGTTCCATGCTCCAATGCAGATCTTGGTTTTAGGCCCTAGTAGGCCCTCTTTCGCACTCCTGACTTCCTTTCGGCTTTCATCAGAAGTGGTCATACTGCCACCCAAAGAGTTTGGGTGGCATAGGCTCCCTCCAGCATAGCTCTCAGGATCATAGAAGCATGCAAGCCTCTCCACCACGGCAAGGTCACAGCACAGGGAGAGTGATTCAAGATTCAAGATTTTTATTTGTCACATGCTCATACAGATGTGCAGTGAAATGTAAAAGACTGTTCCGCAAGACCATGCACTCAAACATGCAGAGTAATTAAGTCCTCATAAATTATTCTTACAATCATGAGGAAGGTAGTCTGTCCTTTTCCACCATAATAATATATAATATTTTCATGATAAAATGGAACTTAATTCTTCCCTTTTGTAGATGCGTACAGCATTTGCTGAGCAGGGACTGGATGTGAAACTGACCTGGAGGACTCGACCAGTGAAAACACAGGAGCAGCAACAAGAAAAAGGTAATCACAAAAAGCTTCTGCACATGTACAAACACACGCACAAAATGAATCTCTAACTATCTACATTCTTTCATCTTTTCATGAAGATACTTGTCCACCTGATGAGAGCAACACAGGAAGATTACCACGACATTTATGATCAATGGTTTGTTGTGTGATGTTCAGGGATCATAAAGAATCCACTGATCATTACTGCTTGTTATTTGTTGAGTTACAGACTGAAGGCAGAAGCGTAGCCCGGGTGTGATCTTGTTTTAAAGGAAGAATGTGCGATATTTTTCACATGAATAGAAATCTAGTATATCCTCTGTGAATGTCTCTATAATGAGGGAGAAGCTCGAGACATCGCTGCCTCCTAAAGGACGTTTTTTTTTTGGCACTGTAACTTTGCTGAATGTAGCTTAGTGCTCATCATGGATTAATGTTGGGTCTTAGTAGATAATAATAATATCATAATGTATAATATGATATAACAAAGAGTACGTTCTAGATCTGCTCTTTCTGTGAAGTGTCACGAGATAATGTGTTTTGAATTGGTGCAATACAAATAAAGATAGATCGGTCGATTTGTTTTTGTTTTTATTATATTTTTGGTCTGTGTTAAAGGAGCAATATATAACTGACACCTAGTGTTTAAAATGGGTACTGCAGTCAAAATTCAAATCATTGGAGAGAGGTGACCAAGCCCGCCCCTTCCTCTCTAGAGTCGATGTGCACGCAGATTGTCATGTCACGGACACTGTAACTTCAGTGTTTAGCCAGCTCTGCATCGGTCTGTAAACCTTTCTGCCTTCTAACCTCGCTCCAGTTTTCAAAAGTATCTCCAATATTGATCCTAGTTTGAGCACGTTTCTGCTCGTGGAGCTTATTAGAAACATGCAGAGGCTTTTTAAGTCAGGTACAATCACTTCTATCTGAACCACTTCTCTTGCCCGCTTCCATCGCTGCAACACCTGTTGGTTTGACCTGATAACTGCTCTCATATCTGGCAAACCAAGGGGCGTCCAAAACGGCCGTGTGGGGGTGCCTTAAAACCGCCTACCTTCTCTGGTCCAAACAAACACAGATCATTCAGGACCAGAATCTAAAGTCAGAAGGAGGACATACTGGCTGCTGCATTGTTGTCAGAGAAACCAGCTCTTCAGCATAGCATGTTTCCTTAACCCTCCTAAAACCCTAGGATTTGTGTCACACCTATCACCCTAACGACCCAGAGAAATGCTTGAATAAAGACTGCCATAGCAATATTATCTAGTAATGCATAATTCCAATTTAAATGGATAAGATTATTAACTTCAGTCCTCACCATACATAGCAAATATTCATTGTATTTCTGAAATATAAACCTGTAAATTGATTAGAACTTTGAAATTGAGTCAAAATATGTACAGTAAAACACAATAATACTCTTTGTACTCTTTGCGTAAGAATCACAGTGTGCAGAGGAGAAAGAGGGCCGCTCCAGCAGAGGTTGAAGCAACACCAGCTGGTGATGAGAGGGGGGAAGCTCTGCCTCAAGCGCTGGTCTGTCCAATAGGGGACAACCTGGGAGTAGTCGAGAAAGGCAACACACCCAGTGCATTCTGGATGTTGAAGTATTTGAACTCTTTGGGCAGAATGGAATGACACGACCCTTTTCTGGAATTTCTCCAGAAAAAACCTATGCAAAACTGATTTGTAATGAAAACTGATGTTTTTTTTTAAACCAGGCTGTAAACAAACGACATTGGGTGTGTATGTCACTTTCAGGGTGTTTGGTCAAAGAACTGCGAGTTTTACACTTCCACATTGGCTTCTTTCTTCAACACCGGAGGTTGCAGCTTAGTTTAGCTGCTTTGATAAAAAGGGTAATTTGGTCATGATTTGCATATGGAAAAAGCCTTTTGCCATTCACCCGCTAACACACCCAAACTCAATATCAGTAGTGCGTATCTGACCACATTAGCTCTCATCTGGTTAGAGGATTTAAAGCGAAGTTTAGACGTGAAAATCAACAGCCTGGTTTTAAACCTGTAAGTATCTTGACTTTATAACAACCAAAATTAAGTCAAATGCTTTTTGTCCTTAATTGACTTAAGTGTTGACTTTGAACGATAGCTGACACTATACATTTTTTATTACAAAAAAAGAATCCCTGTTTGGATTCATTTATGGAATCATTTTATTTCTGAAAATAAAACAACATTTATGTATGATCAGTATTTTATGTCTTACATTTACAAATTTCTATACAAGGGTGACATGTTTTATGTCTCTACCTGAAGAATACTGAGTATCATTCACTGCTTCTTTAACAGAAATCAGTGCAATCTTAACAATCGATACTAAACTGTAAAGGTAACTGACAAATGGTCCGCACATTGAGTGCAAATTATAGATGTTAGAGCTGCATTTTGGACAAGAATGAGACATGGGGCAGTTTCTTGAATTAAGAGGTATATTGAGAGCAAGGCCCAAGAGTGTTTTACAATTTTCAGAAGATTCTTGTGCTGAAGAAAACAGGACCTCACAACTTTCTGCCCGTCAAAGGGAAAGGTCACTGTCGAATCCTAAATTTCTGTCTGATGGCAAGACATTCGCTGATCAATTGTCGAGTTTTTTTTACTGCCCAAAGATGACAAAAACAGTCTTGCTTCCCTTTATCAGAAGTGTGTTTTGGGGTATCTACCAATTTTATAAACTTGAACGCCTTGATTCTCTGAGAGAATCAAGGCGTTCAGGAGTATTGTGTGTTAGTGGAGGTTATAACTGTGTTTTCCGCATAGCGAAAGAAAAGAGACACACCCTGGACGGATTAAACTACCAAGTGGAAGCATTTGTAGGGAGAAGAAGAGGGGTTCAAGAACTGCGCCTAGGGGTAACCCACAGGTAATGACAATGATTTTACCAATGGTGACTGATGTAGTTTAATTAGATAAATACCTTTTTTTGCAAAAGAGCAAGCCCATGATAACTCTGAACCATTGATAGTTCCCAGAGAACCAAAGTAAACCATCTTTAGTCTATAGACACTGCTTGTTGTTAGTTTGATGTGGTTTCTGTTGCCATTTCTATTCAGCACACGCAGCTTCAATTGTTCATGATTCCACATGTACCCACAGCTTGTGAAAAAACTAACTAAAAATCAAAGGTACAGCTTGAAATGTCTGAATTAACTTATTTTCACCAGCAATACTTAAATAACAATTTTCACAGCATCTACCGCTTTCTGCTGCCAGTGATCATCAGCTGTTATTGAAATTGGGTATATGTTGCACTGGGCTCATTAGCATGGAAAAATGCTAATATTAAATGTAAATTGTTCTCGATTTAAATTCATGCAAACTGCACAAGATCCCTTAGACATAATTTGCTATGCAGAGCAGTTTAGGGGCGCAATAAACCATTTACATGTGCTCTGACGATGAGCAGGGCTTTTGTTATTTGTTTAGGTGTTATTTACTCACGTTGAGCAGCCATAAATGCTTTGTCATACCTGCCAACTTAAAATAACTAAAACCATTTTTTTTATATACTGTACACATTTCCTTTCCCGTTATCTCCTTTTTCAGAAGTAAAGATGGATCGTTTCATGTCATTGATCTTCCTCTTCTTCGGTAAGGGCTTTATTTACCTAATCTAATTGTTCAGAGTAACTGATTGGTTTATTGATTTTAGATTGTCCACATATCAGCACCATGATGTCCTGTTACTTCTCAGCCAACAAGTACATCAGACTTTTGTTCAATATTACTATCAAATTTATCAATCAATTTTAATATAGCTCCAATCCACAACAAATGTTATCTCAAGACACTCAAGACATAAAAGAGCAGGTAAAAGATGCTACTCTACTCTTATATTATCTAAAAAGACCCAACACTTTATCAGCCTGCTTTCGTTGGATGCTTTTAAGAGGATGTCACGTATATTGGGAAACAAGTAACTGGAACCCAATTGCAGAAAATAAAAATACTTTTTAAAGAGGTCAGTCTTTAAAATCATTAATAAAGGTTGGCTAAATTAAAAATTTAAAGTAGACTCTAAGTAAATTTGAGATTCTTTACATCAGGGGTGTGTCCAGACTTTTTGGACTGGGCTGGCCCAATTGGTGCACTGACTTGGGCCTGAAGTTTGTGTGCACACAGCTGAATGAAGAGCATTCATTTACCCCTCCTGTCTGCACTAAATGCATCAACTTTTAAGTAACACAAGATAATACCAACATATACATCTTCTTACCTTAATTCTTCAAGGACTCAAAACAATATGTATCTCCAAAGTCACAATTTAGTATTATTAAGTATTGTAAATTGTTAACAAACATCTGCATACAGAAATGAGCTATGAATATGAGCTCTGTTGCAACACAGCCTGAAGAGTGGATCTCAACACCTCAGGAATGGCAAATAGACAATAATAGTAAAGGATTATTGTAGATACTGCAAAACCTCTCCACCTCATTAGGTAAGTTAACCCATCTGTTACATAATGACATATTTTATCATCATGTTTATCTCTCAGCATCTTTGCACTATCCACCACTGCACTATTGTCTCATTTCACTAACAAAGACCACACCAAGGAACGATATTGATTTAGAAGATTTTCTTATAACATGCATGTCGGAGATCGAAACGATGAGCGAGGTTGGATGATCAGGAGATTGAGGGTGGACGAATGAAAGGGATGAAGGGATGAAGGTTAGGGTGGAGGGAAGGAGGGATGAAGGTATGTGGGCTAAGAGTTGAGGGATGAAGAGATGTGGGTAAGGGTCAAGGGATGTGGGATGTGGGATGAAGGTATGAAATGTAAGGGTCGAGGGATGTGGGATGAAGGTAAGGGTCGAGGGATGGAGGTGGGGGGGTAAGAGTTGAGGGACAAAGAGATGGAGGTCAGGGTTAAGATATGTGGGATGATGGATTAGGGTAAAGGTAGAGGGATGAATGGATAAATGTAGACGGGAAGTAAGTTGAAGGATAATGGACTTGTAGGGACGACGTGAGGAAGCCAGAGGGGTCGAGACTCTAGGTGGTGGAGCCTTCTCTTCGTTTCTGTCTGTATGGACACTGTGGTTCCTTTATTTAGACGAAGAGAGAAGTGAAAAATCACAGAGGGGTTTGGGGGGAGGGATGTGAAATCAGCGACATAGGAATAGAAGTAATTAAGGCGTGCTCAAATACGTTTGAAACAGAAATGGGTTGTGTTGGAGGCGTGGTCTTTGCTGCTGAACCAAATTTCAAAAATCTATATTTAGTCTTGAACATATTAGTCTTTGCTTATGTTGAGTTTATTGTTGAAATTTAATGTTGTACTTTTTGTACATAGAGAGCACAGTTCACACAAGTCAAATTACTTGTGTGTGAGCATACCTGCCAATAAAGCTGATTCTGAATATAAGTTGTGACCTCATTGCTAACCCTGAGCAATGTTTCCTGATCCGCACTCACTGTCTGGTCAGTGGGTCAAGGATCTGTTGCAGGACACCTTCGTAAAGCTTGAGGAGAAACCCAGCATCTAAAATACAGAGTTTAACTTCTAAAACACTGCAGCGTGGTGTCTGTAAAACCAAGATTGTCTGCAGACTTGTTTTTAAACCAGTTGTTCTACAAATTATTATAACCTTTATTTAAAACGGACAAAATATCTAATAATCATATATATGCTCTCTGTCATTATTTCCCAGGACTTTGCATTTCCTCAAGCAAAGTCCTTTGTCAGTTCCATTACGTCGATCTAAAGTTGAACTGGTCGGATGCTCAGCATTATTGCAGAGACAAATACGACGACCTGGCTACCATCCAAAGCATGGAGGACATAATCCAGCTGAACAACCGAGTTCGAGTTTCGGGAAAGGCATGGATCGGACTGAGCGATGACCCAAATTCTTGGTTCAAAGTCATGGGCATTGACGCCAATTCCTGGAGATGGTCGGAAACCGGTGAAACGAGCCAAAATGGTTACCAAAACTGGTTTTCCATAGCACCAGATAATATGTATTTCGAGTACTGCGTTGGGATAGATGGTACCGCAACATGGAATGATGTGAACTGTGACGCGTTGCTGAGTTTCGTATGTTATACTGGTAAGAAAATGTGTTTGTTTTTTTAGTTACTCTGACCCTCTGACCTTACCAATCAATTAATCAGGTAGTCCATTTACAAGGATATGAAATAGTGATGCACTCTTAAAAAGCGTCATCCAAATAGTAACTCGCTTGTTACATTCAATGTTAAAGATCCCATATCTAATTTCACTTTCACCCTTCATGTCGTCAGTCTGTGAAACCTATAGAGAAGCTTTGCATGATTTGCAGCTCAAAATAAAGGCTTTATTTATCTAATACTGGTGCCAGTAAAACCCCTCATTTTACTGCCATAAACAGTTTGTTTCAGTCGATGTCTCTTTAAGACGCCCCTCCCATGCAACCTCCACACAGAAAAGACACGATGACTGTGCAATACTGTTTAAAGTTGATCAGCCTCAATTAATGCAACTTTCTGTCCAAATTAATGAATTATTAAACCTTATAATAGGCTAAGCCAGTGCAGGCATATCTTTGTTACCAGGGTGACAACTTTTGCTCCGCATGCCCGTCACCTTGATGGCCCAATGGCCTTTTTGAAATTTCAGATATTTTGAACTGGGAGCGCTTAAATGCTTTGTGTCCTTAATAGTATCAGAGTGGAGCTTTTCATTAAACATACCATACATAAGTGGATTGCATTCAATTAAATTATTTTTATGCAACACTTGCTTCACTTTATTGCAGAGACGGGAGGATTGAAAACCTACGTGCACATCTCAACCCCGCTATCATGGCCCGATGCTCGTGACTACTGCAGAGAAAACTACAAGGACCTGGCTCTGATTGAGAGCGAAGATGAAAACACAAATGCTTACCGAGCAAAAAAATCCCCACTTGCTGCTTGGATTGGTCTGTACAGAGTGCCATGGGCTTGGTCTGATAACAGCAGCAGCTCATTCACAAATTGGATAAGTGGAGAACCAAATGGTGAAAATGAATACTGTGTGGCTGAGAATCCTGGACATCTGTGGGCAGATGTTAACTGTGCAGCTAAGCTCCCTTTCATCTGCCAAGAAGGTAATAGTTCAATACATCACAAATTAGGCAATATACCTCGACAGGGAGAGATGCAGAACTTGATATCAGCTTTGACTTAGTTGTATGCACAAGACCATAGGTTGAGAGCCAAATATAATCATAGCAAGCTTAAATTCAGGGCAACATTACAACTGGAGTCGGACATTGCTTTCAGAAGCATGAGTCTTGCTGGCTGTGTGACGGGGTGGCCGGCTCCTCCCCTGGGGTATTAAAGCTGTTTTAGTCAAGGACTAAGGAGAAAAGAAAGGATAACATATCCTACTCACTGCTTATTTGTCACGTAAGAGTTTTGTAGATCACAGTCATTCTGTGTAAATGTACACGTAATGTGAAGCTACGAGCTAACAAAAATGTGCCAGCACAAGCCTGCTAACACAGAAATGAAATTTTGTTCCAGCAGCTTGCGCTTAATGGTGCTTAAGTACAGTGTGTTGCATTTGATATCAGTGCTTCCAACACAATAGACGATACCTGGGCGGGCCGCCAAACTATATTTCCGACCTTTTTTTATTTAATTTTTCATTTATTCATAAAATTGCTGCATGAACGATAGAGCGAGAGCGGGGGAGAAATAGAGCATGCAAGAGAGTGCAGGAGCTCGCAATTTGCCTCACGGCTCCGAGCAACAAAACTCCTGTTAAAAAGCAAAATCAGAAGAGCAGAATCCCATCACCTTCAAAGAAAGAGAGGGAGAGAGAGAGAAGGCCCACTGTCCGTACACCCCTCTTGTAAATGCAGCGATTGCCTTGCTCATATCAAAACTGTTGCATCTCATGGCTTTGTTTTAAAAATGTTAATGTACAGCTACTTGCTGCTGATGCTTGTAAATTACGGAATATCGAGTGGAACTTTTCAAAACGCAAGGCGAACTCTGATATAAATACAAAAGAGTAGAGTAAAAAAACATGTCAATTATGTGAGGGTTGTTAATTTCCTCCAGAAACTCTTTTTAAGATTTTGGTTGAAATTGTCTTTTGGTCCTGACAGAAATTAATAATTAAGGTGCCCTGAAAAAAGAACAAAGAAAAGCCGTCATCTGCAGCAATTGTAAGTCTCTAAAAATTTCGACCATTGTCTGACAAGAGGTACCAATCTGATGAACCAATCACACGCCTCCCTGTCTCCCTGCTCGTTCTCTACCCGTTGTGTGCTCTAACGCACACTCAAAAGGCGTCACCGATGACGGAGTTTATACTGTGAGTTTACTTACCGCAGAATGATACATGAGATGATTTAGTTTCTACACAATGCAAGCGATGAGCTGAGGTCCACTTCTGGTGCAAGGTCGGCGCTCATGCGTGTAAGTGAGGGGGCGTGGCTTTTGAGGGAGCACAGAGGGGAGGGGGTGGGTGTAGACGTAGCACTGAGGGAATGCTACTTTCAAAATCATGCAAGTTTTTCGGAAATTGCCAACCCTTCCTTTAATAGATGTTGTATAGCTCATTTTAATGTTTTTTTTTTATCTAAATGTGCTTCTCTTTGATTTGTCATTATATGTTTGTTGATTGTCCAGATCCAGAAGTTAAGTCTGTGATAAGGATGGAATTTCGGACTGGCGCTTACATGACGGATCCAGCTATCAACACACAGCTTCTGGCTCAGGTGAACCTCCCTTTTAGTTTCTCCTGTTTCTCTACAGTGGGTTCATCACCAGGGTTATGAAACTTCCAAATTATCACGCTTCAATTCAATTCCTGGGTTTACGATTCAGTTCAAAATTGACTTTTGCTTCAAACTGATTCCAGATTCACAATACAGTCCCTATTTGTTACAAAGGGGTTCTTATTTTAGGGTCGACTTCAGTCTGCTGTGCACTTTATTATTTGAGAGTCACATTATTATTTCAACATAAGAAGCTCAATAAAATGTGCTCAAGATATTTCAGCTATTATATCTGTTACGTTTTTATCGGCTGAACACACAGATGAGAGCCTAAAACAAAGATAACATTTTTTATTTGTCACTTTCAGAATATGAATACAATCTGTGGGCTTAGCACAGCTAATTAAATATCTTAAGTTTGCCAGTGAAATAGTGAATGAAAACAGGATGGACCGAATGCCCTGCTGCTCCATACTAAGTAGAGGCACTATGTTAGTATGACAAACAAAGCCATACATTACAGACGCTGAGAACTAGCTAATGTCAACAGCTCAACTGTCTAGCCAGGACCGAAACACCTCCTGCTGCATCAGTGTACCAAGGAACGTGGAGAGGGTGCACGGAGGGAAATGCTAGCAGGCGCGTTTGTTGTGCTCAAACTGGCTTATGATGAAAATGTACTTGGGACAAGCATGTTTCTGAGAATGTTTCTGAATTTTGTTTGTTCTTCCTCAGCTGGATGTGGAATTGAAAAGGTATGGACTGCCTCAGACCAAACTGAGATGGAAGATTCAGCCCAAAAAACAGAAAAACAAAGAACCTCAGAGCATTGGGGGTTCTTAATTTCTTTTCCCAGCCAAACACAAAGTCAGACCAAGGCCGCCCATAAGGAGGGAAAGAGGGGAAAGTTTTCTGGGGCCCAGTTACGGACTGCATACTAAGTAAAGGCAGCAGGATTTAAAAAAGTGAATAGCAAAAGAGTTTCTAAGTAAAGTCAAACTTCCAAAACCATAATGACTCATAAAGAGTGCTTACATTTGAATAATTCAAGACGTTTCCAACATCAAAAGGTTACCTCTTCTCGATACCTTATTTTCATATGGAAATAGAAGCCTTAAAGAAACATCTAGATGTTGTGTGTAGTTGGTTTTTATTGTTGTTGGGTGTCTACATTTGGGCTTTGGTCTCTCTGTAGTAACCCCTATTTGGGGCTGGACACATTGTTTATGAATGACACAATAATCAAATCAAATTAGAAGCAAAAAGTGAACCTGCAGATGTTTTTGTTTCCAGCATTGGGCAATGGCTGGTGATAACCATTAATAACAGGGGAATATACAGTTTTTTGTTTTGATTAACAATCAAATCAATCCGGTAGAGTTAAGAATGGACTCTATAGCAGCACAAACTCCCTTGTTTCTTCTTTTGTGGTACTTTCAATATATTTTTGTCCCCTTACCTATTCCCCTGTTGGGTAGGTTTCCTTTATATGATCAGATATAATCCTTATACTGTACTTCCCCTTTCTCTTCATATTCCTTGATGTAATTGTTTTAATCCCCATCAATGTTTTAATTCCTTCCTAAACTTGCCAAAATATAGATGTCAATGAACTACCACTGACAAATAGTTGTTTTGAGGGTGATATCTACTATTAGCCTAAAGTAACTGCAAGCTTGGCTATTTATATATATTTAGGGTTTTTGGGCCTTTCTTGAACAGGACAGATGAAGAGAAACAGGAAATGTTGGGACGAGAGAGTACGGTATGATATGCAGCAACAGGCTGAGGCCAGATTCAAACCCATGGCCTCTGCAATGAGGACTACACCCTCTGCACATGGGGCCGGCTTCATAACCGCCAGGCTATTGGCACTCAAGCTAGGGTACTTTGTAATGTATAATTATTTTTGGTGTAGGATCTGGTGGTGGCAATATAATTAACATGGATTTCATGTTTTTATTTTATTATTAGATTTGCATAGCTGAATGTATAGTTTAATTTGTCAAACCCCGCCCTCCTTAGTTACTTTTACTAGGATTGAAAAGACTAAATTCCGTTATTGATGTTTTGCTGCAGTTTGTGCTGTAGGAAGGATTTGGAGCAATCAGTAAAATAAGATAATGGTTTTGTTTGCTAGATATATTTATCGTGTTACCTTTCTGTATATATATTCAGTTAATGTTTTGCCACAGTTGAACTTAAAGCAGTAGAAATAAAGCATGTAGTTCTTTTGATGTGTGTCAAAGAAAATAAACAATGGTCATTGGTGAAGACAATCACTTGTGACAGTGTCTTTCCTTTCCAATAAAAACAACACTTAAGTCCACATTACACGATTTTATGCTGCTATCTCACATTGAGTCTAAACCTTAGATTGTGAAGAGGGTGAATATCATCCGATGTGTCCTTGGAAGGACACTTAACCCCAAGTAGCTCCCACTGGTTTGTCGGCAACGTATGAATGTGTATGAATGGGACTAGTTACTTCTGATGGCCACATAACAACCTCTGCCATCAGCGTGTGAATGTGTATGAATGTGTAGGTGTGATGTGGTGTAAAAGCGTGTCGAATCATCAGAAGACTAGAAAAGCACTATACAAGCTCAAGTCCATTTACCAAGTCCATGCATAAAGAAAATTACTAGCAGCCTTTTGCAACAAAAAAAAGCCTTAAAAGTCTGTTAAAGCATAAGCCTGACAGGGCAAATAGCTAATAAGAGTTTAAGATTTTTGGGGTGGCAAATCAGATTTCCAAGTTGGGCCCATGCCACCCCTGTGTACACACCCCTGTTTAGTACACACCAAGGTATTAGCGTTCCCATTGTTGCTATGTTAGCCTATTACAATTATTATTATTGTTTGTGATCAAATGTTTACTGAAATTTAAATTACACAAAACATGAAATACACAAGATAGATCAAATGACACAACATGCAAAAAATAAAAATGGGCTACAACTAGTTATAGAAGCATGTTATATATTACCATATAACAATAAGACAGCCTTTTGTCCAGAACATAAAAAAAAAAACAACAACATACCTTTTGGGCTTATAGTTCAATCAACCATCCCCAACCCCAGACCCTGCAGGATAATAATAGTAAAAAAGATATTGTTAGACAGTGTCTATATCAGAGTCTTTATCTTCTCCAGAGTCCTATTACAATTTTTTTTTTTTTTTAACCTTTGTCAAACTATTGTTTACAAAGCTGGTTGCACGGTTGTAGACATTGGCTTTGAGTTCAAGGAGCATGATCTAAATTTTAGAGAAGGAATGAATTCATACAAGGTCAATGGTATGACAAAGAATATGCCAAAGGCTGAATGTATTTACGTTTGCATTTCAAGCAAGCAGCAACCTCCAGAGTTATATAATGAAGCCGATGCGGAAGTGAAAAAAACTGCAGTTCCTCGGGTGTTCACTTCGGGTCTTCACATACACACCCCATGTTATAATGTCCATTTAGACAACACACATGTTCACAGCCTGGTTTGAAATAAAAAAGATTTTGGTCTGAATAGTTGATGTCTTTATTGGCATACGATGCATTCTGACTGACAGGCAGGATTGTTGTAGCTGTTGTCATGAGGCTTAAGGCCCACTGAGACTTCATCCTGTGATTTAATAACACCTCAGTGCAGACCAAGCCTTCGTCCAAGCCAAGGTGACCTTCGTCTTGGTGCTCATTTGGATATTGAAATATGTTAAAGCCCTATTTGTGCACAGCACCAGACACTCTGCGACAAGTGCTGGATCATTCCTTGGAGAAACAAGGCAGTCCAGGCTTGGTGGATTTTCTGACCGTAAATCCTTAAGCTGAATGCTGGGAATACAAGTGAGTACAGTTTAATTTAAAGACCTTTTCGTGCCCTGCCGACTAAAATAATATGCTCCTTACTGTTTGTATAATAACTATTTTTATTTTAAGCCGTAGGATTTTAAGCCTTTTATTTTGAAAAACAGACATCATCTACGCATGTTTACCTTTAAAAAAGCATTCAACTATATGATTGCAAATGTATAGTCTTAAAACAAGTATATAAAACTAAAAACGTATTTTCATAATTTTATTGTATCAGATATGCACTTTGATTTAATATATGTAATGCTGTCTTCGCATTTATTAATGCTTTGTTCTGTTTCTTATTTTCATGTTGTTGTTTCTTTTACTTTTCAGTGAAGTCAGAGATGGATTTGAGATTGGCTTTGCTTTTATCCGTCTTTGGTAAGAGCTTTAATCTTTTTAATCATTGTATTGTTGATTTTTTTTAATTCAGTTTCCAGTTTTTAAGCCACTAAACTGTAGATAACCTTTAAATATCCATTTAACCTTTATTCATACTCGAGAGATCATTGAGAGGGAACCCTCAACTACAATGACATCGAGTCATTACAGGAACAATTAAAAGATTTTAAAATAAATCATTAAACGAACCAGAAGAAAGATAAATACAAGACTGCTAAATCAACAGCTAAGACATTTAAAAGAAATAAGTGCTATAATGTTAGAAAAAAAATAAAGTGAGCTCAAGAATAATAAAATAAAATAATAAAATAAATATAAATAAATGAAACAAACTTATGTTACAAAAAGAGGTTTGGAGGTTTTAAAAATAGGTTTCTAAAATCCCACAAAGGTAAAAGTTCATTTTCCTCAGGGAGATGTAGGATCTTATTCCAAGAGTCCGGTGCAGAATAAGAAAAAGCTGATTTTCCCAAAAGATATAAGTTAATTTCCCTCAAGGAAATGTGATATTATTATACATTTTATTTAAAGGCACCTTTCAAAGCACTCAAGATCACCTTACAAAGCAGAGATAAAAACAACAAAGCAACAATACATCGATAAAAGCTTAAAAAGATGTGTTTTGAGATGAGATTTAAAAACGGAGAGAGTCAATATTACAGATGTGTGATGGGAGCGACTTCCAGAGGATCTTATTCCAAGAGTCTGGTGCAGAGTAAGATTTTCTGCAGTTCTGATCTGACTCGAGGATCATTCAACAGTAACTGCTTTGAGGACCCAACCTTGTTGTACAAGTTACAATGATGTGTATCATAGGGTCACCAACACTAAGAAGATTCACGTGTGACACGCAGGGCTGAAAATGTCCAAAAGCTCTCAGATTTTGTCAGACTTTTGAACCATAGTTTTCATTCAGATACGCAGACAGAAAGTTCCAGAGGAGGATCGATGTTATGAATAAACGATCTAAGAACTTTAATTTATATAGATTTAAGGACTTAATTTTAATTTAAATACGCCGACAGAAGTTACTTTAACTTGACTTAAAGAAACAGGAGTTAAAAGAAACTGTTTCAGGCCGAGACTGACATGAGGGATTTTACTGACGCCAGTATCAGATAAATAAGGAGTTTTATGAGCTACACATCTTGCAGCGCTACTCAATAGGTGTTCCACACTAATGGTGAAAGTGAATATAATAGATCTCCTTTAACTGTGATAAAATAAGTAAAATGAACTACTCAGCTGTTGGTTTATGTGATGCTGAAGAGTGAATACATTTAAATAGTATTGAAAAGTTACAGCAGTTTAAATGGCTTTCTTAGTAAATGGCAAAAATGTGTGTACATTTTGTACACGGCTCAGGTAATTGGTAAGTACTTGGTTATTTTTTTTCTCTCCCTCTTATATACAATATGTTCACATCATGTTTCTAAAGAAAACAGATTGAAAAGCCTTCAGAAATTATTCAGACTAGCAGACATTATTTTTGCATCTTAGTTTGCTCTTTATCATACTCCACAGGATTTTGCAGCCCTTCTCTTTACATGCATCGACAGTTTCACTACATCGACTTGAAAATGACCTGGGCTGACGGTCAACATTACTGCAGAGATAAGTACACCGACCTGGCTACCATTGAAAGCGTGTCTGACATTAGCAGGCTCAACAGATCTGGCATCTCAAAAGCATGGATTGGACTACATGACGATCCGGAGGCCTGGAAGATAACTATGGGCAATGAAACAATCTCCTGGAGATGGTCAACTACTGGTGTAACCAGCGAAACTGGTTATTACAGCTGGCAAATAAATCAGCCAGATAACGGTCCCAGAGCAGAGTCTTGTGTGCAAGCAACAGCTGATGGTAAATGGGATGCTGTGAACTGTAACCGACGATTGTATGTTACACAGGTAAGATCGATTTTACATGATTTTAAGAGTTACTCTGAGCTCCAGCGTCTTTTTTCCATAGTTTTCAATGAGTAGAGAGCTTTTGCAGCAGAAAACTGCCGCCTGGAGAAAAAGCGCAGCACCTCGCATACTCAGAGTGTTCCGCCTTTTTTGTGCGACCGCTCCGAGCTCTCAAGTTGAAAATCTTTCAACTTTTCAAAAAGGCGCAGTTGACGTCACCTGCGCTCTTTTCCAATTGTTTGATATTCCGTGTAGTTTTGCTGTGTCTTGTGTCTTGTACCCACATCCTCTTTGCTCTGTGTCTGATCGGGTAAAAACAATCTCAAATATAAAACATGCAGTAAAAAGTAATGGAGCAGTGTCGGTCTTACAGCGGCCATCATCAACAGACTGTTGTCATAGAGACAGGAGGGACGTCCGGCGCTTTTCATCTACTAATCAACACATAACTGTATATAATGCTTAGAAGCACTACCAGGTTCAAGATACTTTATTTGTACCTGAAGGTAGATTTGACCATCTTCTCTTGATTGCTTTACTTTTTTTGTATTATAGCTACAAGTCCTGGAAGCCAAAAAACATATGTCATGATCGAAAGATCGGAGAATTGGAAGAATGCCCAGACATACTGCAGAAGACACCACACTGACCTGGCTATGATCGAGAATGCTGAGGAAAATTCAAATGTGATGTCACTACATCGGGGTACGGTGTGGATTGGCTTGTATCCAGAAGCATGGAGGTGGTCCGACAACAGTGACAGCTCCTTCAGAAACTGGAAAGAGGAACAGCCATATAACTACAATGAGCAGAACTGTGTGATGAGTAATGAGCAATACCAATGGGAGGACCGAAATTGTAAAGATGAACTTCCGTTCTGGTGCCAGGAAGGTGAAAACCGTTCTAGTTCATATCGCTACATTTTTGTTTTTGAGTCAAAAATAATTCTCTCCTCCCTTGGTTCTCACATGTTTCTGTGTAGTCCCCAAAAAGCACAGCTTGGTGAAGTTGAAGTTTCAGACTGATGCGGACATTTCAGATCCAGCTATAAACGCCAAGCTCCTGCAACAGGTAAAACTCCATCCAGTTGTTTTCCAATCAAAGTCTGTGTACTGAAATGTACTGATTTGTCTGACCCTTCGATGCCTTACAAATCATGATGCCAATGGCCTAAATGCTGAATTCCCCTAATTCTTCAATGACTTCCTGCTTTATGAAAGTAGATTCTCAAAACACTAACATTGTGTTTAACAATGCCTTTCTAATTAAATGTCTATTATCTCTCAGCTAGAGACTTTGCTTCGTGAAAGGACGGGACTGGCTCACGCAAAACTGAAGTGGAAGATTCAACCCAGAAAACAAGAGAAAGAGAAGGAGAAAGCCGAGGATCAGTGCACACTGAAGTGAAGGCAGGCTAAAGTTTCAAGCCTCTTTGGGTTCGGTTGAAGGGTAGCGTCATCCACTTATTTCGTTGCAGCTTGTAAACAAAACATTCAATCTGGGCCCCTCCTCCTGGGCTCCTCGCCACACTCACTGCAGGACGTAGTATTTACGTTTGAATGTATCCACTCCTAAACTCACCTGGCCGCTATCATTGGCTGAAAGAAACACACCAGCTCCCCACCTAGAAGCGTCCCAAGTCAACCAAAACAAACCAACACATGAAAATCCAGGCAGAGTCGGGTCTCTGCAGACACAGTCACTACCTGTACTCACATGTACGGAGACCCAGAAGTGATGACTGAGTGACATGACTTTTTGTATGAGGCTATATTTTATTTTTCAGGAAAAAGCTACTGGCTCTTTCTTTACTAACTTTCACCAAAGACAACATTTCCGGGGTTTGCTGAAGGAAATTTTGCATAGTTTCAACCATATCTCTGTGTATCCTAGTGAGATAAATTGTACAAAAACATTTTCACTTGTTGTACTCTGTCTCTATTTCAGCTATGAGTCTTGGTCATTGCTTTTGCCTAGATTGCAAACTAGCTAAACAACAATGTATCAAAATTGCAAATCCGGTGTAAATCGCTGTGTAATAAGTGGGATAATGAACAGTGGGTAGTTTGTTCAAGTGGGAAAAAAAACCCTTCAGGTTGAGACAAGTCCTTGCTGTATCACTGTGTTGAGATCCTGCTGTAACATCCTGCTCACTGTGCATTAAAGGCACACAGACCTGAAAGGCTAATGTGGACATGTTCCCAGGCTAATTTGGGCTGTGAGCTGCTCCACTTTCCAGAAAATGTGTGCTCAAACAGGCCGTTTAGAGAATTTCCCTTCATGACATCACAAAGGGCAGTAACCCCTCCCCCAAGGAAGTGACACTCCCACAGCTAGGTGTTTGTTCTGCAAACTGAGTCTGCCTTCTCACTGCAAACAATAGGGCATGGAGCAAGAAAGCCAGAGCCACCCAAGCCCTTCCAGAGAGGGGGCGTGGTCAGACACAGCTCATTTACATTTAAAGGTACAGACACAGAAACAGCCTGTTCTGAGCAGGGCGGAAATAGAGGGGTTTATAGGCATGATCAGAGTGGATTTAGAACAAGAATCCACAAGCTTTTAATTTATTTTAAAGGCAGACAAAAAACGTTTCATTTCATCTGCTGTATTTCATAAGGGCTACTTTGTTTGTAACAGAACCACTGTGCACTTTATTAGCGTGTGCTAACACCTATCTGCTTTTCATGCTCATATTTACTGCTCATGTTTTTGCTACAGTGAAGCACAGTGTGTTGCTATCTGTGTGAAATGTGCTTCAAAAATGAATCTTCTTCAGTGTAAATAACCATAGACTGTGAGCTGAAATCTGCCACATTAATCTCTTTGTTGTGGTGTAACTTTTATGTAGGTTCGATATAATAAACAATATCAGTTTAAATTGTGTCCTTGCAGTGTGCCATTGTTCTAAAAACTGTTCAGTCAGGAATGTTGATCTCCACTTCATCCCACAAGTCAGGGCTAAAGTTTGGTTGCAGGCCGGATAACACAGCTGTAATGTTCCTAGATGTTCTAAATTGAAGAATCATTGCAACTGTGTAAAAAGTATTTCTGCTACTTGACGTGCTGTTCCTTTAAAAATGGAATTGACTTCATATAGGAGTTTGACTTAAAGAGAGCCCTTAAAAACCTTCACAGTGTCTTTCATGCCATGGCTGCTTGTGTGACAGCGAAAATAAAGATATATTACACTAATAAACGAGCGCCCTCGATGGTGCCAGGCTCACAGTTACGTTTTACAGCCTGTTGTAAAAACTAGAAAGGAAGGCTGAGGATCCAAAAGGTAGTCACTCATTTGGATCCTTCCCACCAGCTGTTGTTCAGGATCAATTGCTTTTCAGAAATTGGTATTCTTCTTTTTTAATGTGTGGCTCCAGTAGAGCAGCTTATGAAACTGGACCACTGAACACGGACCAGCTCCTTTATCGACAGGTGAAACTGTCCTCGCTCTTGACTTGTTTTCAAGGAGTGAACGGACACCTAAATCCCCTTTATCACTGTGCATGCCGATATAATTTCTTTCAATATAGATATAACAAATGTTTGATAGATCTTAACCTATAATTACATCAGAAGACATGTGAGGCTAAAAGGGGCAACACCACAAACCTTTTCCACCATTTCAAACGATATCACCCGTTAGAACACATCGAAGGAAAGAACTGACCAAACGTCCCAAACAGTTAGTGGACCCTCAGCAAGCAACGGGCCAGTGAGTGTTACTGCCCAGCAGCAAACTGTCATATAAACGTTTTCCAGCACTGTGCTTATGTTTGAGAAATGTTCCTCTGTTCAAGTGTAGTTTATCATGTTCTGACAATAAAGAAGGTTAAACCACAATTAACCATCTTTCACTCAGGAGCAAAAATAAACCTTTACATTTGAAAAAAAAAAAAAAATGATTTGACGCTTACCGTGATAATTATTGATATCAACTGATTACTTATTTTAATCTTAATAACATTTTAGGTCCTATCGCCCGGCTAGTGACAAGACCATAGACATCACTGAAAATGCATCATCTTGTTTGCAGGGGGCGTGTCACTAATTTAAACCGTAACACCAGAAAAATTGCAGTCGTGTCTGGGGGAAAAAAATGATGAATGAATTGAAGTTATTGGTTCTTTTAGAAAGTTGTGTTCCTTCTAATCAATCATGAAAAATTGAGTGGTGGTCTTGACTGGTCTTGAATTAAAATCAGGAGTCCGCCCAGTCTGAGTCCGAGACAAGACCGAGTAAAAATGCTTTCGATTCCTAGACTTCCTTTGGTTTCAGTGGTGTTTGTTATTTATTTACTTGTTGTGTACTGTGATGTACTTTAGATATTGTTTGTTGTGTGTATGAACTGACCAGGTGACAAATGAGTTTCCCCCCTGGGGATCAATAAAGTTTTCTAATCTAATCTAATCTAGACAAGACCTTCAAAAAGTGGTCTCGAGACCAATCTTGAGACCAACACCGATTTCAAGTACTACAACACAACGCCCAGACTAAAAAAATAAAAAATAGAGTCAGTGTGCAAAGGCCTTAATTCTCAACTTCTCACATTCCCATGAGCCTTAGCTGAACTATACAGATAAACGTTTGCGTACAAACTATCTAAACACAGATGGTGAAAATAGCCTCGGCTTAACATCAGCATGTTAGCCTTCTAATCATTCTACAACTACAATTCTACAATTCACTTAGCAGACGCTTTTATCGCTTTTTTAAAAAAGGGAACAATGTTGAGTCTGATTGGACACACAGGTGCTGACAGGCATTGCACAGAGTCAAAGCACAACATTGACAGCAGTTCTTGAGAGCTCTAATCAGTATAGAAACCATCTTATAAGTTGTCGTTATCAAACAAAAACCATCATCATTACCATCATCATCATCAATAATATGGAGACCATCATCATTAAGTTAGTAGGTATTCATGAAAGAGCTGGGTCTTTAGCTTTTTCTTAAAGGTGCAGAGGGACTCGGCAGATCAAATGGAGTTTGGAAGTTCATTCCACCACCGGGTTGCAACAGAGGAGAAGAGTCAAGTCAGCGTCTTAGGACCCTGTTCTGAAGGTTGGATCAGACGGCTGGGTGTGACAGTATTACTACATAGCACAGATATATACAGATTAGGTCAGAACAGCCTTATAGAGCAGTTATGGCAATAGACGCTACGCCTTGTTTTGTGAGAGCAAGTCAGTTAATCATATAACCCCCCTGCTGTCAGATATTACTGACAAATGGCTGAACAGTTAGCCTCCTATCAAAGAAACAAACAACTGAATAAATATTAAGATGGAGGGCAAAGCAAGAGTTGTGAGTGATGTGTAACAGGACAGAGGAAGACGAGAAGTCGTGGGAGGACCGATGAAGGAGGAGAAAGGAGGGCAGGGGGAGACAGAGCGGAGAGGGAGGTCCGGCAGAAGCAGCAGGCTGCAGGAATGTTTCACATGCCTGTCCTCTGGATGAACTCGCCTCCCTGGAGTGTGGGAGATACTGGGAGTAATTAGCCTCCTTTAACATTGGATCTGTGCTGCCTCAGAGCCTCACTGGGGTTAGCAGTGGCATTGAAGGAGATCAAGTGTATTTATATTTCCAAATAAAACAGCTTTCTTCTTCTGCACCACTTGCCTTTATCTCTATATGTTTTGATTTTGTCATGCTTTAACATTATTTATAGGTATTCTTTTTAATTTAAATGTGTATTTCAGGGCAGTTGTTTTCAGTAATTTCCTGTTAAAAAATGCTCTAAATCACAACTATTACATTGAAGTAGGGCAGATTTCCTTCCCCCCATCCATCCATCCACCAGTCTTGTAGCTGACCTACTTTATCTCCAAGCGGATTTAATTATGGATCCTCCAAATGGCAGATAATTCTCACTTAAAGTCAAGCATTAAGAATGGAAAAGGACGTGAATAAAGAGAAACAGGGTCTAAAAAGTATTGATTTTGTGAAAGGCCATGTGTTTTCAATCATGAAATGCCAATACTGGAACATCAGTGTTATCTGCTTTGCTTTGATGCCCTTTACTTCAACAGACGAGAGTCCTTTTATGGCAGACCGTAAATCCGGAGATAAAAACCTTCAGATCCAAAGGTTTACAGACCGTGCTAAATCAGCTGTTGACGAAATTCCTTTTCTTCTTATTTTCCATCTGAAAACCATTTAAATTTTGTTCTAAAAAAAACCATGAACTCGGAGCCTGAAACAAGAAGAATGTCCCTCGGTTTCAAAAAATGTAGTTCTAAATACACACTAAACCAGCTTTTCCTGTTAAATAATGATTATTTATTTAGAAATAAACGTCTAAGATAACTACATAAATAGGGGTGGTTGATTGTAAAAGCTGAAGACATACATACATAACTTAAATGGTTAATTAATGGCAAAGTCATTCTTCTTCTGATCTCCAATCAAGGTGGAGGAGTTCTGCGTCGTTTCTACAACATAGCAAACTGCGTTGGTTCGCGTAGCCCTGTGCTTATCTCCTTCTTGAAAGCAAAATAAATTTTAAACATGTGACTGCGACATGTGATGCATCTTCACCAATGCTTCTTTTTCTTTCAACTATAAGAAGCATTGACTATCTTCTTGCACGTCATTGCCCGCTCCACATGTTGAGCTTTCATTTTCTGAAATAAACACACACACAAAGAAATTATATTATTGATTATTGATAACAGCACATAAAGAAAAGGAGACTAAACACACAAGGCACACAACACAACATAAGAAAAAATGTTTCGCCATTATCAGAAGTCTTTTTATCTGGTCTTTTTTCTTGCACAAGCATGGAAGATGCTGAACACATAACACACAAACTCACACACACCGTTCAGTTAGCGGATGCGTGTGTGTGTGCCTGACGGGCGCACAGTTAAAAGCTACGTATTCCTTCACTCTGTAACGGAGTTTGTCTAACTTTACAGCATAACAGACTACAGCAGGATGTAACATTACTAACATGAAGCTACAGATTGTTGACACTAAGCCCTCCAGCTGTTACCTGCAAGATGCAGACAGGATGAGAGACAACGTTTCTGTGTGACACCGAAAGTTGGCGGGAATTCTAAAAAATATATTTCAAAAGACAATAATGTCTTCCCCCCCTCTACATCGCAACACTTAAACGCTGCCTTCTTTTTACTGAGACTCTGCACAGGGATTAAGCGGTAGTGTTTAATAAAGGCTACATCATGTTTATACATTTTCCATCGATCCCGAACCGTTGGGGAGATCCGAAAAACACCACAGATCAAGCCTGATCCGTTTCACTACCATTAATCACAAAAACGAACAGAAATAAATAATATACAGATGATCACATAGCATTGTGTTTGTTAAAATGATGCGTACTTACCGCTGGCCAGGTGCAACCTGTTTCCAAAACTTTGCTCCCAATGTTGCTTCCATGCGGCAAATTAAACGGCCCAGAGTTAAGCGACTACACACGTGGCATGCGTGTTTAAGGGGACAGTAAATTAATTAACAGGTCTTACACGCAGTGGAGAAAGCGTTAACATAATACAAACATAAAAAAAAAAAACGACATCACCGACGTGGGCAAGATTATGTCGATTAGAGGTTCTGAATGACGGTTTCAATTAATTGCCCTGCTCTACATGAATCTCCTCAAAAGAGTTACTAAGCATGGAAATGACTCGATTGCAAGCCCTGTGATTCGACCGCATCGCAACTGTTTTTAAAATTTTACATTAGGAAGAACGCTACAAGCCAGTATAATCAACTGCTGCTAAAAGAAAATTCAGCTCAAACTCCAACATAACACTTTTTAAGTCGCCATGGTTTTCTATAAACAAACAAGCGAGAATGTGGCGGAACCAATAACCGGTGATATAACTAGCATGACTGCTAACGAGCTTTTGCAGGTGGAGTATTAAAGAGCTACACAGACACACCAAAGCACAAGTACGCAGTGCTCACAATGGCGTAGGCCAATATGCCATTGCTACAGCGTACATTTGACGCAGAAATACAAACCAAGCTTAAGGGGGGAAGATGGTTGCGATGTGTAATGTCGGAGCCAGCATCCTGGAACAGCGATGTGTATGTGAAGCCCCCGCTGTTTGATTACACGTCATCGACAGCTTTGACACCGCCGTAAGGAAATGTGAAACCACGCACCCGGATACAATATTATGCCGGATGCAATGGCTAAAAAGCATGATGGCGTCAGAACTGCGTTACGGCGCTAATGTGGAATTGCAATCTGTAAGCAGGTGTGCAAGTTCGTACAAAAATTAAACCTTACCATTCTTCAGTGGGTTTCTGCCATGTGTTGATAAGGATGAACAACATTGTGGAGCCAGTATGATCTTTTCTTTTCTAATTCTTGGGCAGAAACAAAAAGAAAGAGCACCATGAAAACTATATAACCTGCTCAAACTCCTTTCCTGTGGGAGAATCTTAAAACAGGGGCATGAAATTACACATTTAAAAAATGTTATATGTATTAATTAATTGCAAATGTTTTGTGAAAATATACTCAGTATAATAGAAGTTATCACTGAAATTCATGTCGTTATTTACGACAGTGATTTGGGACGCAGCCCTTGATTTTACCGCGGTTATTCACTTTTTCGGTTAGCTACAGCCCTAAGTGGAACTAAGAGGTCTTTTCCCGCTCAAACTTCAGAGGACAACTCCATATTAGGAAACGTTCCGGTCACGTTCATTCATAAGCAAGCTAAATGCTACTCGCTCACAAAAATTAAATTTACAAGTCCTCACAAAGTGGTCGAATTACAAATACTACAGGCGTTTAGTTTGATATAAAATCTAAACAGTAAATGCTGATAAGTTTAACACATAACATGAAGCATAGACGACGATTACACTTAATTAACATCTGAACAAACAGAGCGCAACTTACACACAGCATTAGATCGTTTGCTACTGTGAGATACCCAAAATGCACCGTGTTTAGTACAACACAAACATCCGCTGTGAAGTAAAACAAACAAACGAAACCATGCAGTTGTTCGTCCCAAGTTAAACAGGAATTTAACAATAAACTAAAAATTAAAACGAGGCCGGTTTAAAATAATTCTACCAGTGTGAGCCAGTGATGACAATAACCAATCAGACCTATTTAGTTTTTTGTATCAGGCTGTAAACATGTTTATTAATGCTGTAATAACGGCTTTTTTTGCCAGTCAAACCCTTGTGACTGCCAGTGTTCTGTAAAAAAAAGATATTGACATTAAAAATAGGACGAATATTTTTTCATTTCAATGTCAATATATATTCATTAGATATGTCTTAAATAGGGGGGGGGGGACTAAAATGTGAAGAGGAATGTATGAGGACAGCTTTCCGTTTGTTGAAACGACGTCAACGCATTTCGGCTGGATGTCACCACTTAACTGGGTCACTCGAAATACCGAAACACCTCCCCACCCGCCACGGTTTTGAGAGAAAGTTCGTTCCACGTTGCATTTTGGGTAATGTAGGCACTCACATCAAGGGACTTACGATGTTCTCTTGTCGAGCATACACATTTTTGCTCATTCTTTTTGTTCGTTAATGCGATTAAGCCTGGCTCTTTACTGGTATCTACTTAGATATTTTACGTTTCCTCGAGTGAAGGACTTCAGGTGGCGTTTCCACCGCTCGCTGCTGGTGATGTCAGACGGCGGCTGGTTCACATGGAGGTCAGCAGCAGAGGAGGAGGTTCACGTAGAGTTCACTCGCATACATTAGGTAACACCATCGCTCGCTCTGACATAACTAGTATGAAGCAGGTTGAGTCGAGACATTTGTCAATAAAGAAGAGATAACAAGGAGAAGAAGAAGAACTCCCGCGACTAACTTTGTTATGCAAAACAGCCTCCAGATCTGGATTTTTTTTTTAACCGCTGCCTCTCAGACTCCAGTCTGCAGCTGCGTGTCAACAACATGCACACAATGTCTGATTTTAATCGCACTCGCCTCTCTCGTGGCACGTTTTCCTTCTGAAATTTAAAAAAAAAAAAAAAAAAAACCCGTAAGAGAGAGAAGTGTGCTGTATCCAGCGGAATCATGTTTGACTATGTGGATTTTCAAGCTTTCGGTCCGGGAGAGATCACGGACTTCTTCACCACATCCAGCCCTACATGCATGCTGCAGAGACAGGACGACGATTTGGCAGACTTCTTCCCCGAGCTGGTGGAGGCGGATTGGCAGCAACACCGCTGCTCGCAGTGTAGGTGGAAACACGATGTTTGGTAAAAAAAAAAAAGTGATGATGTGGTCAATCTGTGGCCTCCATTAGGAAAATATCAGTTTATTATGCAAACAGAAGTCAGTCTCCGCAAGATTTAACTCGGATGCAGTGATGAACATGAATGGTTGTCTTTGCATTTCTTATTTAACCAGGACGGAAGAATCTCTTTCTCAAGAGTGTCCTGGCCAAGACAGGCAGCAAGCCCAATTTGACAATAACAAATAAGATATTACTCTGATTTTACTCATTTATACTTTAAAAACAACCTTCATGTCTGCATCTGTGCATCAGTGTTGGAAAAAGCTTTGTAAACATTAGGGTGCACTGATAGGCAAGGCAAGGCAAGGTAGGTTTATTTATAAAACACATTTTAGACACCAAGCAATTCAAAGTGCTCCACACAGGCACAACAAGCATTTCATAAAATAATATTATATGTGTGCATATACCAAATACACAATCTCTACAGAATGCATACACCCAAAATTTACACAAACTAGACACATGTACATGATCAAATGTGCAAATATGTGTACACACAAGCGTAAAAAATTAAAATGTGTACATGCAGACATGAAAATACATCAGAGGTGGGGGAAGAAATCAATACAGCATAGTCTCGCGATATTTTGCGTGGTGATGCTATATCGATTCATGGCCGCCAAGTATCCACATTTTTCTTATATTAATGGAAAATGTGCTTTTTTTAATTTTTAAGTGCTGAAGGGGTTGCAACATTTATTTTGAATTTATTTTTAAAAATTACAGCAGCTGTTCAGTCGTCCCGTACATGTTTGTGTTCAGTTACATTCGGTTAGACTGAAACAACAACAGTTCAGATTGTGAGGAGCATGCAGCCTTTTACTGGGTTTTTACTTTTATCACAGTGTTGGTCAGTTAGAAGTGAGATGAATAGGCTGAGAAAGTTTTCTTCTTTAACAAAACAGTTCTTGATTTAGTGTAATTTTGTGGACAAAATATGCAGTTAAAAAAGTTAAAATGCAATATATTGCATCACAATTCTCAGCATATCCCAAAATGTTGTAAAAATCGCAATAATATCGTATCGGGACCCAGGTATCGTGATAACTTTGCACTGTGACTCAAGTATCCTGATAATATCATATTGCGACGCAATTATTTTGATAATATTGTATCATGACTCAAGTGTTGCGACTTCCTTCAAAGACAAGGAATATGATTTTATGTTGAATATAAAAAGGGCAAACATTTGATTAATAAATGTTAAAATGATGCAGGTTTCATTGATCCTGAGATTTCCTCATCATGAAAGATAATGGAGTAAAAACACGGCTGTGACGACATAAAGTGCGTCGTCTCAGGAGGATTTAATAACTGTTTTTGAATGCTGTGCATCAATGAAAACTTCTGAAGTTGTTTTGTCCGTGTAGGCCGAGAGAGGAGCAGAAAACTAGTCTCTGTATCCGAGCGCCGAGATCTTCCTGACAGCATTGGTGGTGGTCTGTGTTTGGGACGAGGGCCAGTCAGTTTGGGGTCACCACGGGTTCACCGGACGGTCACCAGTTTAGGAGGTTAGAGAAGAGCCAGGCGGTGGAGGAAGAGTTAAAGTTAAAAACACTCCCATTGCAAATCAGATTCCTGAGTTTATGATTATGATTAAAAAGCAGAAATATTAGAAAACCACTTTTTAAAATAGTAACAAGCCATTAAAGAGGTGAAGTTACAGTCAAATGGGCATTAAGGAGAGCTGCAGCAATTAATGAAGGTCTGAAATTAATGCTTTACGTGTTTTGTTTTTTTAAATCACGATTAATCGCAGCCTATTTTGTCCCTTTAGGCTCACCGTAAATAGTCGTCCTCAGTGTCTCCCTGTAGTCACAGTGATGTAAAGGAACGCCACTGCTGCATCTTTGAATGTCTCATTTCACTTTTTTGGGGGAGGGGGATAGGACAGTGGATAGATTTAGAAATCAGGGACAGAGAGAGTGGGGAATGACGTGCAGGAGAGGAGACACAGGTACGTTTCCAACCTGGACCCCTGCTTGAAGGACTACAACCTCCAACTCTCAGACAGCTCAGCTGACGAGTCCAAAGTAATATCCACCTTATGACATCACACATTGACCTTTGTTACCGTTCCCTTGAGCTGTTTTTGACATCAGTTTGTGATCCCTAACCACTTCCTGTTTATGTGCTTAACAGGATCGTAACCTTTGATTTACTAGAAACTCCTTGCTTTATTTCAAAATAAAAGCTGGGTTGAATTCAAACAGCCAGTTAAGTATTCTCAGCTTAAGCCTGTACAAAAAATCAAAAGAAAAGCCGTACAATTTTTATTTTTAAATAAACACGATTGACAGCCCTAGTATTGAGATAATTTCGTTCAGTAAAAGGTAGCTGTAAACAGGTGAGTCTTCAACCTTGATTTAAACGCACTGAGAGATTTTGCAGACCTGAAGTTTTCTGGGGGTTTGTTCCAGATATACGGAGCATAGAAACTGAACGCCGCTTCTACCCGTTTTCCTTCTGACTCCGGGAACAGAAAGCAGACCTGACCCAAACGAACTGAGCTGATGTATTTTGGCCTTAAACCATTCAGTGCTCTAAAGACCGACAGCAGTATTTTAAAATCTACACTCTGACAGACTGTGAGTTCATGAGCCGGTTTCTCAGCGTGACTGGACCATTGCATGCGCTTTTGACCTCAGTAAATGTAGAGTAAAAAAAAAAAAGCATCAGGGGCCTGATTCAGAAGATGAAAACTCACATGAGGTAGACTCCTCTCTCTTCAAACAGGAACCTGTCGCTTTGGCTGCTTTGTTGGAGAGATACATGGCGAGCGAGATATCCGCAACTCCACAAGCTGGCTCGCAAATATTTTGCGCTCTGAACAATTGTTCTCGTCAGCGTAGGGCTATTGTTAATAAAATAAAATGCTGAACATGTATCCGGCATGGGAAGTGAAGGGATTATAAATGAAACACGTAAATAATCAGTTAAAGTAATTTTGAGTTTTAAGTTCCCCTACAGAAAACACCTCTCTTAACTTTTGAGTTATGGATGTTGCATTAGCTTGAAGCCCCGTTTCTTCCTTTGATCAGGACAACCAAAAATAACCTTAAGCAGTCACACACAATGCTTTGTCCATACATCAAATAGCACCACCTAAATTGGTGTGGGGGGGCCACCTCGTCCCCCCCTCACCCCCGTCCAAATCACTTACACCGCCCCACCACACACACTTTCTGTTTCTTCTCCCTCCCTCTCATCAGTCAGCTGGGCTTGTGGCATGCTCCTGTATTGTTTTCTGTCGGGGGGGGAGAGCTCGGGCCCGTCGACTGATGGGGCAGTGAGGGGGTGGTGTCCTTGTGTGACCCGCTAATTCCAGGTTCAACCGGAGGCCACGGGTTCAAGGGGATGTAGATGAGCAATTTTTCTCGTTTTGTCTCTTTATTTCTAAAATGTCTTTCTTCGTTTGCTGTCAGCGGTGGAGGTGAACAGAGGAGGCCGGGCGAGCCCCACTGACTGCTGAGTTCCTCCTCTGAGAAGTGGTTTAAAAGTGGGAGGGGTCCCCGTTGTTATCAAAGAAGTGAATTGATACACTGAAGTGGAGAAATGGAGGTTGAAGCTGTGCTACAATAGATGCAGCTGCTGTATTTGTATTAGAGAGAGGCCAATTCTACATTGAGGAGATTTCAAAGAAAGACAAAAACAACGTTTGCTTGTGTCGGCGTTAAAGTTTTGACATTTAGGCGGCAGTAGCAAAAGATATTTGACCATCGGAGGGAATGACCAAAGTTAAGAAAAATGTTTTTTAGGGTTTTTTAGACTCGTTTTTTCGTTTAAGGGAGGTACAAACCAACTGAATCCATCAGTTTGAAGGAGATCTATTCTGCTGATCCATGTTTAAATACAGACATATAATGTTATGATGTTGGATGTCCATACTTAACCTCGGCTTTCCCAGTTGTTAGCGTAGTTCCCGTGATTTCCTGCTGCTCTGAACGAGACGTTACGAGAACTTGGCGAGACTTTGCCTGAACCTGACGTCAGATCCGAACCCTGAGATTTGTGACTCTTAGTTTTATCTGGTTAAAGTGAACAGAGTTTGGACCTCGAGGTGTCACTGCATAATAACGCTCTGTGTTCCTGTGTTGTCTTTGTGTTTTTCACAGCAGTGGGAAGTCAGAGCTCCACGTCCAGCTCAGACGACCTGTTCGCCAGCCCCCCCTCCCCACCGCCCCCTCCTCGCACTTACAAGCCCTGCTTTGTGTGTCAAGATAAATCCTCGGGCTACCACTACGGCGTCAGCGCCTGTGAGGGCTGCAAGGTAACATGTCAGACCCGTGGTCCACTTCACAACAACACACACACACACAAAACACACACAATAACACATCTGTCATGCTCCAATAAAGTGGGGAGAAAGGACAGTACACACTCGGAGGGTCTCGCCTTTAAGCAAGCAGCATTTTTTTTTATTTTAAGGAGTACAAGCTGTACAAGAGGTAGACAGTGATGTTTTCTTATTGAAAGGATGAATAGATTTATTTCTTAAGGTTTAGAAGGATTTTTATATCAGTTATTGATTTCTGCATTTGCTCACATAAAACATCAACATTAATACAGGACTTGAACTTTGTCCTGAATGTGTAAAAAAACAGGAATTTTAGTCAATATCCCATTTAAGAGAGACAACTCAGCAACAGAAACTCATTTGTGTTTTTATTGTATGTATGCTGTTTATTGTTGACGTTAAGTAGTTTGTGACCTTTGTCTGTGAAAATGCTATTTAAATAAACTTTACTTACTTAAACCCTTTTCACACATATGGAAATCTCCTGAAAATCTCAACTAAACTAAACTGGAGATTACCTGGAGGAGCTGCATGTGTGAACCCAAACAACTGAATTTTTCGCTCGGACTTCACCCGGAGTTTCTCCGGCCAGACCCTTAGTATTTTTTCCGCAGAACACAGGATATTCTCTGAATAATTCAGCTTGAGCCAATAGGAGGGGGAGTGACGTTTCTATACTGTTACTGCCGCACGGTGCATAGAGTGTAAGCATGCGACTGCTATGATCTCTGTGCACATAATTAACCGGCTGCATTCTGTTTTCTGTTCTTCAGTATGTTGTTCTCCACTCTTTTGTGGATGTTGTCATTTTGTTGGACTACACGTTGCATTGATATAAAGGAAAATATTGTCATTATCGCATCGTGTAGCGGACTCTGTTGCTTTGTCCGCTACTTCCGCCTTGTTTTTTTTACCTCACATCTTACCTCCTGTCTGACAGGGATAGGATCCCGCTGTGAGGAGCATATGTATACAGCCAGGTCAGGAAAATCTCCAGAGCAGTCCTCCTGAAACGATCTAGATATTTTCAGTAGTGCAGATGTGAAAACGGCTCTGAGTTTTTCGTACGGACTAAAGTCTTTGCTTGCAGCGTTCATGTGTGTCAGTGGTGTGATGATAAAAGCTGAGCTGCTCTGAATCGCATTTAATGAAATTTATCACAAATGCCTTTTGAAGCAGCTTCTGGTGTGCGGACTCAGTCTTTCTTTTGCCTTTCTATTTTTTGTTGAGGACCCAGAAAGGGCTTAATGAATTTTTTGAACACCTGGTTAGTAAGCCTGCATCGGTGTCTCACTCCAGGCTCAGAGGTGTTGGACGCCGCTCAATGTGTGGAGGGAGAGGCGGTGGTTTGAGAAAGATCAAATGCACCGACACTTCGAAAGAAGAGGGGTGTTTGGCTGCGGCTGTAACACTCTGATAACTTTAATAATTCATATTTTCTTCCTGCAGGGCTTCTTCCGCCGCAGCGTGCAGAAAAACATGGTGTACACCTGCCACCGGGACAGAAATTGCATCATCAACAAGATCACGAGGAACCGCTGTCAGTACTGCCGCTTGCAAAGGTGTTTCGCTGCGGGAATGTCCAAGGAGTGTAAGTGTCTGCTCCCCCATCGTCCGTCCTCTGTGACTCCCCCTCATGAGTTAGAAATTCAGTTTGTGTCGTCCGGAGCAGCATGTTATAAGATCCTCAAATTAAGACTTCTACTATCTTCAAAAATAGTTTTCTTTCCTTGTGAGTGTAGAGAGGAAGTTATGATGCCTTCAAGGACATGTCAGAAAGTAGAGGGTAGGGTTGTCAGGATACCAGAATTGTAATATTTGATACCATTCTTGTAAAAATCTAATGTTTTTTATTTTTGCATGTAGGGAGGGTGTAGTCCTCCAAGCGGACGGTCAAGGTTCGAATCCAACCTGTGGCTCCTTTAGCATGTCATTCCACAGTCTTTCCCTCTCTCTCCGATTTCTGACTCAATCCACTGTCCTGTCTCTCAAATGAAGAAGAGAAATAAACCTTAAACCAGAGAATCATCCGACCAGCCGGGAGCATCAGGCTGTGATTGCCCGTCGTGCCTCGGTGTACACTGTACGACTAACAACGCATGATCGGGGTGAAATCTGGTTCGACTTCATAATTAGTCTTCGGGCTGGAATCGTATAGCGTGTAAGCGTTTGATTGCAACTGTGTCAACTATCAGAGAGCGTCTGAAAGCTCCATGGCAACAGCAGGTATGCCTGTCTGATGTTTCTTCCTCTCGTCACTCGTCAGAACAAGAGAAACCTCTGCAGGAAGACGCTGCAGGCCTCCAGTCGACAGGGAGTATTTGTTGTAATTAAGCGTGTTAGTCAGGTTGTTTGTCTGGTGCTGAGCGTTTTTTTTTGTTGCTGTGTTTGTGCTCGAGTCGCTGCAAATGAGACTGAAATACATAGAGCAAACTTAACTGTCAACGCTGTGTCCCAGTTCAGATCGTACAGTTTGAGCTCATCAATCCAGAGCTTAGGTCGTGCTGTCATTCTACCAAGACATTTTTAAGAAATCGTACAGCTGATGCCTGGTCGAACACGACTTTGAAACCTTCAAAATCATCCCATTTACTCAGGCAATTCTCTGTGTTTTTCACATGTTTTGATTCAAAGCGTTTCGTTAGTCTGCGTATCCCCGTGCCTGGAGAAGGCATGCTCCTTTTGCTGTGTTTAAATGTTAACTCTTTTTTTTTAAGAGAGGGCGATCTGAACTCTTAACAACCCCGGAGAGAATCAAAGTGCATGTTCAGGCAAAGTCCTCCTGGGTGAATCCAGCAGCACTCTAGCGCCTCGACTGTACGCCAGAAACAAAGTCAAACTCTGTGTTACCCAGAAGTGACCTAAATAATAGGAGTGTGTGTGTGTTATGTGGAGTGATCTGTAGGGCAGCGATAGGGTTGCAGCCAAGGATCCACCCACCCTCATCTCTCCATTGTTGCTCCTCCGCTCTCAGATACACACACACACACATTACTTAAATACGTCACATGTAGCAGACAGATGAGTGCTATATAACCGCTCGCTGGACGCTTCAGCTGGTGTGTAATATGATCTCACTAGGAGCGTTTACACAATGACGACTGGATGTAGGGCACCCAGAGAGAGGAGGAGTTGGAGGAGGGAGGGAGGGAGGAGAGTTGTAGTGAGGACATCAGAGACGGAGCTGTTGCACAATCCTGAACCGGGCTGACATGTGTAGCCGCCGCGGCCAAGTCAGTGGGACGCACAGAAACGTGTTGACACGGTTACCCAAGTGATTACGAAAGGTTAACCTGGTTAGGCTGCGTTTGCCGGCCTCACATGCTCTCCGCAAGTGTAACAGATAATCCACCCAGCTCACAGAGAGAGACTATTTTCTACCCCGGAAACAGTTTCACCTAAAAATGCTGACGGAGAGTTTTTCTTTGAAGAGCCACAAATGCACCTCCACTGTAATCCTTTGTATTAGGGGGAATATTTCTCTGGATTTAAACTGCACTGAATCCTTCTCACCCACCTTTTCCATTGTTTACATTTGTTCCCGGGCCTGTTTGGCACACTCCAGGAAAAACCCACTTAAATAACTCTTAGACACATTTGTTTATTTCGTCTTCGGGGTTATTTGGGGAACATGTTTAGCAGCACATGTAACGTGTTTTGAGCTGGTCGTTAAATACAAACACTTTGACGCTCCCCTCGGCAGCTCATCACGTCTACACTGTGGATTAAAATAGGGATGTTCCTAGCCGACTCATTTCCTAGAACGTCAAAAGGAAATAAAAAGTCAAACTAAATGACTAAAGGTAAGAAAATGCTCAGAAATCAAGTACAAAATGTAGCACAATTTACTTAAAATAGTATGCGGGGTAAACATTGTAATGTGTTTTGCCAAGTGTGGCTAATGTTAGCACCACCAGCCTTCAGTCCTCCCTGCAGGTGAACATCCACACGCCCGTGCTTCATGTGGTTACTCATTAATATACCCGTTTACCTTGACACAGTTCACATCAATTCTGCTCTCATTCTGTGAGATCAAAATCCTGCCAAACGGCGCTGAGATGTTATCTGTTCACTGTGCTTGTTTACATCCGGGTTGTAGAGCGAGGAGAGCAAGGCACATTCCCCCGGAGCTCCAGCCGGTCTATGACTACAGCCCCGTCTAGTGGCAGTTGGCTGCATTGCAGTTTGAGCACAATATTTGACCGGCATTAAGAGGCCGACCTAAAAAAAAAAATGAGGGCTGACTCCAATATATTCATTTGTGAGAGCCTCAGTCAACTTCCAGTCTCACAGCGGAGCTCAAGGATCATTCCATTCTGGCTATATGGGAGTGCTCAAAATCTAATTTTACATAGATCTATCGGTTTTTCCCAAATAATTAATGACGTATAGCCTATCTAAGTATAAATATCACCTAATTAATACTTTTAATGCACTTCTGAAAACCACTCATACTTCAAAGTATGAGCATGTTCTGCCCTGCTGTTTCTCTCCAAACATTATAATAAAAATAGCTCCAGCCCCCCACAACCCCGAACGGGAACAGCGGTATAGATAAAGTATGGATGGATTTAAATCAAGGTCCGTCATCCAAAGAGTCGTATTTATTTGTTGTCACTAACATCATGTTGTTCTCTCCTTTCACTCAGCGGTAAGAAACGACAGAAACGGGCGGAAGGCAAAGAAGGAAGCGGTGAAGATGACGATCATGGAGACGTACGAGCTGACGGCGGAGCTGGGACTGATCGTGGAGAAAATCTGCAGAGCCCACAGGGAGACCTTCCCCTCTCTCTGCCAGCTGGGCAAATACACCACAGTGAGTCCAACTCAGAATTAGTTTTGATGAAGCATACTGCAAAGCATTTTACGTCACAAACCGAAATGACTGCAAATCCCTTGATGACGGACTGGAATAACTTCCCAGTGTGACATCACCTGGGAGTGCCCTTTCCAAAAATACTCGTCGCGTGTTTGTGGTTTGTCAAGTCAGCAGAAGTGAGCGATGCCTGGAAGAATGACTGACATGAGGAAAAACAAACTGCCTGACACACACATGCAGATCTGTTTAATACATAAATAAATACACTTCCTGGTTAGAGAATTACCAGAACACTTCTGGGTAGATCTTGAGGGTTGTGGTTCTTTTTCTCTAATAATGGATTTTCATTCCTCTAATAAGACTTTTCTTAATCCTGCACATCTCTGACACATCAACCTCTCTTCATCTTTATTCCTCCTCCGTCCAGAACTCGAGCTCGGACCACAGGATCCAGCTGGACCTCGGGCTGTGGGACAAGTTCAGCGAGCTCGCCGCCAAGTGCATCATCAAGGTGGTGGAGTTTGCAAAGAGAGTTCCTGGTTTCACCGGCCTCACCATCGCCGACCAGATCACTCTGCTCAAAACTGCCTGCCTGGACATCCTGGTACGTGTGTGTGTGCGTGTGCGTGCGTGCGTGCGTGCGTGTATTTACTAAAACAACTTCATGCTTTAGGATTTACAGCGTGGCCTTTAAAAATGGAAAGAAGTTGTCATAACAGCTTAAAACCTGAGTGAGCTGTGCATACATTTGATTTTTCCTGCTCCCACCCATCAAATGAATACCCTGAATTACATAAATAACTCCACATTACACACGGCTCCTCCCGCTTCTCGTTTTAACCTTCAGTCGAAACTCACACCAACAGCTGACATTTAAAGACGAGCTGACAGACAGCCGCCCTCTGGCAGTGTGTCGCGGTTTTATTCTCCTTCCTCCTCTAATCTGGCGTCATCGACAGCAGGGTGTGATCATTTTCTCTGCAGCCAGAGGAGTGCCGCGATGATCGACAGCTCTGTTGTGTTGTAGCTTTCACATATTTTCCGCTGACATTCTAGGAATTATAGTTACTGCTGTTCCTGGTTGACTCCCTCCCTGGCACCAAACAAAAACATGGATTATGTAACACTTTATTAAAGGGGACATATTCTGAAAAATCCACTTGTACAGTGTTTTTGAACATATATTTGTGTAACCTGAGTGTCTACCAACCCACAAAATGTGAAATAAACCCATCCAGTGCTTTGTTTGTGGTCTGCATAAGTCTTACAACACAGAGAGAAATGCTCCATTTCAAATGTGCTCTCCTTGTGATGTCACAGTGGGATGGTAAAAAAAAAAAAAAAAACTCCCCTCTCCTCCCCTGGTATCTCCACCCATGGACTCCACCCCCAGCTTAGAACAAAACTTTTGCTCAGGTCCGCCATTTTTTTTCTCGCTACACTGGAGTGATGTCTACGGGGAAAACTCAGGGGGAGGGGGGGCCTCATTGCATTTAAAGAGACACACACACCAAAACGGAGCGTTCTGAGAGAGCTGGTTTATACAGGGTTACAAACCTCCTCTGCTGCTTGATTCATGTTATATTTTGACCAAAGCACAGCACAGATGTTTCATTTAGACCACAGGGGACTGTTTGAAAAGGTGGAGAAGGGGGATAATATGTCCTCTTTAAAAAAATAAAACCAAGGGACAGTGTTATTCACTTCTCCTGGGTCTGCCTGTCTTCCTTTTTAGATCTTGAGGATTTGCACTCGTTACACTCCGGACCAGGACACCATGACCTTCTCCGACGGGTTGACTTTGACCCGCACTCAGATCCACAACGCCGGATTCGGACCGCTGACTGATCAGGTTTTCACGTTTGCCGGGCAGCTGCTTCCTCTGCAGATGGACGACACGGAGAGCGGGCTCCTCAGCGCCATCTGTCTCGTCTCTGGAGGTACTTAGGAAACTACTCGAGGAAAAATCGAAATAACTGTCTAACATTTAGCTTGTAAGGCTTACGCTTTCGTCATTAACATCATTATTGTCTGAAATATTGAAACACAAAGTTTTCTCATCCGTCTGCACAGACCGACAGGACCTGGAGGAGCCGTCTAAGGTGGAGGTGCTGCAGGAGCCGCTGCTGGAGGCGCTGAAGATCTACTCCCGCAAACGGCGACCCAGCATGCCGCTCGTGTTCCCCAAAGCCCTCATGAAGATCACCGACCTGCGCAGCATCAGCGCTAAAGGTCAGGAAACAAACAACCTACAAGTAGAACGCTCTTCAGTTTGTTTTGTTTTTCAGTAGTTTGAGAACGACTTCCTCTATGGTTTGTGAAGGTTGTTATGGTTACTAAAACATTAAAGGTCACATATTCTCCTCCTCTTCAACCAGTTTAAATAAGTCTCCAAAAAAAACAAAGAGCCGGGGAAATGACGATGATGGTTTTGTTTGATAACGACGATGCTGATATTTAGGATGGTTTTGATGCTGATTAGAACTCTCTAGAACAGCTGTCGATGTTATGCTCTGCCTCTGGTCACCTCCTGTCAGCACCTCTGGTCACTTCCTGTCAGCACCTGTGTGTCCGATCAGATTAGACTTCAAGCTGTTTGTTTGCACTTCCTGACGTTGTCTCCTCCTCTCTCGATCCTCGCTCGTGTTGTTCTTACTCTCTGATGAACGTCGCTTTGGATAAAAGCGTCTGCTAAGTGACCGTGCATGTTATAGCTGACCGTCCTAAAGGACACTTATGGAGTACCCCAGGCCTCTGGGGGGAAAAGGCTGCGTTAAATCTACTTTGCTGCCATTTCCAGTTTGAGTGAGAAGTGACTGTTATCAAGGATCCATGACGTTACACTCCTGACCTCTGTTAAACATTATCAGTCACTAAGAGGAGTGATTATCTGCTTATCTCAAGGTAACAGAGCTCCCTCTGTCCAGATAACGGGTCAATTATTTTGTGTTCCAGAGATAACGAAATGATGAACTTGTGTTAAAGGGATTGCATGTACAGCCGTTTTTTTCTTCTGTACATGTCTCTTAGAAAAAGGGCCGCTCGTTATTCCAGCAGGTGGAGGATATAATAAATCACACACCATCTTGAGAGAGACGTTTATTTCAGGCATGCATCTTTTTTTAAAATCAGATCACAGCTTGTTATCAACGCTCACCAGACACATTAAAACCTGTTTCCCTTTTGGGTCTCTGTTCACTTCAGTGCCGCATTCACTGTTTGAAAATGTCTTAAAATATCATTGCACCGACTGCTTCATGACATGAGACAAAAAACACAATTATTCCAAAACTGAATGCTTTACAACATGTTTAATCTTGTGTCTTCAAATTAGAAAAAACAGGTGCTATGTGTATATTAAAGCAATGTGTCCATCAAAAAGGTCACATTTTTTTATCAGAATGTAATTATCAGAAAGGCAGGACGCCTGTAGCCTCGTGGTTAGTTTGTGCGCCCCATGTACGAGACTAAAGTCTTTAAAGGTCACATATCCTCCTCCTCTTCAACCAGTTTAAATAAGTCTCAGAACTCCTCAAAACATGTCTGTGGATTTTCTTGTTCTAAATCCACTCTGATCATGTCTATAAACCCCTCTATTTCAGCCCTGCTCAGAACAGGCTGTTTCTGTGTCTGTACCTTTAAATATGTAAATGAGCTGTGTATGACCACGCCCCTCTCTGGAAGGGCTTGGGTGTCTCGGGCTTTCGTGCTCCATGTCCTATTGTTTACGGTGAGAAGGCAGACTCAGAGGGCAGAACAAACACCTAGCTGTGGGAGTGTCACCCACCTGGGGGAGGGGTTACTGCCCTTTGTGATGTCATGAAGGGAAAATCGCCAAACAGCCTGTTTGAGCACACATTTTCTGAAAAGTGGACCAGACAAAAGACGGAGAGGATGGACTTTTCTCATCATTAGGGAGTTTGTAGACACATGTTAGTGTTAGAGACACATGGTGAAGTGGATTTTGCATCATATGTGACTTTTTAAACGGGCAGCCCAGGTTTGAATCCCCACCTGGGGCTTCTTTCCTCTCTCTCTGATATCTGACTCTATTCACTGGCTTATCTCTAAAGAAGAAAAAGGCAAAAAAGCTCACACAAAAAATTTGCGCCTAGCAAATTCATGTAAAAGCTCCTGCAGGGAGCAGGTGGGAAAAGAAAACTTGCCATAACGCGTCATTAAACCATGTGTGTGTGTTTCCACAGGAGCTGAGAGGGTGGTGACTCTGAAGATGGAGATCCCGGGCTCGATGCCTCCTCTGATCGAGGAGATGTTAGAGGATCTGCAGAACCTGGAGAAACAGCAGAACGCACACTCGGAAACTCCTCACAGCACATGAAACCCTCCGAGGTCTCGCTGCTCGAAAAGAGCACTCGGCCTCGTTTTCCCGTCATGGAGAGGAAACACAAACTACTTCAGAAGTGTCTGACCTCGTCTTATGAGTCAGAGACATGTGAGTGAAGATTCACAGACTGTTATAGAAAAGGAACCACTATGTATAAAAAGAAGAGATTCAGATGTTACACTAACGACTAAGCTGATGGAAGAAGAGCTAATAACTGAGTCGGAGGGGACGAACAGAAAGACACTTGACTCAATATATCATTTTTTTATTCCCTCCTGACTTTTAGGGCGTTTTCACATCAGGCATGATTGCTCCCCCTCCCCCGCTGGTCTGCGTTCACATTATCGATCTGTACCCGAGTACACTTGGCTATGTTCGCATCCAGATACAGCAGGTGGCAGTATGCACGTAGCTGGTTTGCAAATCTGCCAATAAGCTAAATGAAGAAGAAGAAACCATGGCAACCACTCACCAGCTGAGTCCGTCCTGCTAACTGTGGATGTTTTTGTTACGACCCTCTTCCTACTTCCACATCTACCTTCCACATCTAGCTCAGAGGATGAAACAGGCCCGTGCTGTACCGCAGCGACGGGAGCTGTTTAGTATTACGTCATATATCGGTTCAGTTTCCCGTTTGAGCACGTTGCGTTCACATGACCCGCGGACCCGTCCTCGAGTACTCATGAATCGTCCCTGAGACCGCCTCTTCAAGCGGACTCAGACACTTTACCTGAGTACGGTTTGTGTTACTTCGCGACTTTAGCATTAGTTTAGAAACGTTAGATTTTTTTCACTTTTTTTCTACGTTTGATTTACAGACATGTAAGAAAAGAAAAACGGACAGATTTATATTTACAAAAAGGGAAATGTAACAACTTAAAGTTATAAGAGCTTTACTCGTAACAGTGAATGCTCATAACTTGTTTGATTATATAAATATAAATATATATGTCAGCTCAGCGATGAAGGTGAAGAGAACAAGACAAACTTTAAATGATTGCAGAATCATTTAAAGCAGGCTAGAAAATGTAATCGAATGTTTTGCAGTATCAGATATTTCATAAGAGTTTGAACATTGTCAGTAAGCTAATAAACAACATTACTCCTCCTATCGTTTTCTTAGAGTTTTAACCCCACTTGGTTTATTCTCATATGTCGGAGGTCTTAAATGTCCTTTAAAGGACATCTATTATCATTCGTTCACCATTAAAGTCAGGGTTGGTAATTTCCTCCAGATCCACTTTTTAAGATTTTGGTTGAAATTGTCTTCAGGTCCTGACAGAAATGAATAACTCATGTTCTCTTAAAGAGGAACGAAGAAAATCCGTGCTCAGGTGCAGACGGAGCACTGAGGGGGAATGCTACTTTCAAAATCATGCTAGTTTTAGAAAATTACCAACCCTGCCTTTAAAGATGTCAGTCGTATCTGATACTGGCGTCAGTAAAATCCCTCATTTCAGCCTCGGCCTGAAACGCTTCATTTCAGCTGCTGTTTCTTTAAGTCCCTCCCCTTCTTACGTGGCCGCTTTCTTCCGATTGGCCAGCTCTGTTTGCACTTGCAGGGAAGTTTGAGTGAGATTCCAGGTAGGCCTGTCCTTGAAAAAGCTGTTGGGGTCGGCGTGGCCTACATCGTCGCTCCATGCTTTGAGTTCTCATAACGTCTCGTTCAGGGCAGCAGGAAACCACGTCCAGTGAAAACGCCACATACCTTGTGTTTAAAAAAACTTGGTTTAGTGCGGACATCCAACATCGTAACATTACATGTCTGTATTTAAAGATGGATCAGCATCATAGATCTCCTTTAAAATGTTTGAGTTTAATCGCTGATCCTTTTTATGTTTTTCCTTTTTATACATAATTTTGTCAAATTCTTTGTTTGGTTTTTTTTGTTGTTTTTTACAGAAGTTTGTTTTTTATTGAACAAATCCAGTCAGTTTTTGTAACGGCACCAGTGTAAGATACTTTGTACTGCGTCAATAATGTTATTAATAAATAAAAACCTGCAGAATTCAAACCAAACAACGTGTTTAAAAATCTCTTTGTGCTCCGAATAAGAAAAGGATTCTGGGAAAGAGATCGAATGTTTGACAAAGCTCCCCAAACAGAAGCTTCGTCTCAGCGCTGACACATAAACTGAGAATAAATAAATCAAATCTGAGAGTTAAATGACATTCATGCAAAAAGAAATGAACGATGCATTAAACAGACGGAAGGTTTTAAACATCTGCAAATGAATCAGCCTGTGAACTTTTGTCCCAGCGTCTCTCATATCTGGATAATTTTTCATATTTGCAAAGAATCAACCTGGGACAGATCACATTTTGTATGTTTTTGTTAGAGGATTAAATTCTTCTGTTCTGGATTTTCTTGCTCTGTTTCATGCTTCTTCTTAAAGAGCAGGTTTTTGATATTATTTCTAAGGTGACAAAGCAGCACCTGGTGATAGTTTTCAAGCTGTAAGGTTGTTAAAGACCAGCTCGTCCTCTCTTCAATTCAAAGGTTATACTGCCCCCTGTGGCTCCTGTGAGTAATTACACTACAGCACATCAAAAAAGGTTTTCTGCTCAGTGGTCAATTAAGTCCACATTCTCTGCATTAAGGAGTTTGTTTTAATCGAAGCATTTTCTCCTTAAAGAAGAGATAAATCACCTAAGTGTGTGAATTAAATAGTTTTTATTCAGCAGATCATTTAAAAACAGCTTTTTAAAAAATACAGATGACAGTAAAGAATCCCTTTTGGATCAAAGTGCATGGGAAAGTGTCCTCTGCTGCCCTCTACAGCTCAACATGACAGTGAAAATACACACTGAAGCATGTTTTCAAATGGTAAATAAATTGAAAATGAGAACAGAAATTCAAAGTGCATGTTGATTAAGTTAAAGTTCAGCAAAATGTGGAAACGAATCCAAACATCTGACCTTTTTTTCTCACTGTCTGCAAAAGCTGCAGCTCTTTGAAGGTGAAGTAAACGACTACATTTTGGCTCACGTCCATTTAAAACACACAGTGACGAGCAGTCCTGCAGAGCGGACTTAAAACAATCAAACAGTCTGAGTCCTCCTGAGTATTAAAAACACGACAGTCAGACAAACCTGACAAAACAAAAGTGAGAGCTTTACAGACGGAGGAGCCGAACCCGACAGATAAAAAGCTCGGGGTGATGATGATGATGGCGGTGGAGTTACTCGTCGTGTCAGTGTCTACGTGCAGGTCACAGGCCGGTTCACTTTGTTATGATTATCTTATCGAGGACTAAACAAACAAAAACACACACACACACACACACAGCTTCAACATGACTTTCAAACACACACATGCACAGTGCAGTTTTAAAAGTCTCTGAAGATTCTTCATCACAACAAACGTATACAAGATTTAAATCCCTGAGAAACAAAAAGGTGTGAGGTGAGCTTATTAATCAACTCATTAAAATGCAACTACTGTGACCGTAGATTAAGTTAAGTTAAAATGCCAAACACTTCCTTCTTCCAAACACACTCTTTTCTGTATCTGCTGCTTCGTTAGAGGTCTTAAGAGTTGGAAACATTTTCAGCATTTTATAGGCCGAACTGTGGAGCTGTTAATTCATGAAATAACTAAACATAAGTCTTTAATTTTCACAGTTATGGCTGCACGGTGGTGCAGTGGTAAGGAGGTTCCTGGTTTGAATCCCCGTCTGACAGGACCTCTCTGTGTGGAGTCTGAATGTTCTCCCTGTGCATGTGTGGGTTCTCTCCGGGTACTCCGGCTTCCTCCCACAGTCCAAAAACATGCTTGTTAAGTTAACTGGTGACTCTAAATTGCCCGTAGGTGTGAATGTGAGTGTGGCTGGTTGACTCTGTATGTCAGCCCTGTGATTGACTGGCTAACAGTCCAGGGTGTAACCCCGCCTCTCGCCCATTGACAGCTGGGATCGGCTCCAGCCCCCCGCGATCTGCACAGGAAAAGCGGTTAAGATAATGGATGGATGGACTGATGAATTTTCACAGTTATGTTTGTTATAAATTACAGAGGAAGAGGTTTTGAATTGAGGTTATTAACAATTCAAGTCAACGTGCAAAATTCTCATTAACACAGCTTGATGGGGGTGCCAACAGCCGGTTACCTTGGGTTTGAATTTAACCTTCGCCCTTTGCTGCATGTCACCCCTTACTCTCTCTCCTCCTAACATTTTCTGCCTCTCTTCAGCTGTCCTATCTAATAAAAAAAATCGCCCCCAAATAAATATTCTTCCTGAAAATGTAAACACGCTGGAACATGTTTGTGTTTGTTTCCAGCTGCAGGTTAAACTAACGTCTGAGGATGGATGATGATCAGAGTCATTTGTTTCCTTGGTCATTTCTTCTCTCTGGGACCCTAAAGTGAACAAAAAACACATGAAAATTTATTATTATAATCATAGAAAATTCAATATATTTTTAAATATGTGGAATTCTATAACATCATGTGCTCCTCGGAAATTTCAAATTAACCATATTAAAGAGGGCATGAACGCCCCTCAAAATTCATAATTACGAGTGAGAAAGTTCGAGGATATCGGGTTACCGAGTTGTGACGTTTGCATGAAGTGTCAGGGAAGCAAAGATGGTGAAAAGCTCAGAAAGAGTGCCGACACTAGACAATAAAAAAATTATATATTTTTTTCGTAGCAGCTAATATTGATTTTCAGTGCATGCATCTATTAGCTGTAGCAAACAGGCAAACTTTAACGATAAAGCAGCCAGGTGAGTAGAAAATGAATTCAGAATGTTAGGGCAAGAGAGTGGGGATGACAGGTCGGATTCTAACCCGGGCCGCCCGCTTCAAGGACTTTAGCCTGTGTACATGGTGTGTGCATTAACCACCTCTAGGCTACAGGCGCCCCAATCTATCAGGCACCATAAAAAGGAAAATCCCATTTGGGCTTTGGAAGAGTCACCTGCTGTGTATTTTCTCGAAGTATCTGCTCTCCTCCAGCAGCTCCTCAATGATCACCTGAAAATAAATATTTTCACGGGAAATCACTTCACTGCTAACGGACACGTGTTTGATTTAACCTTCAGACACGTGAGGTGTTGACAGGCGGAGCACAGAGGCAAAGCACGAACTCGACAGCTGGTCTTGAGAGTTCTAATCTGCATCAAAACCATCCTAAAGAACTTCATCATCATTATCAAACAAGACCATCATCATCATCATCATCATCATCATCATCATCATCATCATCATCACCATCATCGTCATCATCATCATCATCATCATCATCGTCATCATTAAGGTCGTAGGTGTTCATAAAGTGCTGGGTCAAACGGACTCTGCAGCTTTTATATTTAAAGGGTTTTGTACTAAACTATTGGGCTATTACTGGCTGGTTATCCCTCCTTCAAGTCTTTGTGCTAAGCTAAGTTAACGTCAGACATAAGAGTAGAGTCGATCTTCTCATGTAACTCTCAACAAGAAAGCCACAAAAAAGGAATCCACACGATACCACTCTTCCTGAGAATCTGACCTGCATCTGCTGATAGGTGACTCCATCTTTGAGATTCACGTCTCCTGTCAGAAGGAAAAAGAAAATCAAATGAACAGCTTTCCACCGGAGCCTGCAGTATAGGACTGTTCATTATTGGACATATAGGTGAGAAGGTGGGGAAACTGCTACCTGTGTTGTCAGCATAATGTGGGTCTCCTGTGAAGTGTTGGACCAGAGGCCACCAGTCTGAACCGGTGGAGGTTAACTCCATCAGCTCTGGAGAAGCCTGCAGGAGCTGCAGCACAAAACAAGATATAGAAGATTATTGTCATTTATGTGTTTTGTGGCAACATACTGCAAGTCGACAGTAACGGACCTGGCTTAGCTCCGCCTTCAGGTTGTATGGATCGCTCCCACAGTGAAAGAGCGACTTTTTAAATCTTTCAACGACCCGCCGCTTGATGTCATGCTGCGGAGATGGTGGAAGCTAAAGACGAAAAAATGACAAGCGAAATAATCAATCAATGAAATCACAAAACACAAGTACAGTCACAGATTTGACCTTGACTGATGCGTCATATCTTCTGCATGACATTGAACTTTGATAAACCGTTGTATAAATTCTGAAACAGCTGTACCTGAGTGATGAAGATGATTTTGTGCAGCTGCACGAGCAGTCTCTGAATGGGATCATCGATCTGACGGAGCTTTTTCTGAGACACACAGATCCCTGCAGACACTGAGGGACACAAACACACGGACATCTACATTTAAACAGCCTCGACTTCTTTTATATTAAACATCTGCTCTTGGGGTGTTGGGTCGTTTATGTATACTCTGTTCAAATATATATTTTTTCCCGATTTGAGTTTTAACAGACATACAAATAAAGACACACAACAAAGAAAATACTATACGTTGATGAGCTAAACGCAAAAGAGAAACATGATATCAAATGAACAGCAAAATAATTTATTTTAGTCTTTTCAAATTAAAAGAAGTAAAAAATGATTAAAGCAGGCATACCTGGTCTTGGTTTATCATTTGTCATTACATAATCCCCACTGAGGAGAAAGGCAGATCGAGAAAACGATAAAGTTAATTCCGACAAAGGAATCTGATTGGACACAGTCATCTCTTGTAGAGCATGTCCAGTGAAGCCCCTCCCTCCATTGCACACTGAACACATTCTCCACCTAACAGACAGAATAAGTAATGTGACATCTTTCACTTACATGGACTCAGTTTGGTCAGGTGTCACACTGTCCCTCGACTTTACTCCTTTGTCAAAAAACAGAACAAGCCAAAAAATCTTCATTATATGAGATAAATCCACAACACGGAGAATAAAACAATCAGTGAACAAACAGAGAGTTAAATTCTGACCCTGACCGATATTTTGCTCGCTGTGATTTGAGCTGCAGGCTGCTGAAGTGCGAGGAGTCGGAGTGTCATTATTTATGAGGGACTGTTCCTGAAAAATGTAGAAAGCTGATTTAAAAATTATTAATGGGACGAATACTAAAATATAACTTCTGTATTAAATCACAACATCTTCAATGAACAACAAATACAAGTCCTCAAGGACTCCTGATTGGCTGATTGCGTCTCGTTTCACCTGACACATGTACGACTGACAGCAGCTCGTCCTGCTTCTTTGCTTTTCCAGAAAGTACTTCTGCGCTCGTTTCCTGTCTCTCTCCGCTCTCCTTTCCAGTGCATTCTGGGACGTGTAGAGTCCGTCCATGAGCCTCATCATGAGGTCAGAGATGCTGGAGCTGACGGCCTGGATGTCGGGACGCTGCTCTGCATCTGGACTCAAACACCTAACAGATGTTACGAGACAGTAATGGATGAATTTATTACAATAATTAATGTCTTTCTTATTAAAGAAATATTTACGAAGATTTGACTCTTCGTCTTTCATCTTACCCGTCAACTGAATATGGCAAGGTAGTGAAAGAGTCTTTAAACGTGAGTGACAGCAAGGGGTGGATGAATTGTATGGGGGTGGGAATCTGTCCGTGTTAATGTGTGTAATAATGCAAAATTCAATAAAAACAACATTCAGTAAGAAGATTTGATCCTTCTATGTTTGTTCTGTTAACCACACCATCAGCCTATTCCCTTTGTGTCCTTCACTAAAATGAAAAGTAACCATGTTTGAGGGGTCGTACCACTCACCATCTGATCATGTCTGTGACTCTCTCTGAGAACGCTCCCTCCTCAACAGGCTCATATTGGGCCTCAACAATCTAAGAAAAGATGACAAGAACAAGTCAACACAGAGACACACATTTTAAAGTCCAGAGTGTGTTCATGAGTGTACGTTTTGTTTTTTTACACAACACCTTGTTGGCCAGTGACAGCATGTTGCTGCTGTAGAACGGAGGCTGTAAAGCGGCCATCTGGTACAGGATACAGCCCAAAGCCCAGATGTCAGCCTTCTCTCCATACGGCTCATTTTTCACCACCTCTGGACTAACACATGACACAAACGTATGAGGAACTCACATAAAAATGTATTCATTGATGGCAAACTTTACCAAGAGTCCCACTTTTCGGCTGTTGGCACCTGGTCACCCTTCAAAGAAACAGTCCTTGTGATAACTCAATAAATCAAATGTTTAATTTTCCAGCGTCAGGATGTTCAGAATGATTTCCTCACCAGGAGTAAAGGATTGTGCCGACCACCGACGTCAGCTTGCTGTTCTCCTCTTTCTGCTTAGCCAGGCCGAAGTCAGCTACAGGCACACAAAAAAGGCACAGGTTTTACTTTTATAATAAGATAAGGCAGCGTGAGAAGAAAGCGAATCAACTCACTGATGGTGATTTTGTCCTTTTCCCCCAGCATGATGTTGTTTGGTGTGAGGTCGCGGTGGACTATCCTCTTTTCTTTGTGCAGATACCTCAACGCAAGACACATCTGAGCCAAAATGGAGAAGATCAGTTAGGGGAGTTATAGGGGGCGCCAGTAGCCTAGGGATTAGTGAGCACCCCATGTACAAAGGCCATGAAAGCAGGTGGGCCAAGTTCGAATGTAACCTTTGGCTCCTTTCCCACATGTCATTCCCCACTCTCTCTCTTAAATTTCTTACTCTTTCCACTGCTCCGTCTCTCCAATAAAGGCACAAAAATCCCCCAAAAGGTTATCTGGATGGGAGACTAGCATGTTTCCACACAGCCAACCACACAAAGAGGTTTCTCTTCTTTGAGAAAAGACATGAATAGAATTAAAAGTGATGACTTGTTCTATGGGCGCTTAACTACCAAGTAGGTCTCCAGTCCACAAAAAGTGTCTGAGTTTAAATTCAAAGTCCAAATTAACAAGATTCCAGTTGGCAAGTGACACTGAATGGAGCATATACAATTTGCAATCTAACAGTTGAATATTAACCCTGACTGGGGATTTCCAGGGCAAATAAACTGTCAAAAGAAGAGATTTATTTACCTGATAAGAGTGACATGAAGAAGGGTTGTTACCTGTATGAAAATATTCCAGATTCTGTCTTCTGTGAACTGCTGCTGCTTCTCCTTCAGAGAGTTAAAATGTTCAGCCAGCGGCACTCCCTCGATCAGCTCCATCACGATGTAAAGCTTCTCACCTAAAATTTAGATTTTTATTGTTGTAGTGCTCCTTTCTCATGATAACTTAAACAGTTGGTTAAAATAATTCTCCCACCTTCCAGAAATGTCTTGTAATATTTGACAACATTTGGGTGTGTCATCTGGAAAAGAAGAGCCAGCAAACACATGAAACGTTGTATTTGGTCATAAAAGTTCTGACATGGACTTTCATTTACAAAACAGAAACCTGTTCTTTGATGATCGTGAGCTCGGAGATGATTTTGTCCACGTTACTGTCTCTGGACTTCTTGTCTTTGCCGAACACCGGGTTGTGGAGGTTCACTTCTTTCAGAGCCAGCAGGTTCTGCCCGCCCTGTTTTCGGACCTGGGATTGAATATATTTGTTAGAGCTTTGACACTTTATTTGAACCAGCCATAGACTTTAGAAAACATTGACGAAAACTCAGTGATAGCTGAAGCGTAGTTTTTGAAACCCAAGGATGGCATTCACTGTATTGGAAATGCTGTCTGACTTCGCTTCAGAACCGGACCCAGTGGGTTAGAGCGCGTGCCACCCGATGGAGCAAAACCACGGCTGAGACAGAACGGAGGTTGTGGAATCTGCAGCTCCAACCAAGAGGTGGGCCTTTAACCAACTGACAGACATGCCCACCTTTCAGTCAACTCAGCCACGCTCATCATTTTGCAAATATATGCAAAACACTGAGACTTCATTTGATCATAACAGATAAAGAGAAAAAATATCACAACCTTTAAAGTGTGTGCCAATAAAGAAATGAGCCATAAAGACCAAGGTGCAAGGTTGTGAATATGTTTACTGCAGTCATAATAGGCATTTTAACATGGTTGAAATGGGACTTTGAGGGCTTTTTGCAGCCGGCCTCAAGTGGACACTCAGTGGTGTTTTTTTGCAATTCAACATTGGCTTCACTTTCAACACCACAGGTTGCTATTTGGAACCACCTGAAGCACTTTGCACGAGTTTAAAAGATCTTAAAATAAACATAAACCAACCAGATTCCATCATTTCTGAGTGTCATACCTTAAAGACGCTCCCGAAGGCCCCGGTGCCCAGATGGTCCAGTATGAAGTAACAATTGATGACTTTAAGGGGAGGACGGTTCTGGTCCACAGCCTCGATGCTCTCTCTCAGGCTGTCCAGTTCCTCTTCCTGCTTTATAAAACTCACAGTTAATCATCCGTTTTCAAGTTTAAGAAACCCCTGTGTCATCTACATAATCCCAAAATAAATTAAAGTCTTTTTATTTTACACCTCAAAGCCAGCTGGATGAAAGCTTTATGAACCTATTTTCTTACAGTGCAGAGAAAGACTTTGGTTCGCAGTCCCTCGTAGGCCGTGAGGTCCCGAACATAATGTCCAACATCAATAAACATCTCAAAGAGGTCTGTGGGAAAGAGTCTGAGAGGATGAACGGTTACATAACAGCACCAGCCAGAGTTTGAGGAGATTTCTTTCTAAAGCAGACGTCAAACAGTAGCAGAATCAGTTTAAGAATGACACAAACTTAAAGTAATAAATGTGTTTAAACATCACCTCTTAAATAAATGTCTGTTTCTTTCCACGCTGAAGAGAAACCGGAGGGTCCGGAACGCATAGCACTGTAAATAAGCAAATAGATGGACAAGTGTGTTACTTTTTAATGTTCATTCATTGCTCTTATAGTAATATAATAAATAGGGTAAGGATGGGGTCAGAGACAACGCTCTAAGCCTGCCTTAACATGTAATAAAAACATGTAAAGGCAGGTAGGCTTTTCCTGGGGATTCATTTTATTGTTACTCCCCTCATCCGGTAAACGTCTTCTGTGAACATAACAATGTGAAAATAAAGTCCTATTGTGATGGCCCTGGCTATGGTGGTTTTGGTTTCCTCTAGTGGTTGGTTGGTAATGGTATGCCTTCTGGTTCCTTGGTAGACCCCGCCCAACTGAGATTGCATGTGGGCTTCACCTGAGTGGAGGGGCATATAAGCCAGGCTTCTACAGCTATCTTTCTCTCTCTCTCCCTCTGGACAGCCAAGACAGATAACCTTCTGCCATGTTTTTCTTGGTTTGTTATTGAATAAAAGATACCTAAAAAAAGCAAGTTTACTGTATGGACCTCCCTTGCATGTTATGGTCTAGACGAGCTGCTGATAACACAATAAAAATCAATTAATCAATCAAGCAATCAATGAATTTACCTGTAAAGATGAGAACTTGGATCCTGCATTGTTTGGTAAAATCAACTTTGCAATTATGTAGACTCCATTTTCCTAAGAAAAGAACATCAGGTTAATTAATGCAAAGTTTTAAAATGATTATTATGTTGTTGTTTTAAGTAAAGGTGGACTCTGCACTTATTCATTCCTATTCCATCAACTGTCCTTGTCTTTGAGGAAGGACTCTCTCTTACCAGCACAATGTGGTGAGCAGATGTGTCGTCCAGACAGAGCTCAGTCAGAACAGTACAGCAGGCTGGAAAAGAGATTAAAGAGGGTATAAATTAATCTAAGAACCCTGGCATGAAATCTTATAAACTTGGGCGGCAGAAGCTCAGTATGTAGGGACTTTCTTGGGTTGGTTTAAGTCCTGGTGCGGACCAAGTCAGGAAATTGGTCTGGTAACCAGTTAACTTCCTGAGCACTGCCGAGGTGCTGCACTTGCACCGAACCCCCAACCAGCTCACGAGCTCTCGGTGGGCAGCCCCCCTCACTCTGACATCTCTGCATTAGTGCATGTCCATTGGCTCCTGTTTGTGTGTATGTGTGTATTTGTGTGTGTAGCATGTTCAACAACAGTGTAAAATTGAATTTCCCATTTTGAGATTAATAAAGTATATCTTCTTCTATAGTCTGAGATGGAGATCAAGACACATCTGTGAACATGAACAAAACACCCCCCTAAACAACGAGAAGAAAAAAGACAGGAAACACTGAAACACTGCCCCCTTTATTCTGCTGAAGTTTATCTGAGGATACTAATTTAGCCAGCGTGACCAAAGCTTTATGATATTTTTTTTCTTTGACTCAAAATAGTTTTATTTAATCCAGTGGATTGAGACATGTAGGCACAGGAAATGTAGGAGCCTTTCGACCAAAATCAGAACTACAAAAAGATCTGGATTCTCACTACAGGACAAAACTGTTTACATTCTCGACCACTGATAAGACTCCTCTGTGGTGAGGATTTACAGGAAAGATTTACAGACCATCTTTCACCATTTTCTCATTTCAACAGAACAAAACTACACTTTGGGATTTCTAACTTCAAGTAAAACTAACAGAAAAGATCTTAAGATTTCATCCTCATGTTGAGGTACATTGTAATGACCCTGACCTGACTGCAGGGCCACAGAGTTGTCGGCCTCCTCCTGCAGGCTCAGCTCCTCTCTGATGTGCTCTCTCTGGATGCGGCCGGCTGCGTTGGCACTGGAGAGCGTCTCGATGGACGAGCGGTCAGAGACGAACTGCCTGTCGCTGTTGAAGAGTTCTGTTATGACTCAACACCCTGTTAGACATCTTTTCTTTTCCATGCATTCGTTTCGTATTGCAAGCTTTCTGCTCTGAACTTGTAAACATATGTCAAGATGCATTATGGGAAATGTAGGACATATGTGAACTGGAGCTTGACCTGCAGTTGAGATTAAAAATGTGGCTAAAAAAAATAAAGTTTTGGAGCAGCTCTTTAAAACAACGAATACCTTTAATATGGACTAAAAGTGCTCGCTGTAATTTTGGCCAGTCTTCTCTTTTATGGGTGTTTTTACACAATTTAAAGATTTTGGTTGGACAAAATTGTACGTCAGTGAATAAAGACAACGTTTTAAATTCAACAGCAATTGTTAAAAATACAAATTGAATTCATATAAAGTCATATAAATATCAAATACGCCTTGGTATCCCAAACCTTTTGAGCAGTCTCAGAAGATGCTGTACCCCGCCCCAGCTCCGTATCTCTGCTCTGGTGTCTGGATCCTCGCAGAGCTGGACCAGGACCCAGCTGATGCTCCACAGCAGCTTCAGGTGCTGACTGTACAGCAGACTCAGCAGAACAGGCAGACCCTCCAGCTCCCTCACCTGGTCCCTCACCTGCCTCACAGGGGACAGGAGCCTCAGCAGCTCTGCACTCATTCTGAAGGAAACATCACATTAAGATGGTTTGTGTTGTGATGTTAGTCTTCTTAATCTTTATAAAGTATCCAGAGGGTCATAAAACAACATAAAAAGAGATGAGCTAAAATTAGACAGGACTTGATTTATTTGTATGTTTTGGGGGTATTATTAGCACTCATAAATAAGAAAATGTTCTCACAACTGCAACACCACATGGGACAACTTTATCAACAACTGACCTCTTGGACAGCAGGTCATATTCCTGCAGTATCACGAGCAAGTTCTCCACTATTGGCAGCTGGCCAATCTCCTCCTTGCATTCAGGGCTGTGGGAGAAAAACACATCTTGCAACATCATGAATGAATGAATTAAATGCATTAAATTAAATTAAGTATTTTCGAACCTCTCAGACAATGTCGTGAGAGCCAGCAGGGCCCCCAGCAGCACACGGCTGTCTGTTGTGGAGAGGAGCTTCACCAGAGTCTAGAAATGGTTCATTTTGTTATAAACACAAAAACTGTTTTAGACAGAGTACAGTGAATTTAGAAGAAACTGGGACACTCCTTTACAACCATGCTAGAAGAAAGCCAAACATCTAACAACAGGAATTGTAAAAGAGAGGCTTTTCTCACAAGACAAAATGTAATTTCTTCATTTGACACTGAGAGTAAATATTCGCATTTAAATATAAATAAATTGTAGTTATGAACCTGTTACACCCTACAGAAGTGCCTTATTATCTTTACAACATGAGTTGAGTCACCACCAGTAGTGCATTATTCCTGAGCACAAAGAGGACTGGCTTCATGTTTTGGCTCTGAGTTTAGTTTGATAGGATATGAAAACAACCATCTCACTCATAAACACAGATAACATTATCAGAACGTATCACTCACCCTGTGAGCGCCGCTCTGGATGATGCAGACTCTTTGATTTTCAGCAGCAGACAGCTTCTGAAACATGTCTGCAGAGAAATCAGCAAAAGGCAGCACTGATGAGGACGCACACAAAAAGAAACCCTCAAGCTATCAGTGTCTTCAAATAACCTTCAGATTACTCACATGTCATTGTGACCAGTTTCTGCTCCGCAAACGCCTGCTCACCACAAGATATGTACATGGAAGTGACAGACTCCATATACTAAATGAGAAATATGGCAGCAGTGAGTAAGAGAGGATATTAAAGTGGATAAATCATAAAACACAGCAGGTCAGGGCATGTGAGAAATAATCTTTTTACCCTGGCAAGTAAGTTGATGCCTTGCAGCTGGTGGAGGATTTTCTAAAGAAAGCAGACGAAAGAGGAGTGTTCTTTATAAAACACACAATAAACAATAAACAATGTAAAGTTTTTATCACATAGTACCTGATGCTGAGGATCTCTGATCAATAATCTCAGGCACATCAGAACTCTGAGGACAGACTCAGGCAGTGCGTGGTCAATCCACTCACTATAGGACAAGTTAAAATAGTCAGTTATAAAAAAAAAAGCAATCATAAGAAATTAGAAGAAGTTGGACAGTAATTTAAAGTGTTAACCTGCAGAGTCGGTTCTTGACCAAAGATGTGAGGACGTCAGAGAACAATGTACGCAGAGGGTGGCTGCTGAAACATCGCTGGTCTTTGTAAGTGATGCTGGGAAACAAACCATTCCATAATTCAAATTGAACTGTCGATACCATTTGTTTGAAAACTATGCAATCTCATATTTTTAAATGATCAATAGCATTGAAAAGAACCAAAGCAGAGGCGATGGTGGGCGTTGTGGTTAGTGCGCACCCCATGCAAGGACCATAGTCCTCAATGCGGGCGGCCCAGGTTCAAATTTGGCCTGTGGCTTCTAACTCGCATGTCTGTCCCCGATGTCTCTCTCCCTGATTTCCGACTCTATGCACTGTCCTGTCTCTACAATAAAGGCCCAAAAGTAACTCAAAAAAGTGTTTTTATTGTTAATAAATGTTCTTGTGGACTGAAAATGTGTTTAAATTGAGGTTCATCATTGAGAGTGAGGAAGGAGAGGGTCACTTTTGTGCTACGGCTGGTTTCCCCTATAGGCTGGTCCTAACACCATTAAGTATCGATTTAAAAAAATGTATTGCAAGGTAGTGATACATCTGTAACAAGAACTATAGCTGATTATTCACTTTCTGATTTGTGGTCTGAAGAATTTTCATGACATGGTTAAAAAAAAGGCAGAATTTTGTATGAAAACCTGAATTTTTCCAGTTCAGCAGCCTCACTGTTGACGTCATTCTCCCTCCTCAGTCTGTTGGTGTCTTTGGGAGGATACAGGCCTTGAGATCTGCTGGCTCCACCGCTGCGTGCTTTACTGTGACTCAGCGCTGCCACCTGCAACAACCAGAGTCTCATACCACAGTATATGTATATACACAGGCCTGCAGAAATATGAGCTGCTCTGTATCCTTATCAAAATGTCTAGACACAGTCCTTCAGCGTGGCGTCATTGTTGTTGTTCACCTCTTGTCTGGGGCTGATTTTGGCAAGCAGGGACTGAAGCCTTCTGAGATCATGAGATTCCCTGAAAAAAAAAAACAAGTTTATGATTGGACTTAATTTATTATTGTTTAACAGATCTGTGAATATGAGATGACTTCGCTTACCTAGTCTGGATTCCTCTGGATTTCAGGGGCAGTTTTTCCCCTTGTCTATTTTTTGTGGACATTTTCAGCATCCCCCATTTGTTTCCAGGAGTACTGGGCTCAACTTAAAACATTTGTGGCACAGCATTAGCCTATATTTTGGCTTGCTTAACACAGATATTTAAAAATCCAACTGAAAATAAGAAGGTTAGCAAGTTTTGCTTGAGGAAGTTTATAGCTATCGAGTCAATCGCCTCTTACCATTGATCCTGCGTCGTAAATTAGAATATTTTGCCTACAAAAATACACATTTTGTTTAATTGAATATCCTTAGTCTTAGAAATAGAGGCTGGTTTTTATTCCGGGAACAGCAAACCCTCCTTACTATAACAAATAAGACAAGATAATGCAAAGCTCCGCTGCATTTTCAACCAGTCCAAGTTAGCAGCATTACGGAGTCTTGGTTGCCATGGAGACAACAGACGCTGTTCGCATTCCATCAACAGGTACGTTGACGTTGACGCTGAAATGACGTTGAGTTAAAAAAAAGGACCACAGACTCAAAATAAACTTTATATTAAAATAAATAAACTGCTACTTGCCAACAAACGAGGTCTTATCTGAAAAATCTACGTTCACATCATGTAATTGTATAAAACTATGTTGTCTTATTATTTCGAATACATTTATATGATTTGATTATTCTAACTCATTCCCTTGTTTATTTATTAAATACCTTTTTTTAGTGCAGTGTACTTGAATGGTTTACTGGCAACCAGACAATGTACAAATTAAATTACATTTTAATGTTTTGTTTGGAGAAATTCTTATTAAGTTTATGGATTTTGTGTAGTTTATTGCTAATTACCTTTCAATGCAGAGACAAAAAACATAAACAATAAAATAAAAAGGGTATTACTTGTAATTCTGTACTGTGTTCACATTTTACTCCCTTGTCAAAATAAATAAATAAAAATAAACTTCTTGTAGGGTTCATTATCGCGAGAACGCGTTGATACTGAAAAGATTTACATATTCTCGCGAGATGAGAGTGTTCCTCCCTCTGTGATTCACGTAGAGTTTACGTCATTCTCCCTGCGTAGAGCCGTTAAGCCCGTGTGACGTTACGTGCCTCACACTGCGTAGCTCCAGCAGAAAGTAGCGAGAAGGGGAATGTCGGCTTGTGAATGATCGGTTTCTGAGGCGGCTGGGAGCGTCAACGTTATGGGTGAGACTGCTGCAGCCAGATACTGTCGAGACTTTTTCAGAAACCGGGTGTTTGTAAAAATGTTTCCGTGGTGATAGAAACAGGATCGGAGTCGCTTTTCGAGCAGTTTGCTGATGAGCTTCTGCAGTTGTCGGAGCAACCAACGCCCAGTCGTCCGCCTACAGTTGGATGGGAGCTAGCTAGCTGGCTAGTTGTTAGCATTGGCAGCATAACCTAACGGGAGTGTCATTTCCTGCCTTAGCTCTTAAGTCTTAATCAAAGTATTTCAGTAAGGTTCCCGTGCGAACTATATTCTAACAAATTAAAGCATGTTAACACCCCCTGTTAGGTTATTCACATCTTCTCTACGAGTACGTGCAGTGTGATTTAACTAGCTTACTCAATATCGTGCGTTGGATTAAACAGTTCACTTGTTTGAAATTAGAGGGAAACGTGTGTTGCTGTTTGTATTTCCGCTGTGCTGGGTTAATGACTGATTGTTTGACTCCTGCAGAGTGTGCAGGGTATAGTCTCTGATGCTAACGTAGTGTTTTCCCCATGTAATCCTGATGAAAATGATGCACCAAACATGGAGAGCGACCACTTTCTGTCCTTTGTGTGCCTCAGACCCGGGGGGGGGGGGGGGCTGCATCCGTGCCTGATCAATAATTTGATTAAACTGCCATGTTTTGGTGCATCTAGGTTAGGCAGTCAAGAGACAAACAAGTAGTCAGATGTGTCACACAGTTAGGTAGGTGTAAGGAGGTTACTGGGCTTCAGTTTAATCTGGATTAAAGTGGATCTAGTACCTCACAGGTCTGAAGAGTCTGAGGGATCTTAAAAAAAAAAAAGTCAAAACATGGACACTTGTGAATATTAAACCTGCTGTTTACTTTACCTGGAACAAAATGCTTATCAGGTGATTTTTTTTGGGGGGGGGGACTTAAGTTATCATTGTTTTAACAGACTGATAACTATCTGTGAACAGGAGATGACTTGGCTCTGAATTCCTCTGGTGTGGTTTTTCTCCTGTAGTCTGTTTCTTTTCAAAAGGATTGCATCCCTGTTTGTTCCCACACACCTTGGTTGAACTCAAGATATTTTTGGCACAAAATTCCACGTTGGCTTTGCTTAATACAGAGATTTTAAAAATCCAACTGAAAAGCTTATTCTGATTAAGAGGGTTAGGCTACTTTTGCCTGTGGAAGCGTAGCTAGGTAACTTAAAAGACATCCCCTAAAACGTCTCCTACCATTGCTCCAGCATCGTAAACTAGACAGTTTTGTCTACAAACGTATGCATTTTTGCTTTATTGACTTTCCTTAGTCTAAGATATAGATGCTAGATTTTAGTCCTGAATCAGCAAACACTCCTTATAATAGCGCGTAGGAAAATACACTGCAAAGCTGCGCTGCATTTGTAATCAATCCAAGTTTGCAGCATGGTGGAGTCTTGGTTGCCATGGACACAGCAGACGCTGTTAGCATTTATTCAACAGGTATTTTGACGCTGAGATGTCATCGAGTGCCTATGATTGACCCAAAAGCAACCACAGACTTAATTAGATTGTAAATTCACTGCTGCTAATAGGTTATGTTGAGTGACAAAAAAAAATAGTGATGGACTTAATTACCCAGGAGACGTCTGGAGTCTGACGTAAGATCCATTAATTAAAGTGTAATAACTTTTAAACAAAAGTCAAGCTGTCCCTTCTGGTAACATGTGACATTTTAAAGAGACAGACTCTGAATATTTAACCTGCTGTTTACTTTAACTGGAACAACAAGCTCTGTTCTGTTAACGAGAACTTTTTAAAAAAGATCTGCGTCAGGAAACTGTTGCTATGTCACCCATCTGCAACCACTTCCTTCAGCAGACCTGTCAGACATTGTCTGAAAGGAAGCAGACGGCTGTCATTTTAAAATGACACGTGTCACACCTTTTCTCAGCCTTATCATATGCATTAATTCACCTGAGATAAAACGTGATTGGTGGTGTTGCTGTAGTTCGTATATCTGCAGTGTGATTCTGCAGAGATTAAACTGAATATCCTGCAGGCAAATCAGGACATTAAGTCACAGCGTCACGCAGGAGACATGTGGGCTGTTGTAAGTAGGCAGGAGATGCTCAAGTGTAAGTTCCAGAAATGCTCTCCTTGCCACAGGCGAAAAAGAAAAAGCTGCATCTGAGAATGGGCCTCTGCTTTATGGTGGTGCTGACATTAAAGGAGCAAGTGGGGTGGAATATGTACCACACTGGCCAACTGTCTACGCTATTATCGTAGCCCGGATCATGAATCATTTTGCCCCCAGGCCTCTCAGCTTTGGAAACTGATTCTGGAGACAGAATGGGTTGTTTGTCAGATGGCCTGAGATTGATTCCCTGTTGCTTTTTTTGTTTTTGTGCTCTCTCTCCCATCGCTGGCTGACCCTGGAAACACTGGCTCGTCCTGCACTTTGGGATGGGACTGCACCATATTGATCTACACAAAACAGCTGTGAGTATAGCAACGATCTGTATGACCTCCCTGCAAAATAATTAAAGTAACAGACACTGTTTAAACTCAATGTTTTAATGAAAGAACTGGTACTTTTAAAATAGTATGACTCATGGTTGCACAATTATAACTAAAACTAAAAACTAATCTAACTGTCATGTTAGACGTGGTGTGCCATATCATAAAATGTGTTAATTTTTGAGCCGTGTACTGCACATGGACAAGCATTGATGTGAGAAAATAGATTAGAAACATATACCCAGTTGTCCTCAGGAATGATTACATGGTGCAAGGGATACTGGGCAGACGGAACGTTCCATTTATCTCGAATCTAGAATCTGTGAATTCCGTCACATTCCAATTAATTGCGTTCCAGTTGTGGGTTTGCAACAAGTCGGGCAAGCAACATGGACGCCTCCAGGAGTACCTTTTTGTTTTGTTAGCGAATACCCGGTGGCAATAACAAAACACTATGTGATAGTTTGTGCGTGAAAATAATATGACGACATGTTCACAGATAGAACTTGCACGATACTATCTGTTTGATGTAATTACACAAAACTCGGACTAAGTTGCTAATAAACACTATAATGTACAGCTTAAATGTTACTGTTGATGCACGTAGCAGCCATGTTGGGTTTTAACTCGGGACTACTGAAGGTTCTCCCAACTCTGTATTTCCGTCTTCTGAGTTGAAATGGAACGCGCCAAAAGTCAAGAATTTTAGAAATAATTTGAGAAGTCGTCAGATTTTGTCAGACCAATATCTGTATTGGGGTTAGAGTGTTTTCATCAGGCTTCAGTTGCTTAGAAATGTCAACATGTGAGAACAGTGTGATTTTTAAACCTTTCTGTAAGCTTTACGATAAGGATCGAGGTTACATTTCTTCATGATTTTAACGTTTGTGTTTTTGTCTCACAGCAGCAAAAGAACCTGGAAGGATATGTTGGCTTTGCAAGCCTCCCAAACCAAGTGTACAGGAAGTCTGTGAAGAGGGGCTTTGAGTTCACCCTGATGGTCGTCGGTAAGAACACACGCTGCTCAGCCCTCTGCTTGCCCTTGTTTTAGATGAATCATTTCATTGTAGTTGTCGCGGTTGGCGTTTTAAAGTCTGTCTCTGCGGTTTGGTTTTAAGCGAGAGGCAGATTGTGTATGTGTGTGTGTGTGTGCGTGTGCCCCCAGCTCTGTAGTGAGGAGAAGACTGTTGCATTGCTTTTTAAATTTTTAAAAACATCTTTTTTTTTATGTCAGGTCGTTAAAACTGTGACTCCAGATGGATTTATCAAAAGCTGCTCTCAGCTTGTCAAACATGCAGACATTCTTTAAAAATGCCTGGATGTGGTATTTGACACCAGGCCAAAGTCCTCCTCAGCTGATCAGTCCCTGTTTGGAGGGAAAAAGTCCTCGGGTCAAAACCATTTCCTGTGGTGGGACCAACAAGAGTCTTTTTTACCCAGCATGCCTCTAAGAATAGCCTATCTCCCGCTGCGTTCTCCGCACTTCATTTCTAAAGGCCCCATGTTTACAGTGTTTACATTTCTGCAACTGTGCATTATTTCATTACTGTCAAGAGAAACGTAGTTATACTCAATCCTAACATGTGAATACTTGAAGGGTTCTTTACTCCTATAAAAAGTCAGCCAATTGCAAATCTTCGGGTTGTGGACAGAACAAAAATCTACAATAGGCTTTCTTGAGCTTTGGGAAATATAGAAAAAATAATAGTGATGGTGTTTTGCAGCCTTTTTGCTGTTATTTGGTACTTGCATTAGATCATCCTCATGATGAAGTCCTTTGGTTTGGTTTGTTCCTCTTCTTTGCAGTGTCCTTTGTTAAAGCTGCCGGTTGGTGACTAAGTAGTCCTCTGGGGTTTGTTAGTGCTACAATGTGTTGTGACAAAAAGCTGCGTTTTGAGAGTCATTTCAAAGGAGATACAAATGGCATTGCATCTAGTAACGAAGAATAGGGGGGGGGGGGGGTCCTCTGGGCTTGGTGGTAGTTCAATGCCTGCCATTGTTTTTCTGGTCTCATCACACACAATATTCAGCTTTTTTTGGCTCCAACAAGCTGTGAGCCCACATGTCCCCGTTGCGAAAGGCAATGCGTCACCAGTGTGCTGTGAAAAGAGGAAAGGACGATGGAAGATAGAGGAAGGGAAGGCGAGAAAGAGAGAGAGATGGGAATGGCATTACCAGCAGTGACTGGCACGTCTGCTCTGCCCATGTGACACACATGACCCAACAACCTGTTCACTTCACACATTGCAGAGCAGCTCATTTCACAGGCCTGTCATCGCCTCAAACTGCAGTAAAATGAACATGCACGTACCCTTACCACACAGTGACACGCCACAGACTGAAGATACGATGCGTGCTGGGCTCTGACTGTCGCTCTGGTGTAAATGTTGGCTTGTTAAATATTGACTCGTGGCCGTCGGCCAAGGCAGGCGGTGTCAGTGGTCATTTCCACTAATGATTCTTTTCACCGGGAGCTTGGAAACTGGGCGCACAATGGCCGACCAAGCTTGAGAAGCCTCCCGGACCACACAGCCAGTCAGCTGCAAATAACAAGGGCCTTTGTCTGTGTTGTTTCCTTAGCCTCTCAACTGTTAAACCAAATAGATTAATGTGTTGGACAAATGTCAGTCTCATCCTCGGATAGACACTTGGCTTTTGATTGTCTTAAGAAGGTCAACAGTGAGCTTTATGTGGATGAGATGCAGGACACTGGGGTATACATTCTCAATATGTTATTCAACATTGTGCAATGATTTACTGTTTGGAAACCTTATAACCCTAACATGATTCTCTCAGGTTTAACTAATTCTTCTTTTACTTTTCCCAGGTGAGTCAGGGTTGGGCAAATCCACGTTGATCAACTCTCTGTTCCTGACGGACTTATATTCTGCAGAGTATCCTGGACCCTCACATCGTATTAAAAAGACCGTACAGGTACGTTTTGGTAACTCTGAGTTTAGATGTCATACACGGCAGGATTGTCGTGAATCGACCTGGTTTGATTTCACAAGAACAAAGTAGACGTCCTAGACACCCAGTGTTCGATTATTTCTTGTTTTAATTACCAAAAATTGCAAGCCATCTCCTGCACACGGTCTAAATTGCACAAATACTATTACTACTACGTATTTGTGCAATTTACAGAGTCACCTCCTCTGCTCTCTGTCTGTTGTGAGAGACATCAACGCAACTTTCACATTTTTTTTTAAAACACTAAAAGGACTTGAGAAGTGTCGGTAATTAAGTATTTTCCCAGGGTTGTATTTGAGTGGACCAACACTGCTCTCTCCCTCTCTTGCTTTTGGCAACTTTGGATTAAATATAACTAAAGATTTGTAGTTTTATTTAAAGCTTCAGTCCCTTTGGATACTGTTGATCAGTGAGCGTGTTTAAGTGAACTTGAGTATCCCGGTTTTGAGCCACATCCGGGTTTTGATCATATTAAGGATATGGTGTTCACATGCTCACAGATAACCTGGATATTCATATCCCTGTATACATGATAAACACTACTATCCCGGTTTCTGATGACTGCATCTTATTTCCTGTGACAAATTTTAAACTCTGAGATGAATGCTGGTACATCACTTGGCTGTGCAGGTAGTCGTCAGCTGTCAGAAGCCGGGGTGAAGCGTATACATGCCACAGAATCCTGTTTCTTTCTAAGTTCTTAAGGTAGCAAAATCAGGTTTTTAAGAGTCAGGATAAGGGCTTATCCCAGTTTCTCAAATCGGGATATGATGTTAACATGCACAAACACAAAAACGGGATAATAAAAAAAAAACGATCAAAACCGAGATACTCAAGTCAATGTAAATGCACATAAAAAAAAATGGGAGAGTGTATCACTTTAAAACACGTGGAATCAAAAATGTACTTCAGTTTTGGACTTTTTGACAACCTAAGTACACTGTTTCAACAAACACAGCTGCAGGCAGCGTTGCCGTGCTCTGCAGCGAAAGAAAACAGAAATAGTGTTGAATTTGAAACACACTCTCTACAGCGAGAAGTCGACCAAACATCAAAGTTTAAAAATGTCTTTTCACGTTGGCTTGTAAATCTCTCTCAGCCAGCAGCAGCGGCTATGGCAGCTCTCCAAACCATCTCTCAGAGGCTTTTATTTTGAAAGTAGAGCCACAAACTCACCAAAGCTGCATCAGAAGCAGCTCGTATCACACCCGTCTTAACGACAGAAAAACCTACTTAATGTTTTTAACAGTTTTGTTCCCACAAAGATGAACTGCCCTAAACTCCTCTGAGATCATTCTAGAAACATCAAACTTCTTTGTTTGCGCGATTACAGTTACAGCAGCACGAGCATTAACGGTGAAAAAGCGTTTTAAGCAAAACTCTTAAAGTGACAGAGAGGACTCCAGCATTTCCATCTGAGCCTTTTTATTTAGATTTCTTTTCTTCACTCACTTGACGTTTCAAATGATAGCTTTACATTACTATTTCGTTTTATAATGATCTGTATTATAGTCAAACAGTCATCCTTTTAATTTGACCTCTTTATTTAGATATTTGGAGTTTAGATTTAGTTTTGGCTAGAGCATAACCAGTGACTATCGGTATCGGCTACTTTTATCACAGATAAGCACTCATATTACTAGATTTTAACACCAGTTTATGTATCATTGTATTACACTAGAAGTTCTCTTTCACCAGCAGAGTGTGCTATATGGATTACAACTCCCTAATATCGATATCAGACCCAAAAATCCCATATCAGTCGGGCCCTAGTTATGACCAAATATATCCCACATACCAGAGAGCCTCGACGTTTTAAAAACCAGAAGAATGATCCGTTTCCCCCCGTATGATACGCACAATGATAAGATTCAATATTAGCAAGCCTCACTGATTAGCGTAGAATTTATTTGTGATTTTTGCTTTTGTTTTAAACGGCGCTTTTAGGAGCTGACTTTATTTGTAAAAACATGAAGTTCGGATTTAGGCTTCAAGGCGTGCAATATGATCTCTTTTTTTTTTTTTTTCTCTTCCTGGTTTAAACAAGTCAGACTGTCAGACAGCTGCGGCCATAAATGCCATCTCCCTCAATTACACAACGTTGTTCCCAAACTTAAGTGCCTCGAGTGCTTCACTTTATCTGTCTGGCTGCTGACTGACAGCTTTGCTATCTCCAGATGCCCCGTGTGCTCCTCTGGTTTCCCAGCATAGCTAGCTAATAGCACAGTGTGGGGCGGCGTGTTGCTACATGCTGCTAGCTTTAAGTGTTTTCTCTGAGGAATATATGATTTCAGCTTCCACTAATAGGAGCACCCCACCTCCAGGGATATATTTTCACATTCTGTGGCATAAATGAAAAGAGTGAATGTTTCCCTTTTGATCTCTTCCCTGTGTCAGGTTGAACAATGTAAAGTTTTAGTAAAAGAAGGAGGCGTCCAGCTGCTTCTCACTATAGTCGACACCCCCGGGTTCGGAGATGCTGTCGATAACAGCAACTGGTAAGGACAGTCAATCCCGAACTAATCTTAAAAACATTCAAGCTAATTTAATTAATCATAACTGTATTTTTCACTACCCAGCTGGCAGCCGATCATCGACCACATAGACAGCAAGTTTGAAGACTACCTGAACTCAGAGTCCCGGGTCAACAGACGACAGATGCCGGACAGCCGGATCCACTGCTGCCTGTACTTCATCGCCCCCTCGGGACACGGGTGAGTCGCTTTTATTCAGAGCCACTTGGTGATAGTGTGAGCAGTGTTACCTCCCCGTTCACTACAAAACAAGAGATGACAGAAAAGCATGAACAGTGGACCGCATTCTGCTGCGTACGCTCTCTACTCATTGAAAACAATTGAAAAAAGACGCTGGTGCTCAGAAAGAAACGCTAGCTGGACACGAGGCCTAACTGAATAAAGCCCCTAATATATATAATTAGCGAGTACTTGTATTTGTTCATAGGTAAAGCCAGTACTCGAATATTTAGATTATCTGTAAATCTGCCACCAAAGTAGCACTCAATGGATTATTCAACGCTATAATCATTATTATTATCTCAAAAATCCAACGTAGCATTGCAGCCTGGAAAAAGAATATGAAGACGGCTCATAAAGCTCGTCTTCCTTCAGCGTTTTCTGCAAGTCAACTAACTCCTTCCTGCCTCGGAGGCAGCTCTTTGTTCGTCAGCATGAATTAGAGGTCAATGCTTTGCAGCTCCCGAGTGTGTGCTGTAAACATATTTGTGTTGTCTTACTTTGTCTCCCCCGGGCTATTACTCCAAATGATCTCATGAGACTGAGTCGACTTGTCAGGGGGTTAAAACATGAAGCTCGCAGAAGGGGAAAAATGGTGGGAGGACACCAGCGATACGCTTGAAGACGCTGGCAGACGGCCCAGCTGTTGATACAGTGATCGCCGAATGTTTAAAAAAGAAGTGACTTTGGGGAATTTTAATATTAATGTGTATTATTTCCAAGCCACCAGATCCTCCGTAGTGCATTGACAGCCAAGATGTGCTTGTGCTTTCCCCTTTTAATAAAACGTTTGTGTACGTGCACTGCTCTTTCAAACTGCAGAAAGTGGGGAAGTAGCAAAAGTGAGAAACTTCACAGGTTCCTTCCTGCCCTGAATTGGGTTTAAAATGATACTAATATGACAGCTTGTCCTTCATCACGGATCTGAAGCTTAAAAGAAAAAGACAAAAGGAGCTTGTGCTGGTTAACACTTCAGGGGAGTGTTGTGTTGATGCAGTCGTTTCCCGTGTGCTCACACGCCCTTAAAGCTGTTGACCGTGACCGACTGTAAACAATGAACGAGCCTCTGTCCTCCTTTCCTCCTCTTCCTCGGTCTGTCTGTCAGTCCGTCTGTCCTCTCTGTGAGACGTTGTTTTTGTACAAGCCTGTCCTCTGTACCACACAAGCTGTACTTCAGCCTTGAGGATGGGCAGCGTATGTTCTCACACACACACACACTCGGCTATAGACAGACAGAGCGTCCCCTCACAACAGCAGCTGGGTGATCTCACACACAAGCACAATGACCTCCAACATTGAGAGACAATCTGGACATTGAGCTCCCAGCTGAACTCGACTGGTTGCTTTTTCTTAAAGGTTTGAGGTCGGTGACTCATTGAGGAAAAGATCACGCACATCAACCTCGGTTCGATCATTTGACACGGACTTCCCCAAACGTTATGAGAAGTGTTTTATGGACATCAGTGAAGCTGAAACAGTTAGTCGTATGATCAGTCAGTCAACAGGAAAACATTTGAACAATGTGTTTCTATCTGAGTTATAATGCATTAATCATTTTAAAGCAAGAATAGTGGAAAAATCCTGTTTCTTAAATGTGAAGATTTGAGATTTTTCTTTGTAAGATACTTTTTAGGTCGGGTACAATCACTTCTATCTGAACCAGTTCTCTTGCTGCAACACCTGTTGGGTTTGACCTGATAACTGCTCTCATATCTGGCAAACCGAGGGGCGTCCAAAACGGCCGTGTGGGGGTGCCTTAAAACCGCCTACCTTCTCTGGTCCAAACAAATCCAGAGCATTCAGGACCAGAATCTAAAGTTAGAAGGAGGACATACTGGCTGCTGCATTGTTGTCAGAGAAGCCAGCACTTCAACATAGCATGTTTCCTTAATGTCTGATCATATAGTAAGGTCACTTTATCATCTCACTGATTAGACCTTTTAAGGATTTTTTTCTTGTGCTTCAACTTTCCTAATCATTGTTGTGAATGTATGCACATTTCCTGAGGTCTTACATATAAGCTCAATTTGGCTAGATTTGTGCAGTCTTATAGAAGCGCAAAGTTGTTTCTCTGTTTTTGGAAGTTAATTTGAATGGAATTGATTTTTTCTTCTTTATGGATAAATGATTTGAACAACAGACTTGATCAGTGTCGCCCCAGAGGTTTCTGAATCTCACAGGAAGTCGATGTTGTTGGTTTTCCAAATTACAACTCGTCAGCAGCACGTTGTCATGGCCTCTCTGTGAAGGGTCCAGGCAGACCTCCAGGGCTGTTTTTACTGTAATTAAGACATGATTTAGTTTGTTCACTTCACTTGGATATCTCTGCAGAAGACAACACTCATAAGATGTGAATATTTCAGAGTTTTAATCACACAAATAGTGAAACTGAAATAGTTTTAACCATAGCTCCTCTGGCAGATAACAGTTTGTGTAGTCAGCTGCTGTTTGCAGGTTTTCCTTCAGAGTGTCAGCGAGGCACTGAGCTGTGAACTGACCTGCGTGGCTGTTGGCGACGTGACAAACATGCATCCCACTCTCAATTCTCTCAATAAACCAGCATTGAGTTTTTCTTCAGTGGGGGGATTTTGACTCACAGTGAAATTTCAGTTTTTCCTTCGAAGACCCAAAGACATGTTCAATGATCTCATGCAGAAAAGGCTGTGCTGTCTCACGACGACAAGGTCATATTCTTAAACGTAACAACATCATTCACAGATACTTTTCTATATTTGTTTTTACTCAACGTATTCATGTCTTGTCCAAGAAGAAGCAAACAGCCCCAATATGCACAGTTTCTTAAACAAAACATAACTCATTGTATTTATTTTAAGCTTAAATATGCTAAAGTGGCTATCAGTTAAAAGATGGGAGTAAGAATTTAGTGGTATGAAGAGATTTTGAGCGATTTGAAATGGCTCACAGTTTGCAGTTGGACTATGAATAAATCTGTGTCTTTATCTCCGCGCAGGCTGAAGCCTTTGGACATCGAGTTCATGAAACGGTTGCATGAGAAAGTCAACGTCATCCCACTGATCGCAAAAGCAGACACCCTCACCCCGGAGGAATGCCAGCTCTTCAAGAAGCAGGTCAGTTCTTTCCTCCACCGCTGCTAACTTCTGCAGAAAAAGTGCTCAGTGTTTGTTTAACTGTGGTCGCCATCGGTATGAAGACAAAAATATGTACCGGGAAGGAAAGCCAAGTAAAGAAGACCCGGTTTGGAGTTAGAGCAGATGATGTGCGAGGATGTACCAGCAGGTTTTAGTGTGTGAAGGAGACACAGTCTGTGTGGATGGAAAATAACAAGGTGGAACATTACCTGTGCTTTGACATACACTGATCTTACACCGAGGGTCATCTTATATTCAGACTGATTCAGTTTATACAGAAAGAAAGATTGATTAGTGTTTCCTGTTATGCAGAAGCTTTGAAAGTCTGACAACTAAATATTCAATCTGATAATTTGATTTATCCGTGTTGAATAGAGTCTGTTTGAATGAACTCAGATGGCACCTTTCCAGATCAAAGATTGTTAAACTAAATCTTTACTTCTCCACCTTAAGATCATGAGGGAAATCCAAGAGCACAAGATAAAGATCTACGAGTTCCCTGAGACGGATGACGAAGAGGAGAACAGGCTGGTGAAGAAGATTAAGGTATGCTGTCAACTCAAACGTCGTATTATGTAAATAAAACCTGTTTTTCCTCAGCTCTGACTCAACCACCTTCATTAAAAAATGTTTGTTTTGTTTTTACACAGGACAAGTTGCCGCTGGCTGTAGTAGGAAGCAACACCATCATTGAGGTGAACAGCAAGAGGGTCCGAGGGAGACAGTATCCCTGGGGAGTTGCAGAAGGTACGACTCTTTAGTTTTAATTAAACACAATGAAAACATTAATTAATATTGATAATAAGGTAAAGAAGTGATGGAGAAAAACCCCACAGCAAGCCACCGTGTTGGAAAATGAAGCCGATGCCGTAGTGAAAAATCCTGCAGTTCCTTGAGTGTCCACTAGAGGCTGGCTGCAGAAATACAGGAAGTCACATACACACCCATTCAAAAAAGCCTGTTTTTACAGCAGAGATTAACATGTTTATAGCCTGGTTCAAAAAAACAAATATGGCTGATTAGCTCATGTCTCGAAATCAAGTTTTGATTCGATGAAGGATAAGAGTTATTCACAATAAGGCGTGTAGCTGACCTGATTGACAGGTGGGCGCGGTGTAACAGTTTGTCAGGAGGCTTAAAACTCGCCTCAGCTCCAGCTCTCAGCCTGTCGTTAGGTTGACTGAAAGTTAGGGTGAGACAGCTTTTCCAACATGCAGACCACCATCGATGGGACTCCAGCACCCCCTGCAGGAACAGACGGGTGGCGTCACTCAGGCTTCGTCCGTTAATATTTAAAGTATTCTTTAAATAAAAATTAAAAAAAATAATCAAATTCTTTGGTTAAAACACATTTCAGAAACTGATGACAACAGAGAGGGGCTGAAGAACTTGTATGAAAAGCTTATTTGTAAAACGTCTGAGCATCATGACAGAACAGGAAGTGTATATTACTTCTGTCTCTGTGTTTCCCTGCTGGTATAAATAACTTTTTTGTTGTTTGTATAATTAGAGCCGTTAACTGACTTCTTGTTTTCTCTTCTAGTTGAAAACAGTGACCACTGCGACTTCACCATCCTCAGAGATATGCTCATCAGGTACTGAAAATAAAAAAAGAACCTCTTTTTAGCTGTCGTTTATAAAAACATTTCAGGGAGCTAAGAGAACGAGGCTGCTTTACTGTCTCACTAGTTCAGTGTTTATCTGATAGTTCATGTCTCCATCAGGTCATGTTGTAGCTGAAGGTTCAGTTGAAGAATTGTGTCTTAAGAAATCTTTAAACATTTTGAATTCTTCGTCTGCAGGACTCACATGCAGGACCTGAAAGACGTGACGAACAACGTCCATTATGAAAATTACCGCAGCAGGAAGCTGGCTGCCGTAACCTACAACGGAGTGGACAACAACAGAGCTAAAGGTCAACTGTCCACAAAGTAAGTAACGGACAAAGGTCAACAGAGACAACAGCTGTTGATGAGCTAGGCAGGATACCTTATTTTCTTTTTACTTAAAATGGTTGAGAGAGGTTTTCTGTACTCATCTGATTTGATTTTTCTAATTCTCAGGGTTATTCATGAATATGTATTATTAGGGTGTGACTGAGTTAAATACCTGGCAGAGGGTTGTAGCCGTTTGTCAGGAGGGTTAAAGGTCACATATTCTCTTCTTCAACCAGTTTAAATAAGTCTCAGAGCTCCTCAAAACAGCTCATGTTCCTGTTTCTTGTTCTAAATCCACTCTGATCCTGTATTTGATCATGTCTATAAACCCCTCTATTCCAGCCCTGCTCAGAACAGGCTGTTTCTGTGTCTGTACCTTTAAATATGTAAATTAGCTGTCTGACCACGCCCCCTCTCTGGAAGGGCTTGGGTGTACTTGGGCTTTCTCGTTCCATGTCGTAGTGTTTACGGTGAGAAGGCAGACTCAGAGGGCAGAACAAACACCGAGCTGTGGGAGTGTCACCCACCTGGGGGAGGGGTTACTGCCCTTTGTGATGTCATGAAGGGAAAATCTCCGAACTGCCTGTTTGAGCACACATTTTCTGAAAAGTGGAGCAGGCAACAGATGGAGAGGATGGACTTTTCTCCTCATTGGGGGGTTTGTAGACAGACTAGAGACACATATTAGTGTTAGAGGAACATGGTGAAGAGGATTTTACAGAATATGTGACCTTTAAAAAGATTTGAATCAAAGCACTGTTTTACCTATTAGTTAATCACACAGTTTTTTCTTCTTTGATCACATTGATTCATACTTAATACACATTGCTTTGGGGGAGTTCGTTCATCCATCCGTTCTCTGTCTGTAAAGTTCAACAATCATTCAGTGATCATGCTTTTGTTGTGTCCTATTAATGAACTACTCTGCATAAAATCATGCCGCTCATTCTCATTCAGAGTGCAGTGCTGCTTCCTCGTTTGTGAGGGCACAAGCAAACCACAAACTGCTAACTCACTCAGCTATAAACATGTAACACTACTAGCTGACTAGCGGCCTCACACTGCTGACGCTAACACACTTTTAAACATCAGATCATCTCCAACACTCGGCTCCAGGCAGAGCGTCTCATTGTTCAAGGCTTTTGTTTTATTTTGACCATTTGCAGTGAAAGTTTGTTTTGTGCATGAGCTCATTGTAGCATGCTGTGTGTGTCTCTGTGTGTGTGTGTGTGTGTGTATGTGTATGTGTGTGTGTTTGGTTGTATGTGTGTTTTTTTTTGTTTTTTAGACTTGACACAGTTGAAGGAATGTAAGTGGTCATTTTTTTCTTATTTTTTGCGACCCTTGTGTTTGATATTCATTCCCCTCCAGTCTTCCTTTTTTTTCTCTCCCCGTTGGCTGCATTCGGGTGATTTCCTTTCCAGTGTTGACTTAGCCCCTCCCCCCTCCCCTCTCCCTCCAAGCCCCAACCAACTTCCCTCTGTCAGCAGATTTTTCCAGGAACAGCAGGAGAAAAGTGTGAATTAACACATTTCTGAATACAGCCTGTCGGCTATGAATGCGATGGTCTCTCTTTTTTTTCTGGAAAACAAAATACTTTTCATCGGTGCATTCGACGCTGGTTCCACCTGCTGCTTCTGCTTCTACTAATAAACTAAAGACCTGTACGTGAGGTGTGTGGAGCGGTTAGGAGTAATTATTAACATGTTATTACGACTAAATCACTCAAAGCTACAACTTCAGAAAATTTCTGACTTCACATGAGGACGTGCACCGTCTCTGAGCACTTCTAGATGAAACTTCTCCAAACGTCATGGGCTGTCACTTGACCCCAACATAATATATAGCCTCTGGGAGCATCAGCTTCTGTTGTATCCAGAGGTAATGCTATAGAGGACTCTTCAATTCGTTTCCTTTGTTTACAGCCAGACTAGCAACTTTAAAAAAAAGAAAGTGAGACTGGAATGATTGCTGAGAAACAACATCTTTATATTTGACCCTGAGCTGCACATGCATGATCATCTATCTGTGTAAAGACACCAATCACAGCTAAATCATCATCAGATAATCGCTTTATGAAGCACTTTGTTGTAGGGCTCGACCGATACGAGATTAATGGGGCCGATACGGGATGTTTAACTAGTTTGTAACAGCACTAAAATAAGTTTAAATCAGGCAAACAATACGACTTGATTCTGTGTTACCGCTCCGTTTATCTCATGTCAGGTCTCTAATGCAACAAACATCCCGGTGAGCTTTACCCCCCCCCCCCCCCCCCACACACACACACACACACACCTGCACTCACAGCCAGGTGTTTTGCATTTTCAACGCTTTGGTTGTTCTTCTTGCTCTCTGTGAGTTTCCTGTCTGGTTTCCTGTTCCTGTCTCAGCCTTGTGGGATTCCTTCTTTCCTAAAAACTTTACCTCTCATGTACAGCTTCCCTTCCTGAACCTGAATATGTTGTGCCTCGATTTGGATTGAGGGCTATTGATGTCAAAGGTTGTTTTCTTTTGGTCCATATTTGTATCTGTGTCCTTTACACATTTAGATTTCTGTCAGTTTGTTGCCTTTCTGTCAGCTCTTGGAGAAAAAACAAATAATATTTTACTTTCCGCTGGTTAGTCAGAACATCAATGAGCTCCTCCTAGTCTCCTCTCTTTAGTATCTCTTTCTCTGGTTTCTTATCAGCATGCTAACACCTGCAGAGGAGAATAACAAATGCTTAAATTAGATTTCTACAGAACAAATTTGTCCCTCGAGCTGAGTTGATTACAAACAACAGATCAAGTTCAGTAAATGCAGACGTCGATCTCCTAGTGATGGAATTCTTGATGAGTGTGTGTGTAGCAGAGTACTGATGGTGGTGCTCTATAGTTCTAATCTAAATCTGTGTGTGTGTGTGTGTGTGTCTTCTTGTGTTGCGCTCTCACGTGCTCCTCGTGAAGGAGTCCTCTGGCCCAGATGGAGGAGGAGAGGCGAGAGCACGTGACTAAGATGAAGAAGATGGAGATCGAGATGGAGCAGGTGTTTGAAATGAAAGTCAAGGAAAAAGTGCAGAAACTCAAAGACTCTGAAGCAGAGGTAAAAAACTCACACTCACACACATAAACACAGACTCTGGGTTTGTTAAATACTGACGCTCAGGGTCTGAGCTGTAGTCCTCCAAAGGTGTATACATATTAATGCAGGTGTGAAATGAATATAGTTGTAAAACTGAGCAGAACAATATACTGCACCATCAATACGACCCCCTGGCAAACATTTCAGCACAGGGGAGCTACAAGAGGCGGCTTAGGCTCAGTTGGTTGAGTCGGTCGTCTCTTAACCGGACGGTTGGGGGTTCGATCCCCAGCTCCTGCAGCCACATGTCTGATGTCTCCTTGGGCAACACCTACATGTTTACATTAAAACATCTAAATTAATTAATTGACCACTTTTATAGTTGTAACGGGCATATCTGTTCATGTCGGCCCAAGAGAACTCCCATGATTCCCCACCAGCCTCAAAGGCATCTTTTGTAATTGTATTGATTGAGAGCCCCCTGGAGGCAGAATCTACATACTGTGCCTTTAAGTAGCAGCCTCTTCCATCAGTGTGTGAGATTGGGTGGGCATGTTTAAGTGTGACCTGCGGTGTAAAAGCGCTTTGAGTAGTCAGAAGACTAAAAAAGCACTCAAGTCCATTTTACCAGATTTGACACATTAAACATATTTTGTGTCCATCCTAAGAAAGGGAAGCCTCTCAGCTTTGAGTATAACTGAAGAAGTTGTAATGTGTTAAAAAAAACTCCATAGTTCACATGTTCTGCTGTCTGTATGTGCAGCAGTGGTTTAACGTCCGTCTTTGTGTCCGTGTGCAGCTTCAGCGGCGTCACGAGCAGATGAAGAAGAACCTGGAGGCCCAGCATAAGGAGCTGGAGGAGAAGAGGCGTGTGTTTGAGGATGAGAGAGCCAACTGGGAGACCAATCAGCGCCTGGAGCAGCAGAAAATGGAGGCCTCTAGGTACGACCCACACTCACTGTCACACTCTTCATGGTGCAGCCGTCCACTTACACAAAACCAGGATCAGATGTCATGCACGGTGGGATTGACTTACAGCTTTAGTTTCAGTGGAGGTTTGTGCAGGACAGTAATTCATTAGTTCTATCGTATGAACCTGCTGCAGAAGGATGGATCAGGTTTTCTACTACACCGGTAACCGTGCTGTCCAGGAGGCCAGAAAAGTCTATAGAGCTTTCACACTTCATGATATTTCCCGGACAAGCTGCATGTGTGATCGCAATCATCCAAATTTTTTGTTCTGACTTCACCTGGAGTATTTTTTCCGCAGCAAGACCGAGTGAGCTGGTCCGCGTCTTTTTTACCTCACATCTTACCTCGGGAAATCCCCCCCCCCCCCCCCCCTCCTGTCTGACAGTGATAGTCCCCCGCTGTGAGGTGCATACGTGAACAGCCAGGTCAGGAGAATCTCCGGAGCAGTCCTCCTGAAATTATATAGACATTTTCAGGAGTGCATAATGTGAAAACTGCTCAAGTCTGCAGCTTTATTTGTGACACATTAAACTCCTCACCTGAGAAAAACAGATGAACACATAGAGCCGAAGACAATGGTCCCAAGTGGTGTTGTAGTACTCAAGATCGGTCTTGGTCTCAGACCACTTTTTAAAGGTCTTGGTCTCCAATTCAATTTCCATTTTAACGCCCCTTTCTTAATCAAAGAATAACGCATTTGTAGTTGTATTTTATCGCCCCTTTGTTACAGCCGCAACCTTCCCTGTGTTACGGTCTAAGTGAGTGACACGCCCCCTGCACACAAGATGATGACTTTTCAGAGATATACAATATGTCTCACCCTGCCTTAGTCTTGGTCTTGTCTCGGTCTCGATCCCTAAATGTCTTGGTCTTGGAGCACTCTGGTCTCGGGTATGTCTTGGTCTCAGTTAGTGTGGTCTTGATTTCAACACTAGTCCCCAGGTACACATTTTGTTGTTTTAGGGGTCACAAGCCCCAAAATGTGTAAAACCTCCATTACAGATGGACAAGACTATACATAAGACCCACTAAAACTTCTGATTTTCTCTAAATGTCTTCATGTTTTACATGTTTTCATTTCTTCGTCTCAGCTGTTTTAACCTCTCTGTAGCCGAACAATGAGGTCTCACATTGGTCCTTATTACTTTAACATTCTCCTGAGATTATATCACTCCGTGCTGTTTTTTTGTGATATTATCTCATAACCAACAGATCTTTCAGAGCATGCGTGTATTTTCCACCCAAAGGTCTGAAAAGTAAAGAAGGCGCTGTAAATAAAAGTTACTGATGATTAAATATTGTTTGTCTCTCTCGTCTTCTGCAGGACTCTGGAGAAAAACAAAAAGAAAGGAAAGATCTTTTAAGAGACAGTCGGCAGGACCACCCCAACTCAAGTTTTTTCTGTTTGCCAACGTTGCCGGTCAGGACGCCAGTGTGTGGCTCTGACATCACCCCCCTCCTCTTTCCCCTCCTCCTCCCCTCTACCCCCTCTCCTCTCTCCCGGTCTCCGCTCTGTTTGCCAGCACAGCTGTGCTTCTGCTCCCCGCCACCAGAGGGAGCGCTGGAGCGAGTAAGCGAGGAGGTGGAGGGGGTCTCCTGATCAGAACTGCCACCACAGAGCCCCCCCCCTCGCTGCCTCGGGACTCATGTTCTCGACAGAATGTGTTAAATGTGCCGACAGACATAAACACCCCGTTTTTAGAAAGGCCAAACCCACATTATTATTTTAATTATTATTATTATTATTGATGTTATTATTATTATTGTTATTGTTGTTATAACTGAATACTGTCCCCCGCCCCCACCCCCCCCTTATTTGCTGCTCTCTTCTTTCTCTCCCAAGGTCGCTTTTAAAGGACGGATGTGTACAGTTTTCTGGAGAGTGGAATTAACTCATGAGTCGTGTGACTGTTGTACAATCAAGTTCTGGTGATTTGTATTTGTTTACAGCAAATTATGAAAGTGACGGTATATAATGTTTAACCTGCTCTTCTTCTTCTGTGGTGTGTTAAAGTGAGAGGAGGACAAGGCATTAACTAATCCTGTTTGTTTAGAGTGTATCTGGTTATAACCCGGCACGGCCTCAAAATGAAAAAAGTGTCAACAGAAAAACCTGAACTTAAGAAAAACAATAAGAAAAGCACCTTGGGCCTTTTTTCTAGATTTCAACAAATGGCTAAAGTTTCTTTTTTTTTTCTTCTTTCCTCCTCTGTGTTTAGCTTTCCCCCCACTAGCCTCGGACCACCATTTATAACGTCATACGTGTTATATTTCACTTTAGTTTATTTTTATATATACCGAGCCAGCTGAAGGTTTTTTTTTTTTTTTTTGTATGTTTAGAAACTTCCTGAGAGACTTAAGAGCAGCGTCCACTGATGAGAAGAAGAAAAACAAACGTTCACATTTCCGACAGTGACCTCGAACGCTTTAAATAATAATAATTAAAAAAAACACAGTGTTTCAATCACTGCAGGATCGGATCAGTGGAAAATGAAGAGTCAACACCGCAATCTGCTTGGCTATGTACTCCATCTCTGTATTTTTAATTTTATTTTTCATTTGTATTGTACAAAGTCACTTAATAAACCTGTGATGATACCGAGGAGTGAGAGAGCTTTCTTATGGAGACGCCTGAGAACATTTTTTAGACTGACATATTATTTTCTTTACCGTTAGATGAAAGTGATCGGACCTCACACTCTTCAAATACCAAATACTTTCTGAGGTAAAAAATTAATATAACACTGACATGTACCCGACCTTAGTGTTCACTGATCTTCCTGATAGTAAGGGAAAGTCATATATTCAAGTTAATTTGTTGATTTCAATCTTGCTAAGTATATTTTTGTAAATTCAACTACTTTTGTTAATTTTTGTTTTTTCTCAAATGGGTAATTTTGCCATTTTAAATCATTAAACTTTTTTATTTGGTAATTGGAGGCATCTCACGACCCCCTCTCAGTGTCTCAGGAGCCCCCAGGGGGTCCCAATCCCCACTTTAGGAACAGTAGAGTCTGGAGAAGACTAATACCTGGACCCCTGAGACATTTGAAAATGTGGTGCACCATTTTTTTTTAACTTGGAGATATTTAAATCAACATATAAAGCTACTTTTAAATGTACATGTAAAAGTGGGCGTGGCCGTTCGTCCACCAAGAGAGTGGATTTTTTTCAAAACAAATGTTTGCAATGGATGCAGACACCTAAAGAACCCCTAGTTTGACCCCTCACAAGCTACCACAGGCAGAGGTTAACATTTTCAGGTTACCCCGACTTTGAGCTGCTCTCAGATTTTCCTACAGGAGTCGGATTGAAATCTTTTTGTACGTGTTATCAGACGACTTTATGAACACATTTGTTAAGACATTTCTTCGTAAGGAATGTATTCCCAGATTGGCCAAATATCTGATCAAATTCCCTCACTAAGAGGACACTTTGTGTTTGTCGTCAACAGCAGGGGAGTGTCTTGAATTTTCTGACTGGGGGGGTCCGACTGTGGCACTAACAGAGATTTGAAGTGTGCAGTCTAACTTGCAATATTTTAGTCCTGACACATTTCCAGTTAGTTCATTGCCAGTAAGACAGAGTGCATTACTCTCCTATGCTCCTGTCTTATGAAATAGATATTGATGTAAAAACAAGGATTGTTTTTAAGGATTTTTGGGGTGGCCAATCAGATTTCTAGGGGGGCGACACGCCCCTGGTCGACAGTAAATATGATCCTGACAGCTTGAGTTTAAAGAATCAAATGTTCCCATGATGATATTCTGCAGGAAATGCATGTTAGGTCATTTTTGACTCCCTTAGGGAAGCTCGGAGTAGCATTATAAACACTGATTTCTTAAAATGTATAAAAGATAAGTTAAAATGTAACTACGTTGACATCATAAACTTTTTCAGGAGTACCTGGAAGATGAAATGATAGCAGCTCATATCTACATAGACACCGCAAGAAGGTTTCATCACGGAAAAATTACCAAGTCACCTCAGATGCATTTACAAATTACAGTTTTCAACATTTTATTCAAACGCTAGATGGCGCTGTTTCTCATATCTAAGCATTGGAGACAGTTTCAATTTGTTACATTTGACATGTTATGAAAGAATCACAAACAGACCCGTCAAAAAAATGAAATTAAACAAAGTAAAATGAATAAATAAGACATGGATCTTCAGTCTTGTTCGCAGCTCAAAAGGTTCCTGCAGGGATGAAATCATCTGTTACCAGGCAGCATTACCCTTCAGTTGATTTCATATCACAACGGAAGTGTCCTACCTTGATCCTCAAATCCCCTTTTACCCATCAGACCAACGAAGGTTTGAAATTTATGCCCTTGAACAAAAAAACAAGTTGAAATATTTCAGTGTCAGTCCGCATTTTTTACGACATTGAAAGCAAGCGAAATAATACTTACGTTTACGTGCTGTCTGCGTTTTCGCTGTTAAGGGGGGAAAAAATAAAATAAGACACGTGTGGAGCTTTCTTAAATATAAATCAGGTTTTTAAGTGGTGTGAAATGACATCAAATACCGAATTCTTTCTTCCCCAAGAGTCCTAGATATTGGCGTGGTCCCAGTTTTCTGGCCATCCTTCCTAAGACATCCTGAACTCCTCCAGAGTTTGGCCATTTGTTCTTGTTAGAGCCCAAAGAGAGAGAGAGAGAGAGAGAGAGAATGGTTATCCTTATCCTCCAGACTATAATTGTCCCATGAAGACTTGTTCCATATAAAACCTCTTCCTCAGCGTATCATCTTGTATTATTTTGTGTTTTAGAAATGACTGCTCCATCGCTAGATGTTCAGGCAAACGCTGTACGCAAAATGTATATGTCTTTTCGAACAGGCACACTCACTCCTTTTCTCCAATCTCAGGGGTCTCTTACCTCCTCGAAGCCTTCTCTCCAGTTATCAACATCCACGTCTCGACTGCAGACATTTGTAAGAAGCAGCGCAGCTATTAGAATAAGTTTAACGAGCTCCATCAATGCCTAAAGAACCCGTGCGTAATTTCATCCAAAGTCCTCTGCGTAAAAATATGAAAGCTGAAACCTTCCTGCGTGGACTAAATATAATAACTATTTGTGTGCAGGTAGTAAACAGCTCGCTGTTGTATTATTTGAGTTGATGCAGAGCAGAGAACAGTCGTTCCCTATTGATGCTTCAATGGTCCGTTTGCGCACTTTGCGGGGTTTTTACGCACTGATGGAGTGGATGATGTCGGTCCTCTTCGGTGATTATAATCTGTGAGTCACGAGGCTTCATTTCGACATCAATTATGAAAAATATTCTCCTCTCATGCGCTGGACCTTTGGGGGAGATAACACTGGACCAAATATTTATCATTAGCAGCTGATAAATTCACCAGACAAACCTGCATCTCCAATCTCCTTCTCCGGTATTTTATGAAGTCTGTATATATTTTTTTATTTTGGTCATTCATTAAAAAATTCAAATATAGTCCATTTAACACAATAAAATTCAAACAATCAATGACAAAAAACAACATTTTAAAAGGCGTTTCAAATACTTTTTGACACAATTTTCTTTCAGGCACATCGCTCTTTTGCGATCCACCGAAAACAGAGCCCTATCTCCAAAGTCACTATTTAAACTAAATGAAATGGGCTACAATGAAATGCAAAGGAAGCTACCTGCAGTAAAGATCACTATTTGTTTCCTCTCACTTAGGCCCTTTTTCAAACCGGCCACTACACCTTACCCCTACCCACTACCCCTCCGTTTGCGCGTCCCCGCGGAGGGTCCGCCATATTAAGTCCTTCCCAAACCAACTAGCGGGGAGTGGTAGTGGGTTAAAAAACCCTCCACCAGCGAATGCGCACCGATGACGACTTTCGGATCACGTGCAACACCTATTGTGTCCGGTCGTCATGGATGAAGCAACCTGTGAGTTCCGTGCAAGTGTCTATAAACACTTATCCAACTAAGATAGACATTTAATATCATCATACAGACGTTAAGAACTTCAAATGTGTACTGAGGATCAAATATATGTTTATTTATTGTAAAGTGTTTTATATTTACAGGGACTGTTGCAAAAACAAAAGAATATCATGTTGCAGACAACTTTTCGCTGTTAATATTTATTTCTTATTTTTCTACTTTTGATTTCTTTGTGAAATCTCAATTCAACAACAAAAAATACACTTTTTGCTGCTCTGACAACAATATTATCCTTGTCTTTGCATTAATTTAGGACTCCCTGTTCTATGAAATTACAATAACTTAGCTGAAATTATAAATTACAATAAACAATGTAGACTCAATCTAATAGTTTTGTTATAAGTCTACACTAATATAACTTACTAAAGAAGAATAAGAATAATCTAGGCTACATAAATATTTTGACAGAATAAATTAGCTACAAAAAAAAGCCGTTCCTGTAAGATACCGCTGAGTAACCATGGTAACACACAGTTCTCGTTTCCACCTGAGAGAGGGAAGTTTTTCCCAAAGCCTGCTGCTGTATTTCTACCCTATACCTTGATGAAGGAGACTTCATTCAGCTGCGAGTGTGACTCTCTTTTCCTGCTGCACCTCCTTTAGTACACTTCCTGGTTTCTCACGCTCTCTCCTCTCCCGCTTGATTGGTTGTTGTTTGCACTCTGTCACTAATTAATTAGATTGAATTCACCTGCCTCCTCCTTATTTAAGACTGCACTCCCTTGCACTCACGTTTTCATCGTCACATGGGGCGGCAGTTCAGCAATGGTAAGGTGGCTTTTACTCCTATTTTAGTTACTATCTAGTCCATTTTAATTTGTCCTAAGCACTTTATTTAAATTTATTTCCTTTCAGAAAGTAATTTGACTTGTTTATTGTACTAAAATTATTTTATTTTGTCTTTCAGCATGGCTGTTCAATCCCATGTGTGTCCTACGTTACCCTTATTATTCACCTAATTTGAAGAAATAAACCTGTTACCTAAAATCAAGTCTTGTTGGATTCCTGCATCCTGACCCGATGCCCCCATGGTGATGGTACCTGAACTTTGAACCCTTCCTAACACGACCTGCAGCCTGTTGTAACCACAAACTGTAAATATCAATGGACAAAGGCAAAGCCTGAGTGACGTCACTCGTCCGTTCATGCAGGGGGCGCTGGAGTCCCATCGATGGCGGTCTCCATGCTGGAAATCCTGTCTCACCCTGACTTTCAGTCGACCTAATGACAGGCTGAGAGCTGGAGCCGAGGAAGCTTTTTGACAAACCGTTACACCGCACCTACCTGTCAATCAGGTCAGCTACACGCCTTATTGTGAATAACTCTTACCCTTCATCAAATCAAAACCGATGAGGAATCAAAAAATGACCTCTGTACAGTGTGTGCCGATCGAGACGTGAGCCAATCAGACCTGTTTAATTTTTTTTAAACCAGGCTGTAAACATGTTAATGTCCGCTGTAGAAACTGTCTTTATATAATGGGTGTGTATGTGACTTCCTGTGCTTCCGCAGACAGCCTCAAGGGGTAGCCTACACTCCACAACAGCAGGATTTTTCACTGCCGACAAGGCGGACAGCAAATCATACTTCAGGATTTTGTGGTAGCCACTTGGTTGGCCAATCAGGTTTTTAAGGGTGGTCCTGGTCACCCCTTGGTTTCGCCACTGGCAGGTGACCGGTAACTTCCGCACTTAAAGGCTGTCAAACATATCCCTGAGGGTAACGTTACATTTTCAGGGAGCACAATATGTGAGGAGGGGGTCACTGAGGATTTTCTGCGCCTGTCTAATGGTAGACTTTAATCAAAATCCCAGTTTGTAGATATTCAGCGTCGTGGTTTGCGGTTTTTTTTAAAGAGTTTTGTCCTACTAGAGCCGCCGTAGACACCAGCTCGACCCGCCTACAACTCAAATATCTGACAGGAAGATTAGAGTCCGTCAAAACAGTGTTTAACAGCAGCCGTCTGACCTTTTTAAACCCAGACGAACTCTGTGAGAGAGATGCTCGGACTCCACTGACCCGTGGTGAGTTCACGGTCACTCACCGTCTGGGGGAAAATGGCTTTGCTGTGCACAAAGTTTTCTATGTTTTGGTGCCTTATTGCTTTGACAGCTCATGTGATTAAAGGCGAACGGAAAGCGAAACTACTTGGCGAGGAAGAGGCCTGTGACTCCCGAGAAAACCCAATCAGCATAAGGTCCTCGAAAACACCCACCTCCTCACCTGGGCCGGAACCGGGAGACCCCGCAGCCGCGTTTACAGTCCGAACTCTGGATGGAGAGTTCGCCTTCAAGCCCGGTGCCCAGCAGGGACCTGTCATCATCCACGCCTTCACTAACAAGTCGGGGTTTTTGGAGTGCATGTGGAGCTCCGAGTCGTCCCTGACCAGCCTGGTGCAGGACCTGCCGGACAGCACACAGGTCCTCTTCCTGTCCCTGGACGACTCCGCGGTCACTGATGCTCTGTGGATGAGGGAGCAGCTGCAGCGGGTCGCCCTGCACAGGTGACCCAGAGGAGACACTCAGGTGTATAGAAACCCAGTGCTTGTAATGACATAAATAATAATAATATGCTTAACCCATTAATCTCCACACTGCACTTTTAAAAAACTGAACTGAAAACAAATCGGAAGTTAGATAACTAGTTTGAGTTTTGGTCACAAGGAGGAGCAGATTTTCTTGAATTTTAACTTTAAAACAGCAGGTTAGAAATGTCTGCTCTTCATAATTCTGCAGACACACACAGTTTAGACTCTTTGAAATGTATATAATGAATGAATGAAAGACTTTAAATTAAAAAAAACAAACACAACAGTTTTGTCCCAAAGGGAGTGTAGGTAGTTTATATATTATTCCAACCAATTCTCACATTTCTTCACAACTAATATACAAAAGTATCCCCAGATTGTTCCCCACCTAAAATAAATAAATAATCCAACAGTATTTACAACCCAAATATCCACCCGTTAAAAAATAATCATGATCGTTTATTTCGTTTTCTCGCTCTACTTTTCACATTTTGTGTGTGTGTGGTCATGATAAATACCTGAGATCAAACATTTTCATTTGGTTTCGTGTCACCACCAAGAGGCAACCTCCGGTCTTGAAAAATGAAGTTGATGTGGTAGTGCGAAATCCTGCAGTTCATAAAGTGTCCACTAGAGGGCTGGCTCCAGGAACACAAGAAGTCACATACACGCCCATTCAAAAAAGCCTGTTTTTGTTTACAACCTGGTAGTGTTGTAGTCAGGCAGGGCAACCGAAACAAGACGAAGACCATAAATATCAATGAGAAATCTTCATCTTGTGTGCAGGGGGCCTGTCACTCACTTAGACTGTAACACAGGGAAGGATGTGGCCGTAACCGGGGGATAAAAATCAAATTATGAATGAATTGAAGTTATTTGTTCTTTTAGAATGAGGCGCTGTCCTTCTAAACACAGTAATGAAGTGGAAATGGCCGATCAGTGGTGGTCTTGAATGGTCGTGTTTTAAAGAGGTCATATTATGACCTTTTTGGGGTTCGTATATTTAATCTATGTTCCTACTTTTGTACGTTCACAATAGCTAAAGTCCGAATAAAGTGTCTGTTTTCATGTACTGCTCCTCCTTGCTCCCTCTACGCTCTGAGTCCGTCAGCTACACTCTGCTGAGCCCACACTGTTAGACCCCACGTGGGCCAAGTCTGCTCTGATTGGTCTGCCGATCCGCTCTGTCGTTATTGGTCAGTTGCTCAGCACGCGTCTCGGAAATTTCAACATGAGCTGCAGGGCTTGCCACAACGAGCCAATGGGCTTAGATCAGTGATCTCACACTGACAATGACGTCGCACTGAAAATTTTTATCAAGGGGGGCTAGAACCGAGCGTTACATGCGGCTAATGCTACAGCTAACAGGAGGAGGTAGGAGAAGCCGCATTTCCGCGGACTTTGAATTTTTGCACATCGATGTGCCTAAACATGCACAGGACACATGGAAAACACACTAAAGAGCATATAAAACCAGAAAAAAGCATAATATGGGACCTTTTTAAAATCCGGAGTCCACCCAGTCTGAGACCGAGTGAAAATGCTTTCGATTCCGAGGCGTGACTGAGACCTTCAAAGAGTGGTCTCAAGACCAAGACCGATCTGACAGGTGGGTGCGATGTAGCAGTTTGTTATGGAGCTGACATCTGTTCATCTGGAGGTGAATTATTCCGACAGTGCGTCACAGGTTTAATCCCTCTCGAGGCCCTTCTTTTTTTTTTTTTGTTGATGTCCTGCCGAGGCAAAATAAACTGTGTGCTTGATTTCACATGTTTCACAGCGGTAAGAAGGAGGTCCTGTCCCGGCTGCACTTCTCTCCTCTGCCGGTCTTCACTCTGGGAAACTGGATCCCCAGCGTGCTTTACTACTGGGGCGGCTCGTCCCGTGTCCTCACCCAGGCTGTTTTCACCTCGGCGGGTAAGACTGCCGCTTCTTTGCGAGTCTAATGCCTCGAAATCTGTGTCTGCCTGTTGTCTGCCTCACCTGATCAGCTGAGACGCAGCATGTGGGTGTCTACTATCAGAACAAATGACATGTAAGGAAGAGTCTTAAATATCCATATGTTCAGAAAAGGTATATTTTTCTGAATATTTCTTGACGACCTGACTCCTTCTGTAAGACTGGATATTTTTAAGTGATGCGTTTTTCATACAGGAGCTTAAACGGAATAATCCTCTTGGCGTGAGCCCGTAAATCTGTCTGAATTTAAACCCTGCTAACAAGAAGTGTGTACAGGTCAGAGGTCATACTGGGGAGTCTTTTGGTGTTAACATTCAAATTAAACCCCACCCCCAATCGCCCCAAGAATATGTTCACTGCTTGCACCTACACTTCAACCTACCGCACGCCAGCACAAGCTAACCGCTTGTGTTTGGCACCTGCCTGTCCAACAGAAAGCAGACCAATCTGTCAGCAGTCTGTGTGTAAAAGCCAGACAGACAGACTGGACTAATGCAGACTATGGCTGCAGCACGGCGCTAACCCGCAAGGATTAGACATCCTGAATTAAACGAAATAAATACTCTACTGATATTTAAACTTGATTAATTGGCCAACCCTACAATCTGACATTACTAAATAGATGAATAGTCCTTTCATCATGTTTCAGAAAGCAGGGAGAGTGCATTTTTTAAAGATTTGCACCACTTGTTTTTAGGAGAAAAATGTCAAACATCACGTAAGATCAAGTCCTATTTTACCTTAAAAATAAAGTAAAAGAAATCTGCCCATTGGGCGAGCCATATGAGCTATTGTATTCACATATGCAGTTCATAGAGTGCATACTGTGTTATCTCTACAGTTACAGCAAGACACAATACTTGTGACTAAAGATAACACACTAGAGACACACAATCTGTTGTTTCCCTTTGTATTTATATATTTTTCTCCACTCACAGGGTGGAACTTGCCGGTTATTATCAAGAGACTTGACGGCAGGTACGATTGGCTCATGACAAAATGGGGTCCGAAGTCGCATCAGCTGGTGGATGCAGATGACGGATGTGAACCTTCTCCTGCGGTGGCGGGCGCTGTGGCCTGGGTGTCTGAGGGCAACTGCTCCTTCTTCACTAAGGTCTGTCTCTGTCAGCGATACAGAATGAGATTAAACATGAGATTTCAAAGCATGCAGCAGTATTTGAAAGCAGTATGTTACAGTATATTCTAAATTGTATATGTGTATATATAGATATATGAATATTTAAATTTGTTTGTTTTTATGACAAATCTTTGCAGATATTTTCATTTCAATGTTTAGTGTGTTCCTTGTAAAAGTCCTTATGGTTTGTCTTCCTGTCTTATTTTATTCTCTTCTTTCTTCTGCACAAATAAATATAGAATGATACAGTCGTTTTCAGACATTATATATTTATGTATGATGCATCGTGAATATCTCCGGGTGTGACAGATGCCGACTCTGGTGAAATCTGGTCTAAACGTATCACTTTTGAGCCAGTTTTAGTTTTAAGTAAAAATCTTCTCTGGGAGAGTAGAACCAGCAGAGTGATTAGACATGATAATAAATGATTCCCTCCACCTGTTTCATTAGACTCATCATCCGATCCTCGTTTCCTTTCAGGTGGAGAACATGGCCAAATCCAACGCCTCCGGTGTCCTCGTCTACACTCTCCCTGGTAACCCGCTCCAGGATATGAACTGCGAGGGGGAAGATTGCAACACGACGCTGAACATCCCCGCTTCCATGGTGCACCTGGAGCCGTCGGTGGCTCAGGCGCTTCAGTAAGGATTAAACACTTCCTCTGTTTGAGCTGTGACATCGTTTCACTTTGATTAAGGGAACAATTTCAAAGTTAAAGTCAGTCGCTCGATGCTTCCTCTTGGATTATGACTGTCACTTTCAGTCGTTTTTAATGGAAGGGGGCGATGCAAAGGTCTGTACAAACCAGAGAATCTGATTTTTAATTCAGGGTTAAGCTCGTTCATGTCACTGTAAATTGTCTTAGATTTGTCCGACATGAAACCTGGTTACTTTTCTTGTGTTGGTAGTTTTTTGTCAGTGAAACTTTTGTGTTGTTTTGCAGGTCTGGACAGCTGGTGTATGTGACCTTCCAGATCACGCCGTCACCGAGCTTCTTCCTATGCATTGACCAGCAGGGGGCGCTGGCTGAGATGGGCTGGTTCCTCTACCCCTCGTTTAGTTTTATCAACTGGCAGGCTCAGTGGTAAGAACACAAACATCACAATCTGTACAGGATACAACACTGTATTTCATTTCAACTTTCAAAAAACAATAAATGTGGAATATAAAGGAAAAGAGCAACAAAGAGGTGTCCGTCTTAAACAATATTTTGTATCCAGGTTTGATTTCTATGCAGAGCTGCAGATGAAGCTTCAGAAACCTGCCAATGTCATTCCTGTATTTGACAAAGTGCTGATGCAGGGGGAGAAAGGAGCGGTGGCCACAGTCAACCTGCCATTGGGTAACTTCATGAACACTTTCTTTTGTTCCTAGGCAAAAAACATGTCAACGAAAAATGACGAGAAATGTCTTTTGGATTAAGAGTTGATTTAAACTGTCTTCTGATGCTAAAACTTTCCCTACCTTGATAATGTAATCTTTTTTTATTGGACTCTTTCATATAAAACATCCATTAGAGACAAAATTAAAAACAATTAACACTTCAGTGAAAACATCAGGAGCCTGCCGAGAGAGACAGAAATCATGCATTAGAGCGTCCGTGTGAGGAGCTTTTTAATACCAACATGTGTCTCTTCAGGATTGTTGGACTACGACCTGCTTGAGCTGGACGCGTCCCTGTCGTGTCCCGGCAGGAGGGACTTGACCTGCGCTCACTGGGATCACACAGTGCAGCTGTTTGTGTGCTGCGATCACACCGGTCCGTACTGCGACACAGAGCTGGGCCGATGGATCACCGCCTTCCGCAGGTACAACATGCTGATGTGAAAACTGCTTTTTTATGAATGAGTCACAGCTTTTTAGGATTTGAAAACATCCATATACTCTCTATGAGGGTACTTAAACATTCTGGAGGAGGACATATACACGTAAATATAATCTGATGACCTGATCGTGTTATTTCGATTGTGTTAATTTGGCAGAGGAACTGGTCGTTGGCTGACTGACGTGTCTCCTCTGCGCCCCCTGCTGGACAGCCACCAGTGCACCCTCACAATGAAGACGGTGCCCTGGGCCATGCCGTGGTTCGTCTCTCTCAACCTGAGATTCAGCGTCAGCAATCAGACAGGTATAAACTGTGATAACTCAAGGTATTTACCATTTAAATTACACAGACAATATAAATGTATTTTATATAGATCATTACTGACTTTTAAAGGTTTTAAAGAGGACATATTATCCACCTTTTCAAACAGTCCCCCTGTGGTCTAAATGAAACATCTGTGCTGTGCTTTGGTCAAAATATAACATGAATCAAGCAGCAGAGGAGGTTTGTGACCCTGTATAAACCAGCTCTCAGAACACTCCGTTTTGGTGTGTGTGTCTCTTTAAATACGATGAGCCCCCCCGAGTTTTCCCCGTAGACATCACTCCTTCGTTATCGTCAATAAAAATGGCCGACCTGCGCAAAAGTTTTGCTCTAGGCTGGGGGTGGAGTCCATGGGTGGAGATACCAGGGGAGGGGATTTTTTTTTTACCAGAATCCCACTGTGACATCACAAGGGGAGCAAATTAGAAACGGAGCATTTCTGTGTTGTAAGACTTATGCAGACCACAAACAACGGACTGGATGGGTTTATTTCACATGTTGTGGGTCAGTAGACTCTCAGGGTACCCAAATATATATTCAAAAACACTGTGAAAGTGGATTTTTCATAATATGTCCCCTTTAATGTAATCTCCTTGATACTTAACTTTCTACCATCGATTAAACTGCAAATAAATTGTCCGGCTTCAGTATTAAAATTCTGCCCGTGATAGTTGTTTGTACAGCCGTGTATGGGGAGAAAATTTTGGTTCTCCCTTTTTTTTTTTTTAAGATGTCAGGTGAAGCGTATCTTCATGGACAATAATCTTCTATCAAATAATGCTCAAAGTACAGAATCACTTTCTAACACCACTACTTGCTGAAACAAGGAGGCATGTTTTCAGCTACAAGCCAACCTCCCATCTCAGAGAAAATTAAACCATGCTGAGAACTGAGCTCTCGTCCTCTGTCAGAGTGAGAGAGACATGTCAAACATAGCGTCCCCCGCTTGACCTTTTTGTCAGTTCTCTCTTACTGGAGGATTTTTAAACAGCAGAGAGCAGGAATCCCCCCCCCCCCCCCCCGCAGGAAGGAACACACTGTCAGTAAATAGTTACCGAAAGATGTTTGGATTAAAATGAGACTCCCAGGAAAGACGGAGCTTCTAGCTCCTGGAAATATTTTTTGACTCAGAGTTTGACACAAAGGATGATGAGCCTGTCAGGCATCAGATGAGCACATGTCAGATTGGAGCCATGGCCTCATTTCCATCTGCAGTCCCTTTGGCAGGTTGTATACAAATGTACATAAAACCACAACGACAAGTAAAAACCAAACATAAATTGTACATTAGTTGACAGAGACACATTTATACAGGCTTTAAAATTGGCTGTGCAGTGTTCAAAACAAACCAGGATAAAGTACATTCACACTTCTACTTAAACGTCCCATATATATAAAATCCTCTTCATGTTTCTCTAACTCGAATGTGTCCCTAGTCTGTCTACAAACCCCCCAATGATGAGAAAAGTCAATCCTAACAGTCTTTTGCCTGCTCCACTTTTCAGAAAATGTGTGCTCAAACAGGCTGTTTGGAGATTTTCCCTTCATGACATCACAAAGGGCAGTAGCCCCTCCCCCAGGTGGGTGACACTCCCACAGCTAGGTGTTTGTTCTGCCTTCTCACTGTAAACAATAGGTCATGGAGCGAGAAAACCCGAGTACACCCAAGCCCTTCCAGAGAGGGGGCGTGGTCAGACACAGCTCATTTACATATTTAAAGGTACAGACACAGAAACAGCCTGTTCTGAGCAGGGCTGAAATAGAGGGGTTTATAGACATGATCAAATACAGGATCAGAGTGGATTTAGAACAAGACACTTCACACACATGTTCTGAGGAGCTCTGAGACTTATTTAAACTGGTTGAAGACGAGAAGAATATAAATCATAGTTTTTCAGTTATTCACAGTTTCCTTTTTGCTCCAAAGCTTCAGGAAACTTTACAGACGATGGTGAGGAGGAGAAGCTGCGCCCGTTCAGAGTGATGCCTCTGTACAGCGGGGGAACCTTCGACAAAAACTACAACAAGAGATTCAAGCCAATCAAATTCTCCATCCCCACGTCAACAAAAAAGGTAACAACAACATCTGCTCTCTGTTGCATTTGAAGAGCTTCATTTCTGTCTCGTCTCACCTGTCGAGCGTCTGTCTGCAGGTGGAGCTGTACGCCATCATCACGGCACACGGCAGCGACGACAACAGTTGTGGGGAGTTTTGTGTCACCTCCCATCACTTCCTGTTCAACGCTTATTATAACAACACGCTCTTATTCGATTCTGCAGGTGAGAAACGTCGGCTCTGTCTGATGAACTTTTACTCTCAAATCTCATTCCGATTTTAAAGTTGTTTCTTTTAAATCATATTCAAACACATGATGTTGTTCTGAATATAGACAATAAATAAGTGGATTGAGCAAAGGCTCTGTCACATAGAGTTATTCGGCTGCATTCAGAGGTGATGCTTGTCAACAGGCTGGGCAGGCAACTGCTTGGGGCCCCAGACCCGTAGGGGGCCGCTGATGGCTGACAAACTCCAAACCACAGCAGGGGCTCAAAATGTGTACATTTTGCAGTGACAGTAGGAAAACCTCCCTAACGGAGATCCCATCTGACAGCACTCATTCTCCTTGCCATGCTGCAAGTGTTGCATGCATTATTGCTGACAAAACCAAAGTTTGTCAATGAAAGTCAACAAGGGGAGGAGTATGCGTCGGGACCCTGGCAGACATGAGCCCCGTTTCCACCAAGCGGTCCAGTAGAGTTTGGTACAGTTCGGTACGGTAAACCCTGAACTTGCTTGCGTTTCCACAGCCAACCGTACCCTTATTCTGTAAGCGGAGTGTAAGCCAGATGGAGATGGCAGCGTCAGCTATGTAATAGTGTGATGTGATATAGCTTCCCAACACAGTGTAGCCCGCTATTAATTAATTTAAATGTTGAAGAACAGGGACACAGTAAACAAAAGGGACTCATTAGGGTCAGATCGGTACCCTTGGCACCCCAATAGAGGGGAACCAAAAAAGTAGGACGGTACAGATCCCTTATTTTGGTACCACTCCCAACTATGGACGGTGGAAACACCAATAAATGGTTATCGTACTGAACCGGACTGCTTGGTGGAAACGGGGCTATAATGTCAGAGGGCCACCCGATACATTTTTGCCTTGAGCCCCAACAGACTCTAGAATCACCACTGGCCGCATCTGGTGTGTTGACCGCAGTGCTCTGACTGCAGCATGTTGGTGAAACAGCTCATATAAATAAGACAGTGCCACCTAATGTAAAGTAAATAAACAAAACAAGTAATAGAATCTTAAACTGGACCCTGAAGCTGACAGGAAGCCAGTGGAGAGACACCAGTACAGGAGTGATGCGGTCACATCGTCTCTTCCCGGTCAGAAGACGTGCTGCTGCGTTTTGGATCAGCTGCAAGAGACGACTGATCCACACCAACACACGGAGAACTACAAAAGTCTAAACAAACATGTGGAGGACTCTCTCAAATGTATCTGGAGGAAGAGAGTAGAAGAGCTTTACCTTTCCCAAAAGTCTCCGCTGTTTCATTCTCATCAGTTAATTATCGCTCGCTTTAATCGCTGGCTCAGTGTCCAGTGAAGGAAAGGGTCATTCGTTTCACTTATTATTTTCATTTGTTTTGGGGTTGTTGTGTTGAACCCTCAGGATCACCTCTGGGCTGTGCCATGCGGGTCAAAGAGGGGGCGGTGCCAAACGAACACGGCACGTGGCTGTACGGACGGGGAGGCTGGTGTGACGGACTGCAGGTTGATCCCTGGAGGCTCGATATCACCACACAGGTAAAGACTCCTGATCCCTTCTTGGTTTATTTCCAATACCTGTTGTTCAGAGTAGAGATGCACTGCTTGTGAAATCCGGGATGACATCAATGTTTGAAATCTCCATTTGGCCGATTGCTGATTCCCACTATAACGGCTCCAATCGAACTAAGCGAGGGAGGATGTGGGTAAACGACACGATCGGTAGGAGACAAAAACTCGGGGAATATCATCACCCTTTATTAGGCCCATCTAATATATGATTGGCTGGTTGAAAATAGTCCTGGTGACGCCAACAGTACCCTTCTGGAAGGACGATATTCAACTTGAAGTGTTCTTATCGACTGCACAAAAAAAGGCAGCGGTCGTATAAGGTAAGCTGGACGCTGCGGCTGCGTGCTGCTGCAAACGCTCTCTCCTCATTGGGAAAAATTCAAAGAAGCTGGCATTCAGATAAAAACGTCAGCTCCCTCGTATCCATGGGAGCAATTAGCTTCTTTTACCTCTTAGTTTTGAATTCCTTGACCTCATTGGTTGAATTTCCAGCCACATCTCACTAACCATGCTGCATCGAACATCAGACAAACAAAATGTAGCATTAAGAAGCTAAAAGGGCTAATATATTTTGAAGAGTTGGAGGAGACTAAAACAGAGCTAGAAACATGTAAAGGTTTGTCTTCTTTTCATCATAGCATTAACTAAAAGTCCCTTTTCCTTCCCTAACATGCTCATTTTGTAAAAGATGTTTGCTAATGTGTTCAACATTTATAGTTTGTCTGTAGGAATCACTAAACCTTCAAATTCACTTTTATTCTCTTCACACACATTTTCATGGTTACTGAGGATATGTGAAACACCCCCGTAAGCTTCTCGTTCTCCTTCAGATTTACAGAAATCTTCCACTGACGGTCACGCTGGAGTAAAACATTCGAGTGAAGGAAGCCCAATTAGATTTAAGTGCTTAATGGAAGTGATTTGTAGAGCTCGAAGGCTCTCGATGCGGTTGTGTAAACTCCTGAAGGTGTATCACATAATCAGCGTGTGCAGCTGTGTATCTGATGACTTCTGTAATTTATCTGCTTAACTTCAGGAGAACAGGGCTGTGGTCGATTAGTCTATTTTGCTGAGACGGTCAAGTTGTTGTTTTTATATTTTTTGGGGCTTTTTGCTTTTATAAGATGAACAACTTTAGAGAGACAGGAAATGTTGGAAGGAGAGAGAGAGAGGGGATGAGATTCAGCAAAGGGGTGGAGGTCAGATTTGAACCCACAACTGCTGCAAAAGTACTGCAGCCTCAGCACATGAGCCATTTTGGATATCTAGTAAACATTACATCTGCGCCATCTTTTTAATATAATGCCCTCCTGCCTATTGAAACAACCCCCCCTGTTTGGGACATGTCAATAAACCTTTAAAAAGATAATAGAGGAAAGCCATGCTGTTGTAAAATGTTCTAGTAATGATCAGGAGCGCCTGCAGAAAACAACTTATCCCCACATCCACTAAATAGTTGGTATTTCCTGATTGTGGTTCATCGTTTGTCCCTTTGTGAAGTATCTAAAGAATAAAAACGCTGCTTCTTTATCTTTCTACATTTGACATTTTCTATCTTCCTTCAGCTGGACATCAGCGGGTCTGAATCGAACACCGTCCTCTACTTCGGCCTGTTCAACGGGACGGATCCCAATCCATCCAAGGACCCCGGATACATCATCATGTCGTCTTTTCTCGTCTTCTACAAATGATGCCTCGCTGTGAAACTCAAAACTCTGAACATTTCTGTTGGACTGGAGGATACTACACTGAATGTACAATCAAGCCAAAGATTAAATGTCTATTTTCTTAAAGCTTTCCTTGCCTGTTTTCATTCATCTTGCTCCTATTTGATTCATTTGCGTAGACGGGAGGTAACAGTTAGATCTGGAATCATCACAGCGCTGGTGCCCAATATCACCTGCTTTGCTCTCCCAGTACGACAGACGTGTGCATGTTTCTCAAGTCGTCACCCTGAAGTCGACATGAAGAAGCCTTACTGGAGCTCAATAGGTACTCCATAAGCTGAAGATGTATTGTTCTGAGAGCGGCCTCTCCTCCATAATTGCACACAATCATGTCCAACTTGAAAGTTTAGGACAAAGAAAGTATCTCAGTGAGTCATCTTCTGCTTGGAGTTGAATCATTTTTTACTTCTAAACACGAAGATTTGCTTCTTAGCGGGTTTTTTCACCCGTAAGTGATGATTGAGCAGCTTCACTTTTGTATACGTCAGCTTTATTTTTGTAGGAAAATGCTGCCGACTCTGCCTTTAAGGCCATTACGCGTTTTTAAAGGAGCAAATACAACCAGATGTAATTTCAGTGTGAAAGCATGTTCTTTTATCTACATCATGTATAACCTACCTTTAAAGGCAGGGTTGTTAATTTCCTCCAGAAACATTTTTTAAGGTTTTGGTTGAAGTTGTCTTTAGGTCCTGACAGAAATGAATAACTCATGTTCTCTGAAAAAGGATGAAGGAAATCCGTCACCTGTATCAGTTTGTAAGCCTCTAAAAACTTCCAATGTCTGCCACGAGGTACCAATCTGATGAACCAATCACACGCCTCCCTGTCTCCCTGCCCGTTCTCTACCTCTTGTGTTCACTAGCCCGCACTTACAGCATAAGCTGAGGTCTGCTTCTGGACCAACGGCGCTCGTTCATGCAAGTGAGGGGCGTGGCTTTTGCGGGAGCACAGATGGGAGGGGGTGGGTGCAGATGAAGCACTGTGGGAATGCTACTTTCAAAATCTTGCTAGTTTTTGAAAATGACCAACCCCGCCTTCAAATGTCGTTCATTTTGGTCCAAATTGATTCACAACACGGCCATTCAACCTCCACTAATGCACCAAGAAAGAGGTTGTATTTATTGGCATTTTTATTAAATGACATTTCACAGTTTTAAAAAACATTAAAAACTTTGGACATAATGTAAAAAAAATACATCATTGCATCTTAGACAATACAGAAGGTTATTTTTTCTGAATAAAGGTTAGTGGTTATGGAGACATTTTATTACAGTGTGTACGTTACACCATAGAGATGTTGATCACTGCTGCTTTGACACAATCAATACAGAAATCCTTCAGGCCAGGAGGCAGAAAACATGTTGAATAGTGCTTAGCTACTGAGAATTTTTAAACCTTTAATACTACAAGTTGAAGTCGACCTCAAAGTCAAGTCGCAGCAAAGTGTTTTGTTATTATCTATGTATGTGGATGTTTGTGTGTATCTCAGGCTCTGACGCAGGTGTCCCTGCAGCTCTTCTCCGTCTCAAACTGGTTGCTGTTACCTTTGCAGCCTCCGAACCAGAACTGAGCGCAGGAGTTAGCCGTGGCGTCGTAGTACCACTTCACCACGTAGTCCCGACAAGGACCCGGATCCAGGACGTGGCTGCAGCTCTCTGCTTGAGAAAAAGGAAGAACAAGTGTTTGTGTAAAAATGGATGAAAGATGCCGTTTTTAGATAACAACACATATCACATTCTTTCAAGTAGGATCACCATTCTTGAGCTAGTAAATTTGAACTGCTCTCAGCTAGGGATGTGCACGTTAAATCGACTTAACGGAAATACTTGTTGGTTAAACAAATGATTATCTTGGTCCTCGATGCTTGTTAAATCTTGTGCTCGTATTGCAATGCAGCCACCCGCCACTAGCCGGGGCGTTAGCCATAGACTGACTGTAGTGCCGGTTAATGGGCCTGCTCTCCACCTCCACGCTCTACTACCCGGATGTAAACAAGGACAGTGAACGGATAGCATCTCAGCGCCGTTAGGGAGGAATTTGATCTACAAAATTAAGATTAAAATATACATAGGCTGTGTCAGGTTTAACTTGAATATTGATCGGAGGAATGCGTAACCACAGTGGGGTCGTCTGGAGACTTCCCAGCATGACTTAGCATAGTTAGCTAGCAAGCAACATCACAAATAATCGATTTTGCTTGTTGATGCCAACTTTTCTAACTTCAGATACATTTTCATCCACTTTTACGACAGTTTTGCAGAATCTGTTTCACTATAACTTTATTCATGATCTTAACAGTCATGCTAGCAGCTGAGTCGAACTACAAATAACTAATATAATAATATAGCATGCTAACACACACTGCTAATATACTGATATTGAGCAGTTATGGGTTTTTTTTTTTTACAGTTTTTCTCCATCTTTTGTCAAATGTTAGCATGCTAATTAACAAAGAATAAATATACAGCAGAGGCTGTTAAGACTAAAATTAATTTTATGGTATTTTGTTATAAACCACAATAAATTTGACTACTTCATCAATCATACTTCAGCATTTTCAGAAAAAGAATACATGTGCAAAGTGTCCGTCCATCTTCTTTATCAAGACTTCTTCTTGCAATCAAGTACTCCTGATATATTTACGGACTCTCAGCAATTACCTGATCTTTGGGGGTCAGGAGGCTGCTGTGGAGGAGTCGGGGCTGATGTTGGCGGTGTCTTCTCCGCAGGTGGGACCTTCAGAGTTGGACCCACAGGTCCCATGGCTTCTGTCTTCACCGTACGTTGGTTGGGGTGCTTCATGTTGAACTCCTGTCCGAACTCTTTAACAGGTTTGAAGGGTAATGGAAGCCACTGTGTTTCAGAGAAAGATATGTCTTCGGTCTTCGGTCTCTGTGGAGCGATGGGTTCTCTGTTGGATTGTGGAGCTGGAGGTCCGGGCTGTAACAGACCACAGAACCATCTAAACTGCTGTACCTTTTTTAAATCTAGACACAAAACACAGAAAATGACAGATTTGTTCTCCTCACCCCTGTTTGAAGTCTCCTGAAGTCTCCGTTGAAGGTGGGTGTGTCCGTCCTGTATGGGGGTTCTAGAACATTACTCGAGACCTCGGGGATTCCTGGAGCCAGTCCGGAGCTCGGGATGGAACTGAACAACCATCTCTCTCCGTCCTCACAGATACGACTTAGCAGTTTCTTCTCCAGAGCTACACGACCAGAAGGCCAGACATATACAGTTATATTCTGTACATTTTACAGAGTTGGTCAAGAGGTAATAGATGACATAGTAGATTTATTTACCAAATCTTTGTTTTTTCCCGAAAATACAAAATGAAGCCATTTAGACATTTATCCTGACCTTTGCTCTCTGTGGCCACCAAGTGTTAGAATGAAGAGGTGTACATAGAAGTGGGGGAGTACTGTGAACATTTGCGGCCAAATCGGCAGAATTTTGGGTTCATTGGAGCGGCTGTGGCTCAGTTGGTAGCCCCTGCAGCTACATGTCCGATATATCCTTGGGCAAAACACTTAATCTGCGGTGTATGAATGGGGTTAGTTACTTCTGATGGCCACTTCACACAGCAGCCTCTATCATCAGTGTGTGAATGTGTCGGTGTGACCTGTGGTGTAAAAAGTGCTTTGAGTAGTAAGAAGACTAGAAAAGAACGATACAAGCTCAAGTCTAAGTCCGAGTCCATATTCAGTTATTTTCCAGTGAAGATCTAAAATCAGCTTTTCTTGTCTCCCATTATATTTCACATTAGCTAAATCTTATTAGTAGTATAGGTTGCATTACCAGTGTTGAAAAAAATCGTTAAACGAATGACTGTTAATATTAACGAATGAAGAAGGAGTGACGTCACCCGTCTGTTCCTGCAGGTGGCTTTGGAGTCCAATCAATGGCGGTCGGCAGGCTGGAAATCCTGTCTCACCCTAACTTTTGTACTAAGTACAGCTTTAAATTACCAAAAAAGTAAAGAGTACAAGGTTTGCTCCTTAAATTGCACATTTTATGAACGTGTTGTGAGTAGGAAAAGTTGTTTGTTTTGTAACTATCCCTGTAAATATGATGTAATGTTTCCATCAGGCTCACCTGGGAGTGCTTTGAATTCATCTATCAGGTACACGTGGTCGCTGTCGGGGTCAGACGCCATCAGATCAAGTTCCTTCCTGAAGTCTTCATACAGAGGCTCGCTTTCGTTCACCACCCCGATCACAAACATCTCCACGTCACTCCTCTGAGCCTCTGACACGGCGCTCTCCAGGCTGACCACGTCTCTTTTGTCCGCCTGCCCGTCTGTGATGATGATCGCTACCTTTTTCACACCTGCCCGGGCCTCCTTGAACACCTGGTTGGCCGTTTGGATGGCTCTCCCTGTGTACGTCCCCTCGCCCATGTAGGTCATTGAACGCACCTTGGACTTGATCTCATCACGAGTGGCTTCCTGTCTGAGGCTGACCACCACCATGTTGTTGTGGCTGTAGAGGACCACGCCCACCCGCGTGGTGTCCCGGCTGACCGAGGCGCGGTCGATCAGAGCGTTCACAAAGTCTTTGATCACGTTGAAGTTCTCGGGGCCGACGCTCTCGGAGCTGTCAATCACAAACACCAGCTCCAAGGGGGTTTGACGGCAAGTCACTCCACAACCTAGAGAGAGAAGTTACTGTCATGAAGGATAAACGGAAATTTAAAATGTAAGTTCTGAGTTCCTGATACTCACTGCAGATCGATCTCACTATTTTGATGATTTCTTCCCTCTGTGAAAGAAGAAAAATGCAAAACAGGTTTGATTCTGAGTTGCAGTTCTCTAAGAAAAGGAAGAATATTAGATTTTTTGATCCAGCAGATGTCACCCCTGAGCACCAGTATGAAACCAAAAACTTGCTGCATTGTTGTGTTAGCATGCTAATGCTAGCGATCTTTATTATGCTTGTATCTTCACACTGCATGTAAATTTACACAGACTGTGATCTAAAATCGCTTAGGTGACATTCAATTAAGCAGTGAGTACAATATGTTATTCTTCTTTTCTCTAGTCCCTCAAGTAAACAACTATTATATGCGAGGGGATGATCCAGCCGGCCGTCCTGACGATGTAAACAAAGTGTAGCTACGGCCCGGAAAGCATCACAGACAGTGTGACTCGGTTGTCACACTCATTGTAGACAGTCATGGCTCACAGAGTTATTGTCAGAGGATATACTTGATTTCTACATTTAAGTGTGAAAAATCGCATATTCTTCCTTTAATATTCTGAATAAGAGGTAGCCTAATGCAGGATGCCAAAGGGCCGTGCAATATGTCAAAATGCCATCACTGTAGGAGGTTCTTTTTATGTTTATGTGGAACTGGTACATGTTTGTATGATCTCTATTTTTGTGCTTTTTAATTATCCTGTAACTGCAGAACAGGAGTCCCAGACAAATTTCCCTCTGGGGACAATAAAGTAAATCTTCTCAATGTCGCCTTGGTCTGTTGAAGGTGAAAACGCTGTTTGGGCTTGTCCATGTCGTAAGGTAGGTAAGATAAGGAATGTGTGGGTATGATGTGTGGTGAGCGCTAGCATGGAGCGCGGTGACTCTGGGAAGCTGGAGCTGTAAACTTCTTCTTTGGCTAATTATCTTCTGATCACGTGACCCTTATAAATGTCACCGTGAGGAGTCATGAAGTAGTGACATTTTGAGCCAAATTGGCAGGGAAATATCTTTAGAGCACTTCTTTTTATTGAAAGATTACTGGCACCATTGAATGGCATGATTAAGGATGCTGTATTGTAATTTTGTCCCACCTCTGGTTCGGCTCAGATCTGCTAAACTACACATCCTGAATAATGATGTTCAGTGTATTGACTGATGCTCTTTACTTACTGTAAGTCCAGGCTCTCCCTTGTGACCCACTCTACCCTGTGATTTAAAAGAAATCATCATTTACTGGATGTTATGATATTGCTTTGAGACACTTGAATCATACTTAAATCAGACTCCCGTACCAAAGGCCCGACGGTTCCTGCCTCTCCAGGTTCTCCTCTGTCTCCCTTTATGCCTTTGTCACCTCTGAACCCTCGTTCACCCTGAAGGAGGAAAGAAAAGGTCACCTGAAGATGCCTGAATAACGCAGTTCCACTGACAATGATCCTTTTAATTTGATGCACTTTTTGGTATTGCTCAGTGTCACTGCTGACATGTCGTTACCTTGTCCCCCTGCAGACCTTGTCCTGGAGGACCTCTGGGGCCCGGTATCCCCTGAAACCCAGGCTCACCCTGAAACAAACGGAGGACAGTATCAAGTAGAAGTTACAGAAGAAGATTGAACTAATTGGTTATCCATTGACTGCCGTTTAGACCCAGAACCAATCTTAAAGAACTGAATAGGACAGTGGAGTTTAAAAATCTCATTATTTCATAACAACAGATCACACATCTCTAAATCCGGGTGACGATTTCAGTCCTATTTAAACCAGATTTTTGGGGATTTTGAAGTCCGGCCCGAATTTCAGCCCAAAAGTGAATTATTAGTAGTGCAGTGTACCAACGGCAGATCATGGCCTGATCAGCTGCTCCCGGCTGGTCGGATGAATTTCTGGCATGTTTGAAATTTTGGTGACACAGGGAGAGCAGAGCTATGAGCTGATTCCCCGACTTCAGGACTTTTTGTTCCTGATTGTGCCTGGCAGATAGCTTCTGAGAGCACCAGGGCAACAGCAGGCACGCCTGTTTGATGTGTCTGTTTGTTTGTCATGATGGAGCTGCTGGTTAGCTTGTTGTTTTTTTGTGATGCTGAGTGTGAGCGACAGAGAGAGTGTGGGGGTGTTTTTGCTGGTGCTTGTTATTGAGACTACTGACATAGACATACAGTAGATCTGGCTTTAACCTCCGTCTGTGGGAGTTTTCAAAGGCGACCGACAAACTGGTCGTACAGTGTGAGAACGTAAATCGTGGGCTTTGGCTGACTGTACGTCATGAAAGCTTCTGTCGTACAGTGTGAGAAGACGTTCCTCCACAAATTTTATACAATCGCTGCGCTTCAGCCACGTCCCGACTAACGTGACTCAGGGATCTCTGGTGCTTAAAAACCAAAAACTGATCTCTGCTGTGTCATTTGTTTCATTTCTTTTGACTTTGTGAATCCAGTCGGGCAACATTTACCCCCTCCTCTCATATCCTGACAGCTGAAAGTGGTACCTTTTGTCCTTGGATGCCCTCTCCAGGTAACCCCTGTGGACCAGCCGGGCCCACTCTGCCAACTGAGCCCTGCAGGAACAAAAAAACGAGGGACTTAATGGATACCAACATTAACGTAGTCAAAGTTTATAAACACAACGTGGACGTTATTTCTTACATTACAAATAACAGACCCACGTCATCAACATGAGCCAGATACCCCAGGGTGCAGGCATCAGAGGAAGAAACGACTGGGCAACGTTATGAGGAGTACAGATTACCTTTGAACCAATTACGCCAACTCCTGATGGCCCGGCAGGTCCAAGTGGTCCAGGCAGTCCTCTGTCCCCCTGAACAGGAAACAGATTGTGAGTTCTTGATGTGTTTTATAATCATGTGACTAATCACATCTCAAGCAGAAAAGGAGGGAAAAACTACTAAAACAGCTTCAGCTTCAGAAACCAACTACATCCAATGTTTTATACAGTCTATGGTTTTTTCCCTGGATGAACTTTTACCTTTGATCCAGGTAAACCAACACCATCAGCTCCGGTCTCTCCAAGCAGACCGGGAGGCCCAGGAAGTCCCTGAGACAGAGTGTGAAGTCAAACCACATGTGTCGACAAAGACATGGATTGTGATGAAGAAGATGTTTGTTTGATACTCACTGGAGGGCCGGAGTATCCTTCACCTTTCAGTCCAGGTGCTCCAGCAGGCCCTGGTGACCCTCTGTCTCCCTGCGAACCAACCACACGCCTCTTTAATCAGAACCATCCTGCACAGGATGAGCAAAGAGTACACCTGCACTGAACTCACCTTGGGTCCCGTTAAACCGATCCCTGGCTCTCCTACAGCTCCAGTTGCACCTCGAGGACCTGGTTCTCCCTAAAAACACAAACCCCCCCCACACACAGAAGTCAATCAATTGTTGTTTGTTTAAATAAACTGTATGCATGATCTCACCTTGGAACCAGCTATCCCCCGCCCTGGTAGTCCAGCTACTCCTGGAGGCCCAATTATTCCCGGTCCCCCCTGGAAGAGAGGACACACCTCAGGTTAACAGAATACAACAAGGGAGAACTTTAACATATGTGTTCATCAAATCAGTTCAAGTTTGCCTGTGACTGAGTCTACGAGCAGACAAATGCAGGCAAGCCAGCTCAGTCATACATCGAGTACATCAAGGAGTCGGGGCTTTGACATTTGTTATGAACCTCAAAGCATCTTGGGGTATGGTATCTTGAGATTTAACACATTAAGAGGATACATGTAGATATAAAACATTACTGTAGTCCTTTAAAGGATAAACAAAGGCAGCTACAAGTTTTATTTTGCAGCTGTAGAAAAACACGACTTATTTCTGAAATAAAAACCAAACTGCAACTTGAATTAGTTACTATCTCACTTACTATCTTTTATGTCACATAAAATGTTTCTGTTGATGCACAAACCTTTGGACCCATTGGTCCCACTGGACCGACTGCACCCGGTGGTCCTCTCGTCCCCCGGTCCCCTCTGTCCCCCTGCAAAATAACACAAACTGTATCTTACAGTCCTCTTAATGATCCTCAGAGTAGAATTATCACTGCATCTTGAAACTCATTTATGACAATACATCCTTATCTTTAACAAAAGTTAGTTACCTTTCCTCCAGGTACACCTTTACCGGGAGCCCCGTCAGGTCCCCTGGGCCCCGGTAACCCGATGTCACCCTGTGGTCAGATACAAATATCCAATGAAGCAGCAGACCGGTAAGAATTCAATTCAAACAGTTTTATTAATTGAGGCTGTCTCAACCTCGGGAGTTCCAAACCCACGTGGGGTCGTCTGATATTTGTATTTATTGATCAAGAAAAAATACATTGAACACAGAATCCTGTGAGCCACAGCCAATGCCAAAACTAGAAGAGTCTCTGTCTGACTGTCATCCTTTATGTGGTCTTATTTGTCTGCTGTAGTTGACTCAGCCCCAGGATTGTTAAAGAAATCAAAATCAATAAAAACAATGTTCAAAAGAAATGTCTTTGTTTTTAGCCAAGAATCTTTGAACAGCTTTTAACAACAGTTCATAAATACGGGGGATGAATCGAAAAAGAGAAATTCTTGTTCTGGATCATGAAGTTACCTTTTGTCCCGGGGCTCCGTCCTCTCCTGGCTGACCTGGTATCCCTATTAACCCCTCAGACCCGGGGTCGCCCTAAAAGAGAGAGAGCGAGAGAGATAGAGAGGGAGAGGGAGAGGGGGGGCAGAGAGAGAGAGAGAACATGAGAGCATCAGCGGGATGCAGGCTGATGAAGAATGAAGCAGACTAAAGAGCGAAGGTAAGAATCTTCGTCTAACGTTTGAAAGCACGGAAACTAAGTTAGAAATCCACATGGCAGAGTCTTATTTCCTTTATATGTATAATTTATCAATATTTGAAACTGGCAGGCCGCTTTGAGTGAGTACTGTCCTTTTTACTTACTTTAGATCCTGGTTGTCCCACTCCTCTCTCACCTGGCAGTCCAGGATCACCTGGAAGTCCTTGATTCCCCTGAAAACAGACGTTTATATTTTAGGTGTGTGAAGCTTCGGGTGGGTGGGTAGAGGTTTGGTGGGTTTGGATCTGTGACTTTGTCTACAGAACTCTGATGATAATGTCGCTGCTCTTTGGTGAATATTAAAACATTGTTAATTCTGTTCAAAAACCAGTAAAGAAACAAAAAAAAAGCTAATTTCTGGCCATTGCAAAAAGATAAATGCAGAAGCTTCATAAAAGTAGAAGTAATGATTGAACATGCTGTATTGAATTGCACAGGTGGTGATGATGTTCAGGCTTATTGGTCGGTTTAGATGGAAATGTCAAGATTTTGTTTCAAGTGAAAGTCGGGGAACACAAAAACTGCTCCTAAACTGAGACCAATATTAGCGTCGGTGTTGTCTCCGTGATGGAGAGGTCGACAGATTCACAAAGACGTTTGATTGACAGATCGAGGCGTGTTTGTGCGGTTAAAATATGCAAAACAATTTAGATGCAATCAGGCAGAGAAGCAGCTGACTGTCAATCACATTTTATTAATTTCTTTGAGTGAGAAGAAATAATCATCCGGTTAGTACCCAGCAGTTTTTCTTACCTTTGGTCCAGTTACTCCAACACCTGGAGCTCCTCTGAGGCCTGCAGGTCCGGCTGGTCCCAGGTCACCCTGCAGAACAGAGGAAAGAGTGACAGTGAGAAGAAGAAGCAAAGTAACTCTCCGTACAGTAATCACACGTTGTAGTCGTTGTTTTCTAACCTGATTCTTCAACAGTAATGATTTAACAGTCTCACACATTCACACAAAAGTCTTTTCATGGTGAGCTCTGAGCTGCTCGTGTGAATGACGACGTTTCTGTCATACGAGCGGTGTGATCGTTGCGTTGCAGTGAAACGGCATGTGTGCAAACGATGCATGTGTGAACAGACAAGTCATGATGATTTCTGGGGGAACGCTCTCCTAAATTTTCTCGAGAAATGTTCATGAGTGCATGTGTGGAAAAAAAGGAGTGACATTAATGCAGCTTTTACCTTTTCGCCTTGAAATCCAAAACCAGGAGAACCAACTGAACCTGGAATCCCAGGTGGCCCAAGACTGCCCTGGAAAGAGAGTTTAACAGTTTCATAATTAAACTAAAAACAGTCATCACAGATCTGGCCGTGTCTGAAAAGGTGTGCAGGAATGAATCAAGCTCCATTTAAAAGCTCCTGTGAGGACTTTGGCGCCCCCTTGTGGGCAAAGCGGGATGATTGATGTTATTGCTGATCTGGTCCAGTTCATATGTAAGATAAAATCTCATCATGTTTTATATTAAAGAGGACATATTATTCCCCTTCTCCACCTTTTCAAACAGTCCCCCTGTGGTCTAAATGAAACATCTGTGCTGTGCTTTGGTCAAAATATAACATGAATCAAGCAGCAGAGGAGGTTTGTGACCCTGTATAAACCAGCTCTCTCAGAACACTCCGTTTTGGTGTGTGTCTCTTTAAATGCAATGAGCCTCTCTCTGACTCCTCTGTAGCGCAAAAGTTTTGCTCTAGTTGTGGAATATTCTCACAGTACAGTGTTTGTACTGCGGCTCTCCATACTTATGATACGTTTATAATTTGTATTAATTTCAGAAACATTTACCTTGTCGCCTTTGGCCCCGACACCAGAAAGTCCCCGGTTTCCTCTTGGACCCTCGTGTCCTCGATCACCCTTCAACCAAATCATAAAGTTTAGACATTAACGCAGTTCTCATGAAATAACACACAAGTCATACTCATGTTTAAGCAAATATTATAGACTCCATCATGTCGTTATCTCAATATGAGCTTTTACAATAAACACATTGCAAAATCCTGAATTAAAAAAAACTTTGAGATGAGAGAACGAGGACCAAACTAAAAACAGTTCTGATCTTTGAAGGCCATTCCTTTACTGCTTTAAAACTTGACCCACCTTCGGCCCCGGGAAGCCCTCTCCTGGTGGTCCGGGGTTCCCCTGTGCTCCAGGTGGTCCTGGGGGACCCTTGAATCATTGAACCAAGAACGTTAAAATAAAATGAAAAAAATCAATCAACAAATCTGTGGCACACTGAACATTACGTTACTGTCACACGTTTGGCACGTTTCTTCCTCAGGTGAAACATGTGACAGTAAGGTAATGTTCAGTGTGCCACAGATTATTTATTGATGTTTTCATTGTATGTTCCTGCAACCGAGCGGCACCTCAGAGAGGGAACACTATTGGGGCTCCAGGTGGCAGCAGGGGTTTAGAAAATGGAATCCTGCAGGCGGGTAGTGAGTAGAGACACACAGAGCATGCTCATATTTTAATATTTAACCAGTCTGTTCTACATGACAACAGGAAATCAGTAAGAGCATATGTGAGTCAGCTTCACTAGACGCTGACTCAGCAATCTGAGTCTGAAACTTTATCTTAAATCCCTTACATCATTATCAAACTTTTCAATGCTCATACTCACTGGTAGTCCTGGTTCTCCTATACCAACTGGACCTGTGGGACCCGGTCTTCCCTGAATGCCTTTTTCACCCTGTGAGCGCCACGCAGCATCAGTCAGCAAATGCAGCTGATAAACATTCATCTCATCCATACCGTCTTCAGAAAACATTTAGGCACATGTTTGATTTTAGGAAGATAAATGACGTACGAGGATGTTTCTATGTTGTCTAGGTTGATTTAAATAACTTACCTTTGCTCCTGGGAATCCAATACCGATGTCCCCTTGTGGTCCAGGAGCCCCATTGGGTCCTCTGTCCCCCTTAAGCAGGTAAAGTGGAAAATCATTTAAGAGACTTTCTCATGTTGTGTAACAGTAGCTCAACACTGAGAGGTAGAAAAGTTCCCTTTTATAAGTTAAATATCACCACATGTAAACAAGGAGCCATCTTATTCCCTTTGCAACTATTATTATTTTATGATTTTTTCTGTTTATTTTTGGACCTTTTCTGCCTTTTTGCTCGAGTTAGGACAGTGGATAGAGAGAGAGGGAGTCGGGAATGACATGCAGAAAAGGAGACATTGGTTGGATTTGAACCCTGGCCGTCCGCTTGAGGGACTATTACCTCCACACATGGGGTTGCATGCACTAACCACTAGGCTACCAGCACCCCCATTTGCAAAAAGTACGCGTCTGCATCATATGGGACCTTAAAGTGAATTTAACTGCAAACTAAATGCTGTGAAATCCATCTCGGTGATCGATGGCATTTGGGAAAAAAAGATCAGCCCTTTATTCCCGCTGTGAAACTTTCTCTTTATTCATATCTCAATGTGCAATAAATCTCATTATATTTCCTCTGTATAAAGACGTCTTTGTTAAAAACAAGCTGCAGGACAGCTCTGTAGTGATGGAGGAATCTGCATCTTTTAAGCCCTGGGCACACATTTAGAAAGGTCATTTTATTTTGCCTCAACAAAATCTGTGGGAACGTGCTGAACTGCTGCCCTGTGGACAGTAAAACAAGCCCTTTACATCTTAATAATCTAACACTAGGTTTACATGGGGCATGTAGATGGCAAAAGTAAAACAAAGATGAACCAGTCATCTATACACACACACACGCGCACACACTTGAAGTTCTGATGTATTTTAGGTGTTGTGTAAACTTACTTTAAGTCCTGTTGGGCCCTCAGCTCCCATGTCTCCTGCTGGTCCTAATGCACCCTGAAACACAAATTTAAACATCCTAAATACAACACACACATGGCCTTTAATCAAATCCATAACACACTGAGAAGCATGCATTGTTTTCATCCAGATCACTGAGGTTATTCTCTTTATTTTGCACAAAAAGTTGCACTAAAGTCGGACAGAAATGACCAGCCATGAGCCCCTGTGTCGTATGACCGAAATTGCCGGTCAAGAGCAAAACCCTTGGTCACTGGATGAAAAATACAGCGGGGTTAAAATCAACATTCGTCGCTTTCATGTCTTTCAATTCTCATGCCGAGCTCACAAAAAAAAAGAAATAACAAGGTTATACTGACACTGTGCCAGTAGCACAGAGGAGGAAGAGTTGTGCAGGGCCACACTAATCCCACCTCACAAAGTCTGTTCCTGCAAAAGAATAATATCCTGCAAGCCTGGATTCCCTGCTTTGCACAGCCACATTAGTATCAGGATTACCCATAATCCAATATTCACATTCCATTAGTGCAGAGATGAATACGAGACAAATTCCACTTCCATTTCTCATATTGGAGAGCGGACGAGCTGTTGTGATGTCCGTCAACGAGAACAGCAGGCTGTGTGTTTATATTCAGGCGGTGAAGGAGGGACGGAAAATGAAAAAATAACGGTGTAAAATCAGTTCAATGAATCAAAATCAGATCGTTGAATGTGTGAAGAAAAGTGACAAACAGTAAAAAAAAAAAAAAGTGATAATTGAATCTGAGTTGATCAAATGTAAATGTAAAAAAGTTATTTAAAGAAGACCGGGCTTATGACTGATGTTCTGTAAGCTACAAGCAAATATTGACATGGTCATATTTTTTTTTTTTTAAAGTACAATTCAAAGCTTTCACGGGATGTCACTCACTTATGAAACCACCCACCTGGTGAAAAAGAAAGGCTTCCTATTAATGCACGCTACAGAGAAGTTTCTGGTCTCATGTGTATATATCGTATTATATTGTATATTTTTTGATCGTATCGCATGACATCGTAACTTATCCTATCATATTTTAACGGCGCTTCTTGGGTGATGTTGATAATTAGTTTAATCTTGCTGTTAACTATGATACTACAAATACTGACTTGAATGAACTTCAGGTGTGGGTAAGAAAAGCACGGGGACAACTTCTACACCAACAACCGTGATGCCTCACTTGTCTTAAAGCAATATCACTCCCTCAACCGTAACCATGAGCAACCTTCCATCGCACACATCACATCCCATGGCATTGCATCGTACCGCATCCTGTCCTATCGCATATTTAATGTTGTTGCATGCAAACATTCACATTTGATAATTGCATTACAGTGTTTAATTAATTTTTGCAATTTGTTGACCAATTGCATTTTGACCTGATGATGGCGCTACAGCAAAAGTGAAACCTTTCTGAGCAGCTGGCCATAAAAATATATATTCAGCTTGCAAACCTTATATTTGTTATAATTTAAATGAAGTTAGACCTACAGTCTGTAACGTTGACGTGAAAGAAAACAAGCCGTGATGGGACAGCACTGTACCTGTGCTCCTTTTGACCCTCGCTGTCCTGGAGGTCCCTCGGGTCCCTGTGAAGTTACACTTCATTCGTTATAAGACCAAAGTCTGAGTGGTATTAATTCAAATAATAAAGTGTTAGATAATGCTCATCATACAGTTTCACCCTTTTCCCCCGGAGTGCCACAGTCTCCTCTCTCCCCCTAAAAAACAAACGCATCTCTTACTCACGTTGCTAAATTAAACGACTGAGACTTTTTATCATTTCGCTGACATTAAACGTCACCAACCTTGTTGCCCTTGTAACCTGGGCTTCCCTGTGAAAGGAGAAACAGTTTTATAAAGTCAGCATGTCATCAAACAAGAAGTTATTGATGAAGGTAATTTTTTCCTTTTACCTCTGGTCCATCACCTCCAGGTCGACCGTTTAAGCCGGGCTCACCCTTTATAGAAACAAACCAACATACAATGAGCTGCATGAATTCAGACATTTAAAAAAGTCTTTGTGACTTACCCTCCCTCCTTTTACACCGGTCGACCCTCTGAAACCTGCGTCCCCTTTTCTACCCTAAATTGACAATAATTAAAGTCAAGATGATGCTGAATGTGTTTGTTTTGAAAATATATTTTTTAAATCTGTTAGTATCTATAAAACTCACTGGACTTCCTGGTGGGCCTCGGTCTCCTCTCTCACACAAACACACTTGAGCCTGCGGACACTAACAAAGAAAGAAAAATACAAAGTCAGCCATTTACAAAATATACAGTGTACAAAAAGTGGATGTCGCCCTCTTGATGTCCCAAATTTTAACCCTCACCAGTTTTGTCTTAAGATGAGACCATATTTGGACAAAAGGTTGGATTTCTATGGAAGTAAGGGCTTAGAAAACGTCATCAGCTAAACCTAGAAACTAAACTAAACTGTAATCAAACCTGAACCTCAGATTATAAAAAATGAAGCCATTGTTTAAGTGTAAAAATCTGCAGTTCCTTGAGTGTCCACTTGGGGCTGGCTGCTCAAACTCTTCCTGTTTCTGCAGTGATTGAAACTTGGGGATAGCAAATTCCAATATGGTGACCACCACTATTAAACCTCTTCAGACACCAATGGGTGATGTCGCTGAGCGTACGTCCATTTTTTTGCGCTTGATTTCTGTAACACACGTTTACTGTGATATTAATTGTGATGCCAATTATCAATGACTAGCCTCTAACCTCGCCAATATTGATCCTAGTTTGAGCACGTTTCTGCTCGTGGAGCTTATTAGAAACATGCAGAGGCTTTTAAGGTCGGGTACAATCACTTCTATCTGAACCAGTTCTCTTGTCCGCTTCCAGTCTCCCCTGCTGGCCTTTAGAAGAACTGCAGCGTTTAAGCCTCTTCCTGGATGGCTTGCTTTTAAGCAGGTGTATGAGTTCATCAGATTTATTAAACTCTTCAAAGCTTAATTGTGTAGGAAGACTTACCCACTCAGCTGCCACTGCACTCTGAAAAGACATGAGAAATCAAAGGTGACAGTTTAGTCACAGGTTCAATACCATGGTATTCTACGGTGACCCTGAAGGTCGACTTTAAAAACATTTTATATAACGCAGAAAACATTTAACTGATTGTAAAAATATATCTCAAAGAAGGCAAAAAACATGTCATGAAATGTACAATTTAGTTTTGGGTTTTATTAAGTATCTTTGTGGTTGTTTTTTCCGACTTATCTTTGTTGTTTTTAGAATATGTTTGCTTTAAATCAAATGTTTTTCACACTGTGAAATATTTTGCATTTAACCCTCAGAAATCATTCTCTCACAGAAATCATACATTATCGGGGCCTCATGAAACATACGTTCATGTTCTGATTATTTTGATGCACAACTTGATCACTTTTTCTGGAGGGAACAAATGTGAATGAATAATATCACACATTTCTGGAAAGCAGAACAAGCGTCGCCACTCTCTCTCAGAAAGGCCCTGACCCCGACATTTAAAGTGTGTGTGGAAAATGCAAAGCAGGCGGGAAAGCCCCTCATGCAGACACAACTCGGTCCCTGAGTTGTGAACCCAACGTGAGGACAGACGGTGCAGAATATAAGGCAGAACATGAACACTCTGAAGAGGACATTGCATCTTTCTGTCCCCATGTTAGGCTGCTGGACGTGCAGTAGATCATACACGCTCTCAAAGCAGCTACTGTTGGATATTTTTAAAAACTTTAACAAAGTTAGAGGAGGAGAAGACATGAAATCCAAATGGTGTTACATCAGTGTTTGGTTGTGGTTAAGTCTGCAGACTCTGGGGCATCAGTGTCACATAGTTCAGAATCACTGAAGCATCTATTAGCTCAGTGGTTCTCAACTCGTCTAGCCTCACCACCACCACCGACTTTCTGATGTTATCAGATTTATTTAAAGGGGACATATTATGAAAAATTCACTTTTCCAGTATTTTGAACATATATTTGGGTAACCTGAGTGTCTACTGACCCACAACATGTGAAATAAACCCATCCAGTCCTTTTGTTTGTGGTCTGCATAAGTCTTACAACACAGAGAAAAATACTCCATTTCAAATTTGCTCTCCTTGTGATGTCACAGTGGGATTCTGGTAAAAAAAAATTCCCCTCCCCTCCCCTGGTATCTCCACCGATGGACTCCACCCCCAGCCTAGAACAAAACTTTTGCGCAGGTCCGCCATTTTTATTCTCGCTACAGAGGAGTGATGTCTACTGGGAAAACGGGGGGCTCATTGTATTTAAAGAGACACACACACCAAAACGGAGCGTTCTGAGAGAGCTGGTTTATACAGGGTCACAAACCTCCTCTGCTGCTTGATTCATGTTATATTTTGACCAAAGCACAGCACAGATGTTTCATTTAGACCACAGGGGACTGTTTGAAAAGATGGAGAAGGGGATAATATGTCCTCTTTAATGACAAATTGTGCAGTAGGAGGCAGAGCTGACAGCGGCTGCAGACGTTCACTAATCTATTGTGGAGATTTTTAGAGATTCAATATGGATCTCCCCAGGTTTGTCAACTCATGTTTACGTTTTCAGTTTTTTACCCTAACCCATCTCCCAGATTGCCTTCAACACAAAAGTGTGATAACTGAGGTCATCTCGCTTGAGGCCACACTCACCATCTCTTTGAGCAGGTTCTCTTCCAGCTGAGGGTTGAGAAGACTTTGGACAAACTGCTGAGCCGGTGTGCTGGCGATGGCGCGCAGCTTGCCGTTGTTCTGACTCTGTTGGGCGATGTCTGATAGGCCCACGGTGAAAAACTTTATGCCGTGACCTTTGGCCTCTGCTGCCGCTGAAATCACATCGGGGTTCCGTGGATGATCAACCCCGTCCGTCATCAGCACCGCGACCCTCACGCTGTCCGCCGGCGTCTCCTGCACCAGCAGCTGCGAGGCGTTGGTGATGGCGTAGGTGGTGTAGGTGCCATGGCCAATGTAGCTCATGGCGCCGACTTGACCTTGAAATGAATCGAGGCCTTTCCAGTCTGAGAATCTGCGCTCTATGGATACAGAGCTGCTGTACTGAAGTGCGGCCATTCGCACGTTCAGCGTCCAACCGGTCACCTGCAGCATGGCGAGGCGGGTGCTGAAGTTCAACACGAAATCTTTCTGCCTGTCAAACAGGAATACTTTTGCACTTTCCGAGCTGTCCAGGATGAAAGCCACCTCCAGAGAACATGTTAGACCTGTGGGGGGAAGAAATCCAACAAAACCTCAGACAAAACTAATGTAAATATAATAATGGCGGTCTGCATTAATGCATTAATCAGGACGCGATTAAGGCCTGAAAAACTGGAGGAGACTTGTGTAGTAAGCTGAACTTACATCGTTTGAGTATCTGTACTTTACATGAGTTTTATTTTTTGGGTAAACGTTTTACTTTTGACTTCACTCCATTTCTATGAACGTTCTCGTTACTCTCCACTTTTGCTCTGAAGTCAGCTGATGAGTTTTCTTTTCTTTTCTAAAAACCTGATCCAATAAACTGTTTTCCTGTAGGTCTGCCTTTGGCTTGTCTAAGTGGTGTTGCCGTACCTGTACGATGCAAACGTCTCCATGGTTGAACGTAGAGCAAACACAGAGCAAACTGATCATTGAGTGTTGGTAATGATGAAGAGCAGAAGAATTCCACTCTTGGTATGAGCTCTTGACTGATTTTATTGCGACGTTTTATTTGGTTTTATATTTTGTTGTGTTGTCTGATTTTTTTAAAATTTGTGTCAGTCTATGTTTTACGGCAGGGGTGGGCAACCCATCAACCCTTAATGTGACCCTCAGGTCACTTTTTACACATCGATTAATTGGAAACATGAAGACAACATGACAAAATCTGCCATGAAATCATGAAAACCAGAAACATGTCCATAATAATATTTGATCACTGGTATATGTTGAGTTAAATTTGAGACATAATTGACTGTAATCGTTTTTGTATACTACAATTTGGCCCTCTGGCGGTGAGAATACAGTGATGTTGTCTTTGTGTCTCTTGTCTTCTGTGTGCTCCTGCTGCAAAAACAAATTTCCCCTTGTGTGACAATAAAGAATCTGAATCTGAGTGTGAGAGACGGATGACGATTCTCCACCTGAGCAGCCATGGCCATATCTTAAGCCCATGTTTGAAATGTCAATGTTTTCTCACTGTGTAAAGCCTGGCTGACATTTTCCTTGCTCACCAGTTATTTGAAGTTATTCCTTTTATTTTGGAGCTGCAAATCAGGAGATCTGTAGCAAGTGAGTTAAAAAACATAACGTAGCACCCATGAATTCTTGACTGCACTCATGCGTTGTGAAAATACATCAAAGTTAAGAGATGTCTTTAAATAGTTTGAATCATAGTTTGAATATGTAAGTGTCTTTAAAAAGCAAGTTCTCCAGGACTTTAGTATCTCTACTTTGACTCAAGTCATGCTGTTGTATACTCTGTCCACCACTGTAAGTTACCAGCGAGGTGCTGACCTGAACCATCATGAGCAAGTTTTGGTTCAGCGTCTTAGCCAAGGACAGGTCGACAGGTGGAGCACAGGAGGAGCTCGGGTTTGTAACAACTCCAACTCTGTGATCAGGGAACAACCCGCTGATCCAGACGCCCCGTGAAAATAACTCTGTGAGCTCTGGATTCTTCTGTTCAATCGCTGACGAAGAAGTCTAAGCAGGGCTAAAGGTTTTAGTTCAGATCTGAACTTAAAGGACTGGATCAGACTGCTTCACTTCTGTTCAACATGCGACATATAATTCAAACATGGGTCTGTTTGTGCCGCTTTGAAACATGTCCGTGTTTCTTCACATTAAAGAAATGCTTCTATAATTATATATATTATAATATATTTTTATCCTCACTGTAATATGAAATATTTTGATCTGTGGATGCTTCTCTGTAAATGTCCGATTCCTCCCACCTGGAATCTGTTTAACACCCACAGCAGATTCCCGAGCCTGACCTTCAGTCACCACCAACATGTGGATACCTCATATAAAAGAATTACCATTTCCTCCGTCCTCGTGCAGCCTGTAGTTGTTCCTGCGCCCTGTGTTTCTTCTCTGGCTTGTGGCCTCGTGTGTGAGAGCCAGCAGCAGAAGGCAGAGTGCCACTCCTCTCCTCAGGTTTCCCCTCTGAAACATTTCCATCCTATAGTACAAGAAAAAAGTCACACGACATAAAGAAGGCCTTTAACTTACAGCTCATGCGAAGTGCCAGTGCTTTAATATTCACATGTATTGTATCTTTCTAACATGCATCCCGCAGAAATAACCACACCCAAACAGGGAGCTGCATTTTCTCACAGTGGTAAAAAACCTTCAATTTATTCAAATTATTCTGTTCCTTATACTGTGCTTTATGAAATCCCTGCAGTATTACATGGCCAAAATAATCCTCAGTCTTCTTGACAAACTTAAAATCCTGCAGCTTCCATTTAATGTTCAATGTAATTAAGTTATTGTACAGTAAACATCTTTAAAAAGTAGTAAATGTAAGGACCTGATGGTTACATGACCCTTTAGGTAATTAAAATTAAGAGTTAGGCATGCAAATAAAATACAAATAAATCAATGCTTTACCTCGAGTCTCATTCAGGTGCTGTCAGTGTTCGTAGTCCCGTTATCTGTGGCTCTTTTGGGGGCATTTCTGCCGGGAATCTGCGCCCATAAACCGCGTGGAGGTGAACCGTGGAGCATCAGATCATGGGCTGATGTGCTGTGTGTGTAGGCTGGCAGGGGAGGGGGGGCTCTGGGGCCGCTCCAACATGTCAGCGCGGGTCCACTTCAGAGATTCATCATGACTGACCGAGGAGACTTTTTATTCTCCTAACCGCTCACTGACGACTAAGGATCCGGAATGCTGTTTTCAATATCACAGCTCGCTAATAGTTATTATGGCACGCTGCCTGCACCATTGATTACCAAAACAGAGCAGCAAAAGTAAACACACCAGCACGACTCAAACACAAAAGGAGCATTACGCTGTTGATTCTGCATGGTCAGACTAACCGTGTAACTTTTACAGAAGTGCATACAGTGAAGTCCTCCTGTTTTGTGTTTTGGACTGTTGCGCATGGAGACTGTGTGCGTAAAAGTCCCGAGTGTGGTTATTTTAATTTTCCACTTTCGCCCACTAATGCGAAAGACAGATGATTTGAATGATTCCCATGTAGCTACAACAAAAATAGTGATTCATCTTTGAACGATATATCTAAAGTTGTAGCAGCAGAAATGTCGAGCCATGTACACTGATTACCTTTTATATTCTCTAATTGCCTTATAACCAACATTTTATCTGATGATGCGTCTGTCTGCGTGATGGTATTTGCATTCAGTCCTTTGCTTTCCTTTCTCTTTTTTGCGGTTATGGCGCCCTCTGGTGGATACCTGCATTGTTGCGTTTGGAGCAAATATAACCCAAAGCGTCCCTCTGAGGCTGTTTTGGCCGTTTTGCTATAATTGTCATTTTACTTATATCTGACTACATCAAAAATGTTTATCATATAAGTGCCTGGTATCATTTTTTTCAGCACAACCTCACCTTTATGATTTGACCATTCATTAGTCACCTAGAGATACTGTATCAACACACAGGACTCAAACACACACAAAAAATAGAGAATTCGCTTTTTAAAAATTGATTTTGATGACTTTTTTATTCTAAAAAACACAGAGTGCTGGACGAACTGTTTTGAATTGATAAAAATGAACTTCAAATGTATAAAAATTGAAATATAAAAATAAAATTTGGAAAAGAATAAGAATTGATTCAAATTTTTACAAAAACAGTAGGCTTGTACATAGGCGTTTTTTTGTATTCTAGCTATGCCACTGCTCCAAAAAGTCCCTGCCACTACTCAAAACTGCTCCTGGGAACTGTTTTGAGCAGTGACAAAGCTAAAATAATGATAATAATTATCAAAATAATAAATGGAAAGGACATAAAGGACATTTGGTATTCAAATATTTACAAAAAAAAGCAGGTTTGTCCATAGGCGCTTTTTGTATTTTATCTACCAAACATATTTCAAACAACAAAAACATGAGAGAAAACAAACCCAAGTCTGTCTAACTTTGTCACACATGTCGGTTGATGAATAATAAAAAGCATGACAGCGTTTACAACAGGTGTTATGCAGAGAAACGCTTCCCGAGAATTGTAAGCACAATGCAGAAATGTGACCGAAACAATTTCTATTGCTGCCGTGTTTTGCATCCACCCTTAAAGTTAATCTGCAGAGACTTCAGAGTCAAACACTGCTCTGCAGCTCATATTTACGACGTAACTCTCGACCAAAAAACAGGAGAGTATTTCTGGACGCTACACCGGAACCCTTGCGTAGCCGATGTTCTTCCAGCACCTCGGACATATTTTGATGTAACACAAAACACACAGTCAGGGCTCGAAGTGTCAGTTGACGACATGTGTTTACCGAAACGTGATTCAGCTGCTCGATCAAACATCGTGTATGTTTGTAAGTAACCCAAACATCTTTTATATCGACAAGAGTTAACAAATGTTTACGGCTGCGAGTTAAACGCTCTCGCTTACAGCTCGCCCTTCACTCGTTAGCATTAGCTTAGCATGACAGCAAACTTACAAATTACGATTTAAATACCTTAACATTTGAACATTTGGGATATTTGCCTGTTTATTTTTACATTTAATGATGCATTATCTCCAAACACAATTTAGTTAACAAGCTAGTTATCATGAGTTAGTAATTAACACGTGAATGTTACATTCTCATGTTTATGACAAACCTGGATCACCTGTGAGTTTTGTAATATGAATGCTGACTCACTTCTATATGAACATGTTATTTTACTGTGTCTGTCAAAGCACTTGGTAAACATCTATTTTTAAAGGTGCTACATAAATAAAGTAATTTTTTGTGTTGTGCTAATTTAATTGCCAATGTGTCTAATTTCCAGGTTGTAGAAGTCAGATTCCCTGAGATCCTTTTAGCTGCTTCTCGACCATGAGTGGCTCCAAGCCAGACATCCTGTGGTCTCCGCACCACCCGGACCGATATGTCATCTGTGACTCTGAACTGGGCCTCTACCGTATTGGCCCTGTGGGCAGTGCCGAAACCAAGGCGGGCACTCTCCCTCTCTCTGAAGAAACTGCTGCCACTCTGCTCGCCATTAACTCTGACACCCCTTATATGAAATGTGTGGCCTGGTATCCGAAGCATGAGCCTGAGTGTTTGCTCGCCGTGGGCCAGGCGAACGGCAGAGTGGTGCTCACCAGCCTGGGTCAGAGCCACAACTCCACGTGTAAAGAGCTGGTGGGGAAAGAGTTTGTGCCCAAGCATGCCCGTCAATGCAACACGCTCGCCTGGAACCCAGTGGATAGTAACTTGCTGGCAGCGGGGCTGGACAAACACAGGGCAGACTTCTCTGTCCTAATATGGGACATCAGCAGTAAGTTTTCCCCGGAGGCCAGTGTCACCGCTGAGAAGATTCGTCTCTCGTCTGTGGATTTGGACTCTAGCTCAGTAGTGACTAAACCGCTGTATGAATTAGGCCAGAATGATGCTTGTCTATCCCTCTGCTGGCTGCTCCGGGACCCGAAGCTTCTGTTGGCTGGCATGCACAGGAACCTTGCAATATTTGACCTCAGAAACACCAGCCAGAAAACGTTTGTCAACACTAAGGCCATCCAGGGAGTGGCGGTTGACCCGCACTTCCATGACAGGGTGGCCTCTTTCTTTGAGGGCCAGGTGGCCATCTGGGACCTGAGGAAGTTTGAGAAGCCTGTGCTCACACTCACGGAGCAGCCAAAGCCACTCACTAAGGTACGTTGCTGTGTTTATTTAAGACGTGAACAAACAAAAAGTTGTCGGTAAATAACTTGATGTTCCCCCTTCCTCACTTTAGGTTGCTTGGTGTCCAACCCGTACCGGTCTGCTGGCCACTCTGACAAGAGACAGCAACATCATCCGCCTGTATGACATGCAACACACTCCTACGCCAATCGGCGACGAGACAGAGCCCACTATCATCGAGCGAAGCGTGCAGCCGTGTGAAAGCCAGATCGGCAGCTTCGCTTGGCACCCGTCGTCTCAGAACCGCATGGTGGTCGTGTCAGCGGCTAACCGGGTCATGACTGACTTCACGGTGTTTGAACGCATCTCGCTGGCCTGGAGCTCCACCACCGCGCTGATGTGGGCGTGCGGCAGACACCTCTATGACTGCGTGGAGGACGGGGCTGAAGGAGTGGACAGCGCGATCGAGAAGGACATCGCCACCAGGATGAGGCAGAGGGCACAGTCCAGGTACGGACATGATACTGTCCAGGTGTGGAGGAACCACCTGCTGGCGGGAGGAAACGACCCTCAGCTCAAGTCTTTGTGGTTTGACTTGTTTTATATCCTTTTGATGATTAAGTTAAACTGTCTTCATATTTAAGTTGGCACAACAGTCATTGTGACGTTACTGTGATGATCGCCTCTGGTTTTGAGGATTCAAGGCTGGATTGGTCATTTTCAAAAACTAGCATGATTTTGAAAGTAGCATTCCCTCAGTGCTCCGTCTGCATCCACCCCCTCCCCTCTGTGCACCCTTAAAAACCACGCCCCCTCACTAACATGCACGAGCGCCGTTGGTCCAGAAGCGGACCTCAGCTCATGCTTTGAGTGTGGGCTAGAGCACGCAAGAGGTAGAGAACGAGCAGGGAGACAGGAAGGCGTCTGATTGGTTCATCAGATTGGTACCTTGAGGCAGACATTGGTTGAAGTTTTTTCAGGCTTACAAACTGCTACAGGTGACGGATTTTCTTCATTCCTTTTTCAGAGCACATGAGTTATTAATTTCTGTCAGGACCTAAAGACGATTTGAACCAAAATCTTAAAAAATGTATCTGGAGGAAAGTAACAACCCTGCCTTTAATGGTAAACAGAAATCCTGGATTCAGTAACGGCATAACTGTTTTCAAACTGCCGTCATGTTTGAAGTTGAGCAATGTGATCATATCTGTAGTAACTGTCGTTCCTTTGCACCTCGATCTGCCTCGCCTACTGCTTTCATAGTGTTGTTTGAACATGAACATCAGTTACCTTTCCTATACGAGTATCACATATGAAGCAGTGTGCAGAGGATCTGGAGCTGAAACTGCCGGGGAATAAACAGTCGGTGGTTTACTCCGGTATCAAGAACATTGTAAAGAGCAGCTCAGGTAGGTCGCTGACACGCTCATAGTCTAGGTCTAAATCAGACGCTAGATAAATCATCTGTGTACTCATAAGACCACAAACCCTGACTGAATGACCTTTGTGTGTCTTCCTGGTTCCCTCAGGCACAACGGAGAGCCGTAAGTGCTGGAGCGGCTCAGACCGCCAGACGGACGTGCCGCGATTCCTCAGCGAGGAGCGCTTCCTCGCCCTGCGGCTCTGCGGCTGGATCGGCCGGGGTCCCGACATCGACGTCGAGATATTCCTGCGGTCTCTGGAGCAGGAGCGAGAGTGGGAGCGGGCGGCCGCTGTGGCTCTGTTCAACCTGGACATCCGCCGCGCCATCCAGATCCTCAACAAGGGAGCCACTGCTGAGAAGGGTGAGTGCTGCAGCTCTGAGAAGGTGATGAGAGAGGCATTCATTGATTTCATTCTTTCTATTTATTTCAACACTATATAAATAACACAACATATATGTTCATCTGTTCTATCAATCTTCAGGGAGCTCTTATGAGAATATAAAAACTTATTAAAATATTCAGTTTGCTGAAATAAAATGTTAAATTATCGCAAGAAACAACCTGGATACATGATAGATAGATTGATGGATACTTTATTAATCCTTTGCAGGATATTACAGTTATAAAACACCGGACAAAAAACATTTAGGCAACTATAAACAAGACATGAAAAATACAGAGCTTTCAAACTTGCAGTAAACTCCTGAAAAACTCAGTGAATATCTCAAGGAGGAGCTGAAAGTGTGAACGCAAGCAGCCGCATTTTTCACTCTGACTTCACCCGGAGTTTCTCCTGCCAGACCCCTAGTATTTATTCCGCTGCAAGTCTGAGTGAGCTGATGTGAGAACGCGGCATGATATTCTACGGAGAATTCACCTCAAGCCAATAGGAGAGGGGAGTGACGTTTATATACTGTGACTGAGTGTCTGCATGAGACTGCAAGACAGCAAACAAAATGCACGCAATTAAAGAGCTGCATTTTATTTTCTGTTCTCCAGTGTGTTCTTCTCGGCACTTTTCGAGGCTTGATCCAAAGGCAACTGGACTTGGTTGTGAATTAACCACGACCTGGATGACTGAGAACTTACACAGACATCTTGTTTCACATTTTGGGAAGGATACCCTTCAACTGGTGTGAGAGTATGAAAGGACAGACAAGAAGTTAGCTGACTACAAGAACCATTGAAAATCAGTTTTAAAACAGACTAAAATAGAAAGACATGTACAACTCATAAATAAAAGACATCTAATTAACATGTTGAATGCGCAAACTTTTGCTAATATTTCAAGTCTTATAACAACGATGTCTATAAATTGTCTTCCTATCAACACATTGATAAGCGACTACACACTGCTGCTCTTGTGTGTTTGATCTTTTTTGGCTTTAAATGGTTCAACATTGAGTAGAAACAGAACAAATTTCAAATTATTGAACGATCAAAATCTTCTTAACTGCCTTATTTCTATCTCACTGAGAGTATATCACTGTGTCATCCTGATGAACATTAAGAGCCTGTTTTTGCCCCGGATCCTTTCACCAAATGTATTTAACATCTCCAGGAATTCCAAACATGTAACAGCAGGAGAGCCTTGTTTTGCACAAAACACTCGTCTTGTTTCAGCTGCAGAGCTTTTTTCACACTGAGCTTTAATGAAAACTGTTGTTTACACATGTCTTGACAAAGAAAAATTCCACCAATGTAGGTCAAACACTTTTCTGCTGTTTGCTCTAATGAGTGTTTCCTGAGCATGACTGAAGGGGTGAGTCAGTAGATAAGGTGTGTCAACAGAGCATTCTCCACAGTTACAGGGTTTCCTCTCAAACTCTGTCACCATCACTCTGGCCTTAGACAACCTTTTATAGACACATTTTTAAACAGTGAATAAGTCATGCACTAGGGCTGTCACAAAGCATCGATACAATACGAGCAAGATTCAAACCGTATTCACTTTGGGTGTTTCACGATTCGATTCAGAATGGATTTTTGATTCAAAACGATTCTGTATTCATGGATTCAAAGTCTATTTATGAATTATAAGTACATACTTCAGGATCTACTCCACTCATCTGTGAGACTGGCTGAATTTCTTGCTGCTCCATTTGGCATTCTACTGAGTTAAAGAGCTAGCTTTTAGAAGGGAGTGACTGATTAGCCTGAAAAAAAGTTATGAATCGATTTTAAATCTTAGAAGTGAAGAATCTTGTTTTTTTACATTAATATATATATTTTTTTCCCCACCTATAGTATTCACACCTTGTTCGATACCACAGCAAAAAATACAAGTCACAGGCACCTAATATTGGGGGATTTCTTGATCTGTTCAATGTGCTTGTTGACATCCTGACAGTAGAGAGAGGAGAGACGGCCCAACAACCAGAGCCAGTCTATAGCCTCTTTTCAGACTGATTTTTCTGCAAAACATTGCGCAACTGAGCTCAGTGGTCATCATGTCTTCGCACATTCATATTGATTCTGCAGCGGTGTAATATTGTTGTCCTAGTCTGTGAATTCACACACAGCTGGAGCTTCACATAAACACACATTCAGACATGCACACACACTTCCTCACTGGCTCCTCTGATCCTGTCTGGCCTCTGTGTGTTGCATTTACAGTAAAGACTCTACAGATAGTGAATAAACCTGCTCGTCTCACTTCTCTCACAGGTGACCTGAACCTGAATGTAGTCGCCATGGCTCTGTCCGGCTACACGGACGAGAAGTCGTCTCTGTGGAGGGAGATGTGCAGCTCGCTCAGGCTGCAGCTGAAGAACCCCTACCTGTGTGTCATGTTTGCCTTTCTCACCAGTGAGCCTGGAGCCTACGATGGCGTGCTGGTACTGGATCTCTCACTAGCGTGAAATGTTATGACTCTGTTGCAAACACAAGGACAGAAAGTAGAAAGAAAATAAAGTCTATATAAATTGGCACTCTTTCCTGGCTGTCTCAGCTTTCAGATTTGATTCCTTTTTTTCTGCATATTTGTGTCACAGGGCAGGCTTTAAGCTTCAAGGAACTCATTGCAAAAGTGTTTATCTTTGAGATGACAGGAGAAGATAAAGCTCTTTGTCTTGTTTCAGAATGAAAGCAGTGTTGCCGTGCGGGACCGGGTTGCCTTTGCTTGTATGTTTCTCAGTGACGCCCAGGTAACGACACAAAGCCGATCTTTCAGCAGCAGCATTATGTGCTGATGATGAGCCCATTCTGACGCTACGCATGCCTCTGGTTTGATTTGGCTGCAGCTGCCTCGTTACATCGACAAACTGACCAATGAGATGAAGGAGGCGGGAAACCTGGAGGGAATCCTGCTGACGGGGTTGACTAAAGATGGCGTAGACCTTATGGAGAGCTATGTGGACCGCACAGGGGACGTCCAGACCGCCAGCTTCTGCATGTTGAAGGTACACAAACAGAGACAAACTGTGCACACTTTAGGCTTTTTACTTTCTGCGGAAACAATCACAGGAAGGATGACTGAAAGGTAGCGGCTCGTATTCACACTAAAGTTTTCATTTTTGTAGTTTGCAGCACGTTTAAATGTTTAAGAATCTACTGCTGACAAACGTTTAAATTTAACAAAACACATGTACGTATAATGATCGCCCCAAGCAGAACAACTTATAGCACCAACTATGCAAAAATTGAATAATATTTCTTTATTTCGGTGTCATAAGGGTCTAACCTAGAACTTCCACCAGATATGTGAGCATTGCATGTCCGCTCCATTCTGTTACGGCTCTGTGCACCCTCGTCCATCAACACTAACAGGCCTCGTCGGAGTCGTTTGATCTCATGTTCTTGTTTCTATAAAGACACCCTAAATCAAATCCAGTTGTTGAACAGGTCTGTAACTTTTTAACACGCTGTTGAACAACTCTCTTGGTTTGCATGATTTATTTTCCTGTCCTAACCTGCTCCTGAATAGAAATCTGCATCTGCCTGTGCAGAAATGTGATGCAATCACGCGAGACGAGGCTAAGAAAAAACTTCCTTTTTTTTTTAAAGGGCTCTCCAGGTGATGTGTTGAAAGATCCTCGTGTCCAATGCTGGATCGAGAACTACCGCAACCTGTTGGATGCGTGGAGATTCTGGCACAAACGTGCCGAGTTCGACATCCACAGAGGAAAGCTGGACGCCAGCTCCAAACCACTGGCTCAGGTAAGGGACCAAGGAGGACATTTTGATGATTATAGTCCTGATAAATATATTTTTTTAACCTTTAATAATGAAGAAAAGTCTCATTGAGATTAAGAATCTCTTTGAAGCGAGTGTCCTGGTCAAGTCAGTCCGCAGCACATTTAAAGGCAGGGTTGGCAATTTTCGAAAACTAGCATGATTTCGAAAGTAGCATTCAAACACTCACAAGGAAGCCAAGATTGTCACTCGACTGGAAAGTAACTGAGCATGTACAAGCATCACCGCTCGACACTGATGCTTGTTGTAATCCATTTAGTGCTCTCTGCTGGGGAAAGAGAACTGCTAGTTTAATACAATGAAACTCAAATAAAAATCTATTTGACTAGAGAAAGAATCTAGTGATATCGGCGCATATCTGCGATAAAATTAGCCGATACCGGTAGTCACTGGATACGCTAATATCGGCGGATATTATCGGCTGGACAATTAATCGATTGGGCTCCAGTTGTTTGTTTTTACATTTTTTGGTCAACCTTCTCTCCAGCTCTTGTCAGAACTGGGTCCATTTTGTTGTTATTTTTTGCAGTCTGTAGGTATCGTGTCATAACTTGCCTCCAAGTTTAAGCAAAGGTCACTGAGTTTTCCTTGCTACAAGCTGCTTATACTGTTTTTTTTACAGCGAAGGTGTTTTTGTGCAAACCAACATGAATGTAAGCCAAGCTCATAACACTCACAAAAACCTTGTAAAACCTGTGCAGTTAGTGATCTGTTCACCTCTTACATTGGTGAGAATTGTCCCACATAATGTTTTTGGTGATGAATAAACTTTTAATGTGAGCTAAACTCATGAATGTATTCCCAGTTTAACATGTTTGGATTATTGCTGTATTATCTATTTCTTATCTCCCCCTCACAAAGTGAAAATTAGACAGCTGCTGACCGCCTGCTCGTTCGTTTCTACCTTCACGTTCACCCGTCCTTATCTACCGACCTTTGTGTTTGCTCTTGTGTGACAGGTGTTTGTGAGCTGCAACTTCTGTGGGAAGTCCATCTCCTACAGTTGCTCGGCGATGCCCCACCAGGGCCGCGGCTTCAGCCAGTACGGTGTCAGTGGCTCGCCCACCAAGTCCAAAGTCACCAGTTGCCCCGGCTGCAGGAAGCCCCTGCCTCGCTGTGCCCTCTGCCTCATGAACATGGGCACACCTGTTTCCAACTGCCCAGGTGAACTGTCGAGTATGTAGGCAGACGTTTAGCCGATCTTTACTGTAACAGGCAGGAATCTGGAAGCAGTTTAAGCATCTGTAATACTTAACCCTAATGGCAGGACTTTGATCATCATTTAAAGGCAGTTGCACTGAGTCGTTCAGGTTCCTTTTATCTGTGATGTCCCTCATACAAACCTGGACACATACTTTAATTATTTTGACAGTTTATGTTCATCTGGTTAATCTCCTCTTACAGGAACGGGGAAGTCGGATGAGAAGATGGACCTGACAAGGGAGAACAAACTTGCTCAGTTCAACAACTGGTTCACCTGGTGTCACAACTGTCGACACGGAGGCCACGCGGGTCACATGCTCAGCTGGTTCAGGTGGGACACTCAAGAAAAGCTGCAAATGTGTCGATATTTTTGTGTTGAGAGATTCTAAATGGGACATATTATGAAGAATCCACTTGTACGGTGTTTTTGAACATATATCTGGGTAACCTGAGTGTCTACTGACCCACAAAATATGAAATAAACCCATCCAGTCCTTTTGTTTGTGGTCTGCATAAGTCTTACAACACAGAGAAAAATGCTCCGTTTCAAATGTGCTCTTCTTGTGATGTCACAGTGGGATTCTGGTAAAAAAAAATCCCCTCCCCTCCCCTGATATCTCCACCCATGGACTCCACCCCCAGCCTAGAACAAAACTTTTGCGCAGGTCTGCCATTTTTATTCTCGCTACAGAGGAGTGATGTCTACGGGGAAAACTCAGGGGGGGGGGGGTCATTGTATTTAATGAGACACACACACCAAAATGGAGCGTTCTGAGAGAGCTGGTTCATACAGGGTCACAAACCTCCTCTGGTGCTTGATTCATGTTATATTTTGACCAAAGCACAGCACAGATGTTTCATTTAGACCACAGGGGACTGTTTGAAAAGCTGGAAAAGGGGGATAGTATGTCCTCTTTAACTAAGCTGTAGTCTCACTCACTTTTAGAAAATTTTGGTTGATTTTGGTCACATTTGAGTCTTTGCGTTTTGGTCTTTGTCAAGATTAAGTCAGTGGAACATTTTATTTTAGTCTCATATTACTCACTGTTTTCTGTCAAAACGTGTGTACCTTTTTTTCATTTGGATTGAGAAATATGTTCAAAATAAGGATGTTTGAAAGCACTGGAGTTCACTGATGAGACATGTTTCTGGTTTGATATGAATTTCTTTTGGTTATAATTTAAATGGACCAAATGTATCAAGTCCTAAAGTAAATCTTGTGACGAGGATGTAAAAGTGTTTTATCCACTTTGTATGTATCCTCTTACTTACTTACTGTCTGTGTGTCTTGTTACAGAGACCACACAGAGTGCCCAGTGTCGGCCTGTACGTGTAAATGCATGCAGCTGGACACCACAGGGAACCTGGTGCCTTCAGACAGCAGCTAAACAGAAGACGCCTGTCGGAAACTGAAGCCAAACACCAGCATGAAGCCAATCAGCACAGGTTCACTGCTGCACCCGCTACACCGACAACTGGCCAAGGGACGAAGGGGTGCCAGCAGCGTCTTCCTCTGGAGCGGCTGCTTGAATAGAATGACATACTGTTAAGTTATAGCCTAGTGAATGTAATGTTTGTAACAGAGCCCTATATGAAGAAGGGAGGCAGTGTGTGTTACTGATCTCACTAACTGAATCAATGACAGAAAGGGAGCAAATGCAAACTCACTGCTCTGCTAATAAGAATCCTACTCAGGAGAAACACAAGAGGCTCTGCTGTAATCAGCCTCTTCCAATCTAACCTGAATCAGGCTTATGGTTTAATCGTTATATATTAAAGAAGAAGAATCAAATGTTCAGTCACACATCAGGTTGTAAAGATGTGATCACAGGTGCCAATATGTCTGTTTTTCATAGATTGTGTTTTAACATTTAACGTCTTGTGTTTGTCTTACGAAAGAGTCTTCACATACCTCATGAAAGCGTGGATGTTCGGGAGGTGAAGCACGGTCTCTCCGGGTGACGGAGCGGAGTGTAGCGCACAATAACAACACTCTCTTGCTCTCTTCATGTTCCTCTGTGCCTATCTACATCTGGCATTGTGCAGGGTGAGGGTGGTTTAGGGGGTGAGGAGGATGAGGGATTGAAGAAGGTAGGGGTGTGGGGTGAGGAGGTGGTGGAGAAGGAGGGAGGGAGGGCGGGTGGGTGGGTGGGTGGTGCGTGCGTCTGTCTGTATTCACCAGCCCACTCCGGGCCTGTGGTCCATGAAAGAAGCTCGCCAGAAAACAGCAGCTGCTCGGCACTCTGACAAGACCCTCCAGATTGTTCCCCTCATAAAGAACCTCAGCTGCCGGAACACTATTGACTCAAAGAGAGGGCGAGAGAACAGACAGCCTGAGCCCTCTCACCTCCCTCCCCTCCTTTCCTGCACCCACTGACACACACACACACAGACGTGCCCTCTCTTTCTTTCTCTTTCTCTCTGGTGCCCAAATTGCACCCCGAAACTATGCATACCACACATCAATCCAAGGATGGGCGCCGTCTGTGGGGGGACGGTCGTGTGTAAGCCGCATTGTTAATGGGTTTTCTCTCTTTCTCTGCCACCCTCCCTGCTCTGTCACCAACCTAGGGAGGCATTGTAAGTGAGAGGCAGCTTGCACCAGAGCTGGCTAAATCACTTAGTCATGGAGTAGGGAGGGGGAGGTGAGGAGGAGGAGGAGGAGAAGAAGAGGGGGGGTACAGGAGCTACTGTATGCCGCTTTCACCAGGATCCCGGTGTGGGAGGTTTTACAGGCCTGCTTGCCCTTTTGTGAACTATTTTGAAGTGGAGCTGACAAATTGGCGAGCCGTGTAGCGTCCCAAAAAACAGGGAGGCTGGAATTTCATCCTTTCACTGTTTCTTGTTGTGTTTGCCTTTTAAATAAATTCCGGCTGACAAATTGGAGCGCTGCTGAATGGGCTTTTTTCCATACGTTTACATGGTTTGTTTTTTTTACATTATCATGTTTCATAGACGCAGATGGCGTGGGTTTTCAGTCATGTGCATTCTTTATCTTTGCTTAAGAGCATTGAGTCATACAATATTCTCCCATTGGAAATTACAGGACATCATTACAGGCAGAGAGGAAAAAATGACAGATGTTGTGCTTCAGAATCACTCACACAGTCAATAGATCTTATTTTGCTCTCAAGTAAAAATGTATTCGTACCAAAATGTTAATGAGTAGTTTTTCTGGAGCTTTTTATTTCAACTCAGTCTCCTTCAGCAGATTATAAATTGCCCACTTAATGTGGAATTATTTATGTCCAAAATTATGGTCCATGTTGTCTAAAAACTTTGACTAAATTTTGCTCCTGCCCTTTTAGAATAGCCAAATTAGTGACTAAACAGGAAGAGAGTACTTGACATACACTGCATAACAGAGATACAGAAACACAAACATATAACAATAATGGCCACTTGGGTATGAAAAAATATTTATCAACAGATACTGCGCTGTCTATATTTATAGGTTTTTACAGTAAGATGTGTACACAGTACTGTACAGGAATACATTTAAATAATGTAAGTCATTCACTCTACAAGGTCCATTAGTAGGGCTGGAAACTGAAACTTTAAATGTACATTTCGAGCATGAACTATCCTGTCAAAATGATAATAAAAAAAACTCCTTTATTGACAAGAGGTAGTGTAAACGTACAGTGTACATTGAATATAATATACCAGGCGAGATTTATAATAAAAAACGGTGGCAAAACTTAATTTTTACATCTTGATTTTCATCAAAAAGTTTATCCATACTAATATCAGTCCTGATTGGACGAAAGTACAAACCCCTACCCATTTGGACCAATCAGCAACGTTACTGTAAGATGCCGTTATCCAATCACTGGCTCAGAAGCGATGAGTTAATCCCACCCACACGCACGAGCCAGTAGTCTGGCTGAAACAACTGTCATTTAGAGTGAGTGGACATGATGGGGAAGTCAGAGCGAGGGCTGGAAAACACGAATTAACGTTTCAAAAAGTATCTAAAACAACTTTTAAAAGTTACTTGTGTGTTGGTTTCTGCTTACGTCGGCATGTTTTAGTGTTTTGAAGGTAAGTTATTGACAATTAATGCTTGTTTGAGGGTTTTGGTCCGCTCGAGCGCATGAATTGAAATTTAAAAAAAATAGGAAGCTAACGTTTTTTTTTTGTAGTTGCTAACAAGCTAATGTTTATCTTACCGTTTCACCCTTACCACCTCCTCCTCATTTAGAGAAGCAGCAGAAGCTTTGGCAGTACGTCTTTCTTACTGCGACAGGATTTGCAGCCAGTTTCGGAGGATGTCAGCCCCCAGCAACTCGCTTCAGCAGCCGCGGGTCAGACGCAGCAATGCGGGTTCCCCTGGCTCCAGCAGCAGCTGCCGTCTGCACCCCATCCGTGCCACCGTGCCCTACCAGCTCCTGCGTGCGGGTCAGAACAGCCCTACGCGGACGCAGACCCTCTATGGAGGAGCCACGAACAGCCGGGGCTCCAGTCCCCCCTCCAGCCCGATCCTCAGTTCAGGAAGTGCTATTGCTAAGCAAAGACTGTCCCCCGAAAGTAAGGACTCCTCCTGCCCCCCAGACTCTCCTGTTTCAAGAGGTAAAAACGCCAATTTCTAACACTTTTGCCTAAAATAAAACCAAGACATGCCATATCAAGGTGCTGTTATCTTGTCATAGTAACTTTCTGTCTGCAATTCACTGTTATACAGTTATGAAAATTAAATTTAAATATTTCACATGCCATATAACATATTCCCAGGACTTTCTGATTGCAGGAGGTTGTTGCATTAACTATATTGCCCTTTTTACAGTAAAACAATTACCCACTTATTTTGTGCAAAGAGAGCAGAGCAGTTAGGGTGCACAATAAATCACAATTGAAGAAATTGTTGTTCACTCAGTATATGCACATTTCACGCTTAAATGATATGCTTATATTTCAATATGTATATTGCAGAAAGAAAAGATATTACAGTGTAAGCCCTAATAGAGGTATCCTCTTTTAGGCCAGAACCGCATTTCTTGCCCCCCCCCTGAATTTAATGTACAAAGCACACACATTACCACACAGTATCTGGCCAGTCTTTAGGAAAAGCCATGGCATGTCTAAGTGATATATCTGGTGTACAGTCATAAGAATAATTTTGAATATTTAAATTATGCAGAAAGTGCAACAAGTATCGTATTTAAACGGATATTCTGTAAGTCTGGAACAAGGTTGGCTCTTTATTCGCAGCAGGTTGATGCATTAACTATTGAGCCCATTGTCCAATCACGCAATTAGACACTTATAAAGGGAATAGAGTGCACTGTTGGCTCTCTTATTTCCTATGGACTTTTGACAGGAGAGAGGGGGAGGAGAGAATTGGCAGAAAGACATGCTTTCAGTTGTAAAAGGAGCCACGTCAGTCCCAGTAGAAGCAGTGCTGAGCTAATGCGATCAGGTGTAGCCGATTCTGACCTCACTCCATGCATACAGCATGGACTAACCGTCATATTCAGACCATATGCTGAGCCTCACCTCGTTGCCTTGCACGTGGCTACCATAGGCAAGCTGTGTGTCGTTTCGTGTCAAGCTCAGCTGCTCTCTGGAAGTGATCTGAAGGAGGACATGAGAGCCCACGCAGCCCTGAATCCGTACTTTGCTGTATTTCAGTAAACCTCCTTTTTGTGACAGTTCCATCTGCCAAATATCGACACCATGGCTGTTTTTTTAGACCGCTAGCAGTATCCTTCTTTTCTGTACAAGACACAAACCCCACACTATTTTGCGAGTCCTCAAGGCACATTGTTATATGGATGTGTCTGAATACAGCCTGTCTTTCCAGTATCTTGAAACATAAAGAGAATGTAGTCCTGAGTATTTCTGCCTCTGCATCAGTTCCCATGAAAAGCACCAGGTGTTCTCACCATGGTTCTGTTCTGTACTTAATAACATTTAGTTACACACATGCAACACACCTGCATTAATATTACCATCACCATTCATGTTTATTTTCTTCTCCCTCTTACCTCTCTAACAAAAATGGCAGCTTTCTTGTGGTGGTTATTGCAGAGTTGTGTGTGGAATTTTATGTTTGTGACGTGCTTCACATTCCTCAGTTCTTTGAATGAGGTGACCTCCAACCTTGACCAGTGTACCATGCAAGGCAGGAAACGAAGTCTGTTCCACAACAAGTGAGCAGGCAGACTCACCAGGCACACCGTGTTTGGCTAGCCCTTGGTTTTGATTTCCCACCCCAGTGGCATGCCATGCATACCTCAGTCCTCTGAAAGAGACTAACCTCTAACCCAGACCAGTGTCCCATGTCAGTGGTGATGATGGAGACTTGAACCTCCCTCATTACAGCGACCTCACAGTCCAAACACGCATGAGAGGCCTCATGACGACTATGATCATATCAACGTGGGGCTGGCAGCTACTAGCAGCTAAAAAAATGCTGATTGTCACACATCTCTTAGAAAGAGAACAGTGTGAGCATGAATCAGTCGTCTTTCGTCACTGCAGCCCAGCTTGATTCAACTGCAGTAGTAGGCTTTGCACTTTGTAATTTTACATTCATTGTAGTACTTTGAACCCACTCACAGACATAATGCTTGCCATTTGGTGGGAAATTCTTTCCAAAGTGCCTTACAGTACCAGCAGTGTTGGAGCCAGACAAATCAACACCAAGAATGGACTGCAGTGGTGTTGAAACGGTTCATATCATAGCCTGGCCGTGAATCACAGAGAGGAGAGTATTAAATTCAACATCACGTCCTTTAGGTTCACCAGCATGACATCATTCACTTAGCACACTGTCCGGACAATGAATATCCCACACTCTGTCAAAGTGCCAGCTGTGCTGAAACAGGCCTGCCTCATTATCACCCATTCAAACTGCAGAGTAGGACCAAACCTACTCTGAGGAATCTGTACTGTTTATTTCCGTAGTTTTATCATCTTGCATGCACGTAATCGACTGTAGCGTGTGGTTGAACCTTAACTTTGACATCACGTTTACTCATTCCTCACTTCTTAGTTATTATAGGTGGAATAGCTAACACTTTAAGCGTGCCTCCTTCATCCATTGACACACACTCATCCCCAGACTGAGCCAGCTTGTGGTGGGAGGAACCCACTGGACTCCTTGAGTGATGCTAATGATGCTAACACCCTATTTCCTGACCAGCTGAGGAACAGATGCTGTAACTCATAACATTAAAAGAGCATGACCCGGATTTAATATCATCACTCATCATCTATAACGTATTAAAAATAGACCCTAGTGACATGGCAGCTTGTAATTCTCACAGTTATTAGCTTGAGCACTAATGTAGAGCAGTATTGGAAAAAGAACTGCAGGGTGGGGTACTGGTTCAAAAAGATCCCCTTTTTCTGCATGATGAAGACGGTGTAATATGTTATAAACTTACAGTTTCAGTCTCAGTCATGGAAATTTAACTTAAGCAACAATTAGTAGAATATATTTCAAAGTGAGCATTTGAGTTCCCAGAAGCTTTTCCCCCTTTTAACCCCTTGTGAGCAACCCTGACTGACCTTTTCTATACAGGCTTTCACACTTTTAGACAACTCCTGAAAAACTCCTGATATTCCAGGAAGATCTCTATGAACACAAACATCAAAATTTCTCACTCTGACTTTACCCGGAGTTTCTGCTGCTAGCCCCCTAGTATTTTTTCCACAGCAAGTCAAAGTGAGCTGATGTGAGAACACAGCAGGATATAATCTGGAGAATTCACCTCGAGCCAATGGGATGGGGAGTGACGTTTATATCCTCTAACTGCTGCACGGTGCATAGAGTGTATGCACGCGACCACTACGATCTCCACGCATGTAATTAAATGGCTGCAATTTGTTTTCTGTTTGCCACTATGTTTTTTCTCTGCCTTTGAACTACACGTAGCATTGATATAAAGGCAAATATTCTCATTATAGCATCTTATAGCTGACTCTGTAGCTTTGTCCGCTACTTCCGCTTCAGGTTTTTTTTGTACATCACGTCTTGCCTCAGGAGACCCCTGCCCCTCCTCTCGTCTGACAGGGATAGTCTCACACTGTGAGGTGCATACGTGAACAGCCGGGTCAGGAGAATATCCGGAGCAGTCCTCCTGAAATTATCAAGATATTTTCAAGAGTGCATATGTGAAAACAGCTAAAGAGAATCGTTAATAGATCTTGCATAGAGAGATGATGACTATGCAAAAGTTCTCACAAGGTTGCTCTTTTAAACATTTCACTTGATTAAAAGATGTGCAACATTACTTTACATTGTCATTGATGCAATGACGATGTTATATGTGCTGCTGACAGTGCGGAGAATGATGTAAACTGTAAAGCCTGAGCAAGCAGTGCTGGACAAATAATGCAACATTTCTAAAACACCTCAAGCATTGTTTTTTGTTGTTGTATCACATCGTCCTTAAAAGAGTCGTCCTAAGAGCAGGAATTTAAAAAAATGCCTGCTGATTGCAAACTCTGTAAAAGGTCATATTGGTCAATAAATTTGGCTGACCTGTATGTTGGTCTGGCTCTGCTTGAGACTAGGAATTTCCATGTTTCCCTCATCACTGTGTGAGAAAGTCTGACAGTTATGATGAAGTTGAAATCAGACTGAACTAAATTAGATGTGTCTAAATAACGTACAGTGTTGTCACTCAGTACAGTAGTCTTTTTTTAAATTATATGTATTTTTAGTAACACAAAGACTACTTTTTGGGTTATTATAAAGTCAAACTCTACTTCTGGGCATCTCATGAGTTAAAACTTAAATGATTATGATTTTCCTCTTAGCCTTGTGGAAACCTACAGGAAACCCTTCTGCCATGGTTTACTGATTTGGACCACATGTTTGTTTTCACATTTGCCTTTGCTCTACACTTGATAAACCACCCATTTGTTCCTGGAAAGGTGAAAGAGGGTTTTCACAGCTTGCTGAAGAGGAAAGTTCTTCTTAAAAGTCAACCTTCCCCTTTTAAATATCACATGTATACCTCTCACTCGTCCCTGAATTCAGCACATGGGACTGCTTTGATGTCTTGGCTTCTTTCGCACTGTTTCCTTTTTTCTCATCAGGAGATTATTTTAGTGGGGGAGACGATGGAAAATAACCACAAGCCTGGTTCTAAGAGCACTGGCTTGGCCTATATCAATATTGATGGAAATTTAGCCTGCTTCCTTTGTCTACAATGCTTCAGGGAATTTTACTGTAGCCCAGTAAGCTTACTTAGGCAATACCTTTGGGTGGGTAGGCTTGTGTATTTTACGGACAAAGAACAACAATGAATGGCTGTGTAGTTCTGCGAGGAGAGGGGTGCCTCATGTCGATAGTTTAGTCTGTGTATGTTAGTTTGTGTGTTCATGACAGACAGGCCTCTCTTGGCCTACTCACACAAGGAAAAGTGTAAATGAGCATGCTTCCTGACTATCATGCTATCCTTTTATAGGGTCATAAGAGGCTTTCATTTACTGTAAATAATCAAAGTGTCATTGAGGCTAAAAAATGTAACCCAGATTTTTTTTTCAGTGTCATGCCACTCTCGAGCTAATGTCTTTTAGCATTTTGTTTTTCTCTTTCTTTTGCTTTACTGCGTGTCTCTGCAGGAATGTTGAGTGGATGCAGGCAGTATTGATGTGCATTGTGTTGTGGTTGTTTATGAGTTCTTATGTGGGTGGTGTGTGCTTAACTGCTCTGGCTCACAGCAGACTGCTCTCATAACATCAGATACTCCTGCTCAGTCATTTACATTTGCTCTAGGCCTCTGCTCTCGAGCCTACATTTTACCCTGCACTCATACCTAGATTAGAAAGATGCAAGGCGAGGTCTTGTCATTTAAAGTACATACAATGGTGGTAGTTAACAGAAGGTTCATTCTGTAATTGACTGAAATATTTTAATGTGGAAGTACAATTCCTGTTATGCTCCCATTACAAACATATTAAAAGAAGACCATGGAAACTAACTGGTTACTTTTAGACTTTGATTACGCAATTGTTTTTCATTTCAGGTGAAATATGTAAACCATTAACAGTTTTGTTGTACTCAAAATATGGCCCTAAGTCCTTGGATACACATTTGCACTAGTAGATTTATTACACCCTGACATTGTAGTGCTGCGTTTTGAACTTGAAGCATTAATGACACAATCAGGGAAGTTGGCACATCGAATGTCAGAGATGCCTCAGGGGGTCGGGGAGAATTGCTCACTTGCTACTGACGCCTTCATGGGTGGGTGTGTGTGTGTGTTTGTGTTTGTGCCTAATCCTATGTCTTTATTATTGTGCCTAATCCTATGTTTTTATTATTTTGCAATTCACAGCAGAAAGGTCCAAGTTACAAGTTCGAAGTTCCAGTGCCATCCGGCGGACATCCTCCCTTGACGCCATCACGGGTCCATACCTCACTGGCCAGTGGCCCCGGGACTCCCATGGACCCTACCCTTCCTGTATGAAAGACAAAGCCACACAGGTACCAACCATTCAAGAAGCACGGTATCCTGTCTATAGGCTTCAACAGGGGTTTGCAACATCATGTTTTTCATGATAGTAGAATAGCCATGTAGGAGGATGCCCTAGTTTTACCCAATTCTGTATTTATTTATCTTCAAAAGTAAAAGTCCGTGGAAACGCGGCTTCTCCTACCTCCTCCTGTTAGCTGTAGCATTAGCTGCGTGTAACGCTCGGTTCTAGCCCCCCTCGATAAATTTTTTTCAGTGCGACGTCTTTGTCAGTGTGAGATCACTGATCTAAGCCCATTGGCTCGTTGTGACAAGCCCTGCAGCTCATGTTGAAATTTCCGAGAAGCGTGCTGAGCAACTGACCAATAACGACAGAGCGGATCGGCAGACCAATCAGAGCAGACTTGGCCCACGTGGGGTCTAACAGTGTGGGCTCAGCAGAGTGTAGCTGACGGACTCAGCGTAGAGGGAGCAAGGAGGAGCAGTACATGAAAACAGACACTTTATTCGAACTTCAGCTATTGTGAACGTACAAAAGTAGGTACATAGATTAAATATACAAACCCCAAAAAGGGCATAATATGGGCTCTTTAATTCTTTTAACTTTTCAGAAAGGCGCTGTTGATGTCACCGGCGCTCTGTACAAATGTAAGATATCCCTTGTATTTTTGCCGCCTCTGGATCGTGTCTTGTACCCACATCCTCTCTGCTTTGTGTCTGCTGGAGTAAAAAGATCTCAAATAAAAAACATACAGTAAAAAGCAACAGAGCAGTGTCGGTCGTTTTCTACAGACTGTCATAGAGACAGGACAGACGTGTAGCTCTTTCCTCTCAGCCCTCAAACGCTTCATGCAATTGCTCCCAACGCTTCTCTGCCCGGAGAAAAAACGCTTGCTGGACACCGGGCTTAAGCCATTGTGGCCCAAATTCAACACCCACCTTTTTTATTGCAACTTGTGGTAGTTACTCATGGACTGATTTGGGGTTTCTGTAATAGTGGCTGGTAAAAGAGACCAATTACAAGCTGTGGCTAAAGATTTCTGGTGGCTGTCGGTGGAATCTGCTGCCAATACAGTCCTAACAGACTTTGCTGTAAATGTGTAGATCTTCTCACACAACACTGTTGTTCACTTTTATTCATTATAACACTTCATTACACCTATGTATGGATTTAAAATTTAGCCAAGATAGCAGTCACACATCATCACTCACTACACTTGCCATGTGACTGATAGCCATGTGCAGTTTTTCTTTGGCCCCGTTTAAGACAACGACTTCAGCCAGAAACGGGGAACCTTTTGTAGTGTTTTGGCTTTTCGTTTTAACAACAACAGCTTATTCGGGTGCCTAAAGACGCAAACTTTTGAAAATGGCATTGTCTCCGTCAGCATGTTCGCTGACAATATGTAGTTATGTAAGACAATTGGCGGACTCCCAAGTTCTTCTTCTGCAGCTCACTATTGAATTTAACAACACTACACCAGCAAAGTGTACATCTACTGCGTCATCACTTTCATCAACAGTGACTTCTATGGACAAATTACTCAATCCCCCTTTATGCCGAGCGCCGGGCAAGCAAAAAGACGATTAGCCTCACAGCCCAGTAGAGTGATGAGTATGTGAGCATTGGCGTGTTCTGTGTGGGTTTATTTTTTTTTTTTGGGGGGGGGTGCTTTCTATGCCTCCAATGCCTCCATTGTAGAGATTGGACAGTGGACAGAGTTGGAAATCAGGGAAAGAGAGACAGTGGGGAATTACGAGGGAAAGGAGCCACGGGCTGCCCGTCCTGGGGACTGCAGCCCCCACACATGGGGTGCGCTCCCCAGCCACCCGTCCACCGGCGCCCCCATACGTCACACCAACAGCTTCTGGCCTGGCATGTACACTATAGCATTTTTCTTTTACTTTTTTTTTTTTTTTAGATCCATGTGCATGGTGGTGGTCATTAAGATGTCGTCTGAACACAGAACCTTTTTGAAAAATTCTATTGCTTTCTCGTAAACGTGGCCTTAGTGTTTACTTTTTGCGGTTTGGATTGGATTTGGGTTTGCATTTTCAAAAAATATTGACTATGAAATGATGAGGGCTGCTCCCTCTTTGCCTATAGAAGCCTTTCATGTGTCTGAATGAGAACTGCCAAGCCTCATTTACATGGGCTTCATCCCTTTAACCCCTCATTTGCCTCACACTTCTTTGTGTGTAGGCTGAGGAAGTGGTGGGAGGGCCTTGCAAGAATTCTTCAAGTCGCTGTATGCAGAGTAAACACCTCTAATTGCAGGGTTCCTGTACAGCCCTGGAAAGTCTGGATGTAAATGGAAAAATCAATTTTGATAATCATCGGGGCTTTAAAAATGTTATTGTTAAAAAAATGCCTGTGCACGTATACACAGTGACTTTTAGACCTGCTGTAGTTCTGGCCACGTTGTGATATTTGCATCTGTTATATATTGACATGGCCTCAACTATATTTACCAAACATCATAAGTAAAGTTCTCATTGAAGGCAGACCAAAATGAAAATCCAATTAAGAGATTTATGCCTGTCAGTGCTGTGGAAATATGAGATGGAAAACATTTGACTGTGTTGTAATGATGTGGGAGAGAGTGACACACTTGACAGTCCTTGAGCGATGAAATGCACAAACTCTCCCAAGGATAGTCTGAGACCACTTCCTGTTAACAAGCTATGCCTGGGCCCAGCTCTTTTTATAAGACAACAACAGCAGAGAGCAGCAGACAAAAGGTCTCTGGCCTCTTTTGTAGTGCTTTGCACAAGTTCAAGACAGCCTCTCCTTTGAGCTGTAATGTAGCCTCGCATGGAGGTGAAGTTGTTTGCACCTGTCCCCCAGGCCAAGGCTGAGGCGGGGAGAAATCCCACTGCTTACCACCTGGCCCTCGTGGCTGCACGGCCCGCCTGCCTTTTGTGTGGGAGTTGAGGAGCAGAGGGCCCATACATATGCTAATCACTGTTCCGGGATAGGTCTGTGTGCCCTAGGCCCTGTGGTTACAGAACACAGGGAACGTCTGTATGAAGATTAGGGTCCTGACACACCAAGCCGACCTCAAAGAGCGAGCACTGACAAAGACCGGCTGATCAAACAATCTGCGTTGCCTCGTATTTATTGCTAAAAGTTGTACTTGAACACAACAAGCGGACTAAAGCCAATGTACGCTAAATGTACCGCATCTGTGCTACAGGAAAATAATTGATCTAGTCTGTTTTTGTAAACTAAAAACAAAATTTGCGTGCACCTATCGATGACTATCTTATTTTTACGGCACTTTTTATCTACTTAAACTGTCTTATTATAGTCTAGCAATGATTTGAGAATTTATCTGATAAACATTAGAACTAACACTGTAGTATTTTACTTAGCTTTTCCAGCAGCTGCCAATTAAACCCATGTTGCCAAGCACAAGTTGCCCAAAAATCCTTATTGACCGCTTGCCATTTCCAGACATCAAACTTTTGGTTTTGTATAACCTTATAACCAAAGGTGCACAAACTTTCATACCTTGTACCACAATATACAACACTTGATTTCACACGTTCCATTTTCTACAGATAAAGTATTGTTGTAGTCTCCTCCCTGCTGAAGATGATGCTGATAAAAGTTATAAAAATATAATTTTAGTAAGGCAGTTAAACCAGTTTTTTTGCCACAGCCTGGGATCATGAGGCTCGAGTGTAATCAGTATAAGCTTTGATCGCAGAGCCAGGGTTGTCACCTGCCTCTGTACTGTTTTTTGGACCATTTAGCAATTTGAAATTCCTTTCATTCTGCTTTGATCAACAAGTAAAGGGTCAAAATTTAACTTTTGAGTAGTTCATACCATGTCAAGTTCACCCTTCATTGGTAAACCCGGATAAAGTTATTCCCAAAAGGTGAATTTACAGCAAGAAGGAACAAAAATGCCATATCTGAGATATTTATCATTTTTCTTGAATGCTGAGTGAGTTTTGAGACTTGTACAAGATAACAGATACACAAAGTCAACCACCACATCACAATGCTTCTTCTTATCGTCTCTGAACCAAACCAAATGATAGCGCGGTTGAAATCTGCTTGCATGTCTCGTCATGCAATCTAAACAAACCCGCACAGATTCCACTGCAATTCTATTGAAGCCCAGTCATTATTTCCTGCTTTGGAACGGAGCTGGATTCTTGAGGATGTTGTCTGCATGTAACCCTTTTGGGTGGGAATCATAATGGGAAGGGAGCTGCAGGCTAGTTTTATCTTCACAGCAGTACATTATCAGGCACAACACCTGGCACACACGTCTGAAAAGCACACAGCTCAGGCCCGGAATTTGAAGAGCTAGCATGATAAAAGGGCGTCTGAGGTAAATAAAGGTGGGTGTTCCTATTTACAGACAATTTGTTTGAGGGGGGGGTCGAGTCAATCAAGGAAGATAGCCTGCAGTATTTTTAACTGTCTTGTCTGCCCCGTGGATACCTGGGGGAAAATGTGTTTAATTGCAAACTGAGTTAGTCAACTTAATCACTACGTGACACCTATGACCTGCTGACACTCTAAAGTTAGCTAACTTTAAATTTAAGGGACTTTTCTGTAGAAAGTCCCGTGTGTGTGTGTGTGTGTGTGTGTGTGTGTGTGTGTGTGTTTTAAAATCAATACATAAGCTCAAAAGCTGATATGTTTTTGATAGCTTGCAAACAATGTAGATTCAAGCAGAAGGCATAATTCTTCATTTTCAACAGTTTTACCACAGGTCATAGAAACCCTATACATACCACTCACTGCCAAAAGAAAGCACTGCACATTTCACTGAGTTACAAGTCGTGAGCAGCATGCCCTACTTGACGTCATAGAACATCTGTGAGAACTTAGATTTTCCTCAGCAGCTAAGTCCACGACTCCATAAAGCCTCTCTGCCCTTTTAGAGGAAACTGCATTTTGTCCGAAGAGATTAGGCTGCAGCATCCAGTCCCTCAATGTTTGGCAAAGGCATCAAACAGCACAAGCAACTCCATAGGCCATGCTCAAAATGTTAATGCTAAAAGCTAGCTACACATCTGCTGTCCAGTGTGGCAAAGCACAGTAGTCCCTTTTATAAGAGCACAAGCACCCATTTAATACGCTGTCCTTTTCGCGGGGGAACCAGCGCCAGCAATCCAGTGCAAACGGCTTCACGGGTGTTCCTCATTATTCACAGTGTGATATTCCATATCATAGGGCAAGGCTTGTGCGTTAACCAGGGAGCCATAGAGGTTTTTCTGTTCATGTGGGGTCAGGCACAAGGGAGTGTGTGGACACTGACATTTTAGATGTTTCGCACCACTGTGCCGACCATAAAACGTCAGATGTTTGAGGATTTGTTTGAGCACCAGAGGCACTGTTGATATGCATAATCAGGGGGAAGTATGTGGTTTCAGTCAGACAACCCTATGAAACATCCTCAGTCTGTTTCTGTTTTTGCATATATTTACATAACTTAACCGTTTCCTGGTTGATGCAGCAGAGGTCTAAAAGACATGCTCAGTGAGACAGAACTGCCTCTATGTCCTCTGGCAGGGAGTGTTTTGTATTTCAGATGTTTTCTCACCGGAGCACTAACAACATAAAATCTCTCTGCAGAATCATTGACCTGGTGCAAGCCCAATGTTGTGCTGAACATATTGCACTAAACCACATTAGTGTATATAGGTAAAGTAGGGAAACTACGTTGTGGGGAAACAGCTGCAAGTTAAGTCCTTGTAAATGTCACCTGTGGCTGACAAGGATGTCTTCTTCGTTGATAACCAGATATTATTTGGTAGCCCTGTAATTATTTCCTCAGACTGTGTTTGGCGTGGGAAATGGGTGGTGGATTTTGGAGTGTACCAGTTAGTCATTTAGTAGACCAAAAAAACCTTAAAAGTCCTGTCATATTTATTTATTTTAACCATGCTTACCAGTTGAAGCAATCAAATATGCTTTGTCTTTTTGTTTTTCATGTTGGATGTTGTAATTTCCTCATCTCATGACTGTTTTCCTGTTTTTTTTTTTTTTATTGATTCCAGATTTTCAACTTTACTTTCGAGCACACGGCACTTGTTACAGCTTTCCCCCCCATCTTTCATAACTGCCTCTCCCTCTTTATATTTGAGATACTTAGTTTATGCTCACATCCTGAGTCTCTTAACAATGAGTTGGCTTTGTTAATATTCACGGGCTTCACCGGGAGGTCTCATGAGATCTGAGTTGAGACTTTTGTGTAGGCTTTTAGATTGTTTCTTCTCAAGCTTTTGTTTACCTCCAATTTCAATACATGTATAGTAACTGTTTTTATACCCAACTATTGATGGGCGTATTCAACATAATCTGTTACCTCAGTAATCTAATCTGCAACTATCAGACCTCCAAGACACAAACAAATCTCAGAAACTTTAGACTACTTCATATTGTGCTCTGAGGATGATGTAATGTCTTTAGGTATCGTTGCATTTGTGTACGTTAAAATATTTGCTATTCTTTGTGTGCCGGTATTTACAGTGTAATTTTGGGGGTTTTCTTTAGATGAAAAAGCTTATTTAGTTTTAGTCCCATTTTAGCCATTTTCCCCTTCACAGTTTAGTCTAATCTTAGTCTACAACAACTCAAATCATGTTGTTCATATTTTTCTGTATCTAACTTGTTTTTTGTATTTAAAAAAAGTTATATTAAAATGTGTAACATGTGTTTCTGTGTTTCAGACTCCAGGTCTCTGGATTGATGAGGGAGCAGATCAGGGAAGTCCTCACCAGCGGTCAGCCTCCTGGGGAAGCGCAGACCACCTGAAAGAGGTAAATTCACCTGACTTAACCTCTGTTCTTCAAAACGTATACTTACAAACAAAAACACCAAAGGGAGTTTATTGACACATGGAGCCTGCCAGTTTTAATCTTTACAAGAAAAAAAGTAAGTTAAAATCTTAGCCGTAAGTAGAAAACTGTATTTGGCTAAAAATTACATTCTGAGCTTTTGTTTAGTTGTAAACACAGGAGTTAGGAGTTAATACAGGAGTTACACTTTTAGCTGAAAAATATTTTCCTTCAGTGTCCAGTATGTTCTTCTTCACTCTTTAGTTCATATTTTGATTCTGTTGAACTACACATATAATTGATATCAAGGCAGATATTCTCATTATAGCATCATATAGCTGACTATATTGCTTCATCTGCTACTTTTGCTGCATTTTTTTAACGTCACTTCTTACCTCAGGAGATGCCCCCAACCCCCAAGACGGGAGGTCTGTCAGGGACAGTCTCCCGCTGTTAGGTGCATATGTGAACAGCCAGGTCAGGAGAATATCCGGAGCAGTCGTCCTAAAATGATCTAGATATTTTCAGGAGTGCATATGTGAAAACAGCTTTAGAAAGGTTGGATCATCACACAGCCAGTGCACAGACTATGTTTTTGTCATTTTGAGTTTTATTCCATTTACTCAAAGTGTGTTTTATCCGTCAGGGTCTGAGGTTGGCCTAAATATCATGCTCCTTAGGGTTGGTTTCCACTCCTGTCTATCTGCTGGGCTTAGTGGCCAACCAGCCGAACCACACGGAGCTATTAGGTCTCCAAACTCTCCAAACCTCAGTCTAAATTTAACCTTGTTCTCCCCTCTGTTTCCCACTCAACTGCACACTTACATCTCATTATGGCCTGCTGTTTTTGAAAGGCCGTGCAGGAGCATCTCTCATAGAGTGAAATGGCCATATTGTTCCCTCTTTATTTTTCACTGATTCATTCTAGCTCATGTTACTAAAGAGCCTCACAAAACAATAGATGATTATATTTTTCTGTTATGGCAACAAGATCTGCATGCCATCGCTGTTAAATTCCAAAATAATAATGTCACACAGATGACTTGTATTTTGTTTGTATTGACCTGAAATTCAGAGTGTTTTTTTAAGTTTGGTTTTTGGGCTTTTTATGCCTTTATTTAGAGACGGGAAAGTCGATAGGGTCGGAAATAAGGGGGAGAGAGAGAGGGGAATGACATGCGGGAAAGGTGCAACAGGTCGGATTTGAACCTGGGCCGCCCGCTTAGAGGACTACAGCCTCTGCACATGGGGGCAAGCACACTAACCACTACCCTACTTCTGCCCCATTCAGTGCCTTTTTGAAAAATCGCAAGGACTGAAAACTTTCAAGAACTTTTTCAACCACATGTAAAAACTTGCAGACAGAACTGCACTTCATAAATAACTTCACAGGGGGGGAGGAAGGCCAGTCTTGTAGTGTGTTTTGTACAGGAAAAAAGCTGCTTTCTTGACCATGTGCAGCGTTTCCCCTACCATTATATTAGGGGGGCGGCCCAATTTAAGTAGTGTGCATTTTTTTTGGTAATTTAAATAGAAATAACCAAATACTGGGTGCCTAGGATTTTTATTTCTAGTTGCTGTGGTATTGAAACTAGTATCAATACAGTTTTAATTTTACTAGTATCATATCTAAATGTAGGATTCTGGTATTGTTATGTCCATACTGCATGATATGTAAATCAAAAAAAAAAAAGTGTGACCGACCTCAAGATTGAAAGATTTCAGAGGAGATATCCGCACACCAATTCCACTTGGTTTAAAATCCTCAAAAGAGTCCACAGGATGAGATACATGCAGACATATTTTCTTTAACTATGACATGAGTGGACAAAAATATATGTGCTCACAGGGCAAAAAGGCCTCAGAATTTGAAAAAGTAATGAACTCCTGAATTTGGACAATAGTGATGAAACCCCTAATGTGTGTAACAGCAATGCTACAACATGTACAGATGAACAAATGCATGTAAGTAAATGTAGCCTTAAAAGCAACCTTAAACTTTTTTCAGGCTACAGATTCGCAGCACTGGGATCAAAAATCCATTCTTCAAGTGTAAAGCCATGTGATATTTCCCAGCCATTTAAATTCGTAGTGCTCAACTCTCCATAGAAACTCCAGAGCCTTGGCCTGTACAATAACACACACACACACACACACACACACACACACACACACACACACACACACACACACACACACACAGCAAGGAATCTGTGTCTTTAACATCCTCTGAGATTACATCGGGGACATTGCCTCGACATGTCATTACAGGCTTCCGTGGCCGGTCACTCGATGAATGTAGTGAACTGCTTTTCACCTCCCTTAACCTCTGCAATTGCATGTGTGGGAGGACATCCACCAAAAGAGTAAGTCTCTTTGTTGACTGTGTTGCCAGGATTACAAGATCAGCAGCGAAGACCACACCTTTGTCTGCATAGTACAACTGCGTCTGTTTGGCTCACAAAGGCTATCCTGTTTTTTAAGGCTGATTCTGGGACACATGCAGAAACACCCACTGACCTAGCTTGTTTCTGTTCCATCACCATACATGCATGGCTGACTATTATATGCACTAAGCTGGCCCCAATGATATTCAAGTCAAATTAGGCACTATTGGTTCACTGAAAAGTGCAAAAAATAAGTTGATAAAGCCTAATAATTCAATCAAAGCCTGTCAGCAATCCAGACTATGCTTAAAAATAGTTGAAAAAATGTTGTAGACTTTGCTAAGCATTGAAAATCATCACGCAGGAAAACCCTGAAAACAGACTGTGTCTTATATTCTGGGTTTTACGTTACATGTAGCTGTTTTTCAAGCCGCAGGAACTTCTTCATAGTTCTTAGAACTGTTGGAACCCTCCTCCTTTTTAGTGATTCTGCACTGCTGGAGCTAAGAACTATTTTACTTCCTAGAACCCTGCTAACAGGGACCTTTTTAGCTCCTGCTTCAGAGTAGATACCATGGTGGTGTGAATGCAGACAGAAAAAAGGTTCCCATGGTATGGAGTTCTCAAGGAACTCCCTATGTGGATCTCTTCAAAAAGTCCCCAGAACTATTTGGTCCAAAACACCCATTGATAAAAATACAGAACAAATCACCAAATGTTTCAGGGGCAATTTTGGGCATTGCAGCAACACAAAGACAAGTAGCAAGCAGGTAAGAACAAATAAAAATTGGCACAGAATCAAATAAATACAAATAAAATAAGAGGTTTATATAAAGGAGTAAAGTGAGCTATACAGGACATTGAGATGTTCTGTGCAGTGAACGACAAGTTAAAGTGACAAGTGATGATTTAAAGTGAGTTGGTTTGAAGTTTATGTAAAGCAGAATCACATACAGTTTGAAATGAGGTAGTGACATATCCGTGACAGAAATCCGTTATCCGATCTGAAGTGTGGGATTTGTGACCCGTGACACCACTAATATCGGGTATTTGGTATAATATAGTATGAGAAGCATTGTGAGGAAGTGATATATAAGGTGATCTGTAATCCGCCCCATGTACAGAGGCTAGTCCTCATCGCAGCGGCCATGAGTTCGAACCGACCTCCGCCCTTTGCTGCATGTTGCCCCCCACTCTCTCCTCCCCACAGTTTCTCTCTTCAGCTGTCCTATCTGATAACGGCAAAAAAAGCCCAAAAAATAATTCTCTGTATTTTGTTGCTGTCAGGTGCTAATGTCATTTATTTCCGCTCTTACAGCAATATGCTTTCAGTGATGGTTCAAGTTAAAATGAGCATTGACAAAGTTACTGCCATCAGGACTTGTTGAGCTTCTGACGAGTGAGCTGTCATATTCTGAAATGAGGTTACTTTTCTTTCAGCAGATTGCTAAACTGAGACTGCAGCTGCAGCGCAGCAAACAGGTCAGCCGGCAGAGCAAAGACAGGGAGCAGAGCTCTCTGCAGCTGTCCCAACAGACGCAGCATGGCATTGCATGCCAACCACAGGTGAGTTGTTATTCACATCAATATACATGCCTTGCCAACTGAGTCACCAGCATGCTCTTTAAACACAAAACATTAACCAACCCTGACATTGGTGATGCAAGATTTTAACCCGTAAGCAATAATATGATAAGGTAGCTTAGCAGCAGAGCAAAACGCTTACCAATGAAACGGACTGTTAGCAGCCATATCACAGCTGCTCGAGATAAGAGAACTTAACATGAATATAGCTCGGTAAAGGAAGGTGGGTTTTGTATTACTAGATTAACATGATCAAATTGTCTATCAGGGTTTTCAGTACATTATGAAGATGTTATTTATCAACATTATTCGAGTGGTAGGTGTAGCAGGCTTGTATATACTATAACTGCATTTGACAGAGAAGGTCTAGTTATTGAGTCCCCATTCTGACCAGTTCTTTAAAGAGGAGAAGAGACTGGGAATGTGTCTGGACATGCCCTCTTCGCTCTTTGTTTGCAGCTCATTCATTAACAAATGCCCGGCAACGATACACATCTACTGCTGTGGAACGATGACATAAACAGTGATAAACTACGCTCTATTCTAGCTCCAGTTAGATCACAATCATAGCAGTGTTTTGTTCCCTGGGACTTTTAATCCCACTTCTGTAACATGTATTTAAACACCCAAAAATAAATCTCATGAAACTGAGCGACAAGTCAATACAGCGAGCAGAGCTTTGTGCAACAGAGTGTAAAAAATAATAATAATGAGTGTTGTGTATTTTATGGCCTGTTTCCTTTTTGTATGTTCCTTAATGTATTAAAAAAAAAAACAAAAAAAAAACATTTCAATTGTCTTTTCAGTACAAGGGAACTTCGTCAGCCTTGTCGGCAGTCCCGGTGCCAAAGTCCCTCATATGCCGAGTGCCGAGCAGTGTGGAGGGCATCAACCACGAGCTAGAAAATGTGTTTATCAAAGAGGACTGGCAGCAGGGGATACAGGTATGGATGTGTACACTAACACCATCAACATTTTAAATAGCTCTTAAAATTATTCAAAGGGTTTTTGAAGGGTTGAAAATATCACATAGTTCAAGTTCCCCTCTTGGGTTAATCCTCAGTTTGGTGGTGTACTGTGCCGACTTTATCAGGGGCTGACCTTTTTAGGAACATTCTGATTGGCAAAGTATCCTTGTGTAAGGGAGAAGTGACTGCTTAAGTTTCACCTAGCGTTTTTTTCTGAGCGCCAGCGTCTTTTTTCATTTGTTCTCAGTGAGTAGAGAGCGATTGCAGCCGCCTGGAGAAAAAGCACAGCGCCCAGCGTCTTTTTTCTGAGCCCTCCACCTTTTTTGTGTGTGGCCGCTCTGAGCACTCAATTTGAAAATCTTTCAACTTTCCAGAAAGGCGTTTTTGACGTCACTAGCACTCTTTTCCAAATGTATGATATTTCCCTTATTATTTTGCTGACTACAGATTGTGTCTTGTACCCACATACCCCATTTACTCCGTGTCTTATCAGGAAATAAACATTGTAAAATATAAAACGTACAGTGAAAAGTAACGTTGAACATACAGCGGCAGTTGTCAACAGGCTGTTGTCATAGGGACAGGATGGAGGTGCAGGGCTTGTCTTCACAGAGCACAAACACTTCATGCAAGTGCTCCTGAGTGCACAGCCAGCACTTTTCTGCCCTTTAGGTGGACACGTGGCCTAATGATACCAAACTGCTGCAGAAGAAACAATGCTAGGCCTCAGTGGCCTAGTGGTTGGTGCGCGTGCCCCATGAGCTGAGGCTGTAGTCCTCCAGGAAGGCGCACGGGTTTCAGTCCGACCTGTGGCTCCTTTCACATATATCGTTCCCCACTCTTTCCCCCCAGTTTCTGGCTCTGTCCACTGTCCTGTCTCTGAATATCAGGAAGTTCACCTTTTTTAAAGAGCTATAAATCCCGAACATCTGTATATTATTTGGTTAACCTTTTAATTATTTTTTAAAGCCATAGAACACAAGACACAGAATACTAAATTAGGTATTTTTTTCTGTTTATGTCTTGTGAGTCTTAGGCTGGTTCTGGGTAACCATTTTGTGATGTTGTGATAAGGCTCCTAAGCCATAACATCAGGAGCTTTCCCCTTTATTCCATTCTGCTGACTTGACACGAGTGCAGTTAAAGCCACAATCAGTGTAAGCAAAAGTGCTTCACGTTCACAACCAAAACAACAAGAATGGGAGTTGCCACTGCTGTTCACTTAATGGACGCAGGCTGAATGGCAACACGCACGTGTGCAGTGTGTGACTTACATCAAACACCCACACCCAAACACCTTCTGTAGCGTTAACTCGCCTGAGAGGCTGCACTTTTACAAATGTGTTGAAGACTTAAAACTCTGACCATTTATTTTTCATACATCTGCCAACAACTGGACTAAATATTTAAATATGTTGGTTCCAAATTTTTTATTTTGTGATTATTTTCTGTAGATAATCAACTTCCAACTTTTCAACTGTCACCTTTATTTTCCCTGAGGGGAAATTTGTTTTGCAGCCAGGTGAAAACATGAAAAAGAAACGTATAGAAACACAGGCACATAGACTCAGACAATAGACAGTGAATGACATTTAATACATAAATACAATAGTTTATCAGGTAACAACAGGAAACTGAGAATGTGTAAAAACGTCCATAATACCAGAATAAAAAACCCATTACCAGTCATCAGGGCCATCATTGGAGTTCAGAAGCTTGATGGCCTGAGTAATAAAATCCGTTTTAAACCTGTTGGATTTGGCTTTTGGCAATCTGTATCTCTCCTTCCTGAGGGCAGATGCTCAAACTCACCAAACAGAGGCAGTTGAGGACACAAGCTTTAGCTGAAGCTCTCTTTCTGAAAGTTAGATAGCATTTTTTGGGGGGCTTTTTGTGCCTTTTAATGGAGAGATGGGACAGTGGATAGAGTCGGAAATCAGGGAGAAAGAGAGCAGGGAATGACATGCGGGAAAGGAGCCACAGGTGGGATTCAAACCTGGGCTGCCCGCTTGGAGTCCCAAAGCCTCCATACATGGGGCGCACTAACCACTGTGCCACCAGTGCCCCACAAAAGTGAGATAATTTGACAAACAGGCGGACATGTTGTCATCTGGACTCATTTATTTTTCTCTCTGCCTCAGTTAACTTTGACAAACATAAACATGTAAATACCTTTGATCAAAAATACTTTATTACATGCACACAAGCACAGTCTTGTAAAGTCACTTACAGTATTGTGAGCCGTACAGTTGGACAGCATTTATCCTCACTCGCATTGAATTAAACCGCCTAGAGGCGAGGAGACCTGTAAATCTTGTCTGATGTGGGTAGTAAACCTTGGCAGATTCTGTTAAGCTCCCCTCTTAGAAAGTAACACACACACACTCTCTCTCAGTTTAAACACACATACAAACACATGCACCACTACAGATTTACAGCCTGCTGTGCACCAAGGCTGTTTTCTTTTTCCTGCTCTCCCATTTGAATCGGCTGTGCAAAAGCAGAACTGCTCTGCACATCACACTGCTCGTCTTCTGTGAAGTATTACCATCTGGTGTGATGTTTGCTTTCCAAATTGCCCTTTTAACAGACAGACAAACACACCAGAGGTGTTTTACCTCCAGCCATTTTTAGATCTAGGAACGTTATAACCGATGCTCTTAGCTCGGAGCAACAACAACTGCACAGGAACATTTCAACAGGTCATCTGGGCTTTCAAGGACACATCAACGCCTGCATGACAGATGCATGATTGAATTTGACCCTTGAGTTATGATCCTCTTTAAACGCTACGACCACCAATCTGCTGTTTTAGGATCATTGTGAAGTGAACACATGACCTCTCACAAACTCCTCCGCACTCTGACCCCACAGACCATGGATGTGGTAGATGGCCGCCGTGCTCCCTTCCCTCCTCATCACTACAGCAGCAGTGGGGACACACGTGACACGGACACACAGGCACCTTCGAGTGGTGACTCCAGCCCGTTGCTCTGCCCGTTCAGCTCTGACCACCTCCAGTCCCCCGATGGAAGCCCGTGTTCAGCTGAGGATATCGACAAAGGTGGGCCCTTGATAAACAGTTTCAGTGTTGTCCTTTTTAAAGGGAAATTGTTTCGAGCTGTGTCAGGAGAGCCAGCTCTGACTGAACTGTCAGCTGTCCAGTTGCATTGTGGGGGATGTAGTTGGCTGGATTTGACAAGGAAGAAGAATGCAAGGGTCAAAGGAAAATATATTTGGATCAGCTGTATCAATTTGATCTTTAACTGTCCAATACATAAAAAAAACACGCTCTCTCTCAGTCATGTATGTGGGTACCCAACAGTTCCTATCAAAACTTCTCCAGGACAGCGCTCCGAGAACTTCAATGTCTTCTTTTAGTGTGGCAGTAGAGTGTTTGCTAAATCAATGTTACATCAGCTTTAGGGGTGCAGCTGTTTGGTCTGTTTGAAACCAACTCTAGTGCACTTTGTCAGATAGTTTGTTTGTTTTTGGGGCGGTGAGAATGCTCAAATTAACTCTGGGGCAGACCAAAGAACCGAACTCTGGTCCGCTTAAAAATTGGGTTCTCGGTTCCCTTCTAAGTGTACAAGAGTCCTGTTCGCTGTAGGTGAGATAGCGCTACATTACTGTACATATTTGTGCAGTGGGCAGGAGTTTGCTCTTGTGTCACGTTATCAAAACATGCATCAATATCATTTAATTTTCACTAGTATCATGTCAAAGATTAAAATTTGGGTGTTGAGACAACCTTCGCTTTAATTTGCTGATTGCTTGCGCGGGTCTGGAGAGATCTTTGGTTTAAGTTGATGTGATTGTTCTGAGGTCGTCAAACTATTGACAGACACTAGTATGAACAACTACAGCCAGCACATGTTTCAGTTTGGTAATGCTAGCTGACATCTAATTTGTTATTTGGATCACAAGTTTTTACCATTTTAAGAAGCAGTGTTCTTTATTATAAGTTAGATCTTATTTCAGTAAAGACACGCAGGAAATACATACCCACACCAACTTGAGTATTTTTTTTTTCTCAGAAGCAATATGAAAATGTTATCTTCTTCTGATGTTCCTTTCTTTAATGTATTTCCAGACGGTGTGTGCAGTTCTCCTCTCCCAAAGTTCGCCACTTCTCCAAAACCTAACAACAGCTACATGTTCAAACGGGAGCCTCCCGAGGGCTGCGAGAAGGTCAAAGTGTTTGAGGAGCTGGTGTAAGTTTTATCTTTGTTTTACTTCAGATTTTCATGAATATATGAATCAAATTAGAGAACAGTTTTTATGATGATCTATTCCTCTTTTCTAATCCATCCCCATTAGTCAGTCCTGTTTTATTTTGTGTGTAGAAAGAATTAAAAGATAAAAACGATAGGTTCTTTTTTCTGTTTTCTGACCTGCTAGATGATAAAGCATCACGGCTGTTTAGCTTATTTGCATTGTGGGTGGCAGAGATGAGTGCGCAACGGTTTTGTTTTGAGTAAAAACATGTTGTTTATCCAATAGTCACACAAATAAAAAAATAATACTGAGCTCTTCTTTTGTATTCAGGTCTGGCAAATCAAAAGGCTTCCCCCTCTTCTCGTGCCCCGATAAAAACAAGGTGAACTTCATTCCCAGGGGCTCTGCCTTCTGCCCCGTCAAACTCCTCTGCTCCTCCCTCTTCTCCCCCGTCTCTCCATTGTCCTGCTCCTCCGCCAACTCTGGTCTCCATGGCAACGACAGCCCTGGGCCTCAGGTGACCCCAACTCAACCCACTGCACCACTAGCTACCTTTCCGGCCTCCGCTGACTGGAGCACCGAAACAAGCACAGGCGTAAACACAAACAACAGCACAGACAGCCAGAGTCCCGACACAGACATGGGGAAAGACGGCTCCGCACAAGTACTCCTCACCAGCTAGTCCTCAGGTATTCATGAGCAAACCGCCTACAGCTCAAACAACCTCAGGTGGTTTGGTCTTAAAACAAAGAGAAAAGAGAAAAAAAAAAAGAAAAACCGCAAAAAATAGTCCTTGCACTCCGTTAATCCTAACGTCAGCCAGCAGGGAGTGCCCAAGGTTTAAAAAAAAAAAAAAAAAGACAAACAAACCAGCACTTTCGCTCGGTCAGTGTTTTCTTCCACTCTGCGTGAACTCAAGAAAGCTTGATGGTTTTGTAGCTGTCAACCAGACTTAAGAGAGTGAGCTGACCTTGGGCACAGCTTCCCCTTTACCCACAACTAACTTAGCCTTCTCCTCTGAACCCCGACAAGAACCCTTAACAAGAAATAGCTTTGCTTATTTTTGCAAAAAAGAGAATACAGCTCCAAATATTGTGTTACATAGTGCCTGCAGTTTAATCAAGAAACAATGAAAAAGGAAACCTAAACTTTGAAAAGAGACAACACTGAGGTTGTCGGAGAAACATATTCTACTCATGTAATCTAACCAGCTTCTTAGCTGTTCAGTGTTCAGCGAGCTAACAACTTTAGTATGTATACATAAGCTTTTTTTGACAGGATGGGAAAGTGATTAGTTTCATATTTTTACCATATCAGGATGTCTTACAGTCACAGTACATCGCCCCACATTAACCACAATGTTTGCACTTGTTAAGACCTGGCTCAGAATGATACAAGCCATGGCCTATTTTCTGTTTGTTTATTTGATAGTGTTTGTAGCACAGTTGTCTTATGTGAAACCAGCGGCTGCTTCAGTGCAGGCTACACCCCCGACAGGCATACAAGCCAAGATGTGAGATCTGCATTCTTAGTCTGGTCACTTTTTTAAAAACTTGGTTAGCTCAACACAAAATGCATATCAGCTGTTTTATTTTCTCCTCAGTGACCAAATAACCAACCCCCCCCCCCATAACCTTGTTTTACGCCCCTCGTTACACAGAACAGTAACTCAGGTGAAGTGGAATGTACTTGCTCAGACGATGTTGCCTTTCAGAGTGTTTGACTTCCTTTCTCCAGGAAGACATTCCAGTCTTTTGCAGAACAGTTGTATCCCCCTCCCTCCGCCCCCCTGCAGAGTGGCGTTATAACGAACTGAATCAATTGATTGATGTCACAGGTCGTGACACGGACGACTTTATGAATTAACCTGTTCAGGTTAGAGTTTCAGGTGCTTTGAAACATTCCACAGATCACTGTTGCATCGGTCAGATGCGGAAAAACTCAAGTAAATACAACTAGCTACATAAGCTACACCCGCCTGAATTCAGAAGTTGACAAATGTGTCATTTCTCCCCCCCCCAGATCCTGCTTTCGTTAAATATGAACCAAAGTACATAATGATGATGATGAAACGACTGTCATATATCAGGGACCAAGGAGGCCTCTTATTTTGGCGGCAGAAGCAGGAAGTTGATGTGCACTTGATGTGATGTTTTGTTTTTAAACAATTCGGCAACATGTAAACACTGGTTTCTAATGTTTCTAACAGGGGGGGTTGGGGGGGGGGGGGGGGGGGGGGGTGGTGATCCTAAAACCAACGGCGGAGCACTTAATGTGGAAATGAGATGATAATCACTTTTTTGACCAATTTCTAAAACAATCAGAACTTAAAGAGTGCAATCGATTTTGTTTTGAAGTAAAGCTACACTAACGATGTTTGTGTAACACAGATCCGATATCAGATATGTCCAAACACGACCAGAACAGAACCAAACAACTGATTCGGTTATCTGGTGAATGTTTGATTCCAAAAACTTTGTTCCATTAAAACCCACTTACACTTAAAAAAAAAAAAAAAAAATATGAACAATATGCAACACATTCCACACAAATAAAGTTCAGATGAGTCACACTTTTTCTGCTTACAGCTTCAGGAGTTTCAATCAAACTAAAACTGATTTCATTCACAAGCTCATTTTTGCAGTGCGGATAAGTAAACGGTTGCCATGTTCGGCATTGATGATTCAGTTCTCCTGTGTATTACGCATTTTTATGTAGATCTTGTGTGTGTGTTTTTCAATAAAGAAAACAGAAAAAAAAACCCAGTTTGTTTTGGTATGTAATCTTTTCAAAGGCAGAAACATCGGTTATTGATATGAAGCATGGCATTTACACACAAACAGGAGGTCACAGTAAGGCAGTCCATGGGTTTGATTATGATCACTACTGATGATGTCACACGGCGTCAACAGGTAAAACATGAGTCATTTGAGATGCAACCGAATGACAAAAGAAATCTGTTGTAATGTACTGTACAAGGAATCAAATATGATGAAGTTCTATGTTGTTAAAGTGAGATCTGATTAAGGCATTTACTCGATATACTTTCAGATTCTGCAGCGTTGCAGTCATACTTAGATCAGTACGACTGTTTTCATTAAAATCTGTCCGGTTAGTTTGCTACGAGGGGCGGCAGGAGGTCAGTCTGTAGGGTCTTGGGTTGGGAACCGGAGGGTCGCCGGTTCAAGTGCCTGGTTTGGACCAAGTCTGGAAGTTGGTCTGGTGACTGAAGAGGTGCTAGTTCACATCCTGAGCTCAGCCAGGGCCTTCAGCAAGGCACCGATCCCCCACCAACTCAGGACCGCCCCCTCACTCTGACGTCTCTCGATTAGTGCATGTCCACAGGATCCTGTTAGTGCATGTGTGTGCAGCATGTCTCAATATTAGAGTGTTCACAGGGTTAATAGAGAAGATCTTCTTCTGAATAACACACCAGTCGTTTAAATGTTTTCCATTGAAGCCAAAACTGAGCTTAATAATCACGTGCATAAAAAAACAACAACTTTGATGCAAAATCTTACACTGATAAAAAAAAAAAAACATGTTGTCCATTCAAGCACACTTTTTCTGATGACATAAAACAAGGCATGCATCATGCATCAACACAGCAGGCAGGGTTGGTAATTTTCTCCAGAGTCACTTTTTAAGATTTTGGTTGAAATTGTCTTTAGGTCCTGACAGAAATTAATAACTCATGTTCTCTGAAAAAATAATGAAAAAAATCCGTCATCTGTATCAGTTGTAAGCCTGTAAAAACTTCAACCAATGTCTGCCATGAGGTACCAATCTGATGAACCAATCAGACGCCTCCCTGTCTCCCTGCTCGCTCTCTACCTCTTCCGTGCACTAGCCCACACTCAAAAGGGCGTCACCGATGACGGAGTTTATTAACGACGTAGTTTCTTAACAATGCAAGAGATGAACTGAGGTCCACTTCTGGAGCAAAGTCTGCGCTCATGCATGTAAGTGAGGGGGCGTGGCTTTTGAGGGAGCACAGAGGGGAGGGGGTGGGTGTAGACAGAGCACTGAGGGAATACTACTTTCAAAATCATGCTAGCTCGAAAGTTACCAACCCTGCCTTTAACTCCAAAAAAGGGATAGAAATACAGCATGAAGCAAACAAATCTCAAAAACAACAAAATATCCACTTCACCTTTTGAAATTTGATGACTAATATTTCCTCACAATTCTGTTCGGTTTGCCTCCGTGTAGTGTTTGACGGATTGCAAAATAATAAGCGCCATTTAACTGATTTAACAATTCTCTGTAGCTGAGTTCAACATGTTCTGCTTTCTTTCTTAAACACGTTGTGATCTTTGTCTTGATCGCTTTCTCTTTGCATCTCACAAAGAAGTTTCACCCGTTTGAAATCAGAAGTAAAGGAGGTCAGAATTTAAAGCATGAATGCTATGAGAGGACTGATTTTCCAAGGCAGCTTATGTCAAAGGGCTTTTTGTTCCAAACTCGTACTCCAATAAAATTAAACTTTATAGCCCTACAAACTCGAGAAATTAAACAAATTAGCTTTCAAGAGATGAGCACATTAAAGCGTTAGTAATTGTAATCAAACACTGAGGTGAATGATATTCTTGAGATCCCATTCTGCATTATAAGTACTGTTCCTGAAGTGCGACTTCAAATGCACGGCTTTGACTTGTAACCAAGCTTTTTTACACTGAGGCACTGCGAATCTGAACTAAAGTAAAAGTAAAAGATGTGAGTACTTCTTCCACCACTGGAGTTAAATGAGTGAGAGGCTGATTGATCACTTGTCTGATTATTTCACTCTGTAGTCATGACGACTGTGTGTTGGCTGCTCATGTGATTTTTCTCCCTGCGCTGGTAGCAGCTTTATTCTGCTGCTGCCGCTCACAACGGTAGCCGCCATTTTGTAATCACTGTGGCGCCGAGGAAGAACTATGCGTTGTGAAGCTCGTGGTCCCTGTCAGTTTTTCCCACCGCGTCAGGATTGGAGAGGGGGTCCAGGTCGGCAAACAGGTTGAACCACGCTGAGAGGTCTTTGGATGTCCCTGCTGTCGTCTCTGTAAAATGAAAGTTAACAAAGGTCACTACAACCCCGTTTGCACCAAGCAGTCGGGTTCAGTTTGGTTCGGTATGGAACACATTTATTGGGGTTTCGTCATTCAAAAGTTGGGTTCTTTGTTTAATTTATTGGCTGTCTACACAATGTCCTGCCGCTGTGATTTAGGGATGTGTAAGAGTACGGTTGGCTTTGGAAACGCAAGCAAGATCAGGGATTACCGTACCAAACTGTACTGAACCAAACCTGACTGCTTGGTTTAGACTCGGGGCTTTAGACACACGGCTGCACATGTACTGAAGAAATGGAAATAGAAACACCCCTTGCATCTGGCTGACGTCCAAAGTATGAATGGAAACAAACCCACAAGTTCTTTTTTCAAAGTACCCATAAACACAGGTTTCGGTTGGACACAAGCCTATTCTTATGTTTTACTCGTTTGGCCCGGCCCGTACCTTTCACCGTCTGCTTAGGAGGATTCTGATTGGCTCCAGATGAGTGCTCGGTTGCCTCGGCGACGGGCTGTGGACTGATCCCAGCCCAATCTGAAAACAAGAGAGAGGCAGATTTAGATTCATCAACAGGGGACGCTTTCACGTGCCAGAGGATGATTCAACAAATAAATCATCACACTCCCTCGCTGATCGCTTTGCTGTTGTGGACGGATTATGTGCAATGAGTGCACAAACAACATCAATCAAAACATTTATAACACATCGGACATCATTACAAGCTTTTAAATACAAGTCAGATTTCTGAAAGTACAACCATGAGCTGTTGTTTCAGGCACATTTAGTTTGCTTTCAGAAAACACATTTTACCATGTTGCAACACTTTACACCACCGGGGAGGATACTGGAATGTGTTGTTGTTATATTCAGCACCAAACAAGCTCCGAACACAAGCCGTCCAGCAGGCTTCAAACACCAACAAACCTTTTTTAATCTTTTGGACTTTTTGTGCATTTTGCTATTTCAGCCCCCGCATCCTCCTCTTACGTTACCTTTTGACTTGTTGAGATGCACGATAGTCCTCGTGAAGACGGAGAAACATTGACTAAAACATTCTTCCGAGACACTTCTCACCACGATGACGAGGCTAAATGCTTCTAAGAATTGTGTAAATTTATAAGTACTGTAATGTTACAGTGTGATTGCAGCTTATTGGATGCATCTGAATGTGCTTGACTCACAGGGATTTTTGGGGATTTTCTTCCTTGAAGATTTGTCAAAGCTTTGTTTCACATTCTTGGTCTCAAGCCAAGGACTGCTCAGTCGAGATCTGTCTAGTTATTCGAACTCTATGAACCAGTTTTATTTGCAGGATTTGTCTGTTTTTGGGGCTTTAATCTTCAGGTCAAATGGAGGTCAAACGTTTCTGCTGCCATGTGCTGCTTCTTGCAGGAATGGCTTCTTTTCCTCTCTTGGCCATTCCACCCAAATCCTGGAAGTGCTACACCTACGCTCTTCTTCCTGCAATATGTTTGAAACAGCCCCCAAACTTCTGCTTCTTCAGTTATCTAGATTGACCTCAGGAACAAGCTTCTTCCTGCACAATGACCCAGATATCATGGAAAGCCCTTGGAAGTTTGCAAGGCTCTACATTTTCCTCTTTTTTTATGATGTGATAGTTATTGACAACAATGTGAAGTTGAGTCTAAATCCTTTAGTGCGAGACACGTTAGGGCAAAGAGGAAGATTAATAAGTGTTAAATGAGTTTGAAGCATGTGCCGGATATCTTGCATGCTGCTTTATTGTGACATGCTGTCAAAGATTTCTTTTTTTATTGCTCTTACAAGTCAGTCCCTGCCTGTGTGCTCTCCTGTCTTCACATGTAAAATGATTACAGCTGAATTACTTAAAGCTTTAAATGCTTCTTTACTTGTTCGTGTTCTTGACTGATCCTGGGACTGTTTCTGCTTTGCTTTGTTTGCTTTGTTGACCAGCTGGACTCTCAGCCTACCTTGCTAAACAATCACCATCCTGTGGTCCATATGACGCTTTCCTCAACCTGGAAAATTATCCGGACCTACTTCTATTCTAGCACTACCCTTAAGGCCCCGCGTCCACCTAGCGTTTTTTTCCGGGCAGAAAAGAGATGGCTGTGCACTCGGGAGCGCTTGCATGAAGTGTTTGTGCGCTGAGAAGAAAAGCGCTGCACGTCTCTCCTGTCTCTATGACAACAGTCTGTTGACAACGGTCGCTGTATGACCGACACTGCTCCGTTACTTTTTACTTTTTTTTTTTTTTTTTAAAGATAATTTTTACCCGAGCAGACGCGGAGCAAAGAGGATGTGGGTACAAGACACGATCCGTAGGCAGCAAAACTTCGGGGAATATCGTACATTTGGAAAAGAGCGCCGGTGACGTCAACAGCGCCTTTCTGAAAAGTTTAACGATTTTCAACTTGGAGCGGCTGCACAAGAATGGGGGAAAAAAACCGCTGGTTGCTGCACTTTTTGTCCAGGCGTACGATTTCTGTGTGAACGCTTTCTACTCATTGAAAACAATTGAAAAAGGACGCTGGCGCTCAGAAAAAAAAAACGCTAGGTGGACACAGGGCCTTACTGATCATGAAAATGGGATTACAGGAATATCACCGTTGCACCATGCAGTTCTGAATAGCGTCAGACATGTTGTTACACTAAACTAAAAAGTTAGCCTCGTTATTTTACTCGTCTAGTTCAGGTGTTATTTCTTTAAAGCTTTTTTTTTTTAAATGGGGTTACCGTCCTCACAACCCTCCAAGCTGGAAACAGACAAAACCAAATCAAGAAGAATCAGACGAGATGTCAGCAACCGGTGCTGGAGGCCGGATGAAATGGAAAGTTGTTGGCAATTACCTACGGGTAAGAAAATCTAATTGCCGTGTTATAATGGCCTCCTTCTATTACTTTGACAGACGAGGGTTTAAGACTTCATCTTCAAGCTTTTTTCTCCCTCCAATGCCACAGCAGGAAAGCAGAAAATCGTATCATTCATGGAAAAGAATAGAACTTACTTTGCAGTTTTTAAGCTGCTGTCAGGATCTTTTTGGAGGGTAATGAAACAGGTGAAAATGAGGATAATATGGGATCTTTAAGTTAGTGTAATAATGGTTAAATTGAGATGATTAGTAGGGTTTTCCCAAAAAGGATGATCTTCCTACAGATAGAAACCTCAAATTATTCAAATTAACCAACAAAAAACGGCTTAAGAGCTAAAGGCCGTAACCCTTCTCTGGTTTACACAAGCACAAACACAGACGACTCGATCATTTTCATACCTGACATGGAAGACTGCGGATTATTCAAGCTCTGGTCCCACAGCTGAGATGGTAGAAAGAAGGACTCTTCCCTTTGCTCGGCGTCTACTCGTCCACCCGACGCTGCGCTCGTTCCTTCCTCGTTGTCTCCGAAAACTTCGGTCCACTCTCGAGAGAAGTCGCCCTCGTCCACAGACATGCTGCCCAGGATCTCATTCAGTAAGGCCATGCTGTTCTTCTCCTCTCCCTCCAGGTCTGGATAGTTAGAGAAGGAGTCTGCATCCCCTGAATGATCAATAATGCATATTTCTATAACGATACACTAAAATACCTCATATTTAACATTTCATTTGGACCCTTATTCGTATATGGGACAACGTTTTACCAAGAAGTGTTACATTCTTTAACAAGCTGTTTGAGGTTATTTTGCATTTCCTTGATTTAGTACATGGAGGCTTTTTTTTTAAGGCTCTAGTGAGGAGTTTTGTCGTATCCATTCTTACAGATCTCTTGTGTGTTTTGACTATTGGGCCGGCAAAATTAGAGGTTTCTTCTCCAGCTGCTTTCCAGATGTTGAATGTGTTAAGAGTGTGAATTTTGTTTTCTTTTTAATAGAAAAATTTGAACATGAGCGGAACAAAAAAAAAACGCTGCAGCCAACATAAACCACATTTACGTCACATATTAAACGCTGTACAAACATAGCAGCCTTATCTCTTACCTTCTCGGGTCTTATCGCTGGTGTTTTCGTTCAGTGAGATGAGTCTTTAAATATGGAGAAATAGAGAACATCAGTTTAAAACATCTCCTGCATGCTTGGAGCAGCGAGCGTGTAGAAAAACTTCATTTATGTTCAGTCAAATCCAGTTCAGTGTCAGTGCTGGCATGCATGTGTTTTGTCTACCTGCATGAGAAAAGATGAGATAACTCACTGGTCGTCTGTGGTCTCAGCTTTCTCTGCGTCTTCTTTCGCCGCTTTAAATTTCTTCTTCCCTTTCTTCTTAGCTAGCTTCTCCACGGGGTCTCTTAATGTCTGAAAGAAGAACAAAGTATCTGATTGCAATGACTAGATGATTCTCCTGATGTAGACATTTGTCTGTTTATAGAGTTAAATAATCTGTACAGATAAATACACTGACCTTTAGTGAGGAGATCTCATAATGCTGACAGCCCTTGAAGCTCTCATGAATGGCTGCCATGGTGTGAGATGTCTTCTCCCAGAAGTGCAGAAGAGTCGTCTGAAAAAGCAGGAAAAGCCAAAGAGACACATTCAGCTTGTTGTGTTTTCACTCATCATTTATTTCCCATGTCTTGAGTCAGTATCTTCTTGTGTTGTCATTTAACGGACACATATCCTCCTCTTCTTCAACCAGTAAGTCTCAGAGCTCCTCAAAACATGTGTATGAAGTTTCTTGTTCTGAATCCACTCTGATCCTGTATTTGATCATGTCTCTATTTCAGCCCTGCTCAGAACAGGCTGTTTCTGTGTCTGTACCTTTAAATATGTAAATGAGCTGTGTCTGACCACACCCCCTCTCTGGAAGGGCTTTGGTGTCTCGGGCTTTCTCGCTCCATGTCCTATTGTTTACGGTGAGAAGGCAGACTCAGAGGGCAGAACAAACACCTAGCTGTGGGAGTGTCACCCACCTGGGGGAGGGGTTACTGCCCTTTGTGAGGTCATGAAGGGAAAATCTCCAAACGGCCTGTTTGAGCACACATTTTCTGAAAAGTGGAGCAGGCTAAAGACGGAGAGGATGGACTTTTCTCATCATTGGGGGGTTTGTAGACAGACTAGAGACACATATTAGAGTTAGAGAAACACGGTGAAGTGGATTTAAAAAAATATATCTTTAAATCTCTGCAGTCTGCACAGTGTCTTGTTTTTTACTGAACTATACTAAACAAACTTACTAAACAAAAAGAGAACTCCTGGGCGCCCAGTAGTGGGTCATTTCTTGTTTTTAATCACCAACAATTGCAGTTTACGTCCTGCACATGGTCTGGCAACGTTTCAGTCATGTCTTCTACTCTCTGTCCGTTTGTAAGAGACATCAACACAGCTTTAACACCTAAAGGACTTGAGAAACGTCCGTATTTGCTGACCTGTGAATTTGAATGGACCACTGCTGCATCTTTTTGTTAAAAATATGATGGAGTTTTTTTCTAAAGTTACAGACCTTTTTTGATACTAATGACCATTAAAAAAGCGTGCATTGTATGGATGTAAGGACAGAACAAGAAATACCACCTGAAGACGTCTGATCTAAATGTTGCTATTGTGATGGAATAAAAACTTTTTTTGTGGCAAGTTCTTCCTCAGCCTGCTGTTTTTCCACTGCCTTGCACCTTTGTGATGTGCTTATATCTATCCCCTTTTGCATTCTCCCCATGTTTGTCTTCCTGCTTCACAAGGTCGATCCATTGAAACCCCCCCCCCATGCACCTTTTACTGAGCTCATTGGAGTGAATGCAAACAACCTGGACTCGTGGTCTACCTGGTATGTGGTTAAAACGTGAGAGAGGAGGTTGCAGCGACTCGCTCCCAGCAGGTCGACTTTCTGGCACACATCATTCTTCAGTTTGTCAAAGCTTGTTTTGGTTGTGCGCACCTGGGCTTGAACCTGGGAGATAACAGATAAGAAAATGTCCCAACTGAAAGCAAACAAGCCAGTGTGTCGTATCGCACAAGTTTGAACAATGAAAACAAAACACTGGAGTCAAAGTCACAGCTCAGAGTGAACCAGAGGAGAGGCCGTCTGATGGTGCACTACGCCCTCTAGTGGCCTTATACTGTTACTTGTTTGATTTGACTGATCTGAGTAGTTTGTGTTGAGGTAAATAAAATGGTGAAATTAACCTTTTTGTGTGCATGTCAGAGCTCTGGAACATGCCAAACTAAGTGAAATATATTTTTACTTCCACTATCCGTAATGCCATGTCAAATATAAGACAAACCTTGCGGAACTTCTCCATCTGTTTTTGAGTGTCTGGATCGAGCTCCTGAGACACGTCCTTCATCCAGAGCAGCGCACCTCGATACTCGGTCCTGGACTGCTCCATTCGGTTCACCGTCAGCCACGTGTCTGAGATCGCTCGATAGCGAAACGTTTCGACCTCCTGGTACAAACGGCACAGAGGGTTCCTCAGAGCCATTCTGTAGGAGGAGGAATCAGATCAAGGATTAAGATACAGCCCGACGTGCATTAGTTTATCCAAGTGCTCGATATGTCTTTGCACACAAAATGTTCTGCGCACACACAAACACACACATCCATCCAGAATAGTTTTAAAAAGAGGCTGATGAAAATCAGTTTTAAGAAAGATCCAGTGCATTCAGTGCAGTCTTCAGTGTTGAATCACCTTTAAATGCGTTTTAGTTGTAGGGACTTTAACCCTCCAAGCTACTCTGCCCCAATGCAGCTGTTACTTTTCATGTTACCTGTGTGGCTGTTTCATGAGGATTTAGCATAAATCTCTCAAACACTGACAGATGTGTTCATGTTTGGTGCTCACCTCTGTTGAGAGGAGAAGCAGAGCGCTTTCCCAGTTGCCTGCATGATCTTTCCCGCCCTGGTTTTGTCCTGCGAGCCCTGTGAGCGCAGAAAACGACCCAACTCGTTCTCCTCTTGGGACAGAACTGCAGACGGGGAAAGAAGATACCATTTTTACGCTTAAGATCTGAGATGGATGAGCAATTTCTTATTAATAAAGGTACGCTTTTAAATGATCTAAATATTAACTCTCCACTCTGAATCACACCAAACTCTGCGAACCCATTCTTTGAACAGGTCGTATTTTAATCTTCATTTTAAGGTTTTATCAACACTGAGCTGTTTATCGGACTCACAGCAGATCCTCCTCTGGTACTGCTCGATGACCTTTAGCAGCTCCATGCACGTCCTCTGGATGGAGTGGAAGACCTGCAGAGCAAGAAAATCAATATCATCTCACAATGAAATCTACAGTGTGAGCCAGTGATGACAATAACTATCAGACCTATTTGGTTTTTTTTGTACCAGGCTGTAAACATGTTTATCTGTGCTTTTTTTTTGGCTGTGGTGTGTGTATGTGACTTCCTGTGTTCCTGGAGCCAGCCTCAAGTGGACACTTGACGAACTGCAGGATTTTGCACTTCTGCGCTGCCTTCATTTTTCAAGACCGGAGGTTGTCACCGCACTAACCGAGACCAGAGTGCTCCGAGACCGAGACAAGACCAAGACATTTAGGGATCGAGACCAAGTCAAGACAAAGACCACAAATATCTTTGAAAAATCATCATCTCACTCACTTAGACCGTAACACCGGAAAGTTACGGCCATAACCGGGGGATAAAAAACTACAAATGAACTGAAGTTATTCAGTGTTTAAGAAAGAGGCATTTTCCTTTTAATCAAATTAATAATGTGGAAAAACATCCTTAATCAGTGGTGGTCTTGATTTAAAATCTGGAGTCCGACCTGTCGGAGACCGAGTAAAAATGCTTTCCATGCAGAGACGAGACCGTGACCTCCAAAAAGCAGTCTTGAGACCAGGACACTACGACACGGGAGCCGTTTGACTCTAAAAGTAGACGTTTAAAATGTCACATCACAGCTTTAAATTGAGCTTTGATTTAGCGTGTAGATATCCAGTTCTGAAATGGTTTCTTAACAAAGACGTGACTTCAATAAAGGTTGGATATTTCAGCCCATATGAGGTATCGATTTCAGCCGTTACTCTCACTTCCCTCCTGAAATGGAGGGCGTAGAGGATGCGAGCTGGAGAGGCAGCTTAATGTAAGATTTAAGCCTGGAGCGAATACTGTCACCGTGTGAATCAAAAAGCCATTTAAGTCTCTGCAGAGTCCACCCGGGGCCAAAGTATCCCCAGTGTTTGTTAACGTCTCTGCACTGTGACTGAATCCTAAAGTAACCTGACTTGACTCTCCTGCTTTTGAAACTCTCCCTCCCTCACCTCCAACTTGCCGTCCAGGTCGGCATCTGACGCCACCACATGTTCGTCCTCTTTCTTCCCGGTCACCTTGATGAGCGTCTGTTTGGTTTTCCAGTATTTCTGCTGGAACTTGTTCACCACGGACGAGTCCTGGCTCTGGATGAAGCGGTCGAGATAATCCCGGGAGTAGCCGCTGCAGTGACACAAGGAGTTGGATTAATGTTGTGGCTCTTTCAGCGGAAAAACACAGTTTATAAACGCTGAGAAGAACTCCATGACAGGTGTGAAACTGAGCGTTAACAAAGAGCTGTACTCACAAATGTCCTCCCTCCATGTTTCACGATTACCTGAGGAGAAAGCAGAGCGACCTTTATAGAAACTTTGAAAACATCTGAGGGCTCGGATACGGTTGTTTAACTTTATTTGGAGACATTTTTAAAGATGTTTAGAAAGATAAAATTCAGCTGTTTTTTTTATTTTTCTTCCCTGTGTTAACAAATGTGCATGACTGGATTACAGGGGTGGCAAAAAGATCGTCGTCCTGCTGGTGTGATAAGATTCATCAAATCGCTCGTGCCGTTTGTTGGAACAGATTTGCTCTTCCATTTTGACTCACCGCTCCACTACTTAACGACTCCTCAAGGTGGCCTTAATGACAACGAACGAGGGAAACACGTACGGACGTACAGTAAGTCAACAGCGGGATAATGTCAGACAGCGCTGAAAAGAAGTAAAGACATGAAACTGACACCAGTACTGCTGAATCCTGCACTTTGACTTTTAGGGGTCGTTTTGTTTCAAACAGTTCATCGGATATTTCTCTCTTTATATTTTTCTGATTGTTTTGCGGTGTAACAATTATCACAAAATTGCTGTATCGTGATATTCTCGTTAAGGTGGTCCATGTATCGTATCACCAATCATGAGTTACCCTGCGATTCACATCCCTACAGACTACGTAATGATGTACATATATGATGATTTGACGCACTAAAGGCGTACTGTAAATCTCCCTTCTTACGGTTGCATTAAATTTCCATACATAATTAAAAGTTTGCAGATTAAAATTAAGACATAAATGTGTGTGGATGGTTTGCTGATGGACTCTTTACACAGCAGCCTCTGTCATCAGTGTGTGAATGTGTAGGTGTGACCTGCGGAGTAAAAGCGCTTTGAGTAGTCAGAAGACTAGAAAAACGCCAAACAAGCTCAAGACCGTTAGCCGACATCTGGTGCAGATGAAAGTGTGATGACTGGCAACTGCTTGGGGCCCCAGAACAATAAGGGTCCCCTAAGGGCTGACAAACTTTAAACTCCAGTACAGCAGCGGCTCAAAATGTGCACATTTACAAGGACAGCATAAAACCTACCTAAGGGGGCCCCATCTGACAGCACTCACCGTCGTTGCCCTGCTAAGCGTTGCATGCTGTTAAAACACTAGAAAACGTAAAAGGTAAAAAAAAAAAGAGGAGTAAACGTCAGGAAACTGGCAGGCATGATGGTGATGAACGCTGGTTGGAGGGCCCTCCAATTAATTTCTGCTGAGGGCCCCAGCAGACTCTTGAATCGCCACTGCACCCTTATATTCATATGAAGGTGTAACTGAGGTCTTGTGACTGTTTCTACTCCTCCTCTTCCCTTTTTTGTTCAATCATCTACCAGCAGCAACAAATCACCACAGAAACCTCAGCTACAAATCCTTTTATTTCCCCTGCTCGTTAGTTCCATCTCATGCTGTCCATCCGCGGCGGGGAGGAAATGAATAAATAATGAGTCATTTACGTGCAGCTCGCGCGTCACGATTCGACTTGCTGTGATGATGCGATGCGATAAACATTTATTAACAAAGACGGAACATTTTGTACATTTTCTGCAGGGAATAAACACTAAATATTCTGAGTAAACCAGCAGTATGACAACCATACATCCGCACCGCACCAGAATAAACACACCGCCTGACTCATGCACATCAGAAGCAGCCTCTCCTCCTCCTCCTCCTTCTTCATCATCTTCATCTTAATCTTCGCACAAATATCAGCAAATAATCGATAGAATAAAAGAATAAGTTCACACGTACCTCTCCGTGTTGATAACATGTAGAAAAATCCTCCTCATAGATTCCTTGTCACCGCTGTGTGTGTGCAGGCCCTGCTGTACCGGAGTGTACACACAGCTGCTCATTCAGTCTGCTGCACGAAACAATGACGTCATGCAGGGCGCGCTCCCCCAGCACGTCACGCTCAAGTGTTTGTCTCGTGCAAACATTTATGTCGATTCAGCAAGCACTTATTGTCTCGTTGATGCAAAGTGCTTTATACATAAAAATATATATTTATTTATCTGAAATCTACGGAGCCCCTGAAGTGCCAAGAAGTAAAAAGGAAAAAAATCTTGTGCGCATTTTTTGGGACTTCAGGGGCTCCGTAGTAATCACTTAACACTTTTCAATCAAATATTTTTGCATGCGAAATAACAAAAAGGACCTTTTAATTTGTTCTGATTATGAATCAAACCACCCAGCGGTTCATGTCAGAACAGCGAAAGAGATAAAGTTAATTAATCAATTAACTGGATGAACAGAAAAGTCAAAATACGATTAATTTTTTGTTATATTATTTTTTAATTTGCAAAAACAATTAAACAAATAAACATACAGTTAATGTCAGCGGGGTTCATAGTTTTGGAAATATCATCTAAAGGAGTGTTTCTCAAATGGGGGTACGTGTACCCCTAGTGGTACGTGGCAGTACTGCAAGGGGTACATGACAAATGTCGTTTAAAAAAAGTTGCATCACAACAAACCAATAAAATGATTTCTAGGAAAATCCATACACTGATTAAAGATAATTTAATGAACAGAATATGTTCTCTATGCAACATCAAGTAGGGCACTGCTTCCAACTTGAGGATATTCATTTATAATATTGCATTATGTGCAAATTTTCCAGCCTGTGTCTAAAAGTAGGAGGCTCCTATTTGCAAACATTTCCTGTTGAATGCTGTCTTTGCTGCTTTTAACCCAATATCAGTCTTCACATTGAACAACATCCCTTGTCGAGAAGTCACATGGGTGCCAATCAAGATGGCAGCACAGTAACTTAGCTCCAGTTTATCTGCAGTTATATAACCTCTTATTCGCTGTAAGTGTCACAACTTTGTGACATGTCAAAGTATTTTAAAAGTGCAACGAGTAGCCGTGCTGCTAGAAAACAGAACCCACAGCTTGAGGGGCGCCGGGCAGAGAAATCAGGAGCCTTTGATCGCTGAGGTCAGCCGTATAAGTTCAACTCTAACTGCCGTCGCAACTGATGTAACTACAATATCCCTTGTCAGGTTACTGAGACGATTTAAGGACTGATTTTGCCCCCCAACAACACCCAATACGATCAAGGGTCAAAGACCTCATGTCTGTGTCCTCACACGTTTTTAAAATCAGTTAAGATGAAGAAGAGAAATCGTCTCATGTGAAGCCAGATTCAGAGTTACTGTTCAGTGTGTTCACTTGTGAAAAAGTATTTTTTCACATATTGGTTATTTACATGACAAAGAAAGATCTGATTAGTCCCTTAATCACTGATGATATTAAATGACGTGTTGAAGGTTTGCTGCTTCTCTACAGTCTCTCTCTGCACCTCCTCCACTGTTCAGTTCTGCGTTTGTCCAAATGATGGCAGTGTAACATAAAATAAGGCCGTCGCACCGTCTCGTAGTCCTCCTTCTCCTGCTTTTGGGGCCCCCGAGCTTTCATCTGTTGGCTTCAATTTATTTCATCACACTATAGCGCAGCTGATCTAATAGCATGTACATTTCGTTGTCACCTAAAGGGAATTTCTTGTCATGCTCTAAATTGATGTACCCGTTTGCAGCCTTGGACAGTATTTGTGCTGCACACTCTCGGGGTGTGTGTGTGAGCAGCATACCGCTCAGACAATGTTACAGATCAGCACACAGACCAACATTTAACCAGTAAATCATGGATTTATATTTGGATAAAGTGTTTCATCTACTGCTATGCAGATTGAATTTGCACCAAAGGATCGTAGCACCTTTTGATCCTCGATCGCCCTGAGGTCACTCTCTGCACATAAACAGCACCTTTTCATCCTCTCTGCTGTATGGGAACAGCCCATGTTGTGTTTACAAGGTTATTTTGCATCTTTATAGTCATGAATACGCCTGATTTCCCGAAGGGACTTCTCTGCATGCCTCGGCGCCCTTCCAAAACCCTGACCTCTGACATCACTCAAGGCTTTTGTTACATCTTAAGGAGAGGATATGATCTCCATAACGACTGGTGTCCTTCACCCCATCTGATCCTCCTCCTGCACTTACCCACCTTATCTCAGGTAGGAGATAGTATAGAAGCACTTAAGTAAGACAAGAGGACGATCAGGCTGTTCGGGGGTTTAATTCAATCAGTCTGAGAAATTCCCTGTCCCATATTGATCGGGGAGCCCGTTAGTGATGTTCTCTGACATTTCCTGATTCCGACTCGTGTGCTCATTCTGGAGATTCTCGTCTTATTTGAGACACACTTCTGTCGTATTCTGCTGTCTTCATGTGCACGCCAGCTGACCGACACATGTCATCCTGTTTTCTGGGACACAGTCTAAACCCGTCTTGAGCGTGCCCTCATTATGAACGTTTGCAGGCGCGCCCCCCCCCCCCCCCAACCCCACCCCCACCCCCACCCCCACCCCCCAGAGAGCACCCGACCCGACCCCAAATATTGCTCAATTGACTTTTTCCATCAGCAATAATGTGTGCTGATGGGGAACCATGACATTTACATTTGCACCACTCCGATATGATCCCTTGCTCGGCGCGAGTTTTCGACACAGACTATAGCTCAAAACAGGTCACAGGATCAAAAGTGTCTCTTGCCTGGAGGAGCCACTGAGTCGATCCTTTCCATTTCTGCACCAAATGGTGTTCTCTCTCTCTCTCTCTCTCTCTCTCTCTCTCTCTCTCTCTCTCTCTCTCTCCAGTAACTTGCTGGAACACATTTAGATCCTGAGTAGAACTCCTCAGTGCCCACTCATCACTCTGCGTGCTGTTTGAAGATTACTACGCTCAGAGACATCCTCACTGGGCATCCAGGCAGCTTAGAGGCCAAAATCCATAATCCCTTACCCTTCATGGGAATTCTCCATGCACTTCAACATGCTGAAATACAGCCCCGCTGCAGCAGCCACTCATGGTCGAGGAACTACTGCAGCCGGAGGCCCAGATAGATGGATGACATGTCTCAATGAATGTGAGAGAAGTGGAGGAAGTTAGATTTAAAAAAATAAGTTATATACCGCGGATAGCTTCTGCTCTGAAAATCTCATCTGAAGGGATGTTTCTCGCACGGCATTTTCACCTCTAATATGTGCACATTAAATCAGTCAGCCCACATGCACAGGTAACCATTTCATGTATACCATAACAGCCCACGGGGCGTTATTTACTCAGACTTCACGGGGTCTACCAGTCCCTTCAGTGAAGATATTTCCTCTGAGGCTTTAGTGCCTTATTAAAAAGCGTAAATAAGTGCAGCCGCGTGATTAAGCAATCTACATGAACGAGTGATACGTAAAGTTCAGCTGTTATAGCCAAAGCACCGGTGGGGTTTAATTCTTCCTGCTCGAGGCTACACTCTAATGCTTTCTTAGTCTGCTAAACCCCCATGTAAGAGCTCGGGGAGTTTGTCTTGCGGCAAACGAGAATAATAAAAAGTAATCTCGTGTTCACAATTTTCATTATGGAAGCTTTTCTTTACGCTTAACCCTTTGCCTTTTCTTTTTCTGTTTGATGAATACATAAAATGGATAATCAGACAAAGTCAAAAGGTGAAAACAGAATTGTATTCAAACATCAAGCTGCAGCATGTCTCGAAGCATTGATTTCTGTTTGATTAGTCACAATGATTCAAACAGATTTTTCTTTTCTATATATTTTTCATCGACCTTTCTGATGCTGTTCACGAGGTGACCTCGTCTCACAGACTTTATTTATCGTCTGTACATCTTCAGCTCTAACTTGGACAATGTGAGTGCCTTGTGAATTGTCATCGAGGACCTTGACCCTCTGTCACTTTCATTACAGTCCTAACCTGAACCAGAACAAACACTGGGGTGAAATCCTTTCTGCAGAAGACTAGACTCTGATGCAGTGGTTCACAACCTTCACAAAACTCTTCAAACACACACGAATTGTTGCTGTAATTATTATATTTTAAATCATGTGATCATTTTTTTCAACTGTCTTGCAAGTAAGCATTCATTTTAGACCACATTTAGGCTGTTCATGTCTATTATTGTGGACAGAGGGAGAAAAGCCAGGATGACATCTGTGCACAGAGTGAGGATTTTAATCTTTGCACAGTGCTTTCACACTTGCAGAAAACTCCTGAAAAACTCCAGATATTTCCAGGAGGAGCTGCATATGTGAACGCAAACAGCTGACTTTTTGGCTCGGACTTCACCTGGAGTTTCTCCTGCCAGACCCGGAGTATTTTTTCCGCAGAAAGTCCGAGTGAGCTGATGTGAGAACACAGCAGGATATAATCAGGAGAATTCACCTGGAGCCAATGGGAGAGGCGAGTGAGGTTTATATACTGTGACTGCTGCCACCGCTACGATCTCCGTGCACGTAATTTAACGGCTGCATTATGTTTCTGTTCTCCAGTATGTTGTTCTCCGCTCTTTTGTTGGTGTTGTCATTCCATTGGACTACACATAGCATTGATATAAAGGCAAATATTCTCATTCTAGCGCCGTGTAGCGGACTCCCCCTCCTGTCTGACAGGGATAGTCTCCCGCTGTGAGGTTCATATGTAAACAGCCAGATCGGGAGAATCTCCGGAGCAGTCCTCCTGAAAATTTTTCTAGATATTTATCTAGATAGAGGAGTGCATATGTGGAAACTACCTTTTTGTGGACAAAGGCAGGTAGCATTCCCTCAGTGCATCCCCGTCCCTCACACTACATTTTTTATCTCTTCAAACATGTTGAGCTCTAACTTAGACACATTAAAGGTCCCATATTATGCTTTTTCTGGTTTTATATGTCCTTTAATGTGTTTTCCAAGTGTCCTGTGCATGTTTAGGCACATCTATGTGCAAAAATTCAAAGTCCGCGGAAACGCGGATTCTCCTACGTCCTCCTGTTAGCTGTAGCATTAGCCGCATGTAACGCTCGGTTCTAGCCCCCCTCGATAAAAATCTGTCAGCCCGACGTCGTTGTCAGTGTGATATCACTGATCTAAGTCCATTGGCTCGTTGTGGCAAGCCCAGCAGCTCATGTTGAAATTTCCGAGAAGCGTGCTGAGCAACTGACCAATAACGACAGAGCGGATCGGCAGACCAATCAGAGCAGACTTGGCCCACGTGGGGTCTAACAGTGTGGGCTCAACAGAGTGCAGCTGACGGACTCAGAGCGTAGAGGGAGCAAGGAGGAGCAGTACATGAAAACAGACACTTTTTTCGGACTTTAGCTATTGTGAACGTACAAAACTAGGTACATACACAAAAAATATACTAACCCCAAAAAAATATACTAACCCCAATCCTGGCTCAAGGATTTTGTCTTCTAGCATTGATAATAATTCTCAGGATGAAAGCTTTTCTGTCTTTTAACTCTTTTAACTCTTTGCATTTTTTTTTTGCCATTCAAGTTCATATTTCTTTACATTGAAATGTAACAAAATATTCTAGCAGCCTGTGAACACAGACCAAAAAAGTTGACATATATAAATCCCGCCTCTTACAAGGCAAGTAGTCAACCATAGTTTGTGCTATCGAGTGGCACCTATGCCGCTGTGGGTCTATAACATGTCCATTGCAATGGAAACAAATAGTTTTGTCAACTTTTCTTTTGCAGTTTTTTTTGCCAACTTTTCTGATGCAGTTTGCAAGGACACCCCTCTCCCCCTCAGACTCCAGTTTTCAGTCTATAACATGTTGAGCTCTAACTTGGACAAAATGTCAGTGTTTGTGCCCTTGGTCAGCGAGTATCTGGCCCCTCTCTTCTGCACCACCGGCCTAACTTGTACCAACGCGTTTCAGCTCCGTCTCGCCCCCCCTCCCGCTGCTTGGCATGCTCCGTGGCACCGAGCGCTGAGGGCAGAGCGTGTCACCGAGCTGGCACCGGCCTGAACTCGTTCAAGGTTACTCTTTGATTTAATGGTGATGCATTTTTTAAAACCGCATCATCCCTCTCTCTCTCTTGCCACCGCGCCTAGTCCATCTCTGTCACAAACACTGGAGCAGCGTCTCACCTTTAGCAGTGGAAGCACCAGGAGAGGTTGTTTAAGATATAAATCAATGGCAAACGAAGCGCCCCGGCTGGCCCCTGATTGTTTTACCTGCCCGCCTGCTTTGGAGACAGGACGCTGAAGGAAACCGGGACTATATATTTAGAACATGACACAGGAAAATGATCCACTCGTCATGTAGACAGCTTTTTGAACAGACGTTAACACCGACTACAACGACCTGAAGTGTTGACACATAACCAGGTGTTGTTGTGAGTTTTAAAACCTTTATACTCCTTTTGAATACGTTTGAATAAGATTGAGAAAAGTAGCCTGGCGTTATTTGTCTCGTATAAATAGCATCACCTAGCTCTGTACTTCGCAGATGTTTTTGACAAGGTGATATTCAGTAATCATCACCTCCCCCTGCTGCTGTTTCACTAAATGTTCGCTGACAGCTTCACAAAAATAGACTCTCAACCAGTTGCTCTTCTTTCTCTGTGAACGAGCCTAATTGTCAAAGGGTTAGCAGCGAGACACACACACACACACCCACACACACACACCCACACACACACACCAACACACACATATTCACAGACAGCATTAAACTTCTTTTTCCCCTTCCTTAACTGAAATTAAATCTGAGCTGTTCAGACACGAGGACGTCCGCCTTTGTGTTGTGTGGCAGCCTGTTCTGGATGGAGATGAGGATTTCTGATAACAAAATAAAAAAAGAGATAAATCAGAGGATAGAGACGGCCCCATATTCATGAGCCGTGTAATCCTCTTATATCTCGTGTCATTTTTTTTGAAAAAGCAAACACATCTTTCACATCAATACTTGTGTCTGGTTTGATAAAACCGCCTCTCCCAAGATCTGGGAACCTGCAAACTGCAATAATTTAACAACATGTATAATGGTAATGATGTAAGTAAGTAAAACTTTATTTATATAGCACTTTAAAGCAATCGAACAAATCATACAGTGAGAAAAATGTAAATAGATAAATCACAACGTCGAACCAAGTGGCAACCTCCAGTCTTGAAAAATTAAGCCAATGAGGAAGTGCAAAATCCTGCAGTTCATCGAGTGTCCACTAGAGACTGGCTCCAGGAAAAAAAGCAGTTTTTACAGCGTAAATAAAAATGTTTACAGCCCGGTACAAAAAATGAAATAGATCTGATTAGTTATTGTCATCACTGGGACAAACTGTATGGGGAGTGATTTTTTAAAAACTGCTCTGTTTTGATTTTATGAACGATACGTGTTATCCAGAGTTAGGCACATGGCTGACATGATTGACAGGCGGGCGCGGTGTAACGGTTTGTCAGAAGGCTTAAAACCCGCCTCAGCTCCAGCTCTCAGCCTGTCGTTAGGTTGACTGAAAGTTAGGCTGAGACAGCATTTCCTGCTGCGACTTCATGTGGAAAAGTTACCTAGGGACCTGCAGGATGAATTCTGGGTAAAGTCGGAGGGAAGAATTCGGCTGTTTGCGACCTTCATGATGCTCTCTGGAGGTCAAAAAGCACATTTAAGAGCGTAATGGCCCCCTATCTTCTCCTTTATTGTTAAACTCACATTTTATAGGGATTAAATTAACTGTTATTTTAATTACTAATTAAACATTTAATGATTATTTGATTAATCATTTAACCCATTAAAGTCCAGATAATTGGAAAATGCTGCTGGTAGTAAGCTTAATGCTAACATAATTCTGTTTACTTTACACAAAGCAGAGGTACCAGCAGGGGCGATTCTAGAGTCTGTTGGGACCCTGGGCTAAAATGAATTGGGGGCCCCTTCAACCACCATTATGTCTACCGGTGTCCCGACGCTCTTCCTCTTTCTTTTTCTACTACCAAACAGATAACTCCTCGACGTGCTCCTTCAGTGACTTTCACTTTGCTGTTCACAGGAATACTGCATGAGACGCTAAGCAGGGCGTTGAGAGTGAGTGCTGTCAGATGGGGCCCCCTAAAGGCCCTGACACGCCAAGCAGACGGCAAAGAACTAGTGGTGACGAAGGCTGCCTGTGGCGCCTGTAGTCCGTTGTTATGATACCAGAAGATCATTTTCACACCGCTGTCGGTCACCACTCGTATTACAGGTAGCCTACTAATGGAGAATAATGTCTGATAATATAGCCTCTCAATGATTTTATCAATGATTTTCAACTACTTTTTTGTCAATAACTTTTCTGCATTCTTGTTAAGCACTTTGAACTGCAATTTAATTTGTCTGAAATGTGCTATATAAATAAAGTTTGATTGATTGATTGATAAAAAGTTGAAAATGGCGCTGGCGTTGTCAGCCCTTTGTGTTTTAGTGGAAATAGGAAAGAAGAGGAGGAGGAGACACATAAGGAGAAACCGCACTAATGGGTGAAAGCATGGATACAACAGCGGCATGCTCAAGGGGCTTTCCTGAACCTGTGTCGAGAGCTGGAGAGAAATGAAATATCCCAACAGCCAATCACAGAGATTCCTCTCACCGACGCAAAGAAAGGCCGACGAGTAGCGACGGAGCGGGACACACCGGAAAAAACTAGGACTGACGGCCGACGATCTCCGGCTCTCAGGCCCAAGCAGATGCCTGCAGATGCCTGCCTTGCCTGCAGCGCCTCTGCTCACCAGTCCAATAACAGGTTACTTTTATTTAAACAAACTGATAAATGTTTTTTTTTTTACCTCAAGTTTGATCTCAAAGCTCGTAAAGACTCAACGTTGTGCTACTCTGCATATTTCAGTTTTTGTGTGCAAATAGCCAAACAGTCAATAAGAAAATAACCTCTTCTACTGCGTGTGAATGGTGCTGAAATGTTTTCATATCCTCCGGCAAAGTTAATCCAATATTGTGTGTGTGCTGTTGTGACAGGGCCACGCGGTGATTTCTCGTGTCTGACAGATTTAACAAGACGCCGCCTCTCAAACTGTTGCTTTCTTTTCTCTAATGAACCTTTCTGTGATTCTGTAACATCAACAATCGGACGGTTTAAGCTCATTTTACTGTTACATTCATTGTGTTTTCGATAAGAGTGTTCATGATTCTCTACATCACAATCCTTTTGAGTCTTGTGGGGGGGAAGGGGGGGGGGTGGGGTTTAGCAGCCTGATAAAATGTGAAAATGGCTCTTGTCTTCACATAATGCGGCGAGGAGCGCATTTGGTGTTGAAAGCAGCCGAGACATCCAGCTGACACATATTTGGGATCGGCCTAATTTCTTTCAGATTCATGATGAGCTGCAGAGCATTAGATCAGAGATGTGCAAAAAAGAAAGGGGGGGGGGGGAATTAGACAGTCGCTGCTGTCAGCCATTATCCACCGTGGTTGAATTGTCAGCGCCGCGATGCTAACATCCATTAGAGCAATTAGCTGCACACACAGGTTCGCCCCGCGCTTTAGTCCGTTGGACCTTTCATTAAAAGCCTCAAAATATTCCTAATTTCCACGACCTCCCAAAGAAAATGTGTACAACGAATGTAATGTAAGCAGCGGGATGGAGTTAAATAGAGCGTAAACTTAATTTCGTGTTTGCACAATTCATTCGATTCATACGGGCTTAATTGTATTGTTCATTTTCCTGCATATTTAGGGGTGAAGTGTTCGTACCTGGTTATGTCTGGGGGGCATTAAGTCTGACTAATGAAATGACTCTATCCTCTGTGGCGTTTTAATCTATTCACCGGGAAAGTAATTGACAAGCCCCACAGTATGTGCATTAGGATAGCACCGGCACCAAAGGACAGCTGTCACTAAAGCAATTAAAATGACAAAGGTTAATTAATTCTCTCCACTTTTTTACCTGATATGAGACATTCACAATGAGCGAGTTTTCATTTCCCGAGGAGTAATGGTGTTTTGAAGAGAGTCATTTATTTGTGATTTGAAAAAAAAAGAAAAGAGAAAAAGCCTCACACCAGCCGTTGTCTGATACAGCCTTTAATACGTCAATACCTCACACAACACTGTGCCCCAGGACAGCTCCAGCCCCACATCTGAGAGTAACTCTGCAGCAGCACCGCAGTCTGAAGTGACAAATGTTGTTAAAATAGACACTTTTATTCCTCTTCTAGTCAACGAGATGTGATTTGTTTATACATGAGGATTGCAGGGATTTGTTACACTTCTACAAACGTCCATACAATGAGGCTCTGCGTTTCGCTGCGGTTGGGGGTCAAGAGGAAGAAAAACCAAGTCGCTAATAATTACTATGCCAACCACCTCTGACACCACGAGAGCAGAACCCAAGAACTTTCTAATCCACCTAAATGTCAGCGCTACGTTCGCAGCCCTCCCTCCGTGTGAATCTCCACAGGCTGCCAAAAGGCCAGTGGTTAGTCATCTGTTTACTCCTGCAGCTGCTGGGTGTCATTGGGACTCTGAAGGAGAAATCCCATGATTCTCTCTGCCATTTCTGACAGCTCCCGCCCAGACCACATTAATCAGGGATTGTGGGCGAGCTAGGGGAAAGACGGCAAGCATGGATGGCTCCGGTCCAGGACGGCTGAACCGAGGGAGGAGATCTGGGCCCAAAGATAACACCGACGTCCAAACACTGCCGCGTTGTGATGCTGCCGCTTCCATTCATTGGCGTTGAGCTCGTTAAATGCACGGCATCTCAGAGGAACTGATGTGGTTTTTTTGTCCTTCTTTTTTGCTGCTTTGAAATTAACATAATTTAAGAAGTGTTTGCTTTAAAACAGGACTTAAAAGAACCCACCGTCCTCAACTTGTGCAAATGAGTCTCCAGGAAACAGATCTGCTGCTGAATTTTGGTTATTAGATATTTGAGATTGGGTTGGATTTAATTCCTAAAAAAGCCATTTTCCCCGACGTTTTAATTATAAACCCCCGACTTTTATATCCCCTTTGTGTAATCACTTCATTAAGTTCTGTTGAAGGTACAATCAGTGAGCTGAAAGTTAAGAGATTTGCCCTGGCGCTTGAAGAAGAGGAAACATAAAACTGGAAACTGCTGCCATGCCCAGAAAAGTTGTTTAAAGAGCGACTAACACCAGATCCAACTGAGAAGTTATTTTTTCTTTTTTAAAGTTTATTTTCTGGCTTTGATGCCTTCATTTAGATAGTTTCTGATATCACAGAGAGAGAGAGAGAGAGAGAGAGAGAGAGTGGGGGTATGACATGCGAGAAAGGAGCCACAGGTCGGTCTACTTGGAGGACTATAGGCGCCGTACAGGGGCGAGTGGACTAACCACTAGACTACCGGCGCTCCCGATTTGAGAAGTTTTAAATTGCTGTGTTCTTAAATAAATGTGTTAAAACCCCAAATTTTCTTTAATTAAAAGCTTTGAAACATACATAAACTTGTAAACCTGCCTTAGTTGATCTGTTTGGTAACAAGCTGCAAACACAAGAGCGACAAATGATCAGCTCATAAACTGATAGATAACAAATGTATTTACACTTAGAGAAGCGTTAGCGTCCAATGATCCAAGGTCCAAACTCCTGGAGGGAAACATCTGCCTCTCAAGCTACTCTTTGCAAGAGTACATCTAAAGGAGGACTTTGTTTGGTCTAAAATACTCAAAAGAAATAAGAAATCAAAATCAAGTTTTAGCTTCAAATGACTCGGTCGGACCACTGAGGGAGGGGTGAGGGAGGAGGGGGGGGACAGAGGAGGTATGGCCAAAGAAAAGTTTTGTTCTCTTCTGAGAGAAAGGTGCTTATGTGTGACATGTGCAGGACGACTACTCTGAAAGTTGCACGTTATAAAATGTTCCTCATAGCAGAGACGACGGCTACAAGAGGAGATAAAAACTGATTCAGATTGACATGAAACAGACAGGATTCACGTCCCGCCTGCGTCCTGTAGGAAACGAGCTACCCATCCTAAGTGTATTCACTCCAGAGGGAGAAGTTGTGAACACGTTTTCTAACCAATTATTTTTTCCCTTAATCACAGGACTAAATTCTTTTCTGTTTTTCTCTCAAGCGACATATCTTCCTCCAAGTGTTGTGACAGTAAAATGTCATATTTCCGTCACATCAGGAAACACTTTCTCTGTTCCAGCTCTGCCTCGCTCCAAACAGCACGCTCTTGTTCGATCTGCCAACACAGATATCACGTCTCACTCTGTTTTCTTCTACCAACCAGACAGATCACATTTTTTTAACATTTTGATTTAAAAAAATGTGTTCATTTCTTTAAAATTTGTTTTGATATTATTGATTCACTTGTATTGTTATTTATTATCATTATCTGTTTTTTAAAGTAGGAGACTATTCCTTTAAGACAAAGAGTGCGTTTACATGGACTTAAGTTTTTCAGATTTTTTTTTGAGGAGGGGTTGAGTCAGAAATCAGGAGAGAGAGAGTGGGGACTGACATGCGGGGATAGAGCCACAGGTCCGACTCGAACCCGGGCTGCCCAACAGACTCCGTACATAGGACGTGCAAATTCACCACTATGCTACCGGCGCCGCTGTATCCTGGTTTTTAATCGGGTTTTTTTAAAGTATCCTGTTTTTGTGTTTGTGCATGTGAACATCATAATCCCAATTTCAGAAACCGGGATAAGCTGCTATCCTGATTTTGAGACACTTGATTTTGCTACCTGGAGAACTCAAGTGGCATGTAATTGCCTCACCCCGGTTTCTGACAGCTGCGGACTTCCTGCGGCCTCAGCCAAGCGACGCGTCAGCAAAAACAAACATGGCGGTGGCAACGAGAGCTTCTTGCATCCTGAGCGACAAAGAAACTGAGTGTTGTCCTTCTGTGGAGAAAGAATTGAATATAATTGGGATGTTTAGGTGGGAGAAAGCATCAACATGCTGATCTGTTAAAGCCTGTAGTGAGCAGGCTACAGGACGCCGCCCAACACGTACGGTAGAGAAGGTCAGGTCACGTTGGAAAGTAGTGGAGAAACATCAGAACAACAGAAGTGCTCCAAAGTGGTCTCATTTTTCTCAGATCTTCAAATTTGCCGCGGTTTGAGTTGTAAAAACGCAACATCACAGGTGCCTTCTTAATTAAGATGCAGTAATCAGAAATCGTGGTTACTAGTATTTATCATGTTAACCACAATATGAATAATCTGTGTGCATGAAAACGCCATATCCTGAATATGTTAAAAACCGGGATAAGGCTCATGACCGGGACACCCAAGTCCAAGTTAACATTAGAATGGCGTCTCTTTTGTTTTGGAGAATCGAAACATAACACAACATCCGTTAACGTAAAACATCCATTATCTGTGCTAAAGTTTTGATTGGTGCAGCTTTAAGTCAGATTTGTAAATACACGTGTATATACGTCTCATAAGGTCATTGTTGATTCAGCCTTAATCGGTACACAGGATGATTCTCAGCGTTTCCCCTCAGACGACATCAGTCAGGAAACAGCTCCATCCCTCAGCAGCTCTCACTCCAAACACTTCTGTGCCAGACTGTTTACACTTGTAAGATTACGTGCATAATGAGGCCTGCATTGTCTCGGCAGAGTGCTGCTTTAATTCTTTGAAGCTGAACAAACTGTCCCTGGCACATTTGGGTAGGGGTGGAGAGATATCAAAGTCACTTTATTGAGATGAAAGAACTGGCCCAAACAGCAATCTGAGACATTAGTCATTCCTTCTTTCTCGCTGACAGATACATGCTCTCAATTTACGAGTCAGGTGCTTCCAGTGATTTCTGCCAGCCTTGTTCCTCCACATCATAAATTCCTCTTTATGCTCACTCATCCCACAGGCGGACCCCCGATTCTGTGGCCCGCCTTGTCACAGAACACGCCCCACGTTTGGCATATTGGATGTCGTCCAGGCTGCCATTAGCAGTTTACTGTGCCGCGTATACCATCCTGAACTGCACTGAATTTAAATAGACAGCAGTGATTGCGCCCCTAGGTGCACATTTGTGCTTTTTTTTTTTCACAGGTTTTCTATCAGGACTTTAATTCACTCTTTCTGTGGTGTTGACTCTGCAGAGCTCCCACTTACATTGTGTTCATTTCCTCTAAATGCTTCACATGCAGCCACTGGCTCCCAATTTGTGTAATGAAGGTTTAATAGCCAATTGGAACATCCAATACCATTAACAGCCAGAGTTAGTCTCATCCAGGATTTTTTATTTTTTATTTCTCCTGATAACCAGAGGTGTGAACGCTTCATAGGTGGAATGTGTGATTAGCACCTGCGGTTTAATGTATGTCCTTCTCTTTCCTGGAACACTTTCACGTATTACAACATCTCACTTTTGTAAACCAAGTGTTTCTTCTCGTTCAGTCTTTGATGCATGAACTTAAGAAAACGATTCTCTATCCTCTATCACTTCCTTCTTTTGTTAGCTTGTTCAAATATCTATTTTTTAAACACTTTGAACTTGTCTCGACCTTGTTTTGTTTCTCATTATCAAGCACTTTTTCTGTGTAAATGATTATTCCGGTGTTATTTTTGGATACTGCGGGGGCACTGTGGCTCTGACACTTCCTAATACGGGCTGCTTGTCATGTAAGTGATGCAGGGGGTTGAAAGTTTAAGTACTGAACTTGTTGTAAGTCGTAAAAATACGAGCCAAAATGGAAATGCAGGGGCTGAGAAATCTGCAGAATTAAAGCACAGTCAGGTACGTTTGATAATGTTTTTTAAGGAGCAGTTCAGTACCTCTGTCATTTCGTCGTTTCTTCTTTTTTTAAATTTATTTTTATTGACATTTACTTTCTTATTTTTGATGTGACAGGAGCTCTCTTTTGGTGTTGATTACCGTGCACCACCCGCGCGACCTTAAAAACCTGCATACACACAACAACATCATTTAAACAGAGGTACTTTTTTTTTTTTTTTTTTGTTCTTTTTCTCCTCTGACTTGATGGAGATTATTTCTGACAGCTGCAATAACACAAAAAAAATATAGATGGACGTTATTCGGTTGTTTACCGCACTCGGTTCATGCACGGACATGGACGGGAATCCAAACGACGACATCAGAGAGCTATGCTCACTCTAACAATCACACTGCAGAAAACAACACCACTCAAAATATGTTCGCTTTTCCCATTATGCCCTCTAATGCAAACTGACAGATTCGTCTTATTTGCGTTGACATTTACGTGGTTTGCGGTGATTACCCGAGACTGATTGGAAAAGACAGAAAGCATGATTGAGACGGAAACACACTATCAACGTAAACAACTAAATTAGCGAGGAGAAAAACATTAATAAAATTGTTTTCTGGTCTTTGTGTAGAACCCATAATATTTACATAAATACAATCAGCATATTTTTACGGTTGGCTTGAGAATTTCCTTTCGATGTAAGCAGGCAAGCAGCTATGCATATAATGTGAGGATTGCAGGCCCTAAACGCTCTCATAATGACCTCAGGGTTGGTCTGTTCATTGGAGCAACATCAGTCTCGCGTCAAGGATATGTTAGTGTTAGTAATGCCTGTCAACATCTCAAGTTTTTTAGTGTCCTGACTCCATTTTCATCCAGACACCACTGAGGATCTGAAAGCTTGTCTCTGCGTCTTTTTCCCCTCCCCCTCCTCCTCATCATCATCATCCTCCTCCTCCTCTCTTTCTGGTCTTTTTGATCAACCGGTGGGGAGGTACGGGGTGTCGCTGTGGTAGTTGTAGTCTGGACAAACCTTCTGCACCAGCTTGTAGTCGGTGCTGTAGAAGGTGATGAAGATGCAGATGACCTTGAAGGGCTTGGAGCAGAGCCAGGACACGTGGCTCTGCGTCTGCTCCTGCGGGCAGCTCTGCGACGGGTCGTGGGCGCACAGCGAGTTCCTGGTGCCCTTCTCCACCTTCTCGTACTCCACCCTGCAGTTGAACAGCTTGGTGTCCTTCGTCTCCAGAGCCGTCTGCTGCTGCTGCTGCTGCTGGTGGTGATGGTGGTGGAACTGCTGGTGCGGCTGGTGGACTTGGAACTCCACGGCTTTCGTTGGCGGCACGAGGCCCACGGACACGTTACCCTGACCTGTCGAGTTGTGGCGGAAGTAGACGCTGAATGTCCCGTTGCCGTGATCCACGATCTTACCAGTGATGAGGAGGTTCAGCTTCACCGTCTTGATGTTGGAGTGGAAGTCGCCCCAGCCGAACATCTTCTTGAACTTGCCCGTCTTGACGATGGGCCTCCGCTTCGTCCTGGAGCGAGGGTCGCGGGGGTTTGAGGCGTTGTAAAGCCAGTTCCACTGCTCCCGTTTAGAGTACAGCTCTGCGTCGTCGTAGTTCATATCCAGAGAGGTGAAGTTCTCTTTGTCAAAGAGCGTCTGAGACAGCAGGCGGCTGATGGAGAAGGCCTTGCTGCTTTCGGTCCAGTAGGTCTTCACCTTGGATTTCGAGCTCTCTCTCAACTCTGAATTTTCTGAACTTGGTGAATCGGCGCTGGTAACCTGAAAGGACAAACAGAAAATCAACCATTCAAGCTCATAACACCAACAAGGCAGCACAAAATGTCTTGAGAAAGCAACAGATATTTTCTGCATCTGATTCCGAAATGGCATCAAAATACATGTTGCGGATAACACCTGAAAGTGTTCGAATGCAACGGTAAAACTTTATTGTGAAATTTGGGGGAATAGTTGGATCAGCTTTTTGCATGTTTGGTCTCTTCTTGTTCCATTTTTGTGTATCTGGTTTGTTGGAAATCAGCTGTAACACCGAATGTCCCTCAGGGATTAATAAAGTATATCAAAATTTTAAAGAAGTAGAAATATTGTTAAATCTTTTATACAGAAATAATTGGCCCGTATTCAAAGTATTTTCTGAAATGAAAACTAATTAAAAATCTCTCTACAAAATCAGTGTTTCCCTTCTTAAGTGTTGTGGAACAGCTCATTACCTCTTGGAATTACTTCAATTAGACATCCTTTGAAGGTGCTGAGTCGCAGGATTCAATGTTACCTTTTATTTAGGAAGTGAGCACGCATTAGGTGGAGGTGGATGTCTGACTGAATAACCATGGATCTGAAATGTGTCATAAAGCATGCCAACTATTGATGTGAGCTGTATGTTGCAGTCAGTTAATTTGTTGGAACCACCATCTTTTTCAACCTCGGTCTTTCATTCATGCAACGATATTTCAGAACACCATTGTACAGGGACTGCGCCAGGATTTTTCTGTCTCCTGGTACTGAGGGGGAGCTTGACTAATATGTTGGGTTTCATGAATTCATAGTTACTTTTTAAAGAGAACATATTGTCCCCCTTTTCAAACAGTCCCCTGTGGTCTAAATGAAACATCTGTGCTGTGCTTTGGTCAAAATATAACATGAATCAAGCACCAGAGGAGGTTTGTGACCCTGTATAAACCAGATCTCTCAGAACGCTCCGTTTTGGTGTGTGTGTCTCTTTAAATGCAATGAGCCCCCCCTCCCTGAGTTTTCCCGGTAGACATCACTCCTCTGTTCTACTCTGGGGGTGGAGTCCATAGGTGGAGATACCAGGGGAGGGGAGGAGATTTTTTTGCAAGAATCCCACTGTGACATCACAAGGAGAGCACATTTGAAACAGAGCATTTTTCTCTGTGTTGTTAGACTTATGCAGACCACAAACAAAGCACTGGATGGATTTATTTCACATTTTGTGGGTCGATAGACACTCAGGTTACCCAAATATATATTCAAAAACACTGTACAAGTGGATTTTTCAGAATATGTCCCCTTTAAGTTCTCAGACATACATGAGGGGGCTTAACCGGGGCTAGACAGATTTGTGACGGGGCTATAGCGCCCCCTAGCGTCAGTGTAGCGCCCTGCTTGCCGTTGTAGAGCGGGCTTATGTCGACGTCTGACTTGCATTAGTGTTAAAAAGACACATGAATGAGCTTCTTTGTAGATATCTGTTGAAATATGAGGGAGGTATTCTTCTAATTAAAAAATGACCGAACAGGAAGAATAGATCATAACATACAGAGGGTTGGATGTCAGCCCCCTTTAACAAACGGCGTTAACTCTGTACCCGACGCTTACAGTGTGTGAAATGTCATGTGCAGAGCGTCTTAATCTTGATTAAGAGTATTCCTGCCACACATCGAGATGAATGAAGCGCTCCTCGGCTGCAGACGTGATGCAACAGCAGACTATTACCTGCTGAATGCGGCCTGAATGGATGATTGATGATTCATTTCGTGTCTCTCCTCTAACAATCACACAGATGAGAGAGCGAAGATTCCCCCCTCTCGCGCCCTGCAGAGGCCGGTGACAGTGACGTCCAAACCCCGGCCGAGGAACGTGACAGCAGATCTATCTGGTCGAAGCGTTTACATTTTGTACCTTCACCTCGCGATCGATACTCTGAAAATAAGGTCTTCTCTCATTCACAAAGTTCACTGGATGACATTGTGGCGCTGAAACAAAGAGAGTGTGCCGAGCTCTCCCCCCCCCCCCCGTTTTAAACTCTTTTGAGGAGTTGTGATCCTTCTCTGGAGCACGCGTTCGTTTTATGAACTTCAGAGTGAAGGACTTTGAAAAGATGGCCTCCAGTTGTTTTGCAGAGGCCCCGATGATAAATGACCCGATGCGGATGAACCGTTAGTGGCATTGTGGAGACTTTGGCTGAGTGGCTGTTACATCTTTTTCTCTCTCTAGACAAAGGGACACAGCCTAAGCGTGCTTTTTTTTCTTAAATGCAATATGATAACGCAGAGTGAAATCAAAGCCTTTCAAACGTGGAAAAAAAAAAAGAAACGTTTGGAAGCCAGATCTTTGCAGTGCGTCTGTTTGGTACAAGATAAAAAAGAAGGAAGAATGTCTGCAGTGACGAGGTGAAGAGGAATATGAATTTATGCACTTTCCTTGCACAGCGGGGCAGTTAAACGTATTAATGAACTGCTGCTTTTGTCTCCTATCGCTGGAAACAAAAGTCTGTCATGTCGCCCCGCTGCTGATGTATTGTAAAAAGATAAAGTGAGGCTGAGGCTGAGGGTGAGGGAGGCTTCCTGTGCAGGATTTATTGGCACCATTATAGTCCAACATAAAGCTCCTTAGGATGTAAAAGAGAGCCGTGAAACAGTCTCTTATAGACTGTCGGCGAGGCGGCCGTAAAGAACCTTATGACATTACAGTTCAGTCTTTATTCTTTGGTTAACGGATGTTTAAGGTTTTTTTCCCCCCTTTTAAAAAGGTGCAAATAAATGTGCTTTATATGTACACTGTAAAATGTCAAATCTTAGCGTGTGTGTTTGTCCAAAATATCGCATTATTTGCATGACAAGTCCAGAAATTAGATGATTTTTTAAAAAATGTACAGTAAGCAAAATATAAGGTCTGAATTGCCAAAGATAAGTAAAAAAAAATAAAGATAAAGATAAACTTCCCCCATGGGAAAACAGCTCAAGAAACAGGAAACAGGAATATAATTATCAAAAATAACAAGAAGTTAAAAATCAAACTGGGGATGTTGAGCTGCATCAGTTCGGTATCGGGCGTTTTTATCCCTGCTCACAGACATCAGCACATCGGAAAATGATGTGGCATGAACCAAGGCCGATATCCGATATTTATCTGATGTGCCAAATCCTTTCAATGCTGGCGTCCAGTTCACCTAACTACTGATTCAGAGGGGAGGTTTATTGTTGGGCAGATGAAGTCACCTCTGTTCTGGAAGTCCGCACACCAGAAGCTGCTCCGATAAACATTTAATGGGAACTATCACCACATGTAACGTTCAGGTCCTAACCCTTCATCGGACATGTCGGAAACACCTGATGGGTTTATTGGAGCAGCTTCTGGTGTGCTGACTTCCTCTTCCTCTGTCTTTGGATTTGTTTTTTTGTCTCGACTATTCGGATGAGCGTGCTGTTTAATGTTTTTTGTATAAACTCAGTTTGTGTGGTCAAACATGAGAGAAAGTGGCGGCATTGTGGCATTTTTGCAGCTGAAGTATTTTCATGTAAATTTTCATCATTTTTGAAGCCGAAATCGGTGCCGCCTTTATTATCCCAATCGGTGAATCTCTTTCAAAAATCTATCAATGCAGCAAACTTTGCTTATTTTGGAAACCCCATGTACTGTACCGGCCATATTCTAAATGCTCATTTTACAGCAGACATAAGCGTTATTTACAGACTGGCACAAACAACACATTTGGTATGAAAAGCTCAGCACACACTGAATGGGAGGAGGGGAGGTGGGGGGGTCCGGAAAGCAGATTTTCAGATATCGGTTTGCCTTTGTAAGACACGTGATGTGTAACTCGGTGACGTCGCTGCGGCGCCATACTGAAGGTAAAGGTCACGGTGGTAACACAACCCAACGCAACAGTGAGAGAGAGAGAAATTCACGTTGCACAGTTAACAGATTCTATTCTATCTATTCTATGAAGACCAGAAATTAGATAAATGAACTTTCTAATATTTGAGTTTTTGAAGTGTTACTACGGCAACTATTTCCAAACACTAGATTTTTACACACTTTGTTTGTTGCAAGGTCGAAGAAAAAATCTGTTATTTTCCAAATAAATGAGCAGAATGTGTCTAAAAGGATTTCTAACACTCACTGTTTGCTCATTTAAAACGTGAACTCAGTCTTTACACACTTCCCCGAAAAAAGATGAATGACCATTTGACCTTTAATCCACACGATAAGCCGCACTCACTTTGTGTGAATATTGCTTCTCTGAGTCGTGATAAGACCACAGTCTCTCATGATCACATGAAATATCATTTTCTTTGCGCAGTAATTACTGATGTGTCTCTGTAACTGGGTTTCAGTCTCGATGGAGTCCTGAAACCAGATCAGGGGATATTAGGAAAACCGCTTTGGGCTGGTTTAAGTGACTGTCAGGCTAATTAGTGACACTGTGTGCAGATTCAGCATTCGGCGGCGTCGGCTGGAATAAAAACTTCCCAAACAATGCCGATCCAAGCAGGTTCAGGACGCGGTGAGTTCAAGTTTTATCATTTTGTCAGCCAGGAAATTAGATTCCCTCCGCGAGTTTGTTTTGAAAAGCACCTTAATTTTCTGTAACTTTCCGCTATGAATACTTTTGTCGGCGAGGGTGTCGCTGGAATCAAATTTTTTTTTTCTTCTAAAGGGATTTCTTTCTCCATTTTCCTCCCGAGATTATCAAAATTACACAGCGCATCTGGAGCGCGTGCCCAGTCGTCATCAGACCCAAGTCCTTGTTGTGCGAACTGGCTCTGTTGTCACCGGCGTTATTTATGTTCCCCCCCCTCCCCACCCCCCAAACTGTGACATGCAATTAGCTTTCATCTAAAGCACCTGACAGTCTCTGGATTAGAAGCACTCAGAGGCACATTCACAGAGACCCCCACTTCACGGATTAGAGGCCCAACCTGTAATCCAGCCCGGGGAGATTAGGCAGATCAGAGGCAGTCCTGACTGAAGCAACGTTTATATCCAGAACACCCCGACTCACTGCACCAACACTCGGAGGGCCAAGATTTACCTCTCTCCAGCTTCAGAAACGTGCAAGCAGGCACAAAGAGAGAGGGAGTGTGTCTGAAAGAGACACTGCAGAGAGAAAAAGAATGAGAGCGCTGTTGGATAAAGGGCGGGAGGAAAACAAACATGGCAGTGTAAAGGTCAACAGTCACACTTTGATAACTTTGGGTTTAACAGATATTGGATTGTCAATATTAGGTTTTTATTACTCGCCAAATAAAAGGCCGACTCGACCAGCCGCGACCTAAAAGTGACATTTACTTTGCACTTAATTGGCTTTCTTAATTGAAGTTGAATCCATTTATTTAATTTTTATTTCTTAAAGCAGGGTGTCCCCTCTTATATGATTCATGTCCTTTAATATCGCTCCTCACAGGTTGGACTTTGAAACATCTCATGAGCTCATCAGAGAGTTATTTTACCCTCTAAACCTTGAGGATTGTTCGACTGGAAGACTTGACATCATAACATAAGATTTTCTTGGTTTGTTTGATTTTCACTAGTTAGAGTTTTTAAAGTGTTTACATAAAGCAGTGTGCATGGATTGATATCAGATGAGAAGGGTAAGGGGTGCCGGAAGCCTATAGCGGTTAGTGCATGCACCCCATATGGAGGCTGTCGTCCTCCAAGTAGTCGGACCGGATTCAAATCTGACCTGTGGCTCCTCTCCTGCATGTCAATCCTCTCTCTCTCTCTCTTTAATAAAGACACAAAAATCAATCTTAAAAAAAAGATGTGGATGATGATAAAACAGTGTTTGATTAAGTCATTGACAATAAAAAGCCTTTAAATTATCTTGTTAAGATTTGGGAGCCACTGGACCCATAGGCGGGCGGTCCGGGTTTGAATCTGAACTGTGGCTCCTTTCATTCCCCCCCCTCTCTCTCCCTGGTTTCTGACTCTTTCCTGCCTCGATAATAAAAAGAACAAAAGCCTGCACAGCCTGTACGCTCTCAGGTGCGCACATTTAGCCCAAACATCTTCTGTTTGGTACACGTGTTAAAAAAAAAAGTTTATTTATTTCTCCTTTATTTTTGTACAAGAAAGACCGCAAACTTTTATTGGTTACATGGAAACGGTCCCTCCAACAACCCCCTTAAACTAGAGTCAGTAGAGCTACATATAATGTCTGGGTTTCATGAACTCTTATATATATATATATATATGGTATATATTCAAAATCAAAAAACTTTATTTGACCCCGACGGGCAGATCAAAAGCACACAGAGCCTAACACCAGCGCAAGGTGGGCTAAAAAATGTAAACTAAAAATATCAAATATTTAAAAAAAAAGGTTTTGTTTTATTTAATTCTTTTAAAGCAGTACAATGTAGAGGAATACTGTATTCTTATTTGTTTGCCTTTAAGGTGCATGAGGAAGAAAAACTTTTAAAACCTGCCCTTTGTACAAGGACAAAATAAATGAGAAATTATTATTATTTTTTTTAAAATAAAATGTAATGTACTGTAGAGAAAAATATGAACTTACAGTAAATACGTTCACATTTGCAAAATCCATGTGTGAGTACAATCCACCACACGCCCAACAGAGGAAAGAGAAACCAATCATTCCGGTCAACTTTAAGAGTTGACCAATGAATACTTTATTAGTCTGTGAGGGGAATTCTGGAAGTGCCCTCGCACCTCTCCAGCTACCAGAACAATTTCAGTATTTTGGCCCGTACCGGTACTTGAACCCTTGAACCTCCGGTTCCCAACCTAATTCCCTACAGACTGAGCTACTGCCGCCCCAAATCCAATCCACCTGAACACATTTCTTCTTCCTCAAATAAATGTTGCTCAGTGCTTCTAAAATGGTCTCACTATTGCTGTAAGGGTTAGGGTAGGTAAAAACCAGGTTAAAAATGGATCAACACCTGTGATCAGATCCTCAGGAAAGCAAATGTGCAACAAACTGTGTCACATTGAGTCTGTCACAATCCTTATCCATCGAGGCAGTGAGCTAATAAATGTGTTGCCAAAGTAGATTTTAGTCCTTTTCAGATTTTAAGAAATACAACTCGTCTCTGTAGTTTGAGTAATGATGGATTAACGTCGGGTCTTTGTAACTTAACGATGAGTAAGGTCCTTTACCTGCCGTCTCGAGGTAACATTTGTTATGAATTAGCGCTATGCAAATAAAGATTGATTTTATTTACATGTACAGAGCTGTGTGCAGGAAGGCAACCATTAAATGATAAAGTGATAAAGGTGCCATGGCGATTTAAAGCAACAGGAACTAAATAAATCCACAGAGCTGAATGAGATTAGACAAAGCGACGAACATCAGAGAGTAAGAACAACACGAGCGAGGACAGGAAGTGCAAGTGAACAACTTTAAGACCAATCAGACACACAGGTGCAGGAAGTGACCAGAGGTGCCGACAGGAAGTGACCAGAGGCGGAGCGTGACATAGACCGCTGTTCTAGAGAGCACCGAAAACCATCCTAAATATCCTCATTATCATCATCGTTATCGTGATCGTAGTGCAGTGATGGGAAAATATTAAGTTTAATATTTGTATTTCTATCTATGCGTGTGTGCATGTGTGTGTTTTCACCAATGTGCGGATGTGTGTGTGTGTGTGTATATTGCAGAGATGCAATCGACTTTTTTTGTCTGTTTTGTTTTCTGAAGTTCATTTTTGCGATGAATGTTCTTTAAGTTGATTTTTCAGAGGGATGAAGTTGCACTGTTTTTTTTAAAGCCTTAAATAAACTCTTATATCTATAAAAAAAAAGTACAAAAACTAAACTATAAATCCTCTCGGTTAAAGCTCAGCAGTATAAAAATGTAATTTGTGATATAAGCTGAATCTCACATTTTCATGAGGACGTGTTCCAACATGCCTCTGAGGCTGTCGTTTCTCTGAGATGTTCCAACTTGCTGACCTGTTTTCTGTACAGCAGGATTCTCTCCCGTCCTGCAAACCCCATTAAACTGTCTGTTAATATTATTCCCATGTTGGGCTTTATGAGGCAGAATCCCTCGACTAAGATAACACAAACAGCATCAGCGTGCACGGGTCCTTTAGGAAGCAGCTCTCAGATTGCCAGATGCAGCAGCGGTACATGCAGGCTGTTGGACCAACATAAATGCTATCTACTCTTGGCGAGGCTGCGATAAGGCGCAGGCGTCCGCTCTTTGAAAACAGGAAGATAAACAACCCCCCGGCTTCCCTCGGGAGCTTCGGCGGGATATTCTATGGGCCGGACCCCTGAACAGCCAACAAATTCCACCTTTAATGGAACCACCGGAGGAGCCAGATGACTCGGCGGTGGGCTGTACACAAAAACAGCTCGCCAGGAAGAATGAAAGTGTGTGTCAGTTTTCATTTACCTGAATGCTGCGGCTGCTCTGGCTGACGATTTGTGAGTGCGGCGGTGTTGGTTTAACAGAGTTAAGATGGAGAGGGAGCCGGCTGATGGAAGATTTGAGCTTGATTGGATGCTGCGTGTGTTCACAGTTCACCTGCAGCACTCAGATATTAAAACATGAGCTGTGCTTTTAGAAGTGTTTGTGCAGAGAAGTTTACTTTTTAAAAATGTAAAAAAAAAAAAAAAAGTGATGCTCTTATCTGGAGAGGCTCAAAGTGTGACGAGCTGTTAGAGGTTAGAGTTTGGCTCGAGGACATGTTGTGGGATCAAACCTGTGACCTTTGGGGGGGAGGGGGGGGGGTGATATCTGAAGACTCGCTCCAACACCTGCAGCACAAATCTTATTTTTAATCTAAATTATGACTTCCAGATGCCAAGTTCTTCTACCTCAAATCTCCAAAGAAGAAGAAAAAAGTTCAGATATTTTCTGAAATATCTTTAATGTAGAGCCTCTTCTCCGTGACAGAGAGATATCCCTCCACACAAGCAACGAGTTTACGTGTCTTTAGCGTGCTGATGCCGTCTTTAGGAGACTCTTCCTACTGGGCTCTCGGGGAAATGATCGTCGTCAAAGTCGTTTACAGTGAATTGAACTTGTCTCGCCTTATGAGGTCCCCCCGTCGCTGAGCTGATGGATCAACTCAGGGCATTTGATGCCCGCTAAGAGTTTAGGTCTGTATTCTGGCAGTGATATCAAAGTGTTACCTGAGGGGGGTCAGAGATGATGACAAATCACAAAGTGTGTCAAGACATCACAGGCAGCTGCGGATGGAGCCGAGTGCTATCACTGCTGCAGCGCTTTGAGAGGCCAGGGCACAATTATCACCATGACTTCTGAGGAGGATAAATACTGTACGCGGACAGACTGCGGGATATCAGAGCCGGGCAGTTTAAGAAGAAGAAGAAGAAGAAGGAGGAGGTGGGGGGGGGGGGGGGGGGGGGGGTGGTAGTAGAGAGTAGGGGGAGGTAGAAGAAGAAAAAAAAAAACGTAGCCACCAGTTCTTCAACTTACCCAGAGGAAAAATGCATAATCATATTATTTCACACACGACTTGGTTCAAAGGCGGCCAAAATAAGTTTGTGAGGTTCCCATGGGTCTGTCAATCTGTTGAAGGAGCTGCAGGCGAAAGCTTAGGATGCACCAAGTACGAAACAATTATGATCATCCCATTAAAGCATAGCGAAGCAATTTGGCAGCCCGGTCTGGGAAAAAAAAACGAAAAAAAAAGAAAACACACACACACACGCACACACACACACACACCCCATCTAGTGATGCAGTGAGATCAGCTCGCACTATACCATAACGATGCGGACATATACGTCCCACACTTTGTGGTTTATGTTCTCCTTTGTTTGTGACAATAAAAGAGTCGACATTATTGCTCCTGGAATCGAAGAATCCTTGTTTTCCTTTTCGAGGCTCCGTGAAGTTAAAAAAAAAAAGAAGAAGAAGAAGAAGTAGTGGGGGGGAGGGGGGGTGAAATGATTAGTGCGCTTAGTCAGCTGTGAAATTGAGTTTATGGTTTTCAAGACGGTGAATTCAATTCGATAATGGGTATTAAGTTGTAGAGAATAATTAATAGTAATTGACTTCTTTCCATCACTATGCAAATTAAACACAGATAACACCACGGGAGCTTTTTAAGGCCAGTCAAGTTTGCGGGGATTAAGTTTATGGGAATTTTCTTTTTTTTCCCCGGTTGCAGAGAGGAGTGGCTCCTGTTCGCCTTTGATTGCTTTGTTGACAGATTTATCAGCGGGTGAGGGGTGACTGTCTATCCGAGGATTAAAGGAATTGGGTTGTCACAAACTGTCAAGGCATTGAGTTAGGAGCATTCTGGTGTGTTTGTCATAATGGGCTCAGGCTGTTCTGCGACCGCTCTGTCAAATACATCCTCATTGAACTGCGTCTGTAAGCGGGAGAGAGAAGGAGGGGAAGATGCAAAAGGCAGGATTGAAAAGGAGGGAGATATTTAAGTGGGGCTGTTTGCGGGGTGGATTTGTCAAGATGCAGATTTGGGATTTGGAAAGCGTGTGTTCACTCTTACATTTTGAATATGTGCTGATATGAAATGAGTCGCTGCACGGAGCAGATACCAAATCTATTTCTTAGGCGAGATTTGTCATCAAATGATTTTAGAAATCAGCCTTTTACTCTTCTGTAACACCTGTAAAACGAAGCTGAAGAGGAGGGACTGGACATTTTCACAAGTTTCACATAATCAGCCTGCACTTTGCATGAATTTGCATCATTAATTCTGACTGAAAGGCTTATCTTTTTTACTCTCTCAGGTCCTTCTCTGCTCACATTTTCAAATATTTCTGTTTGTGAATATCCCTCAATACTCCTGCTTCCAGACAAACATTAATCACACATTTCACAGAGATGTCAAATGATGTGAAAATGAAATAAAGGTCAAATCAGAACGACGTTCAACTCACCAGAGAGACGAGTGACAGCAGCAGAGCAGCAGCCTGCAGACATGTGGTCTTCATGCCTCTTCTTTGTGGAGCGTCTCCCCTCATGTCAAACTGTCCTTGATCTTCTCACAGCCGGGGGAATAAAGAAAAAAAAAAAGAGCTACCTCCTCCTGACTGAGCCGGTATCAGCTGCCGAACTTGAGGAGAAATAAAGAGTGAGGGAGGAGGTCCTGAGGCGGGAGAGCACAGAGGAGTCTTCTCAGGCTCATTCAGGAGAGTCAGGATGGATGTTGAAATGTGGCTTAATGAGACAGGATTTTTTTGGTTTAGTTTCTGAAGTGAGGTTTGGAGGCGCTGTGAGGAGAACCGAGGTGATTGTACATCTGAGTGTCCGTGTGGAGGGACGTTTTATACAGCGCGCTCTGAGGTTCAGAGAGAGAGAGAGAGAGAGAGAGAGAGAGAGAACGAGAAAGGGGGGGAGGGATGGAGAGACAAACAGAGTGAGTGAAAAGAGGGGAGGGAGAGGAGAGGAGAGGAGAAAGGGGGAGCAGAGGAAGGAGGTTCACATTATTGAGTTTTTCAGAAGCAACTTTTTCTTTGAGCCTCGTCGTTGGCTGACATCTAGTGGTCGTTTTTATCCCCTACACAAGCAGAAACAGTGAGAAGAATGGAGCTGCCATATTGATTTCCTCATGTGAAGAAGACAGCTGACAGTAACTGCTGCGACTAACATTCATAAATATATTAAGTATGCTCCGCCCCTTTAACACCCTTTATCTCTGAAGGTCAGTTCGGCTTTAAATCAAAATAAGCGCTGAACCCAGGTCAAAGTGGATTTTCTCCTAAGAGACAAACTTAAAAACGTTCATTGGATCCTACACTTCCCATAATGCAACATCACAACATTTTTTTAGGCTTCAGGTCAAAAACATTTTCATCTATGTGATTTGAGTAAATTCTTCTGACTTGAAAAAGCTCCTCCAGATCCTCAGAGGACGTGATGTCACTCTGCACAGCCTGAGAGATAAATACAACATTTGCATGGCAAAAGATTCGGACTGGTTTGCACATCGGCTCCTGAAGGACAGGCTGTCCTCAAACTAACGTGTGTGAGAAACTTCGGCCTGCATGCTCGTTGACGGGAGTTTTTCTGTTATTGAATGAACTGTGACTTTCAACATGGAGCGGCTTTAGAAAAAGCTGACTTCAGCATCCTGTAGTCTGCACTAACAAACCTTAACTCACGGTCAAAAAGTTTAAAGGTGGAGTCAGTAGAAATGTTGGTTGCAGCCTGTAAACGTAGATGGGAAGCCGTTTACGTTTACTGCCTGTACCTTCCCCTGAAGGTAAGTGATAAAAAGGCCTGTTACATTTGTTGTAATGGGAAAGACGATAATGTAACCCGCGAGCACGAGCTAACCGCCGGTGTTTGTCACCTGCCTGTCCAACAGAGAGCAGGCCAACTCTGCATCCACGGGTTAAAACAAACCCAAGGTTCACCCTTAACCTTTTGACTGACTATTATTCTATTTTCTCGGCTTTGCAGCGTTGGTCACATTTGCGAGTTTGAATGGTGTCCTCTCCCAAACTCACCTGAGCTCTGTCATTGGCTCGAGGAAAACACACTAGCTCCCCGCCTAGAAACGTCCTGAGTCAGTGAAAACAAACCAGAACGTGAACAAATCCAGTCAGAGGACAGTCTCTGCAGACACAGTCACCACCACACATGTATTGAGGCCCAGAAGGGAGGATTGAGCGGCATTATTTTATATTATTATTATTATTTTACATTTTATATTTGTAGAAAAAGGGTACTTATTCTATCTTTAAACTTTATATTAATTTGTCAGTAAAGTGATCAAGCTGCCTAAATAATTCTTTAATAATTAAAGGCTTTATATGCGATTTTTTGATCCAGCAGATGTCACCCTTGACCACCAGCATGAAACCAAAACAACTCGCGGTGCATTGTGGGTTAGTATGCTAATGCTGGCGATCTTTATTATGCTCGTATCTTCACACTGCATGTAAATTTAAGCGTGATGTAGAAACACAGTTAAGCAGTGAGTACAGTATGTTATTCTTCTTTTCTCTAGTCCCTCAATTAAACAACTTTTATTTGCGAGGGGAGGAGTCAGCCGTCGGGTCGGCTATGTCAACATACAAAAAAAAAACTCTGAAAGCCTCACAGACAGTGGGACTCGGGTGTTAAACCTATTGTAGACAGTCATGACTCACAGAATTATTTTCAGAGGAGATACTTGATTTCTATTATATTTAAGTGTGAAAAATTGCATATAAAGCCTTTAAGTTAAAGTTTTACAACTATTTTATTAAAAGTCACATATCCTCCTCCTCTTCAACCCCAATACATGTCTGTGAAGTTTCTTGTTCTTAATCCACTCTGATCCTGTATTTGATCATGTCTATAAACCCCTCTATTTCAGCCCTGCTCAGAACAGGCTGTTTCTGTGTCTGTACCTTTAAATATGTAAATGAGCTGTGTCTGACCACGCCCCCTCTCTGGAAGGGCTTGGGTGTCCCGGTCTTTCTCACTCCATGTCCTGTTGTTTACGTTGAGAAGGCAGACTCAGAGGGCAGAACAAACACCTAGCTGTGGGAGTGTCACCCACCTGGGGGAGGGGTTACTGCCCTTTGTGATGTTATGAAGGGAAAAATCTCCAAACGGCCTGTTTGAGCACACATTTTCTGAAAAGTGGAGCAGGCAAAAGACGGAGAGGATGGACTTTTCTCATAATTTTTTTTCTAGATCCTTGCTTGTGTTGTACTTACTCTCTGATGTACGTCACTTTGGATAAAAGCGTCTGCTTAGTGAATTGTAGAATTGTAGAATCATTGGGGAGTTTGTAGACAGACTAGAGACACATGTTAGAGTTAAAGGAACATGGTGAAGTGGATTTTGAATAATATGGGAGCTATTAGTTATCTTGTTCTCTTTTTATAATTTAAATGAAATTACAAAAATGATCCCAAAACTTTCTTTGTGTTTTTAACCGTGTCCTTATTTATTTTCTCTTGTTCTTCCCATACATAGAAACATCCTGTACAAAAACAGCTTCCTCTTTTTCTTCTCTTTTCTTCCCCCCTTCTTTTTTCCCACAACACACAACTTGCATCATGGTAACAACAATCAGCGATATCACACACTCGACTTATGCAATATTCAAACTAAACATTTTCTGTGCGATACAAAATAAATGTACACATACTTTGATTTTTTTTTCTCCAAAAAATAAAAAAATCGTTGTTATTTACAAATCCCACAACAGAAAAAGTAAACATTCTCCACACCAGTTTGTTTTTTTTACGTTGAACTCAGCAGAAACGTGTTTTCTTATTATTCACATGTCATTTGTACAGATTGTTTTCTTTTTATATTCATCTCACCTCGTACGTCGAGTGAATGAAAACTGATAGAGCACCTATGATACCGATACCTACATGAGAAGGTTTTAAAAATGCAGAAGAATACTTTGGTGTTTTCACACTCGCACAAAACTCCTGAAAACGTCCTGATGTTTTCCAAATGAACTGCACTTTTAGCTCCGACTATAACTGGAATTTTTCCTGCTTGCATCCAGGTACATTTTCTGTATGAAGTCTGATAAGGTGATGCGAGAAGAAAGCAGGAAATATTTGGGAAATTCACCACAAGCATCAGGGAGGGGATGGTAACGTTTATATCCTACGTCTGGGGCGCGACGATATCTGTTCTTCTTTGCTCTTTTGTTTATACTCTCAATGTTTCAAACTTCACACAGCATTGACATAAAGGCAAACATTGTCCTAATAGCGTCTGACTCTGTTGCTACGCTCTGCCTCATGACATCACTTCCTCCCACCAGACAGGCTGTGAGGTGCACAGTCAGGAAGATCTGTTTTCTAGAAATTTCTAGATTCTAATTCTAGAAAAAAAAACAATGTGAAAACTCTCTAGTGACCTTGAAAGAAAAGTTAGTCCCCTTAATGTCTACATGTAGGGTTGTATATGATGAATACTACTCCCTCCCCCCCATCAGGCTTGGAGGTGCACAGTGAGGAAGATTTCAGGGTCTTCCGAGAAGTTTCCAGGAGTGCATACGTGAACACGGTTCTAGTCTGGCTGGGCGATATGACTCAAAATGTTATCACGATAAAAAGGGTTCATATCAGTCGATATCGATAATTATCACGAGGAATGTCAAATCATTTCCTTCACGTTTAAAGGCTAATTTTTTTGCTCCTCTGTGGAAGTCCAACAAACCAGCAATGAATAGTGGTTTAATCAGAAGGCAAGGCTGACAAACTTTAAACCACAGCAGTGTTTCAAAATGTGCACTTTTTGCAATGACAGTAGGAAACCTCCCTAAGGGGGCCCCATCTGACAGCAATCCCTCTCGTTGCCCTGCTAGGTGTGGCATGCATTTTTGAATTGAAAACCAACGTCAATGAAAGTCACAAAAAAAGGAGAGAAAGAGGAAGAGGAGTAAATACTGGTGACGAATGTTGGTTGAATGTTTGCCTGGGGCCCCAACAGACTCTAGAATCGCCATTGGGTTTAATTATTCTTAATTGTCAGAACACGACAAACTCTACTTGAACAGAGGAACATTTCACGATCATAAGGAAGGTGCACGCTGCTGGAAAATGCAGAAAAAAGTGACATTATCGCTTTAATTATCGTTTTATCGCCCAGGCCTCAAAAGAAAAGAAGAGTTAGTCCTCTTCATGTCGACATGTAGTGTTGGTTATAATGAACACTGTGCGCCCCATTCAAGTATATAAAACTGTGTTACAGGACTGTTAGTATTTTGTTTTTTTCAGTAAGGCAGAAATGACTTTTGCATGACATGAAAGGTTTAAATTTATCGGCCTGTTTATTTTTTCAAAACTTCAGGTTTCCGATAAAAGGTAAAAAAAAAGAAGAAGTAAATAATAAGAATTAAATAAGTGTTGTAGTACTCTAAAACGGTCTGGGTCTCGAGACCACTTTTTGAAGGTCTCAGTCTCGTCAAGGAATCTAAAGCATTTTTACTCGGTCTTGTCTGGGCAGACTCTGGATTTTAAATCAAGACCGGTCAAGACCACCACTGATCGTTCATTTTTCCACGTCATTACTGTGATTAGAAGGAAAACATCTCTTTTTAAATGAACAAATAACTTTAATTAATTTGTACTTGGATTTTTATCCCGGTGTTTAGGTCTAAGGGAGTGACACGCCGACTGCACTCAAAAGGATGATTTTTCAGTGATATTTATGGTCTCGGTCTTGTCTCAGTCTCACCCTGCCTTGGTCTTGTCTCGGTCTCACCATGTCTTGGTCTTGGTCTTGTCTCGGTCTCACCATGTCTTGGTCTTGGTCTTGTCTCGGTCTCACCCTGCCTTGGTCTTGTCTCGGTCTCATCATGTCTTGGTCTTGGTCTTTTCTCGGTCTCGCCCTGCCTTGGTCTAGGTCTTGACTCGATCTCGCCTGCCTTGGTCTTTGTATTGACCCGGTCTTGCCCTGCCTTGGTCTTGACCTGTCTCAGTCGCACCCTGCTTTGGTCTTGTCTCGCCCTGCCTTGGTCTTGGTCCTGACTCGATCTTGCCCCACCATGGTCTAGGTCTTGACTTGGTCTCCATCCCTAAATGTCTTGGTCTTTGTCTCAGTCTCCGAGCACTCTGGTCTTGGGTCTGTCTTGGTCTCGAGTAGTGTGGTCTTGACTACAACACTAAATTACATATTCATTTTGGATATTTGAGTTAAGGGGTTAAAATGACTTTGAAGCAGTGAATTCATCACAAGAAGTCGTCTGCTGATTTCACGGCTGCATCTTTAACTACATTGGGGCAAAAATAAAGTGATCAACACCAGACGAGATCTACAAATCACAAAATGTACTTTACTACAACCCAAAAGAAATCAGCTGTGAGAAATCAAATCTATACATATATTTACTGGAGATTCACACCTGTTGCCCTTTTTGAATGTTCTCGGGTGGACCTGTACGCAGACGATCCTCTGCTTTATGTCAGGGTCTGTCTGTGGAAGAGGCAGTGTTTTTTTTATGGCAATAGAAGGTAGAAGTCACATGTGCATATCATGCTGCACTAATATAGTGCAATGTAGAGCCTGAAACGCAGAAAAAGGTGGAGGCAGGGAGGCAGGGAGGCAGGCAGTAGTCTCCATGAACAACTGATTGCAGGCTACTTCTCCATCAGCATCGTACAGATCAGTTTATCCCACAAACACAGGCCTGTGCGCCTCAAAATCAAGCAAAAAAAAAAAAAAGAAAGAAGAAGAAATGGGTCCCTTTTGTTCAAGACTGTAAAAGAGATTTGAGTCAAAACCCCAGTTGAGGATTGAGAAAAAAGGAATCCAAACCTTTTTATGGAGATTTTCCTCTCCCTCCTCCTCCTCCTCTTCCCTGCGGTGACTTTTGGCAACGTACAAACCGTCAGAGCATCCTAAGCCTCCAGCTACTCAGCATTTTTAGGGACAAGCAGAAAAGCGCGGGGGAAGAGTTGGAGCTTGTGCTGCCATGTTTTCCGAGACAGCAGGAGAGCCTTTTCTGCCTCTGAAATGAGTCTTTTCTTCACAGAGATGTGACGGAGGGCCAAAAAAAGGCATTTCATTGAACACGGTGGAGGTCATGACGGCTCTAGCAAAGAAAAAACGCTTAAAAAAACAAACCGGGGAGTGAATGGAGCTCGACTTGAAGTGGTTAAACCCCAGCAGTGTCTCTGCTAAGAGGATTTTCTGTAAATTCTCCGCTCTGTGACGTGTCCATTCACGCTGCAAACATCCATGTCCCTCACTGCAATGGCTGTGATGAAGTGGGTCTCTATGACAGGTGAAGTGCTCGGTGAGGCGTCTCTTGGAGGACTACATGTCCGTGTCCCCGTCATAGGCGAGAGTCAGAGGCTTTAGTCGGTTGTTCTGCTGCCTCTGTCTCTGAGGTCTCTTTGGCTTTTTGCTGTGAGGAAAGATTAAAACAGAGTCAGAGGAGACACTTGAAATAATTCCCTCAAAGCTAACAGCAGTTTATACTGTACTTACCATGAAGTCACAGCACCTGACCCTGTGTTTTTCAGGTTAAAATATAAACGTAGGAGGGATTTTTACACCTGGAAGGTTACTCTAACACACCAGTGCCCGACTTCAGGTTCAATTTTTGCATCAGATATCTGACGATCTCAGTTATAAGTCAGGCGTCCTGCTGGGCCATTATTCCCAGGAGATGTTAATCATCAGAAAAAAAAGGCTTATGTTGAAATAATAAGGCTGTTACTGTACAGTATCTTGTTGTCAACAAAACTCATCTGTTGCACACAGCGTAAACAAGAAGTGGACATATCTTGTTTTAAAAAGTACAGCCAATAGCGAAGTGCTTTAAACCTGCATTCTTAATAAAGGCCAGCAGGGGGCGACAACACTCATTCCAGAAAGGAATGGGATCGTATGAAGCGCCAACCTCCGGTGTTGAAAAAAAAAATGCTAATGCTAAAAAAGAAACAAACATGTTTACAGCCTGGTTAAGGCATCAGTAGCTAATTTCTTAGTGTAAAAAAAAAAATAATTTAATGGGGCATTTTTTGCCCTTTTCTCAATATTTTCTTGATTATGTTGTACAACTAGCACGGTCTGCATAGCCGTAAAGCCTACAGTAGCTTATGTGCCGGCACTCCAGTCGGTGTCTCAATAAAGGGGGCGAGCTGACCGTCGTATCCTGTGGTTAAATCACTTTCTATAGAAAAGGACCTCATACAACCCCACTTCAAAAATAACACACTGTCCCTTTAAGGCTCGCCTCAGCTCCACCACGTCGCATGATTTTGATAGAGGCTGAGATAGCATTTCCTGTACGACGCTGACGACCCCTATTGCTGGGCTTCATAACGCCTCGTCAGACACGAATGGGTGACGTCCATGTTTCATACAGTCTATGGGTTGCTCATCGTGTGCACTTTCTTCAGAACTAAAGTTACGCTCAGAACCACAGAGGAATACGATAAATCAGCTTATAATCTTATAATATTAAAACACTTGTAGGTTTTAGACATCATCAGCCTTCTTAAGGGAAAAAAAGCTTTACCCTTCAAGATGTGAAAAATCAACAACATTTTAGCTATTGGATGCTCATAACGTCTCCTCGCCTTCATAAAAAAGTAATTAGGATGAGGAACTATTAAAGAAACGACACATTCAGAGAGACAATGGGAGAAAAAGACGACTCTCTACAATTAAAGGTTTGAGGCCGAGACTTCGATATTATAACATTCACAGTATTAGAGAGTTAATTTTCATGCACATGCCAGATGATTGCTCGTCTTTAATCCAAGTGGGGCGCAACTTTTAAAACCATCAGCTCTGTGTTAAAAACAAGACCAGCTCAAAGAAATACGCTGCAGAGTGAACGTAACTCTCAGAAACCTCCAGAGGACGGCCGTGATAATCAGTAAAGCTAATGTTTAAAGTTTGGGAATCGTTCCCACCTTGTTTCTATAGTTTGTTTTAGCCACTTAGCCCCTCAGGACAGTCCAATTAATACTTCCAAACGTGGAAAACTTTCTCCCAAACTTAATCTCAAAGCAGCAGCGCACACACCCACGTGACGCGACGGTCTCCTGAGCGCCGCGACGCTTCAGAGAGAATCTTCTGGGGAGTTGGATAAAGACAATCAGACGAGCTCTCTGGGGACGTTTCTGTGAATACTCTGTGTGATGACGAGCTGACAGAATCGCTTCACAGTAAACATGAAACGTCAGCACACGTCAGCAGACTTCTCCTGCTGCCACAGAAATCATCCCCGATCTTTTCCCTGTCGGCAAAGTTTGTCATGTTCACCAACACTGACAGGAATACTACTCAGGCTCCAAGTGTGGATTGTTTGCACTGATTATTCTGCTTCTTTTTAAATCCATAAAATTACTGAAAATACTCAAAATGATTGTGAAAATGTTCCAGGGCTTCAAGGGACGTACTCTACAGCTTATAGAGAAACGTCTAGGAGCAGGAGAACGAGTTGTACAAGAAAGACGCTGCTCTTGGCAGAGAGGGCACGAGTCTTATTCCAAGATACTCTACAACTTGTTTGGTCCTGTAAAAAAAACACTAAACACTCATGTCAGGATAAAAAAAAGGAACCTAAACCTCATATTTTGAAGCTAGAATGAGCGGATGTTTCACATTTTTATGCTCAGAAAATGACCCAAATAAAAGATAGAGGCTCATTAATGTTGATTTAAAAATAAATTCAGCTCAGAGTTTAAACACTTTGGGTTCTTCAAAGCTGGATACAGAGTAATAACATCAATATGTTTAATGTGTGAAAGGGATAATGAGCTCTTCATTTGGCAGGGAATGAAATGGGAGGGGAATAAAAGGATGCCCTACTTCCTCTTTCAGCCACAAGAGGGCGGTGTGACATCATGCAGGAGGGACGGACGGAGGAGACTTCAGTGTTTGAGGCCCTGCGGTTATATTCATGTTTACCTCATCTTCTTGTTGACGTGTTGTGAGTGACTTCAAAAAGGTTCAGGCGAACACTGATCAGATATCGGTCACTTTTATGAGACGGTGAAAACAAGAAATCAGAACCTTCACAGGCGATCAAGTCAAACAGCTAACTAGTCACTCTACAGGCTCTAGTCTAGAGGGGCGGGCGATCATTTGTAGATGGTTTGTCCTCACCTTCACCAGCACGTTCACTCGGCTACTCAGGCAGGACATGTGACTCTTTAGAGAGGTCACGGGGAGAGATCGAGGACTGCAGGTGTTTATGCTGGCGGCTGTGTTTTTTTTTTTTTTTGGGGGGTTGGGTGTGTGAACCCTCCACATCCTCATTAGCTGCTGCTGCTGTTGCTGTGAGCCTGCTCTTGGCAATCGGGACAGGTGTAAGTCATCTCGTGTGCATTTTGGCCCAACCAGACCGCCGTCCCGTTGGCGTCGGACTCTTGGGCTTTAAGAGAGCGATGCAGTTTGGCACAGTGGCTGCTGCTCTCACAAACAGACATCAGCATCGAGGAAGCAAAACAGAGGAACAAAACAAAAACAAAAATGAGGGGGGGCGGACGACAGAGGAGGGGGTGGAATATGAGGGATTGGTTTAATGAACGAGGATGATGATGATGATGATAAAAAAAAAAGGGGGAAATTAAACTCTTCAACTCACCAAGCTAGGTATATCATAGACACTATGAATATGAGGAGCACAAAGGCTCCAGCTGCTACACCGTACACCCACATCTTCAGCTTCCCATCTGTGGAGGAGGAGGCTCGTCAGTTTGTCTGTTTTCACGTCAACACTGAACACTGAGCGACCAAAGCTGCGGCACTTTTTTAGACAGATGCAGAAAACTCCCCCCCCCCCCCCCCCCCCCCCCCCCCCGTCTTCTTCTCTTATAACAGTAGCACTTAATAATAAACAGACGAGGATTCATAGAGAGTTTACATACATCAAGTATCCCTGTTTGGGTTTGTTTTTTTAAGGAAGAATGTGCGACATGTGACATCCAGTCTATCCTGTGTAAATGTGTCTCTGAGTCCTGACTGTCTACAATGAGTGAGAAGCTCGAGTCCCGCTGGCTGTGTTGTTGTCAGAGTCGTGTTTACATGGACGGGACGGCCGGCTCCTCCCCTTGTGTATAAAAGCTGTTTTAGTCAAGGACTAGAGAGAAGAAGAAGAACATACTCACTGATTATTTGGATGTTAGTAAGAGTTTTTAGATCACGCTCATTCTGTGTCAGTTTACATGCAATGTGAAGCTACGAGCTAACTAAAGAGCGCTAACATTAGCTTGCTAACACAACAATGCAGGACACAGGCGATTACAGCTCCTGCAAAGGACAATTTTGTCTGCAGCTTGCCCTTAATGGTGCTTAACGATGGTGCGTTCTAATTCATAACTCCTTCGAGTGGAGGAGAGCGGAGGCTTCAGTATGGAGGAGGTGTGGCCAATTAGCAGTTTGTTTTGGTTTCATGCTGGTGCTCAAGGGCGACATCTACTGGATCAAAAGGTCGCACATTCTTCCTTTATGTTTCCCATTTTTGTATGTTCAAACACAAACTGAGAAACTCATTACCAGGTAAATATCATGTATCATCTTAAAATCTGTTTCTTTGGGTTTTTCCTCAAAGTTAAAAACACATTTCAGATCTGACCGTATGTGATGGAAAGAAAACATTAGTGAGATAAACGACACAGGAGTTCCTTCAAGTGATGACGTGAGTGTGGAAGTGTTTGCTCCTGACAGACGGTAACTCAATCTGTTCTGCATCCTAAATGTTTGCGTTGCTGTCGCGCACCATCGGGTCGGGCGCGGCGCTCTGTGCAGATGCAGTTCTTCAAAGTTAATGTACAGCAGCAGTTCCAGGTTAGGAAGTGAAGTTCATACATGCATCAGAGCAGACTGGAGCAGACAGAGAACATGTCTGATGAACATATCTCTGTTTTTAATGAGTTGAGTTTAACGTCATGCTCGGCTGCAAGAACAGAGACGTGCTGATAATTAGACAAAGCTACATCTGAAAGTAAAAGATATTCTCGTGTTGTTGTTTGAAAACATCGTACCTCAAGGATTACTCTGTGCTCTCCAGTTAAGAAAATTAGTGAAAAGCTGGTCTTTTTAATCCGTTTCTCTGTAAATAAACTTCAAGAGCGAGAGTGGGAAGTCGTAAAAAAACATTTGACATTCCTGGTTCTAAACTTTCCAAAGAAGGAAAAGGCTTAAAGGCTCTGATGTGTGACGATTTACTGACCTTTATAGCAGAACGACAACTATTCGTCTACATTGACAGTAAATAAATATAGGCCATATTTTAAGCTGTCACTGTGTGGAGGTTTTTTTTCCTTCTTTTTTCCTGTTGTTGTGAAAGATTAATTACACTGTCAAAGTAACGTTTGCCTAAAAATATAAAACCGACCACGTCTGCATCCTCCCGCCTCCCGCCACATTTGTGACTCAGAAGCGTTTTCGTGAGGTGGTTTTTATAATTACGACCTGACAAGTGGAAAATAGCAGCTTCTGAAGAGTGCATTAAGGCAGGGTAAGTTCTCAGAGACATGACAGTCTAGAGATTAAAGGTTTTCACTTGACAGCACATAAACACTTCTTTAGCACTTCTTTCCGGCTCCGTGTGTCTCTCTTGTATTTTCTGTATTTTTCTAATCTGTGTGTCAGGAGAACTTCAGTGTTTTGTGGTCTGACCTGGTCCGTAGGGCTGCAGGTACCAGGTCCGGCCGGTGCGTCCGGGCAGGATGGTGCTGGGCAGGGTGGGGTTAATGGCACGACTGGTTTTCACGTCCCCTCTTTTGTCGCCCGCTGTGGGGATCTCCAGGATGGGGATGGGGGCACACTGGTCCAGCTGACCAATGAGCGACAGCACCTCTGTGAATCCCTCCTCGCATGTGCAGATGTTGGCCTGCAGGGGGCAGTAAAGAATCATTAGTGGTTTCAGAGATATTCACAGTACAAACACAGAGTGTTAGGCAAAGTCAGCATGAAATTAAAATAATTTGAGGGGCAGGGTTTGGAGGCAGGGTCTCTGACCTGTTACAGACCCCTGAGTGTCATTTAAACTCGTTCAGTCAGGGTAAAAGCAGCTTCCACACAGAACATACACTGCAAATACTCAAATCTTACCAAGTTTAATTTAGTCAAAAAAATATCTTCACACTAAATATAAAAAAAGCTTTAATTTCTTTTTCTCCACTCATGCGGCACTGAGACCTGATTCACACCTGTTTTTAAAATCTATCTGAACAGGGAGGCTACACTTAATGGAAGGTGTAAATTCAGTTTGACCAAACATGACTGGAACATTTGGACGTCGTCTGGCTCTTATGTTGGTATAAACAGTCTGTAAACAATGTTGTTCTGAATCTACATCGTTGTTCTCCTCTGACCTCTGACAGATTTGACTCCTAATTCCAATGAGAATTCAAAGTCAAGACGGTCATGGCTACAGATCTTATTGAGGTGTAAATGATGGGGTGTCAGATGCTTAAATGTCTCTTAAGTGTTGACAACATTACGAAAAGGACGTCTGTCTCCTCTCTCAGACTCTCCTGGAGCCAAACTTCTGTTTATAGATCACCAAAAAAAGAATGTACTCTTTAAAAAAAAAAAAAAAAGCTCAGACTCTGTATTTATCCTCTTCATAAAGCCGCCAAAAACAACAACAATCTGACCCTGTCAGTGGACAAAAACAAGCATGTTTAGTGGACGCTCATTTCTCAGCTGCAGGTTAACTCCAGAACCGTGTCTACTTATCCATATTTTGAAGAAAATGTTAAACTTGACAGATTAACCCTTTAATAACCTGGCATCTCTGTGTAGTATTATCATGCTTGTCCTGGGGATTGACCTCGTGACCTCGGAGGTGCTAATCCTGTTCCACGTCAGATCGCTCTGACCTGCTTATTCTGTGCTTATTAAATCAGTCGACTCTACAAACCAGCACAGCAGAGATCAAGATATTTATCTCGATGTTCAATTTAGTGTTTTATAAACAAACAAGATACGAAGCTTTGAGATTAACCAGCTGCGTCTAGAGGACAGATTTCAGCGCAGCACAGTGGAGTGACTCCACAGGAAGTGGGTTGAACAACTTCCTGTTTGCATCATTTCAATCTTTGCTGATTTCACACTCAGACCTGAGGACCTGTGTGTACTGGAGAACGTTTGTTTACAGTTTTTATCGTGTTTACCTCGTCTTTAATGTTCATCTTTTTCTGTAAACCAAATATTTCTTGCTGAGATTTTCTCTTTCAGTCTTTGTACATACAGTTGAATGGTTGGGATGATGACAGAGATCTGCTCACCTCGCTGCAGAAAGACTTCGGCATGAGACACGGAGGGTCACAGGAGCTGTTGTCCACCGCAGGGTTTATGGGAGGACAACCTCCTGCACACACAAAGACAGTAAAATCAGACAGGGAACATGATGTTTTTAAAGGAATACCGCAGACATAAACGTCTCCTGGGTGTCCTCGTAGAGTTACAGCTTTGTGTTTCTGAGTAATAGTGTTTCTACCTAAAGGATGAAATGTTTTGAAACCACAACAGATGATGAGAATCTGAGAAAGCCCACACAGTACATGATGACAAATCATGACAGTTGTTCCTAAAGTGTGTGGAGAGCAAAGATACCACACACACTAACAGATTCAGTCAACAAGCTTCAGTTATCATTTTAGTTCTTTTTGGACTTGTCTGTAAGGACTTGAGTTGGGAACTGGAGGGTCACCAGTTCAAGTCCCGGTGAGGACCAAGTCTGGTAATTGGTCTGATAGCTGGAGAGGGGCCAGTTCACTTCCTGAGCACTGCCCTTGAGCAAGGCACTAAACCCTCCACCAGCTCAGGAGCGCTCGCTGTGTGCAGCCCCCCTCACTCTGACATCTCTCCATTAGTGCATGTTCAAAAAATCCTGTTTGTGCATGTGTGTGTTTGTTTCAACCCTATGTGTGTGTGTAGCATGTTCAACAAAAGAGTGTAAAATTGAATTTCCCTTTGTGGGGTTAATAAAGTATAAGAAAAAAAAAATCTCAAATGTAGCACCAAGCGAAAGACCCGGGGTGAAGAAGAACTCTGAGATGAGTCGACTGAAACTCCAGCTGTCTTTCACTGCCCAGAAACAGCGTTCAACTCCAACTCTGGCACAGTTACCGTGGTAACTGACATCCCACAAAGGTACAGGCTCAGCTGCCCTCAGGATTCCCCCCCCCCCCAAATATTCCCCACAAATTTAAAAGACTTTAATTTGATAAATGGAAATGAGCGGAAATACAAAATGAAAACCGTTACAAGTTTGTTCATTCACTCCTTATAAAAAGTCAGTGGGTTATTTTTTAAACTACTGGAGGTTCGGAGACCACATGTTCACGAGCTGAAAACCTGCACACGCTGCCTCCGCCCACCACCTCTTGCTCCTTATAGATTTGAAGTCCCTGGGTTTTTTTTAACACAGTGTAGCTGACATTCCTTGTATACATTTTACCTCCTACATAAAGCTGCTGAACGAGGGGCTGCAGCCTCTGAATTAGAATGAATTCAGCTTCAATATGAATCATAAAATGAAAAGTTCAGAGCTACACCTCACATGCTGTCTTCACATTTTAGCTGAAACAACGAGACCCGTAATTACTGAGGTGAACACGAGAAAACTTACCTACAACAGCTTGAAAAATGTTTTCAGTCTCTTTAAAGTATCCAAACGGACTGATTTTATTCAAACACTTAATGAGCCAATCGATGTACAGCACGTTTGTGCACCAGTGATTTGATGAAGGTGAACAACTGACTTGATAAGAGTAACGATAAGGTCAAATAATATTGATTTTCAGGTTTTTAAAATGCTGAACCGGGTCTTAAAGGAGCAATCTGTAAGATATCTACTGACGGAAATGATAAAGTGACCTTACTTTATGATCAGACATTAAGGAAACATGCTATGTTGAAGTGCTGGCTTCTCTGACAACAATGCAGCAGCCAGTATGTCCTCCTTCTAACTTTAGATCCTGGTCCTGAATGCTCTGGATTTGTCTGGACCAGAGAAGGTAGGCGGTGTTAAGGCACCCCCACACTGCCGTTTTAGACGTTTGCCAGATATGAGACCAGTTATCAGGTCAAACCAACAGGTGTTGCAGTGATGGAAGCGGTGGAAAGTGATTGTGATTGTACCCGACCTAAAAAGCCTCTGCATGTTTCTAATAAGCTCCACGAGCAGAAACGTGCTCAAACTAGGATCAATATTGGAGATGCTTTTGAAAAATGGAGAGAGGTTAGAACGCAGAAAGGTTTACAGACCGATGCAGAGCTGGATAAACACTGAAGCTTCAGAGTCCACCACATGGTAACCTGTGTGAGCATTGACTCTAGAGAGGAGGGGGGCGGGGGGAGACAGCTCTCTACAATGTTTTGAATTCGGACTGCAGTACCCATTTTAAACACTAGGTGTCAGAGTTACATACTGCTCCTTTAATAACCCACTTCCCTATCAGGGACAACTTGTGTTTTTATTGTTATCATACATGAACAAACAAACAGTCAAAGGGTCTCTGCTGCATGTTAGAGTTTCTTACCGGTGACATTGAGTCCATCCGAGCGCTGACACCAGATTAAAGGCCGGCTGGAGTTTCCACTGCTGAACCATTTGTACTCGTAACATTCGCCCCCTGAGAGAAAAATAAAAAACAAAACACGTATAAAGTCTGAGCAGTGAGAGTGAGCAGCGGAGACGGTTAATCACTTGAGTGACAGATTAATAAAGCAGCTGCTAAATGATGATTGTATAATAGGCCGCTGTCATATAATATAACTATCTTCACAGAAAGGTCCGGTTCAATGTTTTAATCTTCAGTAAGAGCTTTTGCTTAATGACTTTCTATCAATGCCATTATGACTTTATCAATATCTCCATCAGTGCAGTAAATGACCATATTTCCCTACGGAGTCTTGTGTAACCAATCATTGGCCCGGCCCATTTGGCGAGCGTAAATGAACAATTTAACCTTGGACAAAGGGCCGATCTATTCCCCTGCAGGCGATTGGTACAGTATCACAGCTGAAGTCGATGGCACGGCTCTATCTGCCGCGGCTTTCACTGGACGATTTGTCTGCGGCTCAGACAACTTCACCCTTTGTGTTCTCCACTTTTCTCATTTCTTTTCCCCTCGTTTTGTCTCTCGCTGCGGTACGGCTTCCTCAAACCAGACGCATTATCACTGAATCACCCACTTCAGCCGGAAGCTTCCCACCATCTTTTACGAGCAGATTGGACTTTTTTTTTTTTTTTTTTACAGCTGAAGAACATTTCTCAGAGGAAGAGCTGCTCTGGAAGCTGATATTATTCAGCAGTTGTATTAAAATCAGAGGATTCTTTGAAACATAACTAAGTCTCTGCTGGGGCTTTGAGGGGAGATTGCTGATTTTCAAGCCTATTAACTTTAAAAACCCTCTTTATAACCTCATTGATAAAAACGGGCTGCGCTCACACTAGGTTCACACTGTGAGCCTTAAGGGCTTATATCAGATTTCAGAGTGAGCCGGTCATGGTCCTGAAATGACCCACGGGCACAAAAGAAGAATAGAGAAGTTGTCCCGAGCTGTCACCATTGGAGGGAAAACATGGAGGTCACAGCAGTCAGTGTTTACAGTTTTATATTTACACTGATGTGCAGAGGGAGGCAGAGAGGTTGTGAGCAGGTGATAACGAAGACGAGGAGAAAGAGATTCAGCTGCTTCTCATCGCTGCTAGCTCTGTGAGGAGGTGTGTGTGGATACAGAGTCAGAGCCAGGAGTGGTGGGAGTATGATGTGAAAGACTTCACTGGAACAGACTTCGTACAAAAATTCTTAGGATGTCAGGAGCCACTTATAACTTCATTTGTCGATGCCAGCGCAGAACCGAGATACATTAACATTTGGAGCGGTGGAAAAAGTCGCAGGAATTCAGGTATGACAGTTTAAACTGAGAACACTCAGTCTGCAGAAATGATTCCCATGTCTGTTTTTAGGAGCACAAATCACAGAGAGCTGAAGAGATAGGGTGCATGTTAAGGGTGCTGTTTATACCGTTAAGTCAAAGTATCACAGTGCTGTTTTTTAAGGACTGACATGTTAGTCTTTAAGGTCACATATTCTCCACTTCTCCATGTTCCTCTAACACTAATATGTGCCTCTAATCCGTCTACAAACCCCCCAATGATAAGAAAAGTCCATCCTCTTTGTCTGTTGCCTGCTCCACTTTTCAGAAAATGTGTGCTCAAACAGGCCGTTTGGAGATTTTCCCTTCATGACATCACAAAGGGCAGTAGCCCCTCCCCCAGGTGGGTGACACTCCCACAGCTAGGTGTTTGTTCTACCCTCTGAGTCTGCCTTCTCAACGTAAACAATAGGACATGGAGCGAGAAAGCCCGAGACACCCAAGCCCTTCCAGAGAGGGGGCGTGGTCAGACACAGCTCATTTACATATTTAAAGGTACAGACACAGAAACAGCCTGTTCTGAGCAGGGCTGAAATAGAGGGGTTTATAGGCATGATCAAATACAGGATCAGAGTGGATTTAGAACAAGAAACTTCACACACATGTTTTGTTGAGCTCTGAGACTTATTTACACTTGAAGAGGAGAATATGTGACCTTCAAATGATAAGCTACTAGTTGAATGAAATACATGGATTTAATAAAGCCGTGAGGAAAGTCACCATCCGCATGAAGCAAAAAGAACATTCACAAACTGAAAAAACAAAATAAAGTCCAGCAAGGACAGACTGGGATCGTGGGTTCAGAGATGGTTGTGAATCAAAGGAGTCCTGTGGTATGTGCCTTAACCATTAGGACCAGCAGAGCGCCCCCACAAAAGTCTTTTTTGATGTATCTATTTGATCTGTCGTCCTCTGTCCCCAGCCTCCTCTTCCTCCGTCACCGCCCTTCCCTCTACTCTCTCGTCCTCCCCCGCCTTTTCTGCTCTTGGCTGGGCCTCTCCTCCTCCTCCTCCTCCCCCTCCCCTCTCTCTCTTCCTCAAGTGATGCTGTGAAACCAGGTCAGGCTGCTGAAGACTGCTATGGGGCTGTGTAGAGTAGCCAAGGTGGGCGGGGAAGGAGGGTAGGAGGCCACTGAGGAGGGTAGGGGGGGTGTTGGTGCAGGCTTTACACACTGAGCCGATGGCGACTGTATGCAACGAGCTTTGGTGGTGGTGATTCACAGCCTGCCTTGCACCTAATGGATGATTAACGCGCCCGGGGAGCTGCAGATATTACTACAGTAAACGAGAGATCTAACTCGAGAAATCCCACCTGGGAGAGCGCCAATTGACCCAGTGTCACAGGAAAACATGAAGTCATGGTAGATGTTTGTGTTCATTTTTCACCAGGTGAACAGCTCAGGCATTCCCGTCTCCACTCCTCTGCTGGCGTTTCCGTGTCTTCTGATGGTCAAACAGGCGAGTTCAGAGGGATCAACAACTAAAAACAGCCTCCAGGCCTTTCCCTGAAAGTTAGCGTCTTTCCGAGTTAGCCCTCTAACGCTCTACATTGTGCCCCCCATCACGAGTTGATGCTGATTCAGCTGTCCTATGTTATAAAGGCAAAACCCCCCCCCCAAAAATTACTTGTTTTTCCAACAGTTTTCTCTGTATTCAAACGGCCATTTTGAACATTTGCTGCGGGGGGAAAAAAAAGCAGATTAAAGACACCTGTTTTGAGACGTATTCCCACCTGTGCAGGGCTGAGACTCCCAGGATTGGTCTGGACAGAGCTGCAGGTTTTCAGGCTCCTGGGCCAAAACGGCTCGAGAGCGAACCTGAACCGAACCAAAGTCCACGCCGGCCCCCTTCACACAGATACTCACACACGAGCTCCAGTCCGACCACTCCATCAGGTAGCATTCACCTGCAAGAACAGGAAAAAAAGAAGAAGCATTTTAAAGTAGTGGTTCTGAACCGGTGGAGCCTCAGGATTAACTGTTTCATGAAAAATCAAGACCCACATTTAAGATACTTTTCAACCAATCAGATTCATTTAATAGAAAGTTGAGCAGGTTTGGACCTCAGACGATGCAAATGTGACAGAACATGGAAACTGAATGAAACAAACATGTTGCTTCACAAACTTTATTAGACCATTTCTTTCCCGGGCACACATTACCCGACCCACTGAAAGCGGCTCTGCGACCCACTTTTGGGTCCAGATCCACCAGTTGAGATCCACTGCTTACCCCCTTGCTCTCTATCCCTCTTCCTGCATCTTATCCCATCTCTCCCCCTATCCCTTTCCAAGCCCGGCGCAGTCTAGGCCTGTGAAGACTGTTTCGTCATGAGCCGGGGATCCGGCCGAAGATTTCTGCCTTTTAATAAGGCAGTTTTTTCTTACCACTGTAACTTTTGCTGCTTTGCTAAAGTGCTCATGATGGATAGGCCGGATCTTTGTAACATAGCAATAAGTAAGGTCCTTTACCTGCTTTTTGTAACATAACAATGAGTAAGGTCTTTTACCTGCTCTTTTGTAATGTTAACAGACAATGAGTAAGGTATTTTACCTGCTTCTTGTAAAGTGTCTCGAGATAACACTTGTTATGAGTTGACGCTATACAAATAAAAGTTGATTGATTGATTGATTGATTATGGGATATGTATAGTTATTAAGACCATTGATCTCCACATCATTTAATGGAAACACTTCCTCACACACATCCTCTGCTCTTTGTGCAATCTGTTTAACTGTGCAGCAATATCTACACTCTCCAACAAAGCACATTTTGTATATTTAGATTTGTAAAGATTACTTATATATTCAATTCCCTGAGCTTTGTTCTTAGCTTATTATTCTTCAGATACTCTCACGACTGAATGGGAATAATAAAGTATTTCTGATTCTGATTAATCTCTCCAATGTGAGGAGTTTCAGCTTTTCTCTCTCTTCTTATATCATTGGTAACTCAATGTTCCTGTGTTCTATTAGTCCGACGAAATCGTTGGACTAGAGATAATTCTTTATTTTTAACAACATTTTAATTGCAGACTAAAAAATAACCAATTATTAAAAAAGAAGTTGGCAGTAGTTTGTATGCACATATAAAGATAAATTCACGTTTCCTGAATTCACATTCATTTTGCAGATAGATTTGCATATCTTTGACAGATTCCTTAATTAAAAGAAATCTTAATTTTTGCACAAAAACATCTTAATTATTCTACACAGATCCACTTTGAAAACAGCCACTAATTAATGCAATGATGCAACAATAGACAGAACATATAACCTGTGATTAACTCAACAGTCCCTAGAACAAGCGTTTTACCTTCACACCCCAGTGAAACTCATACATCCATCCATCCTCTATTCAGTTTTTCCCCTTCAGGGTCGCGGGGTGCTGGAGCTGATCCCAGCTGTCATTGGGCGAGAGGCAGAGTTACACCCTGGACTGGTCACCAGCCAATCACAGGGCTGACATATAGAGACAGACAACCAGCCACGCTCACATTCACACCTACGGACAATTTAGAGTCACCAGTTAACCTAACGAGCATGTCTTTGGACTGTGGGAGGAAGTCGGAGTACTTGGAGAGAACCCACACATGCACGGGGAGAACATTCAGACTCCACACAGAGAGGCTCCTGTCAGACGGGGATTCAAACCAGGAACCTCCTTGCTGTGAGGTAACAGCGTTAACCACTGTGAAGCCACTAATACATCCAGCTTGATGTAAATAAAGCTAACTGAATCCCAACAGACTGAATCAGGTCTCTCTGGCATGTCTTCACTGTTTTCTGGTCAGTAGGGGATTTAAAAAAAAAAAATCTGCCATATGACCTGTAAAAAATTGCTCGGCCTGGACTCGACCTGTATCACAAATCTTTTAATTTCCTGTAAGATGGTGTGCAGACGGGAGACTTAAAGGTGAAAAGGATTTATCCATCAGGGCCCGGCACACATGCTTTTCTCTCTTCCAGTTTTCACTTGGAGCTCACTTCTATTGTAAATCTCTTGTACTTTTGTGATTTTTCTCTATTCCATTGCTTTTTTTGACTTTTAAAGATCTGTTTTAGCTCTGTTAAATATCTCCACTGCCGCTGTAGTGTCGGTATCCTTGTGGAAATCAGACCTTTAATTTAAGCAGAGCTAAAGCAATCTTTTTTTCCCTCTTAATCTACACATGAGACCGGTTTAATCAGGTCGAGATGTTAAGGTACGCCGCGGAGAAACAGAATATGTTTTAACACATCTTATCGAGATGGATCAGACGCTTTGAAGAGTTTCAGGAGGAGGAAGGTGGAAGATCAGGATGCAGGGCAGGCCGGTTTTGATCACAGCTGACAACTTCAGCTCATCAAGCAGCAGGGGAAATAGAACATGGGTCAAGGGTGGCGGTGCATGAAAGTGTGTGTGTGTGGTAATATGTGTGTGTTTGTGTGTGTTTGTGTGTGTATGTCGGGATGCCAGGATTCCCAAGCTGTCCCCGGTCCTGCACAAACTGCGCCTGAATTTCCTTCCAGATCGCACTACAGCCCCCTCTCTCTGCTCAGAAAGCGGTCTGTGCTTTTGATTGCCGTTTGATACTTCAGTGCTCCTGCACTTTGGCAAAAAAAGAGGTTGGACTGACTTTGTTATCTGGAGGAGCGATTCTCTGTGTTTCCATCTCCGGCTACCAGCAGATATCTGATGAGTTTCCTTCTTACTAAATGAAATGAGAAATCTGCGAGTGGAAACACACTCAATGCTCTCCTGAAAAATAAAATGAATTCAAACTGTTGTACTTTAAAATAAATCGCGGGTTGAAATAACAGCTAACGCTTTTCTTCCGCTCTAAAGAGACTGAGTGATGAACGTTCGATTGCGAGCCAAAATAGACCCAGTAGTTTGGAAATGAACTCTCCGTTTGTATTTAGTCTCTCTGCAGCAGAAAGTAAGTGTAATAATTCTCCCTTCAGGGACCACTGACACTGATAATCACAGACTTAGATTAAAGCTGCATTGTGTGAATATACAGTACACTGCTTTCATCAGGCGATGAGATTGTGCGTTCAGTTTCCATCATTTTTTATGGAGATGTTGTAGATTTGACCTTTTTACCCGAAGACAGAACTGTTCACTCCTTCAGCCTTCAGCTGCAGCAGTATTCAAACGGCTGTTTCAAAAAGCAAAATATTAAAGAATCTGTGACGCTTCACCTTTAATCTGAATGTCCCAGAGGTAATAGTAGGGCTGGGTATTTCCCAACAACCCCACGATACGATACATATCATGATCATCATTGATTTTGGATAATGACCGCGTCCGACCAAGAATTCACCACACAGCTGTTCTTTAGTGTTGAGAGAAACAGCAGAGGACAATTAAGGATCCTACAACTTCAAACACTTCACTTCAGATCCTCACAGATCCTATGAATACATTTAAAGATTTTAATCCCAGCGCTATGATTTGGGTGTTATTGTGAACTGCACCATCGTTCAATTGTCTTTTCAAACTGTCAACTGTATCGATTCTGTAACATCTGCATCCACACATGTATTTGCCAGATTATAATTTCTTTTGAGTACCTGCTTCGGCAGCGCTGTGAATTCACAGACTGGGACGCCAACATTACACCGTTGCAGAATCAATATGAACGTCTGAGAGGGTGATGGCGGTGAAGTTTTAGTACGCCGCTGCTGCAGAGTTGCACCAGGAAAGGGGATTGTGTTTGTGATTTTAGTATCCAGTATTTGTTTAAATTATTCATATTGTTTGTAAAACTGCTGATGGCAGACTTGTTCTTGGCTATACAAAGCTCCGCCCCTTTTTATGTGAACACTCAGGGTTGACTTGTCAGGTCGATAACCAGCTTCCTTTGTCAGGGTTTGTGACGACAGATATCCAAAACACACTCTGGGTATGTTTGCACTCGCTACATGCTACAGACCCCGGATGTACAGAGTCCAGCAGCTTTTGTTTTGAGCTCAACTGTCTGCTCTGCTCGACAACACAAAAGCTCCATCAAATCCTGCAGCTGACAAGCCTCCATCACCGAACCTGACAACGACTCATCACCCTGAACCTTTGAAGTGTTAATCCCGTCTGTGAGATTCTCTCTCTCCGATTTTTCACTGTTGACATCCTCGCTGCCAATCTGATAACGTGCTTCTCCCTCCACTGCAGCGCTGAGACATCACCTGTTAATCACAGAGTGGTCAGTGGAGGTCTAGCTGGTATTGATGAAGTCTTCTCAAAGCACAATGGTTACCTCTGCTCCTGCTAAATGCACACTAGCTACTTTTATTGAGCCTGGAGAAAATGGAGTACTGCTGCTGAAGAGGATTTATCACTGTTAAGAGCTTCTGCGCCCTAAACATGTTTTTAAAGAACATTTAAAAAAACAGTTTCACAAGTTTTCTTTAGCAACAATGTGATATAAACACCACCCACATGTTTAGGATTTTTATAATGTATCAAGCCGGCACATATCTTTACAACCTCTGGAAATTTGGCTTGAATAAAATGCATTTATGATATGATGTGACAGCTCTCATTTTGAGTCGCTGGTCGGCCTAGTGGTTTGGTCTCGCCCCATGTACGGAGGTCGCTGTCTTCCAAGTGGGCCGCCTGGTTTGACTCTGGACTGCAGCTCATTTCCTGCTTGTCATTCCCCACTCTCTCTCTCTCTCTCTCCCATATTTCCTACTCTATCCACTGTCCTTCAAACAGAAGGCCCCAACCCCCTCCCTCCTCCACCCAGCTCATTTCAGGCTCAAGTTTTTGTCAAGGCATTTCAAATCAGAATGTGATTGACATCTGCACCAGGCAGACCGGCAGAGGTGATGTCACATGCTTCATTTTGCAGCCCTTACAGTACGACATCAGTACGTTTAAGCAGTTCAACTTGGATTCAAAGACGAGAGCAGAAGCCGTGCAAGCTGAAAATATATCTACAATCACTGAGTGATGAGTTACATAATGCTTTGATATCTTAGTCATAGTAAGCATTTAGCACACACATGCACCTTAAGCTGATTTTTTTGTTTTGTTTTCAGAGCGATTAAAACAGGACAAAATGATGCCTCTGCATTGCACGATATTGTTACCGAAACTCAACTCAAATAGTTTTTAGATCTCGTCATTCTGTGTCAGTTTACATTCACTGTTAAGCTAACGGGCTAACTAAAGAGCGCTAACATTAGCATGCTAACACAACAATGCAGGACACAGGCGATTGCAGCTCGAGCAAAGGACTATTTTGTCTGCAGCTTGGGCTTAGTGGTGCTAGATTATGCTGCATTCTAATTGATAACTCCTTCATGCAAAAGTGAGTGGAGAGGGGTTGGAGGTGTGTCTCTGGAGGAGAGCGGAGGCTTCAGTATGGAGGAGGTGTGGCCAAACAGCAGTTTGTTTTGGTTTCATGCTGGTGCTCAAGGGCGACACCTACTGCATCAAAAAGTCGCACATTCTTCCTTTAACAATGAGATGAATCAATCATGATAAATTATTCAATGACACACGTGTGTACTTGTAGGGACACGTTGCAGGTTGAGACTTGAATATGCTGGAAGCTGTCCATCAAACGCAGCGAGCTCAGTGCTCTCCTGAGTGTGGAGAGAGGGACGTTTCTGAGTCGCTGTGTGAAGACGAGCATGAAGGACGCAGAGAGGAGACACCTGGCAGGCGGTGAACGGAGAGTCTGACATGCTTCTGGTTTCAAGGCATTTATTTTATAGGGAGAAAGTAGAAGTTCAATTAGACTCTAGCTGCCAGCTGGGTTTGGTGTTATGCTGACCGGACGGCGATAAACCACTTACTCACTTAATGAAATGAAACTCTACATCTGTGTGCGGGATAATATTTCACAGGTTTTGCTCTGGAGGGTCGTTCGTCTTGTAACTCACAGCAGATGTCCAGCTCAGCATAAAGACGGTGGCCGAGACCTAATCAGTCACCGAAACTAAGAAAGTCCTCCTGTGCAGGTCGATCATGCACCGACGCTGCCAGCTTTGAGGGTTTGTTACCCGCAGAGGCTACTCATGCTGAAAATGTGTGCACACATGGCACGAGCGATTTGGGAGGAGGCGTCGACCACATGGCACATGGTGAAGGTTTACAAGGGTTCTCCTAACAGCCGTGCATGAAAACTGATTCATATTATAAGTGATGAATATTTTTCAGATCAGGAAAATCTTTTACGGTCTTTGGTTTGTCAAATGTTGAACTAACACGAGTTGAAGGCGTCACTTTATACTCTGCTAAAGAGATAATCTTTTCTGATAATTACTTGACAGTTTATATATATATATAAAATATATTTTATTAATAATCTGCAGATCAATCAATGTTTCATTAAAACTATTGTTAGTTGCAGCCCTGTTTGCATTTAAAGTTTATACAGCATACATCAAAAGTTATTATTTTTTTTTTTCAAGATTTATTTTTGGGCTTTTTGTGCCTTTAATGGAGAGATAGGACAGTGGATAGAGTGAGAAATCAAGGAGAGAGAGAGTAGGGAATGACATGCGGGAAAGGGGCCACAGGCTGGATTTGAACCCGGGCTGCCCGCTTGGAGGACCACAGCCTCCATACATGGGGCGCGTGCAATAACCACTGCATCACCAGCGCCGCACCAAAAGTTATTTTAATGAAGTATCACTTTTTATATACAGTGTAATAAAAGGTTGGAAGTCAGATCTTTTGGTGTCTTCACATGTTAGAGCATGACGTCATTCATGATATCTTAATCTTTTAGATCATTGGTTCTCAACTGGTAGGTCAGGACACAAAAGCCGTTTTCAGTAAGTTTTTTTTTTGGGGGGGGGCTTGATGCTCTGTCAGATCTAAAGTTGTCAAAATGATCTCATCTGTACGTGTTAAATTCGATTATGACAACATGCTTACTAGATAGTTTATTTTAAGGTCTGTCGATAGAAGCAGCCGTTGCTCAGTCTTCAGGGACTTGGGTTGGAAATTAGGGTCGCCTGAGGGTCGTCGGGTCAAGTCACGGTGAGGACTAAGTCCGGAAATTGGTCTGGTAGCTGAAGAGGTGCCAGCTCACTTCCTTAAAACTACTGAGTCACCTTTGAGGAAGACACTGAACCCAGAACTGTTCACAAGCAGTGCAGCCTCCTCACTCCGACATCTCTCCATAGGAAGTCCATATATGGTCCTGTTTGTGCATGTTAGTGAGCGATGTGATGAGTGATCTGAGGACGTTGACACTTGACTCAAAACAATTCAACATTTAAAAATCATCTCGTTAAGTCCTCATCCTCAAAACATTTTCTCTCATAGCTTTCAAATTAGAAACTTTTTTTTAATTGAACGCTAAGAAGCCAGTTTTGGTTTTGTCACATCGAACAAGTGGGTTAATTGTAACCTGCTGGATCTTTGATTTGTCTTTTCTTTAAAATGTAAATCAGGTTACATTGCCTTCATGTTTGAAATGATCCATATTAACCGCCTTTGCTTTCATTCAAATGCGTTTCATTTTAAACGAACCATACGGATAATCAACGTATAGAAAACACTTCTTCAGTCCTTTTCTCCTCTCAATCGGCCTCTCCATTCACATGTGAGGTGAATAAATGCATAAATTAAATGTTATTGTCATGTTCAGAACACCAGACTGATATTCAGGGAGGTTTGTAAGCTCAGTGTTTTGTCTTTTTTTTTTAACATCAGCCCTCAGGGTTTCGTTATCTCGCCCACACAGATTATTGATTGCGTCCTTGTTTCTCTTCATCTTTATTTCATCTGTGTCGATTTAATCACGTCGGCTGTATGTGTCTTCACTGCACACACGGAATACATTTAATTTAAGAGGTCACAGCTTTCGTTTCAGATCGGCCATCTCTGTTATTTTCCGCGGTGAGAGCAGGTGGTCCTGAATAGCTCGTGTCCACCACATAAAACAGAAAATAGTTCTTGACAGCGGCGCCTCCGGCTCGGCCAAGCACTTCCCCGAGAACGACGAGCAGCTTTCAAGCCTGTGTTTTTTAACACTCTGCATGTGGAATTACAGCCCAGCTGAAACACGGCTACAGCGAGTGGACGGACATCAAGTAAAAAAAGAGGAAAAGCGTGGGAACCTGGGAGACTAAAAAGTACATGTAGAGTAAAATTGAGACCTTTTCAGAGGAGAGCGGAAGGCTCTCTGTAGTACCTTCAGGCAATGAAATACAGCTCCACCAGCAAATGTACCTCGCATAAAACAGCACCTTTACACAATCTGCTGTAATGTAGTCCATTTATTCTGCCTTCAGGTAGGCTCTGAATCTAGAGGTCAAGATAGACACTGAGTGCTGCTGCTTAGAGATAATCAAATCTGCCCTGTTACAAAAGTATTTTTAGTGGCTGCCTTGTGATACAAATCAAACTGCAGGAAAGTGTTGATATGTGCGGTGCAGAGTGACTCCTGTGTTCTGCTGGTTGAACCAGCTCTTTGTTGAGACCTCCAAACAAGCCGCAGCTCCGATAAATATTAGACTTTAAAATCTGTCTGACACCCAGATGGTCGTGGCTTTACTGACCTGAGAATCTCTCCATTCGGTTCTACATTAACCTTTAGACTCGGAGAGTAAAGATTAACCAATGCATTTTGAAGAACAGATTCAAGAGTCAGAAATTTGACTGCAAATAAACTGAACCAACACAAAACGAATAATGCTGATACAGAGTCGAATCACTGCTCAGGATTCACATGTCTCTGTCAAGAAGTTTGCAGCTTCGGGAATTGTTCAGAGACACAAAGTTAAATGTCTAACTAGTGTTGGCATGCTCGACCGTTGATGCTGGGTCTGAGAGAAAACAACAGGAAACAGTTTTTTAATTATTGATGTCGCTGCAGAGAGGCTACAAATTCTCAAACGTTGATTCTTCACACACTTCAGAAGAAGAAAATAATCGAGTCAGATTCAAGGGGGACACCCGACACTCATTATTTTAGAAATATGAAAATATGGTCAAACACACACACAGACACACAGACACACACACACACTCACATATATATAAATTATATACATGTAAACACTTTTCAGGCTCTCATGAGAGAAGCTTGATGTACAGATGTATCAAAGGATTCTCAGAACTCCTTTGTAGCTGCTGACAAATCCCAGTCATAGTTCTGTGTGATACCAGTCGTCCCAGTGGAGACACTGGTACAGCTGTCTTGTATAGTATTGGTGGTGTCTGTTTGTCTTTTTACCTTCTTTACGTTCTTAACCCGTTAGTTTTTATCCGCTTACAATGGACTCCTGAGTCTGTCAATAAAGATGATGTATAAATATATATGGACGGGCATTAAAAATTAGCTTAAGCTGGCCAAAGGGTGGACAATTTTCAAATGTGGGAGACCAGTCATAGTGACAGTTTCAACTGATTTTTTTACTGTATAATGCTCCTAATCTAAACACTAGATGACTTGACCAGACAACGAGACCACACACCGGCCGATTGTAAAAAAAACGATTCCATAGACACGAGATCTCACAGAAATCCATGTGATCAAATGTGACTTCAAAAGAAAAAGCTAAGCTAACAGCTAAGCAGACGATAAAAGTGTTTGACAATAGCCCCAATGGGATGCTTTTGCAAAATGTAGGGATATACCGTCAAGTTCTTGTTTGTTAAGAATTAGAAGGACATCAAGTACAGGGGACAGACTTCCTGAAGCGCAGCTGAAAACTCGGGGTGACTAAATCTTTACAGTTAAGGGTCTGGATCGAGCTGCCCCCCTGAAATCAGATCAGCAGACGGAGTAACCTCTTCTAAATCTTTTCCTGAATTCACCTCCTGGGTTTTTTGACCGTCTTCTGTTATTCGTCATCCATGGTTTTATAGATTTCACCTGTTTTATTTGACATGTTTTTTACGATTAGTTGTCTTGTTGGCTTTCTTTACAGCTAAATGCACTTTGTTGTGTTTGTGTGAAGCCCTTAGTTTAGTAAAGTACTGAATATCATTACGATTATCATCTAACCCCCGACATGATGCCTCTTATGCTGCAGCTGAGGTAAACAAACAAACCGCCTCAGAGCGATGACAGCGACTCAGGAACACAGGTAATAATATCCCATAACCCCAGAAGCATTGTGGGTGAAGCTTCTGCTTCTACTGCATCCTGTGTTTGGACATGACTTTGAAGGTTTTTGCTCTTGCAGCGCCGGAAGCTCAAAATAAGCAGAATGTGAGCAGCCGTGTTACCTGGGCAGGGAAGCGTGCAGGCCTCTTTCAGTGTGATCTGCTTGTCTCCGTCGACGGCGAGCTCCAGGCTGCTGCACAGCTCCTCGTCCACCAAACCGTCGCCTTCACGGGAGCCGTCGGACACGAAGCAGGACAGGTTCCTGTAGCGCATGCCGTGCCCGCACACCACACTCTGACAGCACGGGAACACCACAGAAGAAGAGGAAGAAGAAACAGGAGGAGGAGGAGGAGGAGGATGAGTTATCACAGTGAGACGACAGCCATGGAGGTAGTTAAAAAGTGGGAAATTATACAGTGTGGCTGGAATAAATTGAAAACTGAGTTAATGATGTTAAAAAAAAACCTGAAGCTGTTCAAGCTCTTATATGAGGATTCTTTTCCTAACTAGGATAAATAGTGCGGCTCTGTAATAATGACGACGTATTAAAGTCTATGTTGATGTTATTAATGCGCGCAAAGTGCATATAAATCCAGACTGCATATAATATTAATGATACATTGAAGCTTTTTAAAGCTGCAGTAAAAGGTAACAGTCAATACGTCCTGATGACTTCCATTATTGAATCAGCACAGATCAGAGTGGACGCGATGTAAACAACACGTTTGAGGCTTCATCAGAACAGAGAGAGGTTTAAAACTGCAGGTCGAGCCGTGATGATTCACTGCTTTGTGATTCTCTGCACATTTCCAGTTTTCAGCTCAGATTGAGAAATCACATATGTTATTAAGATCTGCACAAAGAGGCTCGTTGTTTCTCCTCGTCTTGGCATACTTTAAGTTTATCGGGAAAAAAAGAAGAAAGAAAAGAGAGTCTGTCATCTCTTTTGTTGATGTAATTGCTGCAGAAGTGAAATCTGTGTTTGTGTAAAATAAAGAACATTTAGTTGCTGTGAGATTCTCGTCTCTCTTTTCAGAACACACACAGACGACACAGATGTTTAAGGTGACATAATGTGCAAAATACACTTCACCATGTTTTTACAGGAGGAGAGGGAGAAGGGATAGGAGAGATAGGAGGAGGAGTAGGAGGAGGAGGAGGAGGAGGATGGGTAATAGGAGGAAAAAAGGAGAAGAAGATGGAGAATAAAGAGGAGGAGGTAGAGAATGGGGAGGAGGAGGAGGAAAAAAGAATCAGAAGAGGAGGGATAAACTGGGGGAGGATGAGGGGTAGAAGGTGAAATACGAGAATGAAGATGGAGGAGACAGAGATGGAGGAGGAGGTAGAGGGGTAGAGGGAAAATTAGAAGAATGAGGAGGAGGAGGAGGAAGATGGGGAAGAAGAAAGATTAGGAGCATGAGGGGCAGAACGAGAAATAGAAGAATGAGAAGAGGAGGAGGACTAAGAAGAAGGAAAGAATGAGAAGAAGGAGCCGGAGCCGGAGGAGGAGAAGAAGATTGAAAAGCAGAAGAAGGAGAAGGAGGAGCAGGAGAAACACCTCAGGATCATCTGGAGGTTAACTCCCAGACGACTTGAGAAAGAAGATTTTTAGGAGCAAATTAAATTTGTATCGACTTCGTTCTTTATGAAAAACAACTCGAGTTTGTTTGGCTGCACTGTAAACACACACACACACACACACACACGCACACACACACACACACCCACTGGTTTCATCTTCTGTTTTATTTCTATCTGCTCAGTGAGCGTTGTAGCCGGGCTATTTCTGTGCACTTGCTGTTACCATGGTGAAACGTGGAGTTTCCAAATCAAACAGGACTATCAGCAAAGACCTGCAGACAACTGATTTGGATATCTCAACGAGGAGAGCGGAGGTGAGATGACTGGATCGGCGGTAACCTTACCTTCTCTCTCTCTCTCTCTCTCTCTCTCTCTCTGTATGTGTTCCTCTCGTCATCCTTTAGAAGAAGACTGAGACGATAGGACGGTCGACGGAATTCATTTAGAGAAATGAAGGACTTAAATGAATAACTAGACGTGACACGCCGCTCTCTGTGTGCCCATAAAACTACACAGACGCCTGAGAAGTTTTGTTTTATGTCATTACACGATGCAGCAGATTACTTTAATATTCTGACCTGGTGGCTCACGATGCAAAACGAAGAGTAACTGCTGCCAAATATCTTGGCAGGGGTCTCGGTTTACTGTAATGGATCAGCATTACAAGTGCATTAGATTGATTTTTAGTGTCCATCTCACAGAATAACTGCACGCGCAGGGATTTGATAGGGCTGTTCATCAATACTAAAGAGTCCATTATTATTATTTTATTTTTTTGCAAGGTGCTGAGATTTCTGTCTTCTGAAATCCACTTTTGGCTCAAACTCTGGTGTGTATTGATCTCGGCGGAGGCGGGGACCTGTCAAAGCTGCATTTCTCGTAGCTGACAGTGGTCGATGTGATCGTTAATAATTAATGTCACTGGATTATTGTGTAATGTAATGATTCATTGACGTACCTCCACCCGACACTCGGACCAGGGGCTGTACTGCCAGCGGTAGCAGGGGCGCACCGGGCAGGGCTTCCACTGCTCCATCTGAGAGGGGCAGGGCCGACCGTCGCCCTGGGAGGCCTGAACCACCGCCCGCTGCCGCCACATCTTACCTGTGGAAACACAAAGGAAGTGACATCATCAGCTTTGAAGAAACACTTATTTTCCAACTTGATATTTGTGTATTTTCTAGGACTGAAAAAAGTCAACATTTGAATCATCACTTTAGAAGATCCTAAGTTTCTGACAGAACTCCCACTCAGCTCTCTCATCCCCGGTGTCCAAGTCCAGGACAGACTCGCTTTATATCGCCTAGTTGCTGTCACACAACTCTCCAATCTATGCCCAACGCTCTTCTTCTGCCTGTATTAAACATGGACATATTCTCAGTGACGTCATCCCATTAGTATCTGAAGCTCAGTTTTTTTTTAACTTACACAGTACACAGATAAAACATACAACTTCAGGAGATGCTTTTCAGTTACACTTGTCATTTTCTCATGAAATCTTAACATGCCATTTTACCAAATAACTACACATCCACATCCATGCATGTATACACACACCCATTCCGTCATACCTACATTAGATAGACATAAACTTACATACATCCATATAATTGAAGCTCAGTTTTGAAATCTCTCAGACAAATTTTTGAACAACCTAAAAACTGGCAAAGAGCTGGGGCTGAGACAAACAGCTATAACACGCCCCCCCATCAGTCAGATCAGCCATACACCTTATCATAAAAAACTCTTATCCTTCATTAAATCACGACGGTAGAGTGTGTACCAAAATATAATTAAGCTATAGATACCAAATTTGTTTTTGTACCAGACATGTTTAATTCTGCTGTAAAAATTGACGTTTTAATATAGGACCTAATGGGGATTTCTTGGATTCTGCAGTTGCCTCAAGTTGACACTCAATGAACTGCACGTTTTTGCACTTTGGCATTGGCTTCATTTTTAAACACCGGAGCTTTCTGCTTGTTAAAAGATAGTTGATATGTTTTATTATTCAACCCACAGCTTATGGAAGAATTCGTAAACATTTCTCTCACACATTAAACATTAAACTTTACTTGAACATTAAACACATGAAGGCACATCGAGAAGTTCTTTGTAAGGTTGACTGACTTAAAAAGAACAAATGTCAGAGCTTTATTCTGAAAAGCCAAATCTGATTTAACAGAAAACATTCTGAGTCAGGTTCTTCCTTTACTCTCATTCAAAGAATTTGTCTCACCATGATTGCTCCGCCATACTGTTTGTGACTGAAATGGTTCAATAAAACAATTTGGTTTGGATATTAAGAAGGAACAAGTTCAGCTATGTGAGCAACAACAACAAAAGGCTCATCTCTGTCTCACTCTCTCCCGTGACTTCAACTTGGGTCTTTTGTTTTTTCATCATCAGCGTGAAAGAACAAATGCTCTGTGATTTCTTTTTCCCAAATAATACCCCCATAAAGAGTGTTAAGAGGCTGTTTCTTCTGCCCCATAAACTCGGCAGTGAACAGCTGAAGCAAACAGCTTTGGCTCATGCAGTGACCATTGTGGTTTAGCACACAGCACTCGTCCATTTCCTCAGTAAACATCTCGTTTTGGAGAGCATGTGAACGTGTAAATTAATGTTAACCGCGCGCGAGAGCACTCCACTTAACCGAGCAAACAGCCTGAAATGCTGCACTTTTTCTCTGCCATCTTGATTGAACCTTGGTCCACTTGAGTTAAAATATTTTTCTTCCACATCAATCAGCACAAGCTCTTTAAATAAATCTGATGAATTACAGCAGCTAACACCTCAGAGGCTTGTTTGATTTGAGTGCAGAGCTGTTGCCATGAATTAGCTTCCAAAAACTCGGCGCAGAAACCCCACACGTTTTGAAAACGCAAACCTTCTTGTCTACCTGTTTGTAACCACCCACTCGTCAACCTCACAACCCTTCATTTGCTGCTCCCTCTTTCATTTTCACACTGCCGAGCCAGCAATCTGCTCACCTCGGAGGAAACCTCTGCCAAACAACGACACCTTTCAACACACAGAACACAAACAGGCCTGCCTACGCACACACACACACACACACACACACTGTACAACCTCATTCTGAATTCCACCAAGAGAACATCCCACCCGCACACACACACACACACACACACACACACACACACACACACACACACACACACACACACACACACAGAAAGACATCAAATAAGGTCCCCTCTTGCTCCCTTAGCCTTTCTTAAACTTTTATCTTATTCCTTGTGATTTAGAAACTATCGCTGTACTGCCTCTTCTTCAAAGCGCTCCCTGCAGCCCCGAGGAGCAGGAAAGATGTAATGGGACAGAATCAATTTTTGTGAACCGCCGGAACAACAACCCTGCAACAGGAGGAACACATTTTCACCGCTCATTTGGGAAGACTGTAACGCCTCCAAAATAAACACTTCCTCTATTTTTTTCTGTGATATTTTTTTCGGCCAAATCGCCTCCAGAGGGAGCAGGAAGTGTCTGATAAAGGACTTTTTAAAAAAGTTTTGCTGAGCATGCTTTTTTTTTTACTCACACAACGCTTTAAAGCACATCAGTGTGGAGTCATGTAGATGCACAGGAAGCTGTTGAGGAAATAAGATCCTTTCAAGCAAACCAGGAATAAATGGCTCTATACGGAGAGTAAAAATATTTTCTGAAGCTTTATGAATGCAGGTTCCTCCAGACTTGTGTGTTTTTGTTTAACTTGCACCTTCCTGCTTCAAATTCAAATATGTACACATGAACACCTTGAGGCTGACAAGACTAATCTCAGTCTTCACATCATAAAGTAGACTACTCCCCCCACCTGAAAACAAAGTCCATGTTAACCGATGTCAATCCACAAACATGGATTTACATGTTTGTTAAACATGACAAAACTTTTTCATTAGGTGACAACTGAAGCATACATCCTTAGTCTACAGCCAGTGTAGTCTCAATTGTTTCACAGTTTAATTCTTCTGCAGAAACATTTTGTTTTTGAGAAACGAGATATTCAGCATGATTATGTATTTAACGAGACTCTACGAACCAGCCAGGTGTTCAGAGGTTTCTTTCAGATCACCCACAGAACAATTAGATGGATTATAATGAGAATCATGATGATAGACCTCAGGTCTGCCCCCTCACATTATCACAGTGCATTAACAATGTTTTTATCACCTACTTGATGAGATTATTATGTTTATTCCACGCACAGCAGAGGTAGATATGACCCCTGGTATTTGACATGATCACTGATTCATTCCTGTGTTGTTGTTGTGAGTTAAATGAAGCTGAGATCACGACGGTCTCATTTATCATCCAGCAGGTGACTGTGGGAAAAAAAACCTTTCAACACCTTTTAAAGACATGAAGGATTAAAAAAAAACAATAGTTTTACAAAACAGCAGGACAAGACAATGAGACCAACGTGACGATGTTACCATGACGATGTTACCATGAGAATGTTACCATGACGATGTTACCATGAGAATGTTACCCTGACGATGTTACCATGACAATGTTACCATGACAATGTTACCATGAGAACATTACCATGACGATGTTACCATGAGAATGTTACCATGAGAATGTTACCATGAGAACGTTACCATGACGATGTTACCATGACAATGTTACCATGAGAACGTTACCATGATGATGTTACCATGACGATGTTACCCTGACGATGTTACCCTGACGATGTTACCCTGACGATGTTACCCTGACGATGTTACCATGACGATGTTACCATGACAATGTTACCATGAGAATGTTACCATGAGAACGTTACCATGACGATGTTACCATGACAATGTTACCATGAGAACGTTACCATGATGATGTAACGATGACGATGTTACCATGACGATGTTACCATGACGATGTTACCCAGACAATGTTGTTTTTTAGCAGAATATGGAACCGAAAGATTTCTTTTTTTGTTGTTGTAATTTTCCTATGATACCTGGAGCATAAAACACAGCTTGGACCACCGCTGTGCCCGTCAATGTCAATTCACCCTCACCCACCAATCGAAACCAAGAAGTGGACTTTGATATCAACTTTGTCAACGACAATAGCAGAGGAGAAACTGATCCGGGTTTTCTTTTTGATGGAATAATTTCCAGGTCTGAAGCTGCTGCTAAAGCCAGAAGGCAATTCTTTTAAATGTTTTCTTGGTGAGATTCCATTGAGTAAAAGCAAATACCAAGGGTATTTATATGTGCAATCTGAAATAGATTTAATGTTCACTATCCAGGGATGCTGGATGCTTAAGTGCTACTAATTTCGTTACCTAGAGTTCACATAACACCTTTTTTACTAAACTGAGATATTCTTGATGTCATTGAGGAATATTTTGACTGCTCGGCATGAATTTGTAAAGACTGAACACACTGCAGACCAGCGAGGTTTCACAGATTAACCCTATTAAGCTGACTCAGTGGGCCCTTGTGTCTGCTGCTCATCGACTCGATGTGTTTGGACATTTGCCATCATGACGGCTGAGCTCCGTCTGATTGATTCATCCTCCTCTTTTATTTAAAGTCTTCAAGAACATATTGACTATATTTTATAACTGGATTTAATGAAAGTATCTTTTATTATGTATCCCTCAGCTCGACTCTCCTCACTCTGCTAACTTTCACATTCTCTGTGAATTTAACTGATTCTTGAACATAAAAAGTGCAATAATAAGATCAAATCTGAACATTTATCACAGTCAGATTGGGCTTAAAGGGAATTTGTGCCACATTAATGTGATTGTTCAATACGCGTTGTTGGTAAATGTGGTCAGAAAAGTCATATATTCCTCTGAGCTTGCTGTTCTGACCAAGACAACAAAGTTCTCCTGCTCTTGGAGCTTTGCCGGCGGTAAACTTAATGTACCAGAATGCATTGCAAGTAGCAGCAGCAGCAGCCTTGACCTCTTGGTCCGCTGCATTTCTTCCCCCATCTACTCTGGCTGGGGAAAAAAACTCAGCTACATATCCAAGTCAGCAAAAATAAACGAAAAATGTATCCTTGGCCACAAAATCCCCAGTGCACATATTTTTGATACTGTTTTTGCTTCAGGAGAAAATGTAGACAGCGAGGCAAGGTGAAGACTTCTGAGAAATCTGAGCTTCTTGGAGGCCACCAACTACACCAAATGATGTCACCTGAGGCTGAAAGGTTTTACAGCTTTTCCCCAGGACCTTGTGTTTTCAAATAAATCAACAACTGAAGAAACTTCTGTGTTGATAACTGAGATAGATACAGAGACTATCTTGAAAATCGGTAAACAAAGAGCCTCATTCAACAACCGTTCTTAGTTTGATTTAAAATAAACACAAGGTTCCCTAAAGAAAAAGGATAGGCGCTTGGTGAGGACCCCAACCCGCCACGCCTCACACACACATGCATTCATCAGCATGCTTTGCCTTACTGATGAGTTACATACTCCACCACATGGCTCATAGTGGCCACCACAACCCAAACAGCATTGCCACCTTCTACAGACCCGACTCCAGTGACCACACTGATACTTTCTACCCTATGGCACATAATGGCCCCCACAACTCAACCATGAGACTAGATGGACAGCAAGAGCCAGCACATCACTGGGGCCATCAAGTGGGCCCCTTCCTTCACCAGTGTTTCCTCAAGTCAGGACCACGTCCCCTCATGAAGGCTCAACAGTTACCTTCAGGATCCCAGAGCCGCCCACTCCCTGCGAGCTCTCACCACCTGCAGAAGCTCTCTGTGCTATCAAATCCTTATGTAGCTAACAAACAAAATGACAATGTTTGAGTGTGCCAATAGCAGAATACAAAAGAGAACAACATAAAAAGAGTCTTTAGAAAGATGTGAGACAGAGGACGGGGGAGGCAGAGCCAGGGAAGAGGTGTTACTTTTCACATCTTGTTGGCTTCCCAGAATTATCAAACCTGCCTTTAAGAACACGTCATGCATCTGACAAAGGTTTTTCTTACTATCTTTTCAAAAGACAAATTTAAGAAATTGGTGAATGCGGCAAATACTTAGCACTAATATATATTGTTGAACCTGCTTTCAGAGACGGTGTCTAGTTGGAGAAAGAGAACATGATTTTATTTCATTTCTTGCCGTCAGTTAGTTCTGTCTAAGTTTTTGACCACAGTACCAATTTTCCCGGATAAGAATGTCAACTAAATGTCAGGGACAGTTTAGACGGTTCATATTGATCGCAGCTGTGAGCAGAATGTCCCGTCTATTGTGAATCTTACCTTCTAATCCACATGTCTGCGAACACTCGGACCAGACCGACCACCCCGACAGCTGACAGTTGACGGGACACTCGACCACACAGGAGACGTTCATCTGCCACTTCTTCTCCAATTTCAACTGCAGCACATGGAGAAAATGAAGAGGGATAACACATGACTACCCATCACATCATTGAGAATAAAACTGCCCAGTCACAGCACAGCCAACTCAATCTGTCCCGGCCTGATGTCTGCTTGACCTCTTCGCACTACAATTCCCAGAAGCCTTTGTTCTTGTGGAAGGACTTTGCTGAGCAGCATCAGGACCGGCACAATGTGTTTTTGTGAACGAGCCAGATGATGAAGTGGGCCAAGGGTTAAATAGCTGTGGGGACGCTGTGCCGCAGCCCGCCGGCTACAATTACAGGGAGCAGAGACACATTAGGAATGAATTAAACCCTCAGCCTGAGGCCACGACAACAATCTCAGCGTGGGAACAGATCTGAATATTTCATGTTCCTGTGGGCCTAATAGTAGTGCAAGGGTGGAATAATATATAATAATGACTGATGTGATTACGTCATTAAGAGAAATGAGGATGTCAAGGAAAGAAAGGAGAATCAGAAAGGAGAAATTAGGTGTTTTGCGCAGGTCTCACCTCCTCGCAGAATTTGATGTCCACTGATTTGCCGTCGCTGCGAACACAGTCCAGCATCCGGGTCTTGATGCCGCCCCCACACACGGCATTAGGACTCAGCTGACATGTGCTCCAGTCTGCGGACAAACAACATCATTACCTTTAAAAACTGAGGGTCTGAACTGAGGGCCAGCTATCAGACTGCGGCTCAGTTGGTAGAGTCGGTCGTCTCTCAACCGGAAGGTCGGGGGTTCGATCCTGAGCTCCTGAAGCTACATTACAGATGTTACCTTTGGCAAGACACTTAATCCCACAATTGCTTCATTGGCCACGTATGGATTAGTTACTTCTGATGGTCACTTTACATAGCAGCCTCTACCATCAGTGTGTGAATGTGAAGGTGTGACCTGCGGTGTAAAAGTGTTTTGAGTAGTCAGATCACTAGAAATTTGCAATAAAAGCCCAACTCCATTTACCATTCCGCAAACACACACAAAGGTTTAAATGCACCCCTAACTGCGCTGCAGAGCAAACAATGTATCTGTGTGCCAGTACAGTTTGCATGTATTTAAATAAACCATTAGGGCCTGTGTCAACTGAAAAACCTTTTTTTGCACTGGTAGTGCCTGCCTATTTTTATTAAAATGCAGTTTGCTGTTTTTAGCCCAAGTTTCCTAAGCCCAAATCGCCCTCAGTGCTAATGTTCGTCACACATCGGTGAACCAATTTGACATTGTTTAGCCACAGACGCTGAGATCCAGTGTTTGGCTGAGTTGAATAATTTGGCTGAGTTTTGACTATTTTCTTCCCTTTAGACAAGTCGGCTACTCTATATGTATATTTGCAAATAATCGACGGGGAAATTACTCGCAAGGAACATCCCTTAGTTTAGAGATAATGACGAGAGTAGTGAGAGAGAGAAGAGTTAAGAAGCAGGCTGGAGATCCATGACAGTCTGCTGGAAGACACTGACACACGCATTAGAGCAAAAAGCTCATCAACGAGAGCAACCCCTTTCATCTCCAGAAGATAGAGTAATTAAACCCATTAATAATAGTAAAATAATAATGATTACAGCAGGTTTCAGGTAAGCTAACTTTACATGCACCTGTAATAGAAAGAAAAAAGTAACGCTGAATAAATCATCTCAGGGTTTATTATATTCACTCTCCTTTACAGAGAAGCAGGTGCAGGAATATAAGTGAGACATATCAGTATGAGAAGAGCTGCAATGATGGTGGACAACATGTTCCTCTGCTAGCTGACATGTTGCTGAAAGATGCATTCATCACACCTGCTCCAAACAAAACTAGAATCACACCCTTACATAAAAAAAACCCACTTCACAGTATAAAGCAAACATTTACCCAGTGTTTAGCATCTTGCTACCTCTGATATTACCTCCCTGGGTGCAAGGCAGGTGAGAGGGAAAAAGGGGGAGGAAAGAGTCACAAGAAACCAGCTTTTTCACCGCTGTTCCTGCTCTGTACTTTGTGGATGTATTTTTCAGTTGAAGCAGGATGACGTGGCGAGACAAAACACAAGAAGACGCTGCTCAAAAGCGTTCAAATGCGTCAGCTGTCGAAAAAATTCTTTACACTTCAGAATAAATAAATCCCAGACGGTGGGAAACAAGCGTGGTGTGTGTGAGCTTTGAGGGTGAACACACAGAAATGCTCTGTCACATCACGTCGCCTCATTGCTTTGAAAGTTGTTTAGCTTAAGCCTTTATTTTCCTGATATAAGAAGCAATCCACGACTTTCAATTGAAATGTAATTCAGATCCAGATTTCTGATTTGGTGTATTGACACAGCCAAACACGGTCGAGCTAATTGCACGTCATGTTGCTGACGTAAACAAAAAATCTCCTTCCTCCTCTGCACTG